>NC_083414.1:31572592-32189592 GCF_020745735.1 Hemiscyllium ocellatum
GCACTATGAAACTGGATCAGGGAGACATGGGATGTGTGCATGGATGTTTGGACATGTAAATAACCTTTCAGAAGCTGGAAGATCATTCCTTTCCTGCCTAGTATAATATAATACTTTGTTTATATCTACTTCATTTGTCCTGAGCAAGCCAGGAATCTATGACTGGTAATATTTATGGAACTGACCTATCCAAAAATTGCTAGGTGTTTTACAGTTGTGTCCAACAATAAAGAAGGAGTCTATTACAAGTTTTTTTGATAGGAATCTTAGGATAGTTTGGGGGTCATTGAAGAGGAGTTCAAAATTTACTGGCAGTAGGAGATAGAATGAAGAAGACTCCTTGTTCAGAGTCCTGCAATTAACTGTTTTACTGGGAAGGCAACTGAGCTACATACATTCTGTGTAGGGGACTCAGTGCAGAGTCATGAGTAGCTAGATGACCCCGTGTTCGCACTGAGGAATTCAGTGAACTGTTGGAGTCAGGACTCAGAAAAAAATTCTGGAGAGCGAGAAACTAGAAAGCTCACTCGCTGTGCTTGGGTAGCTGTGAAAAGCTTGAAAGAAACCTGCAATACTTCAGTTGTGATCCTTTGTGAATTTTAGTGAGATTTGATGACTCACTTATCACTTACATCTGGGGATAATTGCTGAGAAATTTGAGGGAGCTATCTTGATTGTATTTGCAGTATGATTTGCGCTGTGGGGTGTCCAATCACAGTCTATGCAATACATGAACCATATTAATTTGGGGGCTTAGAACTTATGTTACATATGGATTGCAGACTGTATTACTGTGCTAATGTAGTATAACTTGCTGTATGTTCAAACTATGAAAACTTGCGGTCTTATTCTCTGAATCCCTGGATTTCTCACTTTGTCTACTCTAAAAGCAAATGTTATTGGTCTCTAACCAGGTTGTAATGATGAACTTGAGATCTGGTCTAGGAATGGAGCATTATCCATGCAAGGAATGTTTAAAACAGAAGTGAGTAGATTTACTTCCTGAGTCTCCTCTGGTGCTGATTCCTCTTCCTGCCAATGTAGCTTGTTGAAAAAGCCACAACTACTTACCTGCTCAAACACACACTCACAACAGGAGTCAAAATCTTGACCATTGTTTCCATAATGCATCATTCTTCTTTGAATAGAAGAGTAAATTAAAATTGGAGTCTGTTGGATCAGTGAAACTACATAAGCAGTTGATTCTAAGTGCCATCCAACTATGTGAATTCCAATTGATGAGCAGAAATAAAATTTGTTCTCTTCTGACTTTTTGTAAAGAAAGTGGAATTGACAGTTGAAGGTGCAGATGATATGAAAATTGGTAGTGTTGAGAGTGAGGCGAATGGTCTCAAATTGTAGTCTGATATTGATCAGTTGGTAAATTTGACAATATAAAGGCAGTTAGCATTTAAACCTGGTAAGTATGAGGTGATACATTTTGGTAGGCCCAATAAGGGAAGGATAGGCACAATGAATGGTAGGTCCTGGGACTACTGACGAACAAAGGGAGACTCGTGTACAGGACTGTAGATCCCTGAAGGTGTCAGCACAGGTAGACAGAAGGCATACGAGATACTTGCCTTCATTAGCCAGAATGTTGCATAAAGGAATGAGGAAGTCTTGTTATAGCTTTGTAAAACGTTGGTTAGGCCACGGCTGGAATACTGTGTACAGTTCTGGTTGCCACACTATTGGAAGAATGCAATTGCATTGGAGGAGGTGCACAAGCGATTCACCATAATGTTGCTTGGGATGGAAATTCTCAGTTATCAGGAGAGACCAGATAGGCTGGGTTTGTTTTCCTTGGAGTGCAGGAGGCTGAGGGGGCAATTTGATTGTGGTATACAAAATTATGATAGGCATAGACAGAGTAGATCTTGATGATCTCTTCCCCATGGCAGATATGTCTAAGACCAGAGGGCATGGTTTAAGGTAAGGAGCAAGTGGTTTAGAGAAAATCTGAGAAAAAAAAATTTCACTCCGAGGATGGTAAAAATATGGAACATGCTGCCTGAGAGGAATGGTGGAGGCAGATAATCTTGCAACTTTTAAAAAGAACTATTTGACTACTTTAAGTATCAAGGCATATTAGGCTATGGACTAATGGGATCAATAGGTCAATAAGATTAGTGTTGTTTGGTGTTTAATGGTTAGCATAGACATGGTGGGCTTAAGGGCTTGTTTTATGCTGTATGACTGTATTACTATTTGTTTGAGGAGATTACTGCCAATCTTAAGGTGCTGCAACTCTAAGAAAACGTGTTAATTGCACAAAAGATGTTCAACTTTTGTGTATAGAAATATTTACTAATTTCACTCCTTCCTTTACTTCCTTTTTCTTTATTATTCTGTTTTGGGATGTGAGCATTGCTGGCTGGTCAGCATCCACTGTTGTGCAAATCTTTATTCCTGCTTTTGTCATCTCCAGACTCAATGTTTTCAATACTTTCCCACTCCAGTTTCACTCTACATATATGTTCCCTCATCCAGACTCAACTGCTCTGATCCTATCTCATGTCAAACTGCACCAGCCAAGTTCCAATGACAGTCTGCAGATTCACAATGACCTTCTATTAACCTCTGCATACGAGCTTTAATGTAAGTGAGCATGATGGGAGATTGTGTTTGTTGAATGGTCAGGTTTGTTGCACCTCAGCAGCAACAAATTCATATTGAGAGAGCAAAGCAAAAGATAATACATGTTTAGTTGTAATATCTGATTGTTTGTTTATGCAACTAAAAAATCCAGACCTTGAAATTTTACTAGATGGGTCCTTAGAAGCACGCCTGCTCTGCACATTCCATCTCTCTTCAGTTGATAAACTGCTCTAAACATGTTTCACCTTATTTCCAGCACTTAGCAAAATAAAGATTTCTTTTTTGTTTTGAAACATATTTTTATTGAAAAAAGATTTTAAAATTACATTAAACCAAAAACAATACAAATCAAAACAATGCAAAAAGACCAAAACTACACTCATGTACATGTACATAAACATATAAATAAATAATATGCTTCGGCATAACAAAACAATAACTGTCTGTCATCGAGAGCATGAACTTGCACATATTCATATGTTTGTAATTCTATCTCTCAGGGTGTTAAATTCATTGAATGTAACCATCATGGCTATATAAAAGCCCTTATTAACGTAGTTGATGAGTCCGTGTCCAGGTAATCCCAAAAAGGGCTAGGAGAAAGTGAGGACTGCAGATGCTGGAGATCAGAGCTGAAAAATGTATTACTGGAAAAGCGCAGGGCCTGACCTGCACTTTTCTAGCAATCCCAAAAGGGCTGCCAGGTCTTAGAAAAGTTCTCAATTATTTGATGTATAAAATTTGTAAGAAAATCTAGAGGAATATGTTCCATGACTAACTTATGCCAACCTGACATACCTGCAGGATTTTTGAACACCCAACATAACAAAATGTTTTTCTTTGCGCGGCAAGTAAGGATATTGAAAAGTTTTTTTTCCCTGTGCACGTCTAAAGGAAGTACACTAGGCAGGCCCAGGAAAAGAGAGACTGGGTCTGTCTCCAATTTTGTCCCCAAGATCCTTTCTATTCCACCTCCTAAAGAGCTCCAATATGTCTGGAGCCTGTGGCAAGACCAAAGGTGATGAGTGAGAGTACCCATACTCATTTTGCATTTGGGACATGTTGTGGATACTCCCACTTTGAATTTTGAAAGGCAGTCTGGGGCCAGAATAGACCCTGTCGAGCATCTTCAACTATAGGGCATGGATCCTGTTATAAATTGAAATCTTCCTTGTATTTTCCCAAATATCCTCTCATGTCTTAGAAGAGATCTCAGCTCCCAGCTCTCTCTTCCAGACTTTACAAAACCACTTGTTCTCGTCTGAGGGGCTACCTCCCAACACGTGATAAAGAGTGCTGACAGAGACTGTGTTCTTAGCGCTAAACACCCTCTTCTCTGTGTCAGATCTGTAAGGGTCGGTTAGAAGTGTGGTTCTTTTTGGATGAAATGCCTGATTTGGAAAAAAAACGGCAGAGGTCTTTGTGAGGTAGTTCGTACTTCTGAGTTAATTGAACAAAGGACATCATTATTTCCCCTTCAAATAAATCATCCAAGCAAGATGCACCCCTAGCTGTCCAGAGTTTAAACCCAGAATCCATTGGTCCTGGTTGGAAGCCTGGTAGGCAAATTATAAGGGTAAGAAATGATGTTTTTGTCTGCTGCATCACCCTCCATGCTTTAACAGCGTTAATAATTATTGGATTATGGCAATATTCCTTAACTGTCCTTATTTTGTCCAAGAACAATGGACTAATGAAGGGACGCTTTGCTTGAGAAGTTTCGATGTCCAATGGTATTGAAGCAGAGTCCTCACAAGCCCAGTCACTCACATAAGAGAGAGCTTGATTGACAGTATTTAATATCCGGGAAGTCCACTCCACTCCATTCCCCTCCCCCCCCAGTATGTGCGGCAGTTGCAATTTCGTTAGTTTGATAAGGGGTTGTTTACGGTGCCAGATGAAAGAGCTGAGCCAGTCATTCAGTCTCCTGAATGTTTGTGTAGTGAAGATTAAAGGAAGCATTTGCATTGGGTATAATAGGCGAGGGAGAATATTCATCTTAATGAGGTTTATGCAGTCTAGCCAGGATATTGGAAGTGCCTCCTATCTTCGGAGAACTTGTTTGATTTTGTCAAATAAGTGGGTAAAGTTAGCTTTAAAAAGCTGATTAATGACGGAAGCGATAAATATACCTAGATAAAGGAAACCCCTCTGTGACCACTAAAAAGGAAATCAAGATTTGACCTTGATGCCAGGTATTTTTTCAGAGACCCTCCCATAGGCATGGCTCAGATTTTGCAAAATTGATTTTGTAGCCTGAAAAGGTACCAAACAATTGATACATTGTATCAGATGAGATACCAAAACTGTTGGATTTGACAGAAAGATAAGGATATCATCCATGTATAATGTAATCTTATGTTACTTATGTCACTTTGGGGCCTACGAATGGCCTCTGCCAGCAGCTCAATCACCAATGTAAAAAGCAATGGAGAGAGGGACAGTTTTGTCGACTGTCCTTAAGGATATTGAAATTGCTTGATTGAAAACCATTATTGAGAAGCATGGCCAGAGCTGAAACTGTGTTGCTGGAAAAGCGCAGCAGGTCAGGCAGCATCCAAGGAGCAGGAGAATCGATGTTTCAGGCATGAGCCCTTCTTCAGGAAACAGCATGGCCAGAGGGTCACTATAAAAGACCTTTACCCACTTGATAAAGATTTTGCCTAAGCTAAACTGTTCTAGCGTATAGAAGAAGTATGGCCACTCAACCCAATTGAGTGCCTTCTCTGCATCTAAGAGATCACTAATCCCTGTACAGCTTGTTGGCCTGCTTGGATCATATTGAGCAATTTCCTAACATTGTTGGAAGATCTGCTACCCTTTATAAAGCCCATCTGGTCCTCTTTGATAGTGGAAGGCAGCACAGTTCCAGCCTTAGTGCAAGGGTCTCATACAAGATTTTGAAATCAATGTTTAAAAGCGAGATGGGCCTAGAGGATGCACAGTCCTCTGGGGTCTTCCCTTCCTTAAGAATAAGAGAGATGTTAGCCTCTCTTAAGGATGGTGGGAGGTGGTTGTGACTGTATGAGTAATTGAACATGTTAAGCATCAGTCCTGACAGTATGTTTATAAATTTTTTATAAAATTCACCAGTAAGTCCATCAGGACTGGGCACCTTTCTGCTTTGAAGCTGCTTCACAGCCTCCTGCACAGATAATGAGGCGTTAAAGAAAGACTCTTGCTTGGAAATTACACCTGGAAGATCCAGGTTCTTAAAAAAAAGACTCCTTCCTAACCCACCCATTTTCACAACATCCAGATTGGTATAATTCAGAGTAAAATCTCAGAATTGCTGTGTAATTCTTTTTAGAGCCACGGGTAAGGGTTCCTGTCCCTTCCCAGATTGAGGTAATGGCTTGGAGGGCAGTTTTTTCCTGGCAAGATGTGCTAAGTGCTTGCCCAGTTTATTGATATGCTCAAACAACCTTTGTTTTTTAAAAGTGAGTTCCTTCTTGGCTGTCTGTGTGAGCATGGAGTTCAGCATAGACAGAAGCACTGTGACCCTCTGTGGCTTAGCCACCTAGGTTTTATTAAAGTATGCCTTCTTGGCTGTCTTTAACCATATTTCAAGCAAGCATTGCTGCTCTTCCTTCAGCTGCTTCTTATTGGCAGAGTAGGAAATAAATGCGCCCCAGCATAAGCTTTAGCGGTTTCCCAGAGAATGGATGGGTTGCTGGCTGAGTCAGAGTTAATGGCAAGGAAAGCTCTGAATTCATTGAAAAAATATTCAATGAACTTACTGTCCTTAAGAATGAAGGGAACCATTCACCAGTGTCCCAGACCTGTTACATTGTCCTTAATCTTAACCAATAAGTGTACTGCTGCATGATCAGAGGTGGTAATATTCCCAATTGTACAGGATGCCACCAAACCTAGGAGTGCTGCGGGGATTAGGAAGATATCAATCTTGGTGTGGACCTGTGTGGGTTGGCGAAGAATGTAAAATCCCTGCCTCTGGGGTGGAAACACCTCCAGACACCCACCAGCTCTAGTTCTACAGCAGATCCACTAATTGTTTAGATTGTAAAGAGCATATTGTGGGGCCTTTGGGAATTCTGTTTACCGTGTGGTCCATAAGACAGTTAAAATTCCCCCCCTATTGTTACAACATGGGGTAAACCCTCCTGCTTAATTTAAAACCAGCAACACAGAAAAGATTTGTCCCGTGCAGTAATTTGTAAAAATTCGAGTGACCAAGAATTAGTTAAGGTAAAATGAACAATTTTATTTCTTTAAGTATTACTGCGAATAATTAAAGTATATTTTACCCTCCCTTCTGTAAAAAGAGTCTGATAAAGCTCCTGATTCTGATTTTCAAAACCAGGCAACTTTTGTTTTTGTTGATATTTTGGGGATCCGCTTTACAGGTTACTGATTGATAAAGGTACCTTTTAAGCAAGCTATTTTCTGGACAATGTGTAGATGTTGTTGACTTGGCAGTTCTCCTCTCAAGTGTTCAATTTTCCCCAGTCTTATACTCCCAAAGCATCGGATTGTATCATTGGCTTTTAAGATTGTCAATATACTAAATTCAAACTGGATTGGAGTTGGTATTTTTCTCAGGATATAACTTAAACTGATTGGCCTAATTAAAATCTGTTTTGTCATTTCCAGGCAACCAACTAATCAAGTTGTTCCACCAAATGTTACATTGCATTTTATTTTCAGAACACTTGGTTCTGTCAAGTACTTCTGTTGCTTTTAACTCTCTTAAAGGTACAGTACATCCGTATGATCATGTGTCAGGATGTAAGGTTAATGAGTTTAGAAAGTGCAGCTACCAAAAATTTAACGGGGTGGGCCAGGGCACAGTAAATATTTAAAATACTATATACCTCTCCATATATCGAGGGTTTGAGAATTATGAACCTCCCGTATATGTCTTTAGTATGATCCAGTACCTTAAATGGGAGGTTCTTCCTCACTAGTATGGCCACTGCCTACTCCTACTTTTGAAAGAATAAGAAATAAACCTGATCGAACCCACTCTGTTGTAATTTCAATTGCTCCATATCATCCAGGTGTGTCTCCTACAGTCTGGCAATATCCACTCTCTCCCGTTTAAAACTTGAAAGTACCTTTTTCCTCTTGACTGGCGAGTGGCTCCCCTTGAAGTTCCAGATACACTATTTAAGCATGTCATTAGCCATAACACTCTGTAGTAACATTTGGACTACAGAGAAGAAGAACTTGAGCCTCAGTGAAAGTAAATTCACAGAACATAAACACCACAAAGATTAAAACAACTACAATTACCAAATCTTCAAAGCTCACAAAAGGAATAAAAAAAACAAAACAAATAACAAAACTCCAATGGCACTGAAAAGAGAAGCTTACCCCCATCCAAAGGGAGTACCTGAACATCCCAAAAACTTGTCTTCTGCCCCATTGCCAATATGGCAACCAGGGCAATTGAATACAAAACCTGGGTTTGAACTACACATAAATAGACATCTAGCCATCGTAAACACATTCCTAACTCCTTCTAGCTAGAGTCAGACCACAAACACAAGCAAAAGAAAAAAAATGGTAGAGTTAACAAAGGAGTTAAAAGTCAGTACTCTGCCCATTTTCAAGTACAATTTAATACTGGTGTGTAGCAGAGAATAGAGAAAAAATGAAAAGAGAGAGAAGCCTAACCTGCTGTGCTTTAACCAGCAACACATTTTCAGAAGTAAAGTGAAACCAATTCTTTAAAAAAAAATTACTGTCTGTATCCATTAAATCATCCAGTCTAATCTAACGTGTCCACAAAGTTTTGTGCTTTCTGTGGAGAGTCGACTGAATGTATGGATCTATTGAAAGTAAGCCAAAGCACCACTGGGTACCTTAAACAGTATTGGATCCCAAGCCCCCTTAATCATTTCTTAATATCATCATAAGATTTTCTTTCTCGGTCCTGGAAAACATGATCATGGAGCCCTCTTGAACTAAAGCCTTCGGATCTTTTCCCTGGATTCTAGAGGCTTCCATGATTCTTTATTTGTTCCCGTAGCTGTGAAACCGCACGAGGACAGGGCGAGGACCCTGGTCCGGACCTGACTTTTGTGCCAAACCCAGTGAGCTCTTTCAACTTCAATTTTTACCTGCCCCATTTCAATTTATAATTTGAGGAATCACAGTAGCCAGCCTTTGAAAAATTTCACTGGTTGACTGCCTTCCATTCTCTCTGGTAGATCGATGATACAAACATTTTTCCTCCTGCCCCTATTCTCGAAATCATCAACTTGATCATTTAAGTTACAGACTTGCTTTTCAAGGGCTTGGATCCATTCTTTGGGTGAATTGATCGAGGTCTCTGCCATTGTGGTTCAGCGCTTTTCATCATCTGCTCTCTTCTTAAGGTTTTCAAGCTGCTGATTATGTTTTTGACTTATGTCAGAATGTGGGTCCAACTTACTGTTCACCTTTTCTTCAATCCTACCTTTGAGCTTTATCGTGCAGCATTGTGATCTCTGCGATAAGAGCCAGGTGAGTAATCTGGTCTATTGGACTGGTAGCGGGGTCCATGGCCGCAGCCGCGGACAAACACAATGCTTCCAGCAAGTGCCCCATGCATTGGGACTTACTCGACTTTTTTCCGTTTTTTGTCATTTCCACTCAACAAAAAAGTGGTTGATAAAGATTCTACGATTCAGCATTTAGATTTAGCAAAATGCTTTGAATGGGTGGGTTAAAGCACTGTTTGCTTGTGCTGTGGTGCAAAGTCCAGCAAAGCAGTCCATTCAGATCGCCGTCATCTTGGATTCCCACCAAAGATTTATTTAAAGGTCTCAATTTTTACAGTGCTGAAGCATGGCCTGTTTGATAACAGGTCTTCAACTGATTCTGCGCAAGGTCTCTTAAAACAAAGTCAAGTGCATACTTGAAAAAGTATACTGCGTTGCGGTTGCATCACATGATTGTATATTAACAGTTACATTTGTACATATATCTGTATTTAGAAGTTTTTAAAGTGTTGTAAAAATGATTTTAACTCTGAGATGAATTTGGTAATGTGTCTTTGTAGGCCATGTTTTCAGAATTGCTGTTCAGTCTCAACATGGTGAACTGCCTCAGATTATATAAAAGGAAGAATACAATCAGAAGTGTTAAGATTTCCCAATGCCTTGGGGCTAAACTTCTCACAATTCTATCAAGGACAAAAACTAATGGGTTGTATGTTTTTAGGAGACTAAGAAAGAGGAAGCAAGCTGAATAGGATTCTTCTTGTTGTTCACCTGAGGGATGTGGGCTTCACTGGCTGGCTCAGCATTAATTGCTCATCCCAAATTGCCCTTGAAAAGGAGGTGGTGAGCTACAGCCTTGAACTTCTGCAGTCTGTTTGGTGTAAATACGCCCACACTGCTATTAGAGAGAAATTCCATGATTTTGATCTAGTGAAGAAACAGCAATATGTTTCCAAGTCAAGCAGGCTAGTAGCTTTGAGGAAAATTTTCAGGTAATAGTGTTCCCACGTATCTACTGCCCTTATCCTTCCAGGTGTAAACAATTTGAGTACTGTTTCTGAATGAAAATTTTACTACTGCTGATGGTCCATAGTGCCTCATGGCTGCAAATTTTCTAACGTTGCCAGATCTAAATCTACACCCTTTGGCATAGTGGTAGTGCTAAAAACACGATGGAAGACACTCTATAATGTGAAGACATGACTTTTTCTCCACTGGACTATGTGGTGGTCACTGCTGCTGATACTGTCACAGACAGTTGCATCTGCAGCAGGCAGTTTGGTGAGGATAAGGTCAAGTCTCTATTTTATTCTTTTTGGTTCCCTCATTCCACTCAGTCAGGCACTGTGACCTTTGTTCCCACGTATCTACTGCCCTTATCCTTCCAGGTGTAAACAATTTGAGTACTGTTTCTGAATGAAAATTTTACTACTGCTGATGGTCCATAGTGCCTCATGGCTGCAAATTTTCTAACGTTGCCAGATCTAAATCTACACCCTTTGGCATAGTGGTAGTGCTAAAAACACGATGGAAGACACTCTATAATGTGAAGACATGACTTTTTCTCCACTGGACTATGTGGTGGTCACTGCTGCTGATACTGTCACAGACAGTTGCATCTGCAGCAGGCAGTTTGGTGAGGATAAGGTCAAGTCTCTATTTTATTCTTTTTGGTTCCCTCATTCCACTCAGTCAGGCACTGTGACCTTTCGGACTTGGCCAGTTTGCCTAGTAGTGATGCTGTTGAGCCCCTTGTGGAGATGGACATTGATGTTCCCCATCGGAGTTCATTCTACGCTTTTTCTGCCCTTTCCACAGGGGTGCTGATTCATTTGAAGGGAGAAGATACATGGGAGTGAGTGTGGTTGACGATTCCCAGGCCAATTGACTCCTTGTCGTATGCCACTGCAATGCCTCTTCTGCTGTTGGGACAGAGCATGGCTAAGGATGGGATTGTTTGAGACATTAAAGTTCTGAGAGTATTATCATGACACGTTGCTGCTTGATTGTGTGAGACAGATTAATTTTGTCACAATATTTTATGATGGAGGACTTTGCAGGGTTGACTTGGCTGACTTTGCCATAATCACTGTTTGGTATTTGTTTAATGGAACTGAGTGGCTTCCCAGGCCATTTCAGGGGCTGAGAGTTAATTGCTGATGCCAAGTCAGATGAGGACAGCAAATTACCCCAAACGGGCAATGGTTCCATGGTCATCACAGGACTTTTAATTCCAGTTAAAGGTTTTAATTTCCTGACTGTAAATGCCAACTGCTGTGGTGGTATTGGAATTCTGGTTCTGCAGACCATTAGTTGGGTCTCTGGAATACTAGTTCAGTGACAATGCTACTATGTTCTGCCTTCCTTGTGCTAAATGCTCCGATATAGCTATAAGAGCTGTATTCCCTGTTAACCTTCCTGTTTATATTGAGTTTGGGCCAACAGCAGGAAATGTTTTATTGGGTTATTACCTATTTACTATTGCTTAACTAACAGCAAACTTTAATTTCACCTTTTACAATTGTCTGGCCTTTTACATATGTGATCCACGTAGAAATCTAATACATGCATTAACAGTCTTTGTTTTTCTTTGTTGAGAAGGCTGCACCAACTTTCTATGCATGATGTGGGCTGATACTCTTTGTAGCAAGTGTAACAACGTCAGTCAGGTGGATCTCACAGAATGAGTTCTCTGAATGGGGCTGCCACTCTGCTCCAATCAGGGAGTCCTGGCTGACAGATAGAAGCAGGCGTCAGACATCCCGTTCAGTCTAAGAACTGGCTCTGATGGAGTTCGATCAGAGTCAAGGATTCCATGTGTAAATAAAGTTGACTTGAAGCACAGGATACTGACCTCTGAAGTTATTTCATTCTTCTAACAGAGAACCATAGAACAGTACAGCACAGTACAGGCCCTCCATCCCTTGACGTTATGCCGGCCTTTTATCCTACTCTTAGATCATAATCATCCCACTTAATTAAGTTTTGGAATAGTGAAGCAGTGGACTTAGGCTTAGGACTTCCATGGGGTATTGCTGAAGTTAACCAGTTTAGTCCAAGGAGCTACCAACTTGAAGAAGTATTTGCCCCTTCAATTTCTCTATTTGGTCAGATCTTATCTATTTCAGCCTTTGCTTATGTCAAGTGGAATGGCTGTGCTTTGCATTTGAATTCCTGCCCCATCATGAGGGATATTTGTGGACTTACAACTTCCTGTTTGATGTTTAATTGTATGTGGTCATTTGTGACATGGATGTGTCAAGACTATAACGTTTTGATTATATCCATTAATTGTGGCATTATTTCATTATATCTGTTGCATGTTGCTTTAGCTGTTCCAAGTATGCACATGTTCCTGTGTTGTAGTGTCACAAGGTTAACATTTTTTAAAGCTGTTCCTGATGCTGCTCCTGCATTCTCTCCTTACACTCTTCATTGATCAAGAGGTGATCATCTCCTTAATGGTATTGTAGAGTAAGGGATTTGTCAGGCCATGAGTTGACAGATTGTGATAGCCCACAATCCTTCACTGATCTCCAGTTTGAGTGCCAGACCCAATCAATATCTATTCCATTTAGCATAGTCGTAATTCCACGCAAAATTATAGGGATGGGTGTGCACTGTGCGGTGGTCACTCTTACCAGTCCTATCATGGACAGGCATATCTGTGTCTAGGAGATGAGTGAGGGCAAAGTCGTTAGTTTTTTTTCCATCTTGTTCGTAACCTCTCTGCCTACTGCAGGCCCATTCTAGCAACTATACCATTACTTATTGTTGCCATTGATTATTAGTGTCGCTACTGAGCTGCTTTGATGGACATTGAAGTCTGTGAGAAACAAAGCTCACTCACTTCAATAGTTTCAGTCCGAGACAAGATCTGAATCAGTAGTGTCATTTATTTTATCCTTGCAAGAGGGTGTGATGTCCACTGTCTACAAAGCAGGGACACACACACCCTGAATTCAATGAATACATGATATTTATGTAATTTGGTTCCTATTTTTTTATCCCATTTACATCTCCTCCCCGTTTACATCTTCCACTTCTCTAAGACCGGCACCCATTACTCCTGTTTATCTCTTGCTTTATCCGGCCTTGTCTTTGACAAAATGCTTATTTCTGGCCTCACAAGGCCGTTTGACCACATCCTGCTGTGGCCCATTGTTAGTTATTATCTACTCCCTCCATCTGTGCTTTCCCCAACTATACTGATCCTTATGACCTTCTAATTGGGGTTTGTTCCTGTGTTTCTGTAAAATGGGAAACAGATACGGATAACTACAGCTTGCGCAAGCATATCTGGCTTAACCTACGTCCTCACAGCACCTTATCTATTTGTCTGTAACACCTACCATTGTTTTGCAGTCACGTTTCATGCTTGCATACAATTTTAGCTAATACAAAAACAATTATGTATTTCCTCCACATAGTTTGCATTCTAGTTGACTCAGTTGAACAATTACACACTGGTGTGAGTTCATTTACCATGCATGAGTAATTATAATTACAGAAGTAATACTACTTTACCTATATCCCACAAAGTCCGTCCACCGTCCGATGTATTCTGTGCTTCTACCATCTTCCGTTCCTCTTTCAATTGGTGTTCAGCCGGAAGGAATATTGATCCATCAGCTGAGGAAAATGGTTTGGAGAGGGACTTCAGCGAATAGTGGGACCAAGTTTGAATCTTAATGACTGACAAATGAATAACAGACTGACAAAAGAAACAAACAAGGTGAATTTGAATAAAAGCAATGTATTACAGCTCTAGGAAACCTGAAGTAAAAACAGGACATGTTGGAAATACTCAGTCAGTTAACTAGCATCTGTGGATACAGGAACAGAATTAACGTTGCCAATCTCGACAGATGCTGGCAGACATTGTGAATTGAAATGCTTGGCTTAGAATCAAATCAGTTACAGAAGGAACAGTAGTGAAAGGGAAAGAAGGTTTGGATTACGAAAGGAAATGTCTGAAAAGAAATTTTAAATATTCAATTTTTAAAGTTCTCTGATATCAATTCACGATATGAAAGAACAAGGCTGAACAATTTAAATTGTTCACTTACTGAACCGGAACTTAATAGGCTGTCATTAACAATTATATTATGAAAACGGAATTTAAGTTATTAATTACTAGACTTAATTTCTGAGGCAAGTTTAATGAACAGTTAGAATGTTCTTAAAAATAATGGGGAAGCTCCTTTGCAAGGTGCTGTTTGTACATTAAATGGTGTAGCAACAGCAATTGGCCTGTAAACTCTAGAGATTGCAATGCTGTCCTCATCTCTTCTGCCCTGTGTTTGCAGGTGAAGTTTCACTGTAATAACAGTACCTACCATTCCAATACATCTATTTTTTAATCAAGTTCTAGCCATTCTTCTTCGTACTTCATGGTTTTTACAGTGTAGGCAAAATATAGTTGGAAACTGATAGTAGTATGTTAAGTCACTGAGTTAATTAGTGACCCTGCTGACTCTTGTAGCAGTAGCAATTAAGTCAATTTATTATTCAGGGCTTTAATTAGTTGCACCGTGTCTGACCTAATTGCCTTGGTTCTATCCAACATCTAATGATTTCTAAAAAAAAATTGTAATTGATTTTGGTTGTCACCATTGTACTTATTACCTGTATAGATGTGCCTAAACTTTCATTTCACGCCAAGTAAACAGTTAGCATAAGTTTAAGTACAACATTCTTATCTCAGAGTCAACTGCAGTGTCAGATATTGATGTCACACAAAACAACTTCATCATTTGGATTGAGTATATTTGAATAAATCAATACAATATTTTAAAATATATATTCTATTTCTATGTATCCTTTCCTTTGATTGCAAATGGTTATTCTTGGTAGCAAGTAATTAGGAAAGCTAGTAAAATGTTATTGTTTATTGTGAGAGGAATAGAATGCAAATGTAAGGAGGTTATGTTTCAGTTAAATGGAGCACTGGTGAAACCACGTCAGGAGTAGTGTCTAGTATTGTTTTCATTTTATTAAGGATGGATGTAAGCATGTTGAAAAGCACTTACCTGTGGATCCATGAGTTATTTTCTCCCCTTAACAGATGTATTTCCAAACTTTGGGAAATACAATCTTTGATGATTAAGTCCAAATAGTTGCTCAAATCTGAAACATTTTATTAGCACAAATTCGGTGGCTCAGTGTTTAGCGCTGCTGCCTCACAGTACTAGGTTCAATCCCATCCTCGGGCGACTGTCTGTGTGGAGTTTGTACATTCTCCCCGTGTCTGCTTGGGTTTCCTTGAGGTGCTCTGGTTTTCTCCCACAGTCCAAAGATGTGTGCAGGCCAGGTGAATTGGCCATGTTAAATTGCCCATAGTGTTAGGTGCATTAGTCAGAGGGGGGTAGGTTGCTCTTCGGAGGATCGGTGTGGAATTGTTGGGCCGAAGAGCCTGTTTCCACACTGTAGGGAATCTAATCTAATCTACTGCTTGAGAACAGTTTATGGGCTCGTGGTTTTGAACTAGACGCAGGCGGGTTTGTACAAGTTGGTGTTGGGTTTGATTTTTTTTTAGAAATTTAATTCCCACTCTTACCCACCCATCTTGGGTGCTTAAGATCACTCTTCTGATTTCTGTCCCATTGCTATGATAACAAAGTAAATGCCAACGGCAAGAACATTTCTTTCGTAGGATGGAGTGTTGCTGAACAAAGAGACCTTGGAGAGCAGGTTCATAGCTCCTTGAAAGTGGAGTCGCAGGTAGATAGGATAGTGAAGAAGTCGTTTGGTATGCTTTCCTTTATTGGTCAGAGTATTGAGTACAGGAGTTGGGAGATCATGTTGCAGCTGTACAGGACATTGGTTAGGCCGGTGTTGAAATATTGCGTGCAATTCTGGTCTCCTTCCTAACGGAAAGACGTTGTGAAATTTGAACAGAAAAGATTTACAAAGGATGTTGCCAGGGTTGGAGGATTTGAGCTACAGGGTGAGGCTGAACAGGCTGGGGCTGCTTCCCCTGGAGCAGAGGCTGAAGGGTGACCTTCTGGAGGTTTACAAAATTATGAGGGGCATGGGTAGGATAAATAGACCTAGGGTGGGGGAGTCCAGAACTAGAGGGCATAAGTTTAGGGTGAGAGGGGAAAGATACAAAAGAGACCTAAGGGACAACGTTTTCACGCAGAGTCGTATGTGTATGGAATAAGCTGCCAGAGGAAGTGGTGGAGGCTGGTAAAATTGCAAAATTTAAAAAGGATTTGGATGGGTATATAAGTAGGAAGGGTTTGGAGGAATATGGACCAGGTGCTGGCAGGTAGGACTAGATTGGGTTGGGATACCTGGTCAACATGGACAGGTTGGACCGAAGGGTCTGTTTCCATGCTATACATCTCTGTGACTCTATGACTGTAT
The DNA here is from genome assembly GCF_020745735.1 of Hemiscyllium ocellatum. NCBI lineage: Eukaryota > Metazoa > Chordata > Chondrichthyes > Orectolobiformes > Hemiscylliidae > Hemiscyllium > Hemiscyllium ocellatum. The sequence goes on from NC_083414.1 coordinate 31,589,014, forward strand.
GATGGAAGCATTATTAGTAAGATCAGCATTTGTTGTTTGTCCTAAGTTTCCCTGAAAAGGTTCAGGTGAATCACACATGAGGAAAACTGTCTGAAATGGCAGTCATCATTGGATTTTTAAGATCTATTTACTAGTTAACATCTCAGTAAGCCATCATTAAAAAGCTGGGAGTTTGCTATGTTTCATATTTCAGAGCGATACAGATGCCAAAGTGTAAAAATACTGATAGTTATGTATCCTTGAAATTTGAATTCCAGGCTCAAAGGTCCACATGCAACCTGCTGCTATTGTGGAACTTCGTTTAACTTCTAATATTCTTAAAGATCTGCTAAATCATCTCAAGATTATCAAGAAATGAGACTAACTGAGATTTCTTTAAGATATGTAAGTTTTGGCATCAGTTTCGGATTTTGGCCCGCTATGTATAGATGCATTAGATGGAGTTTGTGTGGGCAACACTTTGTGGGCATCTGTCCTACTCACCGTAGAATTTCATCACAATGGTGGTATCCTGGATGTTGCTACCATTCTGTTGCTATCCATGGGAATGAAAATTGACTGCCACTTCAGTTTTTGCGATTGTAGTCACTCACTAAGAGTGTTTGGTTGCCTCCCGAAAGGATGTGTAACTGAACTAGTTAAATTTTGACAATAGTAATGTTCACTTCTTTTTCATTACTACTCCACAAATTCATTGATTTCAATTCAATAACTTGTCAATATTTTAGATTTTAGTTCTTCTGGCTAAAGTTCTGTATCATATTGCTAACATTTCATACTATACTAGAGATTAATTGCTTGTATTCACAGGCTGGATAAGTAACATGAAAATTATTCAATTTATGAATATTTGCATATCATTTGAGGTTTTATATTTAAGGTCAGCAATAACAATTAGTGATGAAGTAACAACAATTAAGTTCTTTTTCTCTATTTCACCATAATCTTTCTCTCTGAAATAATTCTTAATACTATGAAATTTACAGTGAATTTTCTAAGGAAAGGGAAAAGGCTAAGGCCAGAGGAGACTTTCAGAAACTTCGTGAGAAGCAGCAACTTGAAGAGGATCTTAAGGGATATCTGGATTGGATCACTCAGGCAGAAGACATTGATCCTGAGAATGAGGAAGACATTGAGAGTGCGGAGAGACGAAATCGTATGTATCTTTCTTTATCACTACATTAAGGGTATAAGACTGACAAAACACCAATTATTTTGTTTAATTCATTACAGCTTGAACTGTGAAACGTTACATGCATAAAATTTGTTAAAGTTGTTGGTTTATTGATACAGGAATAGCTTTGTGGCATCACAATAAAATTTTGTCTCATGCAAACCTTGGACAGAGTTAAAATCTATATTCCTGGCAGGAGGTGTAGGTAGCAGGAAACCAGGAACTTCATCAAAATATATCTGTTAAGCAAGCACCCTTATATTACTATCCTAACTGATGACCCTGCTTGACAAGTCTAGACACAAAACTAAAATCTTGATTGATAGATCATGCTTTGTTATTTAACCTGGTGGCTTTTAACTGAACGCAAGTACGTAATGCTCCAGGTTAATTTTTAACAATACAGTAGAAGTTTATTACACAAAAGAAATGAAAATTGTATAGAACAATCAATACTATTTACATATAACACAATGTGAAAGATTTCAAAACACATGGGAAACAAAATCCCATCTATCTCAGCACCATTTCTTTACAGTGTTCAAATACTAGAGAGATCCCTCCTGTATCACATCTGTAAATTTGATGTAACTGTTGCACCCTTTTCCTAGTCTTAGGATTTTGATAGTCTTTTCCTGGATCATTCGCAACACCAATTGTAAATTTTCTTAGTTTCAAATAACCCCTCGGGTTCTAACCAAATCTTTCTGGTCTGGAACTTTCAAACTAAAATCCTTACACTGAGGTAACTTATTTTCTAACAGTTCTCAATTAATTCCTTTCTCCAGGAGAAACTGTTCTTGCATCTGACCCCAGCCAGGTCTTCTGTGAAATGTAACCAAAAGCTGTTGAATCTATGGGATTTTCTCTAAACAAAATCACGTCTTGGTTCTGATAAATCAAAAACAAGCTAACACCTTTTAATATTTGCTATTTCTAATCAGAAAACACTGATGTTACAAGTCATGTTGCAGCTGGAGAAGATTTTAGTTAGACCACGTTTGAAGCATTTTGTGAAGTTCTGATTGCCACATGATGGGAAGGATTTAGAAGACTTGGAGAGGGTGCAAAAGAAGTTACCAGGACTTTGCTTGGACTGGAGTATATTAGCTATAAGGAGAAGTTGCACCAACTTGGATTGTTTTTGCTAGAACGTCAGAGTCTGAGGGGCGACCTGATGGAAATATATAATATTGTGGGAGACATGGATAGGGTGGATAGTTGGAATGTTTTTCCCAGGGTGGAAATATGAAATACGAGGGGGCATAGCTTTAAGGTGAGAGGGGTAAAGTTAAAAGAGATGGGCAAGACAAGTTTTTTTACAAAGATGATGGTTGGTGTCTAGAATGTGCTGCCAAGGGGTGGTAGAAGTAGATTTGATAGCAACGTTTAAGAGACATTTAGACAGGCACATCAACAGGTAGGGAATAGATGAGTACAGACCATATGCAGGCAGATAGGATTAGTTTTGAATGGCATAATGGTTGCCACAGATATGGTGGGCCGAAGAGCCTGTTCCTGTGCTATACTGTTATAAGTTCTATGTTCTAAACTCTCATTATCACCCAGGAAGGCCCTCAGTCAGCTGCTGTCTGAAAAATATTGTTTTAAAATTATGACTTCAGAAAAACAAGTTAATTATTACACTTCCTCATACACAGAACAAAACCCATATAGTCCTAGTCCAAAATCCAAAGCCTGAAATAGGTATATCAATAAATATGTAAATCACACATCTTACATCACACTTATTTCTTCAAGTAGTGAAGTAGCTGTTTACCAATTGATGATTTACTTGACTGATTGCTAAAACATCAGGGTTGAAGAGATACAAAGCTGAACATAAATTACTATTCTGTTTTTTGTGAAGATTTTCTTTGTTTGTATTAATTGTTTCAAGTATTCTATGATTACCATGTGATTTGTTTTTGGATCATCAAGTGGTATTTCATGCATCTTCAATGTGTCAAAAATAACTGATTTTTTGTGTTTTCTCTGGTCTCTGAAAAATAAATTTCAAATCAGTTTGAGATAAAACGATCAAACTTTTCAATAATTCTTTGATTAACTCAGTGGGGATGAGAATGCAGCTCAAGAAACCTCTGCAGCAGTTGGAGCTCAAAGCCTCTGCATTATTCGACACTGAAACCTTGAAGTATTATGTCAAATGAATAACATATCCCATTGTATGGTCCAGTGGTGTTTTGAGTACAAACAGATTGTACATATTGTACATTTACTCTCCGGCTCATTACGACCCCGGTTTCTATGTAATTTAGGATTGATCTCATAATGTGGCTAGGTAGAACTCAGGAGAGTTATGTTAAAATAATTTAATGTTCTCCCAAATGATATTCTCCCTCCTACAGGACTATCCTCGGTTTGCCAATCTGGTTTCTTTGATTTCCAGTTGCCATAATACTTGACGTGAAGAGCAACCAGCGCTCTCCTTCACTTCTGGTAGCAGTCACTCTGATCCTAATCTCTCTGGTTCTCTTATATTAAGCATCAAGGCACAAATATACTTAAATGAGTTCATCTGTTGAAGTTAATTCAATGAGAATCAGGTGCATTTAACACCTGAGGCGCAACTAACCCAGATGGTACTGTACTAGTGCTACATTATTCTCCCTATTGATTTTTCAGAAAGTTAGCTTTGCTACATTCTGCAGACTCTCTCCTTAAAGATTTGTTTCTTTTTCAAATGTATGTCAGTGCATAATGAATTTACTATTCCATGACAAATGCCAGATTGAATTGTGCAAAGCTTCTTCAACCTGTCAAAAGATTCTCATGAGTCATAATTTTCAAAGATGCAAACAGTAACCAAATCTATTTTAGGATAGCATAATGACATAATGGATTTTATCTATGAAGTGTATCCTTTATTCAATCCGTTTGGTTAGGTTTGCATTTTGTATGCTGAGCCATTGCACATATAAATACTTACAATGATTCATATTAGCTTGGATTTTAAATTAGCACAATTGGAGAGGGGTGGGGCTTGGAACCCACTTTTTTTATGAACATTACTGCAAGAAGTCCTGAACCTTACCTTATTATGATTAATGGGTTACCTACCTGATATCATTGTAAATTTGCCTGCTCATTTTTCATTGCACAATTTCTGGTAAGCTGTTTAAAGTGCAAATGTCTTAATGTGAGGTTGGCTTTCTTCTGGAAGATTTAATTGGATAAGTGTGCAAACAATCTTCTTGGCAGTGACAAGCCATAGAGTTGGGGCAGTTGTCCCACAGTGGTAGTGTCCATGCCTCTCTACCAGGATGGGTTTCAGTCTCATCTGCTCCAGAGGTGTGTAATAACATCTTTGAACAGGTTGATTAAAAAAAATCTATATCACAGAGTTTCCTATGTGTATTCCTTGAGTTCTTCTGGAGGAGGAACACTGAAGGTCTTTCTGCCAGCCTCTACAGTAAGACCCCAAGGATGACTATACAGCTGTTTTGGGCAGCAATGGCTGAAAGAGTTAGTGCAACAACAGGGAAATCCTCCAATTCCTGGGCTCAGGGTGAAAAGAAGTAAAATGGTGTTAAGAGAACATTAAAGGTGAGTACAGCTCATCTTCTTTCCATCTTTCACAACAGCCTGACAACTCTCCTTCTACTCCCTCTCTGAGCATGCACAACAAATTTCTTCTCTCCATAGGGAAGGGCTATGAGGGGAAGTGCAGGAAGATAGAGCTGCATAGGAGACAGAATAGTTTTAAGCATGTCAACAAGGAATATTGAGCTAATTGGGATTCAAGAAATCTTAATATCACTATGGTAATGATTTCATTGCAAATGAATGTGGAGTCTCTAGTTTAAGTTTGTAAGTTCATGAACTGTTATACTTGGAAAATACATTGTAGCTGCTACAATAGTGAGTGCTGTGCCAGTTGTCAAATTTAAATCTTAGATTAAGATCTGAGATGAAATAAATAGGATTGTAACTACCTGGTTAAAATGTTCTAGCTGTGTGCATGTGCGATGGTCAAACATTTGCTATGATTTAATCATTCCATAGAAGGTGTGATTCGGAAGGTAGATTTTTTTGTGTAAGAATGTGAGTTATTTTCAAATGGAAATTTATGTTAACTTATGCCTGTTGTCTTGTTTCTTTTTAAATGTGTGCAGTGGAAATTAACGCTTTCCATATGTGTTGTAGTTTTACTGAGCATTGATAATTGGTGTGGATTTTGAAAAAGTATTCTAAATGTGCTTTTGGAGCTACATAACTCATGTTGACAGAATTACAGGAGGTATTGTTCAGTGAATAAAGCACTGAACTGGTTAGAGAGTGAAACTTTAGCCCTTGAGAAAATGAAGGTGGTGTTTAACTGCAGTTGTACAGGGCCCTGGTGAGACCATACCTGGAGTATTGTGTGTAGTTTTGGTCTCCCTACCTAAGTAAGAATCTAACTGTCATGATGGGAGTGCAGTGGAGGTTCATGAGGCTGAGACTGGGGATGGCTGGACTGTCCTATGAGGAGAGGTTAGATTGAGTATTTACTAGATTTTACAAAGATGTGAGGGGATCTGTTCGAAACGCATAACAGGGGTAGACAAACTAGAAGCAAGGAGGATATTTTCCTTGAGTAGTGTCTAGAACTAGGGATATCATTTCTGGATACAAGGTAGATCATTTAGGATATGTTCCAGGAAGTGATAGATACATTTTTTGACTTTAATTGCATCAAAGGATATGAGGAGAAAGCAGGAATATGGCAATGCGATAGAGGATCAGCTGTAACCATATTGAATGGCAGACCAGGTTAGAAAATCAAATGGCCATCTCCTGCTACTTGTTTCTGTGTAACTTATGGCCTCAGCAGTCAGTGTAGCTTGGTGATAAGGGCTGAAAACAAAAGTGAGCTTCTGAGACATAAGTATAGTCGTTGATGTGACATTTGCAGCAGCAACTCAGTTATCAGCGCTGTGTGTAATTTGGAAGTAGGATTCATGTGTGGTGAGACACTTGCAAAAGTGGATTGCAGCTGGTAGAAGTCTATTTGTTTTTTAAGGGCTCCTGTTGAGGATTTCTTGAGGGCTACTTTTTTCATTCCTCACTAATGCTTTGATTAGGTGATACAATCGTATTGAAACAAAATGTTTTATATTTCCTGTTTTCTCCCATATCTCTTGACACTTTTAAAGTTGAAAAATTTAAATATCACTTTCTTGAATGTATTCAAAATGGTTCACCCCATATCCTGAGACCATATTTGGTGCTTGGACTCCCTCAGAAGCAGATTAGAATAATTCGTCAATATCCTTAATAATAGCTTTCCATTAAATTGAAAGCCACAACATAAGGAAGTCATTAATTTCCTTGACAGCACAGCATTTAAGTTGGTACTAGATAACTTAGAAATGTTAACAACAGAAATGTTTTTCCAAATAATTGACACAAATCTACACACAAAAAGACATCACGCTAAGCAAACCTTTCAAAGACAGATTAGGTCAAGATCATAGCTAATGCATTTTCACCACATGCAGAGTTGGAAGATTTTAAACAGGCAGTTACAACCCTATTCACTGTCTCTCAGTTCTCAAGTTTAAATATAACAATTGACAGTGTCTGACTACATTTGATAGTTCTTAACCTTTGGCACCTCTAAACTAGGAATTCCATATTAATTTACAAGACATTCATTAGTTCCAATGATTTAAAGTTTTCTGGAATCCTAGTTAGCTGAGTATGTTTTTGTTGACAGGTTTAAAGCTGTTTTCTTCACCTTGCAGTGGTCCATTTTTCCTAATCCCACTACCTTGCAAGCTCCTCCACCCATACCACTTTTGTAGCCACTTTCTTCACCAATGCTGTTCTGACGGTTTCCTTCTGACACCCCCTTGCAGTTATCTTCTCTCCATTTTTCCTTATTTTCCCCAGTATTGCACATTCCTTCCTCCACTTTGCAATTTGATCCATCCCTCTTGCAGCCTCTTTCACTTCCCCACTGCCAACCTTGCAGCCCTGATCTTACCAAAAGTCTTTTTCACCTGCCTTCGACCTTAAAACCCAACCCTTCTCCAGCAGGTAAAACCCTTAGGTAAAGGTGGCCCTCAATCCTGGTTTTGGCTAAAAGCAGCACTTAATCCTGGCCTTGGCAAAAGCTCTCCAGCCCCACTGGCTCCCTTGCTCAGTTTCCTTCCTGCTTGGTGCTCTTCCAAGCTATCAGCAACATGCATGGAAGAAAATTAGCCTGTGATTTGAGTAATGACTCCTTTTATTCCATTCTGTTTCTGGGGCTGACTTTCTCTGGTTGTTACCACCAGTGAAACTTCATTGGCATTTTGAGGATTTTTGGGGATGGGTTCACCCACTGTACCTGTGTACTTTGAGCATTTTATGGGGAAAGAATAGACGTTTGTTGACTGAGGTCGCAGATGATCTCTGTTCAAGATTTTGGTAGGAGTAGCTTACTAAACAAGAAGCTTTTTGAATTGCACAAAGTAATACTGAGTATCTTAGGCTTGCCAAACAGAGCCTCTACTACTGCTGGAGAACATGCAGGAATCTAGCTTCACAAGACCATAAGATACAAGAGCAAAATTAGGCCATTTGGTGCAATGAGTTTGATCTGCCATTTGTTCATGGCTGATTAAATTTCTCAACCCTATTCCCCTACCTTCTCCCTGTAACCTTTGATCCCCTTGCTAATCAATTATCTATCTATCTCTATCTTAAATACATTCAATGACTTGGCCTCTATAGCCTTCTATGGCAATGAGTTTCACAGATTCATCACCTTCTGTTTGAAGATGTTCCTCCTCAACCAGTTCAAGGTCATCTATTCACTTTAAGACTGTACTTGTGGGTTTGGGAGAGCTGGGAGATGAAATTTGGATTTATTATGCAACATTTGATCTCTGATGTCTCAAGTTTCATTCTAAGCAAGCAAAAGCCACACAATGTTTAAGTGATTCAGTTAAGATTCATTTTGGGGTCATGAGATCACTGCTTGTTATCTTACAAAATTAGTTTGGTACATGCTTGATCAGAATGCTATCATGGTGGCACATATGACAATTATCCAAAATGTCAGGTCATGCTCCAGATAGGTATTAGATGCTAACTGATGTTGCAATCCTCATGTGGGATGCCCATACAATCCTTGGATAGCAGACAGTGCTGCTTGAGCCAGACTCAACAGGAGCAAAGTCTGCACCATTTTCTGGTGGACGCCATAGTGGCTCAACGGTCAGCATTGCTGCCTCACAACAGCAGGAACCAGAATTCGACTCCAGCCTTTGGTGACGATTGTTTGAAGTTAGCACAATCTCCCCGTGCCTACACAGGGCCTCTATGGAGAGTTACTGCAGATTGGTGTGGCATAGCAGTTAGCACTCTTGTCTCACAGTGCCAGGGACCCTGGTTTAATTCCAGCCCTAGGTGACTCTGTGGAGTTTGCATATTCTCCCTGTGTCTGCATGTGTTTCCTCTGGGTGCTCCACAAGTGACTAGACATGATAGATTACTCAGTGTCCAAGCAGGTGTAGGTATGTGGATTAGCCTTGGTAAATGTGAAATTATGGAGACAGGTGGGGGGGGGGATCTGAGTGGGGCCCTCTTTGGAGGGTCAGTGCAGACTCAATGGATGGGATTACCTCCTACCCTGTAGGGATTCTATGATTTTTATGATTTCTTTGAATTTCAGAACTCTCTAATGCCAAAATAAGTAATTCCACAGAGGTGAATTTGATTGCTGATGTACCCAGCCTTTTGACCTTTAGTACAAGCTTACGTGATTCCCATGCAGACTTAGAGTTCACATTGTCATCAGCTTTGTATTAAGTGATTAGCCTCATCTAGCTATTCTGAACAAGTTGAATATTGAAGAAATGGATGCATGTCACAGGTAGAAGACATGGTTATATCTTCCTCTGAAATTGCATAATGTTCTGGAGTAATAATAGCTCAATGGACATCAAACAAAGTGAAAGCCCTTCTTGTTCATAAATGCTGTTAGCTGGTCGTCTTATCTTTTTTGAGAGCCTGAGTACAATCTTTAATCCCCTAGATGTAAGGGAATTCAGCCACTACAAATGGTAATTTTTTTCAATTTATGTATTGGCATCAATAGGAAAGATGGCTCAGTCACAGACAAATCAATCATTGTTGACCATCTTGCTGCAACTGAGCATTGTACATTGAGGAATTTGGGTGTGATGTCTCACGAGACAGTTTAGAAGGAGCCCAGGCAATGAAAGGTGATGGTGACATCTGGTTTCGGGTGGTAAACTTCAACAAGGAAATCAGATTGCTGGACTAGAACCACCCCATTCATGCACGTATTGTAAAATATGGGCTTCCAGTAAATAACACATGGTCTAAAAAAGAATATGGGGGAAGTAGTGGCATTCTGAAAATCCCAAACCCCAGGTTAATGTTCTGGGGATATGGCCTCATGGCGATGGTGAAATTTGAATTCAATAAAAATCTGGAATAAAAAGAAGCTGGCCTTATGGCTCCAATGTAACCACTATTATCCGTGTAAAAACCTACCTGCTTCTCCCTTTATGGAGGATAACATCTGTCATTTTTGTCTCGTCTGGCCTGTGTGTTACTTCAAACCTAAAGCAATGTGGCTGACTCTTAACTGCCCTCAGGGCAATTAGGAATGTACAATAAATGCTGGCCCAGTTAACAATGCCCACCTCCCATGAATGTATAAAAAGCTGAAGTAATGGCAACATCAGGTTTCAGGTGCTAAGATACTTGTTTGATGGTTTTTCTGCCTTTTTTCTGAATCAAACTGCTTCTACATTTCTCAAAATAGGATTACTTGTCTTTTTAGGCTGATGGGGCTTTTCATCATTACTCAGTTTTATTTTAGAATCCCTACAGTGTGGAAATAGGCCCTTCGGCCCAATAAGTCCACACCAACCCTCCGAAGTGTAACCCACCCAGACCCAATACCCCTACTCTATACTTATCCCGATTAATACACCTAACTTGCACATCTCTGAACACTATGGGCAATTTGGCACAGGCAATGCACCTAACCTGTACATCTTTGGACTGTGGAAGGAAACCGGAGGAACCCCACGCAGCCACAGGGAGAATGTGCAAACAGCCGCCTGAGGCTGGAATTGAACCTGGGTCCCTGGCACTGAGAGGCAGCAGTGCTAGCCACTGTGCCACCCATTTTTAAAATGCATAATACTATTAAGCAGTTAATAACATCAGTATTATTGGATTCCTGGAGATCTTCTTGACTGCTGCCAGATTCAAACTGACATTAGGCAAGGCAAAGTCCTTGCCACAAAAATTGCTTATCTTTATGGATAGTTGGCAGCGAGTACAGTTACTTTCCTGCTGACTGTACAACCTCGACCAGGGAGGTTTGGCTGACTCATTTGAGTAACCAGTACTGCAGTAACTGCAAGAATATTTGAAATACATTTAAAATTGGTTAAGCAAGCCTTAGAATGAAACTACTTACATTATCTTTACACCGATACCATTGTATTTTTAAAACATTAAATTTTTAGACAGCTGTTATTGAATTATCGTTCATCTAGGTATTGTGATGATGATGTGATCTAGGTAACAAAGAAATTTAGCTGAAAATGTGTTGCTGGTTAAAGCACAGCAGGTTAGGCAGCATCTCAGGAATAGGGAATTCGACGTTTCGAGCATAAGCCTCATGATGAAGGGCTTATGCTCGAAACGTCGAATTCCCTATTCCTGAGATGCCGCCTAACCTGCTGTGCTTTAACCAGCAACACATTTTCAGCTGTGATCTCCAGCATCTGCAGACCTCATTTTTTAAACAAAGAAATTTAACAGAGCAAAACAGCGGCAAAAGTGACTCAACTTGCAAGTTCATTACTCTCAACAATCAATCATGATTTACAAATGATCAAGTAATGTAAACACGATCATTTCAAGAATGAAATAATAACAAACACCAGATTGTATTGAAATAGACTTTAGAGGGGATTAAGGAATATTTTATTGTCATGTTATATAGTATATTAGCATGTTCTATTGTCATGTTATATAGAATATTAGCATGTTCCATACTTTATAATTTAGAGTTAAATATAAAATGTAAAATCACTTAAAGGCAGAATCTCTGTTAGGTTCAGAGCAGTAGTCTGAATTTACCAGGAATGAGAGATTTAATATTAAATATATTAAATCATTTTGATTGTTTCAAAACAATGATAAAGAATAAAATAAGAGGGAAAGAATGATAACTATAAGAAAGAAATAAAATACTGAACTTTTTTTTGCTAAGTCCAAGTTGCATTGAGGTTCTTGAAGGGATTTCTACCAAGAAATCTCACCGTACCTTACTTAAACTTGCATCATTAATTACCTACCTGAGCAATATAGTATCCATAAGATCCAATTCCAACCTCATGTTACTGCACACCATTCCCAGAAAAAAAGCTTGCTGATCAGCAAATATCCAGGAACCACTGGCAACTCTTGCACCTGTGCTATCTTTAAAAGCCCATTGCACATCAAGATAAGCACTGTCAGTCCCTGACATTTGTTTTGGATGTGGTAAACAGGGAGATATCAGCATCACACTTTATGGGCAGAGACCTAGAGGTCTTGTTGGTTGGTGTGGTGCAGAGTTGGACTTCCTCTTCCCTGAGAATCAGTAGTGGACACCATGCCAACTTGATTCAAGATTGCCACTTGGCCAGTGCAGTCTCAGCGATCTGGAGAAATGCATAGCAAGGTAGAAAGGGAATCTATGATCTTCACTATCTCACCAGCATAATTGCAACCATCTTGACTCCAATACGCCACACTAGCTCTACTTCTGCTACTGTACTATCTCCAATGTCCAGCACTATCACTAATAACTGCACCATTTTACCTCATTTGTAGTCACCTACCTCAACCCCTGAAACCTCAAACCCTACATGACTTCTCCACTGTCTACTCAATCATTCGGATGCCTCCCTACCTGTACCATTGGCTACAGCTGAACAATCCTTTTTTTTCCTTCCTTAATATCTCCCTCTCTTATCTTAGAGTGAAACATTCCAAATTGGGCAGAAAAAGTCAATATGGGTGCTGGGCTGCCAGACATTCAGCTCTTCGCCCCTTCTGCAGAGAGCATTCTGACTAATTGTCTTGAGAGACTGACTGTTTCCAAATGCTTGACTGTATTGGATATTGCTTTTTGATGTACTATGCTGGGACTCCTTGCTCAAAGGTTATCCCCTTTGACTGATTAAAGCAGATTACTGTGGCAAGATTCATTCCCTTGTGTCTGTGCTAAGTGAGGCATGGTAAGACTGAAGTAATGTGAGTAGAAAGTGAGTCTGGTATTGCTAACTAAGGGGACAAAGGACAATCCGAGACAATACAATACAGGGATGTTTTAAGCATCTTGGTAGGCTGAGTGAATGAGTGCTGTGATAGCGAGTAAAATTGCCAAAGATTTAGCCTGGTCAAGTCCATGAATTGGGTGTATGTCAAAGAGTGCAGTGTCCTTATTGCAGCATTACGATGATAGTTGTTTGTACAGCATTGAAGAGGAGAAGCATCCTGTAAGTGGATTAGAGATGAGTGATCAGGATTCTCAGCTAGCATACATAGAGCGCCAGTACTATGGACATGAGGTACATATGGCTGTTGCCCATGGAGCACTCACTGAAATGTTGATGCCCAGTGTCCAACATGGAGGTCCTTTGCTGCAAGTGGTGAGCTGAATTTGCCATTTCTGATTTCCATTTTAACTTTCTCAACATTGAGTTTGTTTGATATTCACCTTGCTATCTGAATATGCCAATGAGGCATGTTAGTTTTAATAGCGTGTTTAACAAGCCATAATTTATCTTCATTGGCAACCTACCACTGTGCTGCTTGTCAAAAGCCTAATAGATGCTCCTGAGTTTGGATCAGCTTTACTGGATTTTGCACCAATCTCACCATAGCCTATGTTGCTTAGACCCCTGTAATAGTCTGCCCTTTGTGTATATCTATGTATGTGGACAGAAAGGAAGAAAGATTACTGTATTATTCGCACAAATGGTAACATCCAATTAGTCTAATGCAGGCTTTCACCAAATGGTAAAAATAACTCCATTCAAAGCAGTTCTGTAAGATTCGCAGCATCCAAAATTGGTCTATCCAAGGCAGATCCTTAAAATGTTATAACTCATTGGTATATACATAAACAAGTCTCCAAACAACCTTGTGCAATGGGTAGTGAACTGTAACATGGAGACAGAAAATAGATTTTATTGATAGACAAAATAACGTGATTGGCAAATGGGAAACATCACCAAAAGGATGTATTAACAGTTTGACTTCTGCAGGGCCTGTAAACCTCGCAGTGACTGGTAAGAAGAACTCATGCTTGTTCTGAGAAAGTCTGGATTAGGCTTTGAAACGCTGGGGTGGAGCCAGAAATTGGATTTAAAGAGAGCACTGAATCCAGTCTTTGCTGTTGCAGCTCTAGTGGTCACCTCAACTGTTGAAGACTATGTTGACTAAATGACTGACTAGAGATTGACCCTGGTTATGGTTGTTTGGAGACTTAGTAGTGTATACATTAAGGGCAACTATTTTGGAGCTGTCAGATGAATTTGAGATTGTTTTATCATTTTGGGAAGTTGTTAACTCTGTTTTGCTACTTTACAATTTAGGAGATAATGCCTTCTTGGTATTATCAGATCAAAGACAAGAATTCCTTTCAATTTAGATTGTGAAGAATTAAATACAAGTATAGTTTCAATAACACAATTTTGGATTAATTTTAGAGATAATGGTTGAAACCACACATGGATTGATAACGTTTGGGCAGTGCACTATAAAAACAATTGAGTGGTTCTAGTTACTGATCAGTGCAAGTAGCTTTGCATTCAGTGTCTCATCTTTTCTTTCTTGCATTATTTTTGTTGCATTAGACTTAATGTTAAATCATTTTGCCAATTGATTCTAATCTTTGCTATGTTGCTGCTGCCATCTCATGTTTAAATAACTGGAATTGCATGAATTTAATATAAAGGGGTAACATTGGCCGAATTACTGAAAAAGAAGAAAGGAAGATTTGCATGGTTTAGCCAGTCATCTGAAACACATGGTAATTTTTATTTGCTTTAGTTTTGGATTTGTTTGTGCTTTGTGTGGATTGTGCTGATTCTTGTAATTATTTTCTATCCATTGCATGATCTGTCTATTATTTGCAGTGCTCCATAATAACAAGAATATTCTTTTTCTGTCAAAAAGAGGCTGTTTTGGTTAAATGGCCAGATTATGAAAATCAGGTTGTCATTTGACTATTCTTTTAATTGTGTGCAAATCAGTGGACATATTCGACAATCATATTCTGAAAGATATCAAAAGTGTAAGATAAAGTTGAAACTGGATAAAAAGAAACCAACTTGAATGTGTCTTATCTCCAGGTTTTATACTTCTTTATGTTAAGAAACAAATTACTAAATACTTTTTAATCAAAGTCTTGTTGTCTTCACATTAAGTGTAACTTTTTAACTGAACTATGTGCTTTCGTCTTTCATTAGAGTTATTAACTACTCTAAGTGGTATGATTTACTGTGGCAAATTTTCATGTATAAGTTCCTTCTATTGTCAGAAATAAATGCATATGGTGTTGATTATGGACAGCTATTGATTCTAAATTTGGCCAAAACGTATTTCAAGCACAATAGATGACAAAAGAACATCCTTATTGTTTAAATTGTCTAAAAAGGTTATCCCTTTCTAGCAAAAATGCACTTGCATCTGAAATTGAATGTTAACTGCCTCCCTTGCAGTTTTGGTCAGATTAGTTGATCATGATAGAAATCGATCTCTGTTACATATTCTTTTTTTCTCAGTTAATTATGGATTTATAATGCCAGTCTTCCATAATCGTTTTAACTGACAGCTCATATTGTATCCTTCATGCCAATTCACTATCCATTCACCTCACGCAACTAACTGTTAGGATCTGCGATTAATATCAAAAACTGGAAAATATGCCTGCTAGTAGCTTTCTGAAATTAGGTAATGTTTTATGAGGTCTGATTCAGTCTCACAGCATAGTCATTTTGTCCTTTTATCTCAGTTCCTCTCATTTTGTGTTGAAAAGTTCCTTCTGGAAACTATTTGTTTGTCCAATAATCAGGATACACTTTCAATGCATATGGGTATAGACATGCTCAATTTACCAATTACTTGTGATAAAGCACCAACTGAAATCTATATGGGGTAAAGAATGAACATATTAAATTTAGCAATAAACAAATTTGAGTGTAAGCAAAACTCCAGTCGTCTTTGCAACACAAACACATAATCAAACCATACAATTGCTTAGCTTAGAAAGAATTGTGTGTTTCCACTGTGTAAAAGGCAAGAGTCCACTTGTTTAATGCACGCATTAACTATGTCAAGTATTGTGAACTGTGAACAGTGCTGTGCAGGGTTGGGGGGGGGGGGGGGTGGGGGCGGCGGTGCGGGGGTGCAGATTTGCACACAGGTTAAATTTGATTTTACTTATTGGAGGTGAGAATTTTCCAGTCTGTTTGAAATATTTTACAGAATTGAATAGATTCTCACAGTTGTACAAAAAAAATCATTCAATGATTTTGTTATTTATTAAGCTTATAGATTCAAAGTGAAAAGACTTACAAAACAAACATAACTTTACCTTTATGTTAATAGCCGAAGGCTATCATAGTCTTGCCAGATTATAGGGCTGCTCTCATTGGAGAGAAATGCTGGTATGGTTTAACCTGAAGGTCACCATGCTTCAGTGAATGGAAAGGTTGAGAAGCAGATTTCTTCACAGTAACCTTAGCCAGTGTGGAAATTGAACCCATGCTGTTGTCTTCCCTTCACATTGCAAACCAGCTGGCCAGCCAAATGAGGTAACTGACCCCATACCACATCAAATGAGATGTCAAAAACATGCTTAATATAGTTTGGAATCCCTCAAACTGAAAGATAACCTAAATATATTTTTGCTATGTGTACTTTACTCATTAACCTGTTAAATAATGTTAGCAGAGAATAGCAATTTGCATTTGTGTAGTGCTTTTGAAGTCTAAATATCTAAGGGTGCTTCATGTGCCCCTCACTAACAGCATTGTGGGTGTATCTACATCCCAGTAAATGCAATAGTTTAAGAAGACAGCTAACCACCAATTTCTCAAGGGCAGTTAGGAATCAACAATAAATGCAATGCACATATCTGTATTCCATGCATGAATTTTTAAATAAATGCCAAAAGAGACATCCAACTAAGAAAAGTGTTTTAAAAGAACTGTCAGGATCTTTGGTCAATGAAGTGGATATAAAGAATATAAGACCATAAGACATAGGAGTGGAAGTAAGGCTATTTGGCCAATCGAGTCCATTCCACCATTCAATCATGGCTGATGGGCATTTCAATGCCACTTACCCGCTCTCTCCCTGTATCCCTTAATTCCTTGTGAGATCTTAAGGAGGTGAGGGAAGTGAGGAAAGAAAGGTTTAGGCAGGGACTCCTACGGCATCGGATGAAGACTCAGGGAGTTCACAAAAGTTTAATTCAGATGTTTAAAGAATTAAGGGGTAGAAGGAGTAGATTGAAAAGAATACATGGAACTGTATGAGTAAAACCATGATGGTTTTAAACATGAAAATAAAAATGTTAAATTTGAAGCATTATGCTACTGACAGCCAATATAGGAACAATGTCTAATAGCTGAAAGGTTTTTGAGTTGTTGCTTATAAGTTGAGCAGACCAAATGAGTGAAATATATGTGGGGAAATGGTAAGTAGTAATAGCTCATCAAGTCAATATCATTGAGGTGTGTGACCCAACTTTGGGTTGGCCTCAGATCTCCTATTTTGGGCATATGTTGCAGTTGAATTGTAGTTATGTTTTTTCTTTTGGAGAGAAGAATGAAATTGATCCTAACAGCTGTGGTAAAATGTGAGAGGTACATCATGATCATGATGATGGATTGAACATTTTATACCCTGACAAATTCCATAATTGTTATCTATTTTCTGCCAGAAAGTAATTGATGGGTTTGCAATTGATAATGTCCACTTTTACATGACTGAAGTGGTTATGACTTTGGTGTGGGGTGGGGCAGGGGCGCGGGTGGTTGGGGGAGTGGGGGGAGAGATGACAACCTTTCAGGGGAAAACCACAGCTGCCAGGTCTCTGGCACTGAGCCTGGCTCTGGCTCAGAAGGAAAGGGAGGAGAAGAGGAGAGCACTAGTGATAAGAGATCCGATGGTTAGAAGAACAGACAGGAGATTCTGTGGTCATGAGCGAGACTCCTGGATGGTATGTCACCTCTCCTGGGTGTCAGAGTTAGAGATGTCTTGGATCAATCTTCAGGATTCTTAAGTGGGTGAATGACCAGCCAAAAGTCATGGTACATATTGGTACCAATGGACATAGCTAGGAAAAGGGATGAAGACCTGAGAAGTGAATATAGGGAGTTAGGTCAGAAGCTAAAAGGCAGTACGAGCAGAGTAGTAATCTCAGAGTTGCTGCTGGTGCCACGGACTAGGGAGGCTAGGAACAGAAAGCGAGTGCAGCTCAACATGTGGCTGCATTTGCTGATATAGGAGGAGGGCTTCAGATATGTGGGTCATTGGGATACCTTCTGGGGAAAGTGGGACCTTTTACGAGGAGGACGGTTGTAGCTGAACTGGACCAGTACCAATATCCTGGATGGAAGGTTTGCGAGGGCTCTTTGTGAGGATTTAAACCAGAGCTACAGATTAGAGGATGAGGTACTTAGTGAACAGGCAGATACAGCGTGCAGAGAATCTGTGAGGAAGAATAGACAGTTGATAGGGAAAAGTTGTCGTCACTGTGATGGGTTAAAGTGTGTCTGTTTTAATGCAATAAATGTTATGAATAAGGGTGATGAACTTAGAGGATGGATCAGTACTTGGATCTATGATGTTGTGGGCATTACGGAGAGTTGGATATTAGAGGAGCAGGAATGGTTCTTGGATGTTCTGGGGTTTAAATGTTTCAAAAGGAATACGGAGGGAGGTAAAAGAGGTGAGGATGTGGCATTTCTAATCAGGGATACTATCACAGCTGCAGAAACAGAGGTCATCAAGGAGGATTTGTCGACTGAGTCAGTATGGGAAGTCAGAAACAGGAAAGGAGAAGTCTTTCTGTTGGGAGTTTTCTTATAGACCCTGCAATAGCAACAGAGACATGGAGGAGCAGATTGGGAGACAGATTTTTAAAACGTGCAGAAGTAACAGGGTTGTTGTCACGGGTGACTTCAAATTCCCTAACATTAATTGGAACCTCCTTAGTGCAAATAGTTTGGATGGAACAGATTTTAAGTGTGTCCAAGGAGGGTTCCTGGCTCAATACGTAGATTGACCGACTAGAGAGGAGGCCATATTAGATTTGGTGCTTGGCAATAAATCATTTCAGGTGTCAGATCTCTCAGTGGAAGAGCATTTCTGTGATAGTGATCACAACTCCCTGACTTTCACTATAATCATGGAGAGGGATAGGAGCAGATGATATGGGAAAGTATTTAATTATGGGAGGGGGAATTATAATGCTATTAGGCAGGAACTGTGGAGCATAAATTGGGAGCTAATGTAGTCAGGGAAATGGATGACAAATGTGGAGGTTGTTTATGGAGCACTTGCTGCACTCGACAAAATGGTATACTTATTATTGAGGGGAACAGTCACAGGACATCCCTGCACTGACTGCCTATTCTCTTTCACTCTCCTGACAATCACCCAGCTACCTTTATCCTGTAATTTAGGTGGAACTACCACCGTACAACTCCTCTCCATCACCCCCTCAGTCTCCCAAATGATCTGGTCTGTGAGCAGCTGCAGTTGGATGCATTTCTCGCAGGTGAAGTCAGCAGGGACACTAGTGATTATCCTCACCTCCCACATCCTGCAAGAGGAGCATGCAGCTGCCCTAGCTTCCATTCCTTATGCTCTAAATTGCCAAAAAAGATAACGTCTTACCAACCCTCCATACTGAGCCTTATGTTTTTGGTTCGACGAGGATGGTGAGAGACACAACATGTGTAGTGGTTTGGGTTTAGCCACTGCCGGAACATATTAGTTCACTTTCCCAGCAGTTCCCATGTCTGCTGATTCACAAGGTAAGTATTTAATATTCTAAATTCTCTTCCCAGCTGCTCCCTGGCTCACGCTTTCTCAACTCCCGCTGCTGAAATGGAAGCTGTTGATTCATGAAGTAAGTATTTAATATTCAAATTTACCTTCCCAGCTGCCCCGGCTTGTGCTCTCTCGAATTATGAACATCCCATAAAATGATCATTCTGTCTTGTAGTCTCCTTGACTATATTAGAGGCAGTAATGTATTGCAATTGTCAATTCTGATTCTAAACAGCTTTGGCTTTCCCAATTCATTTTTAAAAAAAATTTAATGCAATAGGGGTATTAATGAGCAGCATTTATTAGTTATCCTCACCCATTCTTGTGAAGTTATTGGTGAGCCACCATCTCGACTGTGACTTTCACAGTAATGTGAGGTACAGAATTCTATAATTTTGATTTTGACAATAAAGGAACTGTAATACAGAGGAACCTTGATTATCTAGCATTTGATTATCCAACAAGATCGCAAGGTCCTGATGCTTGGTTAAACTGTTATCTGGCATTCAACTATCCAAACAAAATACTCCCTGCCCGTGTCGTTCAGATAATTGAGGTTCCTATGTATATTGCAAATGGACTGTGTGCAATTTGGAGGGAGCAATTTTAGGAGAGATGGTATTTTCATCCATCTCTTGACCGTTAAGTTGACTAAATCTGGAAGCACAGGATCATCAGATTTATCTATGATTATCTTTAGGTGAACACAGAAACATCATTAGGCATTTAGCATGTTGAACCTGCTCTGCCATTTAATATCAAATATGGCTGATGGAACACTTCATTGCGTTTTACCCACACTTCCTGAATAACCCTATCATGCTATTGGCAATCAGAAATCCATCAATTTCTATTTTAAATATATACTTTAAAGACTGACTGTCCTGTGAGGGAGAGAATTCCAAATATTCACAGCCCTCTGAGTAGAAGAATTCCCCATTATCTCAGTCCTGAATAACATCCTGCTTATTTTGAAATTGTTCCCTCTGGTTCTAGACTCCCCAGCCAGGGGAATCACTTCATCTGCCTCCATTCTGCCGATCTCTTCAAGTACTTTAACAGTAAATACTACAGAATTTCAAAATGTCTGTGTTCATTCTAGAGTTAATTGCGATATTCTGCAGAACAGTTCCATTTGTAAAATTAATTCAAATGACAACTTTTGGGTTCATAAGTAATTTTGTATCCATGAGCGACACCTTCTTTGAAATAATAAAAACCAGATATACAAAGAACTTTTAAAAAGCATCAGTAGTTTTGATACATCCATTGATAGACCAAGGCAATTCTGGTATGTTATTACAACTACAACTACAACTTCAGCTACAAAGTTACATTTACTCTTATATGTTATTTTGAGTTATTTGATTGTGAGAAGTGTACATGCTGTATTGACAATATTAGCATGTTTATTAGTTTACAATCATAGTCACCCTTGTTTTGATTCTTGCCTTTAATATTAATTTTTAAAATGTAATAGATGGAAAAATGAAGTAAATTATGGATTTATTTCTGTTTTTGACTTCTTACAATAGCAAATATGCCTATTGGCGAAACTGAATCTGATAACACAGACAATGCTGGCAGTGGAGAGGGTGACAATGCAACATGCTGTGGATCATTATGGTGAGTAAAGTCAAATTATAGACTGGACTGAACATATATAGACCAGATAATGACAAGCACAGAACCTGTAAACACAACTCACAGATAATTATGTATTGTAAACTACCACTGAAAACACAGTAATATGTACAGGACAGCTTGCGTGCATGGCGAGATCTAAACAAAATAGATGTGCAACTCGACACAAAAATACATGGATATTGATATAAATACACTAAATGCAAACAGATACACAGAAAATCACTTCGATTATTACACAGCTGTTGATAATGCTACATACATGTTGCATCTAATAAGTTCACTTGTTTGGCTATATAACTAAAAGGTAAGATCTATTTTTCTTCATTCAGTTTCACCCTATCTTTAAGGACACCTGTGGACTTATGTTTTGCTTGACTAGCTAGATATTAATAATTGAGCCTTTTTCTTGAGTGACTGCATTTATATTGGGTGCACTGTGGATTGACAACTATTCTTTTGAGTCTGCACGTCAGTGGACTTATCATTCTGTGCAAGAGGAGAGCACAGAAATTATGTGACAATTTGGAAGTCTTGTCAATATTAGTTCCTAGAGACGAAATGTTTGCTGTATTAAAGTCCATGGCAAAAATGAATTGAAAGCACATACAGGTCTCAAGCCACTAATGTTTATGGGCAGGATAAAATTTCTTGGCTAAAGATTTCTAGTTCTTTCGGCTGCTTCTTAATGGCAAGTTGAAACATTTAGTCCTTTGTAGTTGATCCTACCGGATGCATCGCATGATAAAGGTTTATACTAAATTATCATAATTTAGGTTTCTTGTGGAGATAAAACTGATATTATGAAGATAATGTCCATCTCCTAAGAAGTCATTTGAAGCAGTGAACAAAATACATAATTTCCAAGAAAGCATGTGATTTAAGTTAACTGTCTTAATCATGTACTTTGGCTGATAATTGCCAAATGTTTGCAAAGATGAGTTTTATGACTTAAGAATGAAAGTTGGTCAGAATCAGGTTTCAGTTCAGAAGAGTAAAACAAAAAACTGTGTGGATGCTGGCGATCTGAAAGAAAAGCAAATTTCTGAAAAAACTCAGCAAGTCTGGTAGAATAGTCACTGGACTTGAAACATTATCTTTTTTTTTCCCCACAGATGCTTCCAGACCTGCTGAGTTTCTCAGCAATTTCAGTTTTGTTTCAATTCTGAAGAAGTTTAATTTAAGCAGAAGGGCATGTTCGTTTGTCAAAATCTTCATTATGGTGAAATTTCTAGGTTGAGAGAACCTTCTAGAAGTTTCCAAGTGTGAGAACTGCAAAGAAGTCAGATTGTCAGGTCTAAAAGGAAATTGAGGCCATGAGAACTGGAAAGAAGAATCTAGATCATCATCATTGGAAATAATCATTTGAGTCAGCAATTTTAAAGTTAGGATGCAAGTGATACATTGGTATTGAGTATCTCTGAAGGATATTCTTGCAAAAAGAGTTGAATCATTGTGCATGTTAAAATCTTTCCAAATTGTTGTAGCTGGGTTTTTTTGTGTAATGTGAACATACGAAACAGAAGCAGAAGTAGACCAACTTAGAGCCTGCTTCACCATTCAGCTGATTTATTTGTATTTTAACTTCCACACTGATAATTGATTTGCTTGCCTAACAAGAATTAATCCATCTCTGTCTTAAAATATTTAATGACCCAATTGTGACAGCATTCAAGTTGCCCAATGCTCTCACTGAAAAAAAACTTTCTCATCTCTGTTCTTCAAGAATGACCTAAAATGTTAAAACTTTTTTCCAAGTTCTGGACTGACCTACAAGAGGAAACATCCTTTCCACTTCAATCTTATCAAGACCATTCAGCATCTTTTCCATTTCAATCAAGTCATCTCTCACTCTTCGCTGTGGACTAGTGATAGTTGTCAATGATAAACATTTTGTTTTCCAACCACTCTATGATTGGTTCTCGGGTTGCTAAGCGACATTACAGAGACGGAGAGAAAAAGAAACGTGCAGGTTTTCTCCCAGCTGCTGTTTCTTGCAGTCAGAGGAACTTGGTTTAAAACTGAATAAAACCAAAGATTTTTCCTGTGGCATTTGCTGTAAGCTCTGACATGAATTGATAAATCAGAGACTTTGTAAATGCATCAGCCACTTAATACTTTTAACACATCAGTAGAAACATCAGAGAAAGGCATCTGAACAATAAGGGGTCTGGCCAGCTGAAGAAAGATCATCTCAACATTGGGAGCATGAAGCAAAGATCACTAAATTGACTGTGGTTTAAGACGACAGTTCATCTCCACTTTTTGAAGGTAACCAGAGATAGACAACAAATGTTGGCCTAGCCAGCAAATCCTACATCCCATTAATGAGTTTTAAAAGTAAGGACCGTCTGACTGCACTGAACGCAGTTGGTGTGTTAATTTTAGTTAGAGTTTTAAGGTAAGATATAACACACTCGTCATACAGCAAATATACATGATGGTATCAAGAAAAGAATACTAGTCCAGATCATGCAGGATACCTGGCATGCACAAGCAATTCTTTGTTTCTTCTTCTCTGTCTTTATCTCAGTCTCACACCATCATGGCCTTTGAAACTACCAAAAAAGTATTATCAAGGATCTATACATAGGAATTTCCTCCACTGCTTAATGCACTGTCTCCTAAAATCTGTTATTTTATATCCTTCTTTTATCGGTACAGTCGGGTGGATTGTTGGTGAGGCCTTTTATTCCTGAAATGTTTGCTGAATTGTGCAATGTCCTAGAAAACATTAATTTTCATTGAAATGCAGACATTATCCTGCGAAACTCTGCAGCATGTGCTAGACCCAATTAGCTTCAGCTACTTCATCAATTACCCTCCCTCAATCATAAGGTCAGAAGTGGAGATGTCTACAAGTAATTGTACAATGTTCAGCATCATTCATGACTCCTCAGATACTGGTATAGACTCTGCCACGAGACCTGGATGATATTCAGGCATGGACTGATAAATAGCATGTAACATTTCACAATTGCAGGAAATAATCATCTCCAACAAGAGAGAATCTAACCATCACCCCTTGACATTCCATCTCTAAATCCCCCACTATCAGCATCCCTGGGTTACCATTTACTAGAAACTGCACTGGACCAGCTGTGTAAATATTGTGAATGTGAGCAAATTGAAGGTTTGAAATTCTGCAGCAAGTAACTCACTTCCTGAATCTTTAAAGCTTGTCCATCACCTTAAAGGCACATGTAAGGAGTGACCATAATGGACTGACCTGTATGGACACAGCCTCAACAATGTTCAAGAAGCTTGACACCATCCATGTCAAACCGGGAATATTTCAGCAACCTGAAAAATTCACTCCCTTCACACTGTGCATTATGGAAGCATAATACTTCGAAGCAGATGTAGGCCATTCAGCCCATTGAGTTGGCTTTGTCATTCAGTAAGATCATGGCTGATTTGATAATTCTCATCCTTTGCTTTGCCCCCTTTTCTCCATAACCCTTGATTCCCTTACTGATTGAATTTATTTAAGGCTAAGATAAACAGATTTTTAAGATCCAGCTCCTCCAGCCCATTGAAGTAAAGAAAGCCACAGATATATACTACCCTCTGAGAAAAGAAATGTGTGATCCCTTCTCTTGATGTTATTCCCTGTGGTCCTAGACTGTCCCACAGGGGAAAACAACTTTTCCGCATCTACCTGTTCATGTTCCCTAAGAAACTTCTATGTATCAACAAAGTTGCCTCTAATTCTTCCAAACTCTAATAAGTACAGGCATAATCAGGAGATGGTACAATCTGGAGTTTACAATGGGTCATTGTAATGTTATAGACTTTAAGGATAATTGTTTTTAAATGGATATTTTCTGCTCTCCAACTTTGAATATGGTTTAAAAATGCATTTTCAAAATAAACGTAAGAACATATATCTTGGTATCTTTGGATATTTGTTCAGAACTTGTCTGACAAGCTTGTGGTTTCAAATAAACCTGTTGGACTATAGCCTCGTGTCGTGTGACTTCTCATCTTTTATGTGGTTCTGATAATGACATTAATGCAGCAACTGGGGATGGAGTGTAAGGCAATAAAATTGGAAAAGGGAAATTTGTGGCCAACAGCAACTCACATTTTTAATGTGAAGTTGAGAGTGATGTTTCTGCATTTTGTGGCTCCTGGTTCTGTTAAATTTGTTTTGCAACTTACCTTGAAGACCACTGCTCAGGCTGCATGTAGATGTGGTTTTCAAGGTAAATACGTTTGGTCAAGGATAGATCGGATGGTCTCTGAGACATTTACTTCAAGGTGTAAATGTCCTAAAGCCTAGTTAAAAATAGGCTGTTGTCTCCTCTTTTCACAACTGATACCAATCTCTTACAGCAAACAGTGCATTTAAAATGTGGAATGCCTGCTCTTGGCTGTATTGAACACTTCAACATTTCTTTCATGCCTGTAAACTTGGTGTTGTGTTACCAGGTTTTTTGACCGTATATCTATTAAAGGAATCTCGCTGTTAGATGTGCTGGGCATCAGATTAGTATATATTGTTAATTTAGCTTAGCAGTACATGGGAGAAATGAACAATATTCATAGGAGTCATTTCAAGGAGCAACTTGATAATATGCGAACTGAAATGCTTGTGCTTATTGTGTGTTTATTGGAATTGAATACAGTTTTGATGCAAACATTTTTTGGTAAAACCTAGCACAATTTTACAATATTTGTGCCTAATTTTCTCATTTTGAATGGTTTAAAAGAAGCTGAATGAATAAAAGAATTTTTGAATTGCACAGGATTTTGGTATTTTGATTACAAAATTTACACCATTTTGGTTCTTTAATAAAGTTTTTATATATAATTGAAGACAGCCTTTGTTTTTATTCCTATTGTAAGTTGACATCACTGCTTAAGAATTTTGTGTTACAAAATAGAAAATGTATATCAATTGAAATTGTATGGGAAGTGTAGTGTGGCCATTTGTCAAAAATCAGTCACAATTATCTCAGCTTTTACAGGTTAGCTGGCCAACTTATAACATAGCATCTGCAGCCAATAAATCAATAATCAACTTGTAATACACAGACAGCATAACATTTGGCAAGATCACCATCACTTTTGAACAGATATACCTCTCACTTGATCTCTGATAATGTTAATATGCTGCCTAAACAATTCACAAAGGCAGCTGATGTTATAGTTTGTATAACATGCACATTTATCTAATTTCCACTAAACTTTCAGTCAATGTCACTGGATTCCTACATTTTCAAAGAGTCACTGATGATTGCCACGAAATCAATTTGATATCCATCCTAAATATCAAATGATTAAGTTTGTCTTCACATATATTTCTTCATGAAGACAAAGAAAAATATGAAATCTATCTTGACTCTGTTCAGTGCTAATGTTTGGATACGCATGAAGCATAGATTTATTATATTAGTTAGAGTATAGACCATGGCCATTCAGTCTGTCATACCAATGCTAGTTTGCTGCAAAAGAGACGTTGCCATCGAGACTTTTATCACTTCAGATAATTATCTAATTGCAAAACACCACCACCAAATTTCAGTGTTTCTGAAGCATAAACTCAGCTGCGTAAAAATATTTTTTGATGTGTCACTTTTGTCTATCAAGCTTTTCACTTGAAATCAGTATTTTCTTCTTGTCATTTCTTTCACTAGTGAAAACAATTTCTGCCTAGTTACTTTGTCTAGACCGCTCAGGATTTTCACACATTTATCAGATCAGTCCTCAACCTTTGCTCTCTAAGGAGAACAGCCTTGATTCTGCAATCTGAGATTCATTCTTCAAACTTTAAAGACTGATGAAACTTGGCTGGGCAAGCTTGTAAAGAGTACTAATAATATGAACCAATTAGTCTCATGGCAAGTGACAAAACTGAATTGTCATTGTGCTATCAGAATTCAGAAACTTGAATTATGTTTTTCATCTGTTTTTAACCAAGATAACTGAACTGTCTCAATATAATCAACTGATGATTAATTTATGTAGAAGACGATGTAGAATCAATGTAGAAGAAAAAATGTCCTTACTTCAGTAAGCCACACCACCAACAATCTGTTCCATTCTTGAATTTTCTCAAATGTTGAGATGGTGATCTAAGTGCCAGTGATTTCACTATTCCTTCAATTTAGCATTCATTCAATGCTTACAAATAGCATTTTGAAAAATTGTGCAGAACAGTAGAACAATGACCTTTTGGCATATTAGCACATTTTCATAGCTTATGAAGTTCTCCGATTAATTTAGAAATGTATTCATACATTGTCCATGTTTTTTTGCATTGCAGTATTCGAATTTCTAAGTCAAAGTTCAGGTCAGTAACTTTTTTCTGCATCCTCTGAGCATTCCTTTCTGTTTACGAAAATTTGGAAACTATGAATTAATTTTCTAATGTCAACTGTAATAATTGAACACTATTTTTGTGCTATTGCATTAATATACTTACATTGTGTTTGTAAGAGATATGCTGTGCTTAATCATTATTATATTTTAATTTTCTTATTAATATAATTTCAGCAATATGCAACTGTTATGTAAAATCATGTTTACTAACATTTTGTTTCCTTTTCAGTATCTGAATAAATCATAAAATACTGTGCTGGATTATTAGCATGCCAGTGCCCCCTCAACTGGCTAAAAAGTTAATGGGTGCCCTATCAGGACATTTTCCAAGAGCTGCAATGGAATTAATCATCAATTAGGCAGAGGTGCGGGAAGTGGAGGAGATACACATCTCCACACTTGAACCCCACCCCGCCAGTCGCAAAAAGGATAGAGCCCCCCGGTCCTCACCTTCCACCTCTCCAACCTCCGGAGGCAGCACATCATCCTCCGCCATTTCTGCCACCTAGAGTCAGATCCCACCACCAGAGATATATTTCCCTCCCTACCCCTTTCAGCATTCCATAGAGACCATTCCCTCTATGACTCCGTTGTTCAGTCTACGCCCTGCTCCAACCCACCTTCCACTCCCAGCACCAAATCACCTTCCACTCCCAGCACCTTCCCTTGCTACTGCAAGAGGTGTAAAACCTGCGCCCACACCTCTCCCCTCACCTCCATCCAATGCCCCACAGGATCCTTCCATATCCAGCAAAAATTTTCCTGCACCTCCAAAGATCTCATCTACTGTGTCCGTTGCTCTCCATGTGGTCTCCGCTACATTTTGGGAGACAGGATGCCAACCTGCGGAACGTTTCAGAGAACATCTCCAGATCATGCACCAATCAATCCCACTGCTCTGTGGCTGAACACTTCTACTCCCCCTCTCACTCTGCCAAGGACATGCAAGTCCTGGGCTATCTCCACTGTCTAATTCGAGCTACCCGATGACTGAAGGAAGAACACCTCATCTTCAGCCTCGGGACCCTCCAACCACACGGGATCAATGTCAATTTCACCAGTTTCCTGATCTTCCCTCCTCCCACCTCATCCCAGATCCAACCCTCCAACTCAGCACCGCCCTCTTGACCTGTCCAACCTGTTCATCTTCTTTCACACCTATCTGCTCCACCTTCCACTCTGACCTATCACCATTAGCCCCACCTTCATCTACCTATCACATTCCTAGGTACCTTCCCCCAGCCCCACCCCACCCATTTATCTCTCAGCCCCGTTGGGACCCCACCCCCATCACATTCCTGATGAAGAACTTATGTTCGAAATGTCGACTCTCTTGCTCCTCAGGTGCTGCCTGACTGGCTGTGCTTTTCCAGCGCCACACTTTTGACTCTGATCTCCAGCATCTGCGGTCCTTACTTTCTCCTGGTAAACCCTAGGATATTGATTGTGGGGAATTCTGTGATGATAGCTCCAGTGAATGTCAAGGGATGATGGTTAGATTCTCTGTTTGAGATGGTCATTGCTTGGCAGGCCAAGCTGGATATGACTGTATTTCGATGTTAATGCATTTGGACATGGACTGCTTCAATATCTGAGGTGTGAAAGAAGATGAACATGTCAAGACGGTGGTGCTGAGTTGGAGGGTTGGATCTGGGAATTGCATTGGGTGAACTTCGGTGACGCTGAATTTTGTGAAATCATCAGCAAATATCTATGTTTATAATCTTACGATGGAGGGGAGGTCATTGATAAACTAGCTGAAGATGGTTGGGCTGACAAGTTTTGAGAAGATTTGTAGCTCAGGTTGAGGTTCTGGACGTAGGTTTGTTCACTGAGCTGGAAGGTTCTTTTTCAGATGTTTCATCACCACACTAGGTAACATCACCTGTGAGCCTCCAGATGAAACACTGGTGGTATGGCCTGCTTTCTACTTATTTAAGTAGAAAGTGGGCCATACCACCAGTGCCTTATCCGAAGGCTCACTGATAGCTAGTATGGTGATGAAATGTCTGAAAACGAACCTTCCAGCGAGCAAATGTACATCCATGGTTGGGCTGAGGATACAGCCTCAAAGAACTCCTGTAAAGATGTCCTGGAGCTGAGATGAATGACCTCCAACAACTTCTGTTGCTGGTTTCCTCACCAGCTGCTGCAGAACCAGTCTCTCATCTGAATGTTGCATTACAGTGCTTTTTTGGGATTACATAGCATGACTTGCAATTAAATAATTTGCATTGTCTAATAAGTTTTTTATTTATCTCAGTGAGTATGGCATTTTGATTAGCATTTGTTGCTATACTTATTTCATTGAAGTCAGTGTAAGTGGGATATTTTCTGCACACCTTCACAGACAAGGTTTTAGATGACTGAGTTTAATACAGTATATGTGTTTTCCAGCTTCTCTTATTGCCACTTAGCATAAGAGGTAATGAAAAATAATAAATCATCAGGTGTATGAGTTGAGTACTTAAAATTCATGCTTTATTGTTTTTTTTTGTGTGTGGCAGGTAGCTTCCAGATTCACAGCTTTTATTATTTGGTCTTTGTAATCAAGATCAATTTAAGAATATTAAAAAGCAGCTTGGAATTTACAACTTCTCACATTTGTGGGTAGTTTGCAGTCTTTTATAGGCTAAGCACAGAGCCTAGATAGTGATTGAATTGAAATGGCAAAAATGTGTATACCATGCCGTGTGCAATAAGTGATGCATCATCAATCTTTCAATAAAGCATCACTGAAAAATTGACTAATCAATAGAAATTGATGAAACAGTCTGAAATGAGGAATTAGGAGGAATCATGAAATACCTTTGACAAAAGGAATATCCCAAAGCCTTTTATTCATAAATAAGGAGCAAGAGGGTAACTAGAGAAAGGCTTGGTCCACTCAAGGACAAAGGAGGAAAGTTAAACGTGGAGTCAGAAAAAATGGATGAGATTCTTAATGAGTACCTGGCTTCAGTATTTACCAAGGAGAGGGACATGATGGATGTTGAGGTTAGGGATAGATGTTTGATTACTCCAGATCAAGTCGGTAAAAGGAGGGAGGAAGTGTTGGAATTTTAAAAGACATTAAGGTGGACAAGTCCCCTGGTTCAGATGGAACCTATCACAGGTTACTGAGGGAAGTGAGAGAGGAATTAGCTGGGGCTTTAACAGGTATCTTTGCAGCATCCTTGAACACGGGTGAAGTCTCAGACGAATGGAGAATTGCTAATGTCCCCTTGTTTAAGGAGGGTAGCAGGGATAATCCAGGTAATTATAGACCAGTGAGCCTGACATCAGTGGTAGGGAAGCTGCTGGAAAAGATACTGCGGGATAGGATCGATTTACAATTCGAAAAAAATTAGCCAATCAGTGATGGGCAACATGGTTTTGTGCAGGGAAGGTCATTCTTTGAGGAAGTAACAAAGTTGATTGAGGGAAGAGCTGTAGATGTCCTTCAGTAAAGTTTCCCGTGTTAAGCTGATGGAGAAAGTGAAGTCACATGGGGTTCAGGACGTATTAGCTAGATGGGTTGGGAACTAGCTGAGCAGCAGGAGTCAGAATAGTAGTGGAAGGGAGCTTCTCAAAATGGAACTCTGTAACCAGCGGTGTTCCACAGCGATCTGTGTTGGGGCCACTGTTCTTTGTGATATCCATAAATGATCTGGAGGAAGATATAAGTGGTCTGATCAGCAGGTTTGCAGATGACATTAAGATTGGTGGAGTAGCAGAGAGTGAAGGGGACTATCGAAGAATGCAGCAGAATATCTATAGAATGGAGAGTTTGGTGGAGCAATGGCAGATGGAGTTTAACAAAGGCAAATGCGAGGTGACGTATTTTGGAAGGTCCAATTCAAGAGTGAACTATATGGTAAATGGAAAAGCCCTGGGGAAAATTGATAACAAGAGAAATCTGGGTGTTCAGGTCCATTGTAGCCTGAAGGTAGCAACAGAGGTCGATAGAGTGGTCAAGAAGGCATACAGCATGCTTTCTTTGATAGGGTGGGATATTGGAGTTGGCAGGTCACGTTACAGTTGTATAGGACTTTGGTTTGGCCACATTTGGAGTACTGAATGCAGTTCTGGTCGTCACATTACCAAAAGGATGTGGATGTTGTGAAGAGGTATAGAGGACACTCACTATGAAGAGATGTTGTGTAGACTAGGATTATTTCCAGCCTTGGGCAACTGTCTGTGTGGAGTTGGCACGTTCTCCATGTGTCTGCATGGGTTTCCTCCGGGTGCTTTGGTTTCCTCCCACCTTCCAAGATGTCAGGTGAATTGGCCATGCTAAATTAACCATAATTGTTAGGTGCATTAGTCAGAGGAGTGTGGTTACTCTTCAGAGGGTTGGTGTGGACTTGTTGGGCCGAAGGCCCCGTTTCCACACTGTAGGATATGTAATCTATTTACCTAATCTATCTATCTAATTTTCATTAGAAAAACGGAGGTTGAGGGTGGAACCTGATTGAGGTGTACAAAATCATGAGAGGTACAGACAGGGCGGATAGCAAGAAACCTTTTCCCAGAGTGGGGGTCTCAGTTACTCGGGATCATGCGTTCACGGTGAGAAGAGAAAAGTTTAAGGGAGATATGCGTGCAAAATGGACAGAGGGTAGTGGGTGCATGGAACATGTTGCCGGTGGAGGTGTTAGAGGCGGGCATGATAGCTTCCTTTAAGATGTATCTAGACAGATATATAAATGGACAGGGTGCAGTGGGATACAGATCCTTAGAAAATAGGCAACAGTTTTAGTTTGAGGATCTGGATTGGTGCAGGCTTGGAGGGCTGAAGGGCCTGTTCCTGTGCTGTAATTTTCTTTATTCTTTACTCTTTGTTTTGTTCAAAGATATCCATCAATATTTCTTAATGAATTGCTTTCAAAATTTTGTTTTATTGTGCTTAGTACATTGTTTAAAATTTCTTTGTAGTCTTATCAGTTTGTTTTATATTTCCAGCCGACGCTGGCGTCGTTGGAACCGCTGTTGGAGACGAAAATGTCGAGCTGGTGTAAAGTCTGTTACTTTCTACTGGCTAGTTATTATCCTTGTTTTTCTCAATACATTAACCATTTCATCAGAGCATTATAATCAGCCTCCATGGCTAACATTTACTCAAGGTAAGAGTGCAGCTTTGTTTTCACGTAAGTACGAGTGAGCAGTAAATATTCCATTAAATTGTTTTAATAATGCATTTGGATAAATTGGTTGGATAATGTCCAGTGATTGATTCTAATCAGTATACAGCTGCAAATAGCTTTGTAGTTATGTAAATCCAGCTCTATGGTACAAGTTAGAATTGTACGTTTTCATCCAAACAATATGTACTGCAGTGTTAGGTTTGATGCAGAGAGGACAAGGGAGTCTTGCCCACTGTTTGGAGAGCAGAAAACCCTGGTCACTTCCCTGGGGAAGACCCTAACAATATTACATGCCCCAGGCACTTAATTGACCAGCAGCTATCTTTCTATGGGGTTTCTATGGTGGTTGAGGTCCTGCTTACCAAGAGCTGCTGGCCAGCCAGGCTGCCACTTCCTCATTCCCATCAGGATTGATTTGGGAGTGATGACAGCTTTCAACAATGTATCCACTAGAGGCCCAAGATCAGTGAGATATCCAATCCTCAGGTAAGTGAAGTCAGGATTGAGGTTTCTCCAGGTGGATGTTATATGAGAGTGGGGCAGTGGGTGAGAGATAAAGATAGAGGGGTGTCATTCAGTTCCCTTCTCCCCATGCTGACTTCCTCAACCAGTCACTAAATTTGCTAACAAATTTAACAGATTTCCTGTTCCTTTAATTTGTTTAGAGATGTAGTTTTTGCTGGCTCAGCCAGCAAGCATCGCCCTGGAGAAGGTGGTGGTGAACGGCCTTCTTGAACTACAGTCTTTAGGGGTAGGGACACCTACAGTTCCAGTATTTTGGCCCAATGATAGTGAATGAGTGGTATCATAGTTCAACATCAGGATGGCTTGGAATGGCAGTCACAAATAGTGGGGTTTTCCTGTACATCTACTGCTTTTGTCCTTTTAAGTGAAAGAGGTGGCAGGTTTGGACGGAGCTATCGGAGGATCCTTTGCAGAATTATTACACTACATCTTGTTGATGTAGTGGGAAAGACTGTCAAGCAAACAAGCGAACAAGTGAGCGCAATTCAGAGCCTTGATTCTTCTCCCTTTCAATAAGATAATGTCTGATCGGGTTGTAATCTCAAATTCACATTCCCATCTACTACCCCAATAACCTTTCATCTGCTTACTTAATAAGAATCTATCCATGTCTGCCTTCTAAGTGTTAAAGAACTCTGTTTCCATCTCTTTTTACGGAAGAGAGTTCCAAAGACTGTCAATCATCTGAAAAAGATTTTGCCTTTTCTCTACTTTAAATGAGTCACCACTAATTTTTAAATAATGACCCCTAGTTCGAGATTGTCCCTTAAGAGGAACTATCCTCTCCTCATTTGCCCTATCATGACTGCTCAGAATCTTCAAAGTTCAATCAAGTCACCTATGATTTTACTAATCTCCAGTAGCTACAAGTCTTGCCTATTCAACCTTACCTTATAAGACAGTACATCTGCATACACACCTGCTCAATAACCTTTCTCAGAACTAACTCCGCTACATTTATATCTATTTTTAAATGAGGTGCCCAGTACAGCACACTGTGCTTCAGATGCAGTTTCACTGCAGTTCATTATAAGCAAAGTATAATCTCCCTTTCCCCTTGTATTCAATTCCCCTTGTGATAAATAGTAACATTCTTTATTTGCTATATTTGCAAAGTAACCTTGTGTGATTCATGCACAAAGAATACCCAGATATTCTGTGCCTCAGAATTCTGTAATCTCTCACCACTAAGTAATAGTCTTTTTCATTCTTCCTGCTAAGATAAACAATTTCAGATCTTCCCACATTATACTCCATTTGTCACGTATTTGCCCACTCACTTCACCCGTCAATACATTTTCGTGGCCTCCTTATGTATTGTCACAATTTACTTTCCTACTTATTGTTGTCACTAGCACATTTTGATAACCATCCCTTCTGTAAATCATTGATATAAATTGTAAACAACTGAGCTCCCAGCGCTAATCTGTGAGACTCACCACTTATTACATTTAGTCAACTGAAAAAAAAATTTATTCTTACTGTCTGCCTCCTGTTAGCCAGCCAGTCTTCCATCCTTGCCAATATGTTCTCCCCCTACATCAGGATATTTATTTTCCATAATAACCTTTGATGAGATACCTTATCAAATACCTTATGGAAGTCTAAGTACTATACATTCACCATTTCCCTTTAACCCTAGCATATGATACTTCCTTGAAGTACTCTAAAGATGGGCCTGAATGATATTGACTATAGTAGGCAATGTAGCTAAATTATATGAGAAGTGATACAAGTGATTCCCTATCTCAACATTTGGGAACAACCTGCATCTTGTAACAAGGTTCTGGCCATTGAGATCTCACTCGACAGCAAAAGTTGCATATTAACAGGAATTATTGCTTGTTAACTATCTTGTCAACTGGACGTCTTGCCTCCATTAATATGCAGCTTCCAGTCTTAACACTTGCAAATGATTTGCTGGAGAATTTTTAACATGGAAGTCAGAGAAGGTACCTGACAACTCTGCTCGTGGCTGACTGCAAAGAATTTCCATGTTGATCATCACACAACAGGATCTCAGCATATGCTATATGGACATTGTCCACACTCCCCTCATGTCCATAAACATTGGCATCTGACATGTGCCACCCTCTGAGAGCCCTCATGCACATCTCTAGTCTGCTGACAGTATGTTTCCGTGCTTCAGTGTTGCACCACAGATTGCATCGACAGCTATCATTATAATACTGCAACAAGGAAATTTGTGCTCAGCAACATGAATCCAGGTCATGAATTGAACCATGCTGCATTTCAGCACTATTTGCCTTTCTCTGTTCGTGCTCAATCACTTTGTATCTTCCTGGATGCTTACTGTATCCCTGACTTGCATTGCTTTTTTGTGCTATTCCCTTCAGCCAGAGATACGCAATCCTTCTGCATTACTGTGCCTTTTCAGACAACACAATGCCAGCATGGTTGTTAGCAGTGATTAAAGTTGAAGAGTCTGGTGCTGGAAAAGCACAGCCGGTCAGGCAATATCCAAGGTGTCAGAGAATTGACATTTCAAGCATAAGCCCTTCATCAGGAATTCCTGATGCTGCCTGACCGGCTGTGCTTTTCCAGCACCATACTCTTTGACTCTGATCTCCAGCATCTGCAGTTCTCACTTTCTCCCTGTCAGCAGTGCTCAGTCAAGTCAAGGAAGATAGCTTTTGGTTTGGTAGTCCTCATGCCGAAAATCAAGGGTAGCCTTTTATACCAGTCCAGGCACTTAGACACAATCATTCAGCAGCTCAGGGCAGTCAGAGTCAAGATGCTATCCTCATATATGGTGAGGATCTGAATGTCTGGCAATCCACTACCCATCTTGACTCTTTCTGTCCTATTGTGCTCTGATTGTCATAAGAGACAGTGAGAACTGCAGATGCTAGAAAGTCAGGGTCGATTAAATGTGGCCTGATGAAGGGTCCTGCCCAAAATGTTGACTTTTCTGCTCCTGCAATGCTGACTTCCTCATGAAATGAGAGCACAGCAGGTATTAACCCAGATGATAGTGGGTAGCACACTTTTGATGCAAATGGGGAGGTGTCCCAAGCGAGAGTGTGAACAGCACAAAGGAGATACAATGTTATTGGTGTAGGATGGGTTAGAATGAATGAAGGAAATTGTTGCGTGCAACAGCCTCAACGACAGCTAGGGACAGGCAATAAATGCTGGCCAACCAGCAGTGCCCACCTCCCATGAGTGAATTTAAAAAAACGGAGTAACAGTGGTACAGATTGAGCCTTGTTGTCAAGTGGAAGCAGGAGCAGAGAAGGAGCATGAGGTATCCAAGAGAAGATGATAGCACTTAATTGCTAGAGTGGAGAAGATCATTTCTCTTCCACATACATTACTATGCATTCTTCCAAAATGCTGGTCTGGTGTTATGGCCTTCTCAGCTAGTCCAGATGGAAAAGGACATCCTGCTTCTGCACCACACTGTCCACCAGTATCTCCAG
This sequence comes from Hemiscyllium ocellatum, assembly GCF_020745735.1. Classification (NCBI taxonomy): domain Eukaryota; kingdom Metazoa; phylum Chordata; class Chondrichthyes; order Orectolobiformes; family Hemiscylliidae; genus Hemiscyllium; species Hemiscyllium ocellatum. Next base: position 31,625,352 of record NC_083414.1, read on the forward strand.
GTCCCTGCCTACAAAGTACAACACCAATTTTCCATACTCTGCTGTGTCAGAGAAAATGTTAGGTACCAGGCAATGAGATCGAACAGTGCTTGTCTCAGTTCAGAATGGCCTTTCAAAGATAGTGGGTGTGCCAGAGATGCTGGTCCATTCTGGGATATCCTGGCAGTAGCGAGTGGTAGAATGTCACTAGAATTGCACAAGAAGGGTGCAGAACAGAATACTGGGACAAGTTTGAAAAATGTGATGGTTAGACCTTGCAGAAAGAAACTTCCATAAAACTTAATGAAACTCACACTTCACCAAAAAAAACATAAGATTCAGCCCAAATAAATTTCTCAAAGATGATATCTCTTTCATAAGACTATTTTGACTCTGCCTAATTACTTTCAACCAACTAATTGACTTGCTATAACTTGGTTCATAATAGTTTCTAGCATTTTCCCAATGAGAAATGTTCAGCTCCGTGGGCAGCAGTTTCCTGCTTTCTGTCACCCTCCCTACTTGAATAAAAGAAGGTTAGCCCCTTCTGCCCCATAGTCCAGCTTTTTCACTAGTGAGAGAGAGACAAAAATCTTTTATCTGAGGGTCAGCACATCTCGGGTGAGGGAAGAAGTTGAGAAGAAAGCCCTTCGTGGTCATGTCAGCCAATGTGAGAATTGAAACTACGTTGTTGGTATCACTCTGTTTTGCAAACCAACCATTCAGCCACCCAAGCTAACCAACCCCTTTATTATGTCATGAATGTTGAACTTTAAATTCTGATTTTGTTATAAACCTAACTTTCAGTTAACATAAACAAATATGTTCTGAAAAGGAGAAGAGGTCATAAACAAATAACATTGGAGAAAAGGCCATGTGATTTCCTGTTGCCTTGGGAATGGCAGAGAACTTTGACGAAACCCATGGAGTTGTAAATTTTAATCTTTTACACTATGCTATACATCAAAGAATGATTGCTGCAGAGATGCAGGCTCTGAGTAACAGGTCTTTGCCATTTTGTAAAAAGTGATTGGGAGCAGAAATAAAACTCTCTATGGAGAAAGCAATTTTAAGAGGGTCAGCTAAACTAATCAGTTTCTGGAATTTCTGGATTTCTGGTTTGTCAGGACTTGAACAACCTGTGAGCGTAGGTGTGCCTTGATACTTATCAATGCATCTGGCAAAATGTGGGTAGTCTAGGTTTGACCTTAGTGTAGAGGGTGGATGTCTGCTAGAAGACTGAGTGTGACTTTGAAATTTCTTTAATCATACTACCTGCCAGAAGCATGGCATAAAGGAAAAGCATTTTGTAAGACAGTTCAGTTATTTTAGAGTTTTTCTTCTCTTACCTTTAAATGTGAGAAAGTGGGATAGCAACAGGAATAGGCCATTCAGCCTGCCAAACCTGCTGACATTCATCTAGGTTATAGATGATTATCTGTCTCAATGCTACTTTCCTATATTGTACCAATACCTAATTATATCATTAATCTTTAGACATCTATCGATTTCTGTCTCGGAATGCTCAATTATTGAGTTTTCATACTTCTCCAGGGTAGAGAATTACAAAAGTTTACGACTCTGAGATAAGAAATTCCTCCTCATCTCATTTTTAAATGTTCTTCCCATTATTTTGAGGTTATATCAATTGGTCTATACTCACTAGCCAGGGGAAACATCTACATGCATCTTGTCAAACCCTATAAGAGTTTTGAGTTTCAATGAGATCATCTCTCACTTGAGTATAGGTTGGAGTTGGTTGGTTAAAGCCCAAACATTTGATGTCATATATTTTACAAACAAATTCAGAAGAGTGAATAAATTTCTCATTTTTCACTCCTAAAGTTGATATAACAAAGTTTAGAATTTTTAAACAGATGTGGTTTTATTTCAAATTTGATATGCACTTGAACATGCCGGATGGATCTCCTTGAGTTAATCAAAATTATGAAGTCAGTTTCCCAATTTCCGTGACAAACATGCACACGAGCATAGGGCATTCTGCTACAAGGGAACAAGTTGTGCTCTTTTGCAACCTTGCTTTTTAGAAAATTGCAGCATGAGAAATTGCTATAGAAATTGTGCTGTAAAAGATTGTGATACAGAAAATCCACTACACCCGTTCAGCAGAAAGTTCACATTATGCAAACAACATCCACAATTCATCAATCGCCTTATAGCCAATTCGCGCTGACAAAACACACGTTATAGAAGAACTACCTGTATGTACAAACAGAATGTGTTACAGAATGAGGTGGAACTGAAAAACAATTAAAGTTCTTTGGTGAAGGGATTATATTTTGAGCTGATTATTCTACTTGAGGCAATTGTACAGAACAAATTTCACAGGCTGAATCTTGCATCTTATTAGTGAATTACGACTACCTACCCTAGTCTGATTGTATCCCTTATGTCCAATTTCGACTCCATCTTATCACATGCTATTGCTGGAACAATTCAACACTCAGCAGATATCCTCATAAGGACATGTAGCCCTTGTGTCTGCGCCTTCTTTAAAAGGCCCTCTGTGTACTCGATAAACTTAGCCCACTGAAGTTGCTCTATTCAGTCAAGGATATTCTCTTTTTCTGACATCTTCTGGAAGATGGCACCAATAAGGTATGCTGGACAATCTCAAGGTTCTGGTTGATGGAGTGGTACAAAGGGGAGGAGTGTTCTTCCCAGAGGACCTGCAGAAGACACTACAGTACCTGGAAGCCTGCTCTGAGGCCGCCACCTAGGTCAGTGTCATTTTCACTGTCCAAGCAACAACCATCTGTGCCATAAGGTTAAAAACCTGCTCTGCTGCACCAGGATGAGTGTAACACCCTTCTGTCACTGTATCTCCACAACTGCACCCAACTCCCACCAAAGCACAGGCTCTGTTGCTGTCTGCAACGTCTTCCATCATTCATTCTCACACCATCACATCCTGCCCCCTTTACTCACTACCCACAACAAACGCTGCATGCCCTCTGTATAGTCTACTTGTTCACCACCTTTTGATAAGCTACACCAGCACTAACAACTGCGCCATCCACTTTCACCTCACTCAATTCCTATTTTTTGTTCATTGCAAGAGAAACCACCGTAACACGGCATAGAGAGTCTATATGAGTGGAAGAGTGCCTGACATTACGCCCCATGCCCTCTACGAGAAGAGAATTTTATTATTCCTGGGAGATAACAGATAGCAGGGACCATTCCTGCAAAGATGCTGAAACTTCCGTATCCCATCAATCAGGGAAGTATAATTTGTCATTCCACTGCAACTCTCACATAAATCCTGCTGATGCTCTTATTCATCGCAAATCACTTCTAAATACTGGCTGCAATGCATTCTGTTTCTTATCTTGCAGGTGTTGCCTGCACTGCAGTGAAATGGCCAGCTTACCCGTCTCCAAGAATGAGAGTGCTGAAGCCTCAGAAAGCATTGGCAAGGCTGCCACCTCCTCCAGCTCAGATACTGACACTTCATAGGGCACTTCATTGTGACAGCTCTGAAGCTGGGCAAGGAAGAAATACTCCTGGCATACAGAGGATTGCAGGAGAGATCTCAGTGATGTAGACAATGAGGGAGTTCGTCCACATACAGAGTGGACCAAGAGCGACAAACTGCAGTATAGGATGCACTGATCCTTTTGCCCAGAAGCTCAGCAGTAGTTTTGCGATCATTTGCCTGCCTGCATGGATAGGTGAGAGTGTGGCATGGAGAGCAAATCCAGCACTCAGGTTCTGCTGGAAGGGTACACATGTCTACACTCCATTACTCTGGTCATAGGTCCTCCAGATTGAGGGATTAGAAGCAGGGATACAGAAAACCTGTAGAGCATTCCAGGTGCCCCTTCCTCATAAGGAGATATGATGGTGCCTGCAGATACTTAGCCAGAGGATGAATCTCTCACAGCTCCTTCAGAGGTCTCCAGCCAAAGCACTGTAGAGTTGGCCAGGCCCTTCACACTCCACCTCCACATTGCCTAACCGACTCCAACAAGTGGAAGTTCAAACTGAGGATCCTGTCTTGCCGCATGCCCGGGGTCAACCAGAAGGCACCCCTGTGATACAACCTGGTCCAATTGAGAGTTGAGCATGTGTCTGACCACAAATGTCCCTCCTGCAAGCTTTCAGTGCAAGTTGCCAGTGCACTCTGGAATGCAAGTCTGTGCATCTTTACTATCCTACAAATTGGTCATAGATGTGCCATGATGGTCATGAGGCATTTTCAAATGCTCATGCTAACAACTGTGGCCCAGGGATGTGTGTGGCCGGTGCATGTATATCATTCCCTGAGATGCTGTTTGGTCCTAAGAAACATGGAGGTCCTTCAGTCAAAGCGATGAGTTCAAGTTTCTGGGTGCCTGCTGATTTTCATGATATGTTTTTACAATATCCAGCTTGATCGGTATGTTTGGTAAGATATTAATGAGGTGATTTGGACCATTAACAAGGCATTTTATAAACAATAATCCCTCTTAACTGACAACTTGCAGTTGCCCAGCAAGAAACTTGTCATGCTACTTGTAAAAAACATAAAAAATGGAGTGAGAATCTCCAGATTTCAACATAGGCCATACTAGACGTCTTGTCTGATTCTGCCATAAATTACATCTTATCACATTGCTTCAACCCCAATATGATTCTGACCCATGTTTTCAAATATCTTAATTCATAGTTTTTTTCGCAGGCTTGATTGCTTTTGCAAAACTGGCACACCAGTTCCAAGAGAAAAAGTTCACGTTCAGGTTACTGGAGGTCACTCCTAGTTGTCAGAAATGTTGTTTAGTAGGCAAATTTTGATGTGTCAAACCTCATGTCGTGACTCATTTTTGGTGTTTTTGATAATCCATTGCACTCGTCTCAGATACTTCAACATGGAGATCGAATACAACCAGTACTTTCATTTCCCAGTAATACTTTTATTTTTACCATAGAAAAACAAATTTGAGCTTGAAATGGGTTCTTCATCTTCTTGTGGTCTTACTGCTGCAAAGATGGTCTGTTCACTTGAAGCTGAATTTTATCAAGGCAAAAACCCTGTTGCTGGACCAGAAGTCCTAGGCAAATCCTGTTTCAGCCAGTGACAGGACCCAGATAACCAAATTGCTGGTGACACTTGATTATGCCTAATTGTCTGGGAACTATTGTTAAGAAAGGTGGCCTGCCCAATATGGAGAGGTTACATCAATGGCTCAGTACTCTCTTAAGTAGTGTTTGGAGAAATCAGGGTCTGGCAGTTAGGAACAACCGGCAGCGTTAGAAGATGGCTCTGTGGCCATCGAGTGCCCATAAAGGAGGGCCCTTTGGACAGCGACCTGATGGAAGGTTGCTAGATTTCAGCTGGTGGTCTTTCCATGTGATGGCATGTCTCTTATTGCAGGCAGTATTCCTGTGGAAATGGAAAGTGCCCCTTAATATCCTATTTAAGTAGCTCAATTGGCCTCACGTCAGACATCTGAACTAGTTAGAATTCTACCACTGACAGTCAGTGTTCATACTTCTCAGCCTGTCCTCAGTAGGTTCAGAAAATCCCAATCAATATTTCATTTTCAGAAGTGGTTTAATCAATGCTATTTTTGCACCTTCTAACTCTTCTTTAATTTTTCGCGTCTCATAATAATTCTACTACGCACCATGCAATCACTTCAACTGACAAAGGAGTAACTTGTGATTTCAAATAAACCATTTGGACCATAACCTGGTGGTGTTACTTTTGACCTTATCCACCCCAGTCCAACACTGGCACCTCCACATCATACAAATTGTTATCATCAATAATGCCTCTCTTATTTTTGTGATTATATGTGGAAGGTTTTGCATAGTTGTTTTCTTTTACTTTGTTATAGTTACTGTCCCCTAAGATGCCTTGCTCAAGAGTTTCTGGAGATTTATGTTAGGCTAGTTATCATTAAATTGGTTGTCATTTTATCCTGAATTAGTTTCCATTAAATAAGTTACATTAAAGCAGCTGTGTCGCAATTGGAAACCACTAATTCAGAAATAGAAAGCATGATTGATGACATTGCTATATCAATAATGAGTAAACATTGTTTTATTTTTCTTTTACATTATAGACATTGCAAATAAAGTCCTACTGGCTCTCTTCACATGTGAGATGTTAGTGAAAATGTATAGCCTGGGTCTGCAGGCATACTTTGTTTCTCTCTTTAATCGCTTTGATTGCTTTGTGGTGTGTGGAGGAATCATTGAAACCATCCTGGTTGAATTGGAAATTATGTCCCCTTTGGGAATCTCAGTATTTAGATGTGTTCGGCTTCTAAGAATATTCAAAGTGACAAGGTAAGATTTACAATATTTGGCTTAATTTACTTGCTTGTCATGTTCATGCTTTATTCTAAATCTGATTTTTTTAAAACTTTGATTCCATAATTATGTATCCTTAACAGTCACATTGTAAGTTATATTTTAGACCTGAGAACAGGGAATAAAATGCATATTTATAATGTTAATTTCAAGGCATACTCTTGATCTGGAAACCAATAAATCTACTGTTGACAGTATAGAGGGCTGTTGTAGGCTATAGCGGGACATTGACAGGATGCAGAGATGGGCTGAGAGGTGGCAGATGGAGTTCAACCTTGATAAATGTGAGGTGATGCATTTTGGAAGGTCAAATTTGAAAGCTGAGTACAGGATTAAGGATAGGATTCTTGGCAGTGTGGAGGAACAGAGGGATCTTGGTGTGCAGATACATAGATTCCTTAAAATGGCCACCCAAGTGGACAGGGTTGTTAAGAAAGCATATGGTGTTTTGGCTTTCATTAACAGGGGGATTGAGTTGAAGAGTTGTGAGATCTTGTTGCAGCTCTATAAAACTTTGGTAAGGCCGCACTTGGAATACTGCATCCAGTTCTGGTCGGCCCATTATAGGAAAGATGTGGATGCTTTGGAGAGGGTTCAGAGGAGGTTTACCAGGATGCTGCCTGGACTGGAGGGCTTATCTTATGAAGAGGGGTTGACTGAGTTCGGACTTTTATCATTGGAGAGGGGACCTAATTGAGGTATACAAGATAATAAGAGGCATGGATAGAGTCGATAGCCAAAGACTATTTCCCAGGGCAGAAATTCCTAACATGAGGGGTCATAGTTTTAAGCTGGTTGGAGGAAAATATAGAGGGGATGTCAGAGGCGGGTTCTTTACACAGAGAGTTGTGAGAGCGTGGAATGCTTTGCCAGCAGCAGTTGTGGAAGCAAGGTCATTGGGGACATTTAAGAGACTACTGGACATGCATGTGGTCACAGAAATTTGAGGGTGCATACATTGTGGGCTGAAGGGCCTGTTCTTTGCTGTACTGTTCTATGTTCTACTCCACTATCACAATGGTTCCCGTTTATATACCTTTTTCAAATTGTTACTAAGTGTGTTTCACAGTGTTCAGTACGCCCTAGATGAAAAGTACCTGATGGAACACTCTATCTATAGTGGAGTTAGGGTGCTAGGGGAGCTTAAAAATGACAATGTGTGGACTATGCAACAGTGTACCTGAAAAAGTATTTGTGGTAACAAAGGCTCTTATGATTAGAACTGCTTTCTGAAAGATATTGAGTAAAGTGTAAGGTTATTAAGCAAATAGACTGTAAAAGCTATAATCCAGTTCCCTTGCTTCCATTCCTTTATCACAATCTTAATGTAAGACCAGAGGACAAAGGAATGGAAATTAGGCCATTCATCCCATCAAGTCTGCTCTGTTATTTAGTCACCTGATGCTGCCTGGCGTGCTGTGTTGTTCCAGCCTCCTGCCTGTCTATTTTGGATTCCAGCTTCTGCAGTTTTTTTTACTCTTGCCATTCAATCATGGCTGATAAGTTTCTCAACCTCATTCTCCTGCTTTCTCCAATAACCCTTGATTACCTTGACAATCAAGAACCTACCTATCTCTGTCTTAAATATGATCATGACCTGCCCTTCTATGGCAATGAATTCCATAGATTCACAACTCTGTGGCTAAAGAAGTTTCTCCTTATCTCGGCCTAAAAGGTCTTCCCTTTATTCTAAGGCTGTGCTCTCAGGTCCTAAACTCTCCTACCAATAGAAACACCTTCCCAACATCCATTCTGTCCAGGCCATTCAGTATTCTTAAGTTTCAATGAGATCCCCCCCTCATCCTGCCCAATTCCATCAAGTATAGTCCCAGAGTCCTCAAATGTTCTTCATATGTTAAGCCTTTTATTCCTGGGATCATTCTCGTGAACATCCTCTGAACACGCTCCAAGACCAGTACATCCTTCCTGAGGTATGGGAACTAAAGCCACACACAATACTCTGAATGTGGTCTAATCAGACCTTTTATAGAGCCTCAGAAGTACATCCCTGCTTTTATATTCAAGTCCTCAAAATAAATGCCAACATTTATTGGCACTTGGGCCTGTTCTCATTGGAGAAAAGAAGGTTTAGGGGAGATTTGATAGAGGTGTATAAGATGATTAGGGGTTTAGATAGGGTAGACACTGAGAACCTTTTACCGCTAATGGAGTCAGCTGTTACTAGGGGACACAGCTTTAAATTAAGGGGTGGTAGGTATAGGACAGATGTTAGGGGTAGATTCTTTACGCAGCGGGTTGTGAGTTCATGGAATGCCCTGCCAGTAGCAGTGGTGAACTCTCCCTCTTTATGGTCATTTAAGCAGGCATTGGATAGGCATATGGAAGTTATTGGGCTAGTGTAGGTTAGGTAGGATTTGGTCGGCACAACATCGAGGGCCCAAGGGCCTGTACTGCACTGTATTTTTCTATGTTCTATGTTCTATTACATTTGTCTTTCTTACTATTGATTCAACCTACAAGCTTACTTTGAAAGAATCCTGGACTGGAACTCCCAAATCTCTTTGCATTTCATTTATGAATTTTCCCCCCATTTAGAAAATAGTCCATGCTTCTATTCTTCTTACCAAAGTGCATGACCTCACACTTTCAACATGTCGTACTCCATCTGCCATTTCTTTGCCCACTCTCCTAAACTGTCCAAATCCTTCTGCAGCCTTCCCGCCACCTCAATACTACCTGTCCCTCAACCTATCTTTGTATCATCTGCAAACTTAGCCAGAATGCCCTCAATTCCTTCATTCAGATCATTAATGTATAAAGTGAAAAGTTGTGGTCCCAACACTGAGCCTTGCAGAACACTACTTGTCACTGGCTACCACCCTGAGAAAGACAGTTTTATTCACACTCTCTGCCTTTTGCCAGACACAGAATATTCTATCCATTCTACCATCTTGCCTCTAAAACCGTGGGGACTTATCTTACCCAGCAGGCTCCTGTTCGGCATCTTGTCAAAGGCCTTCTTGAAGTCCAGGTAGATAACATTGATTGGCTCTCCTTGGTCTAATCTGCTCATTACCTCTTCAAAGAACTTTAACAGATTTGTCAGGCATGACCTTTCCTTGATGAAACCATGCTGACTTTGCCCTATTTTACCATACACTTTCAAGTGTTCAGAAATCTCATCTTTCACAGTGGACTGTAAAATCTTACCTATGCTAATTGGCCTGTAATTTTCCATCTTTTGCCTTACTCCTTTTTTAAACAGGGGTGTCATGTTAGCGATTTTCCAGTCCTCTGGGACCCTCCTTGACACTAGTGATTCCTGAAAGATCACCACTAATGTCTTCACTATTTCTTCAGCTATGTCCTTTAGAACTCTGAGGTGTAGTCCATCTGGTCCAGGTGATTTATCCACTTTAAGACTTTTCAGATTTTCTTGCACCTTCTCCTTGGTGATAGCCACCATACTCAACTTTGCTCCCTGACTCTCTTTAATTTTTGGGATATTACTTGTGTCTTCCACTGTGAAGACTGATGTAAAGTAATTATTCAGTTCCTCAACTGTTTCCTTATTGCTCACTATTATCTCTCCCGTGTTGTCTTCCAGCAGTCCAATATCCTCTTTTGCTCTTTCTAGCTAGAGAAACTCTTACAGTCTTCCTTTTATATTACTGGCTAGCTTACCCTCATATATAATCTTCTCCCTCCTTTTTTTTTGATGACCTCTGTTGGTCTTTGTAAGCTTTCCAATCTGCAGGTTTCCCACTGCCCTTCACGTTATGTTTTGTCTTTTGCTCTTGTGCTATCCCTAACTTCCCTATTCAGCTTTGGTTGCCTCATCTTACCTGTACCATGTTATTTTTCCTAGGGATGAATTTTTGTTGTGTCTCCTGAATTACTCCCCGAAACTACTACTATTGTTATTCCACTGTCTTTCCTGCTCGGCTCCTCTCCCAGTCTATTCTGCCCAACTCCTCCCTCACACCTCTGTAGTTGACTTTATTCAGCTGTAATGCTGTTACCTCTGATTCTATCTTCTCCTTCTTAAATTGCACAATAAATTCAATCATATTATGCTCACTGCCTTCGAAGGGTTCCTTCACCTTAAGGTCCCTTATCAAGTCTGTCTCATTGCACAACACTAAATTCAGTATTGCTTATTCCTGAGTGGGCTCCAACACAAGCTGCTCCAAAAAGCCATGCCATAGATATTCCACAAATTCCTTTTCTTGCAATGCACTACCAACCTGATTTTTCCCAGTCCACCTGCATATTGAAAACCCCCAGGATCACTGTAACTTTGCCTTTTTTACACATTTTTCCTATCTCTTGGTGTATCTTGTGTCCCAACTCCTGACTACATAATTCCAACTATGGTTTTTCTACCTTTTGCGCTTCCTCAATTCTACCCATCCAGATTCTACACCACCTGACCCTATTTCATTTATTTTTTTGATTTAGTTTCATTTCTTACTAATAAGCCAACCCATCCTCTCTGCCCACCTGCCCATCTTTTTGATAGGATGTATATCCTTGGATATTCAGCTCCCGATCTTGATCCTCTTGCAGCCACATCTCTGTGATGCCTACCATGTCATACCTGCCAATTTTAATCTCTGCCACAAGCTCATTTTCCTTATTCCTTACACTGCATTCAGATATAACACCTTCAGTCCTGTATTAACCATGTCTCTTCTCATTGTTATTCATTTGCCCAGCATGCTTGAAGTTTGATTACTAACCCTTTCTAAACAATCTGTCCTATTTGTGTCTGTGCTAGAGACTTCAAAAACATCTCCTGAGTTTTCTTTCCCTGCCATTTCTTTCATATTTTTCCACACACTTGAATCCAGCCCTAAAGATGTTAACTTGCTGCTTTGTTTCCCACTGGGGGAAGGTTTACCTGCCCCACTTTCTAGTTTGAAGTCCAGTTGACCAGCCTATTTACCTTTTTCACTCGAACGTTGGTCCCAGCTCGGTTCAGGTAGAGACTGTCCCAGTGGTACAGTCCCTCCTATTCTAATATGATGTCAGTTCCCCATGAAAAGGAACCCCTCTTTCCCACACAGCTGTTTTATCTACTTGTTTGCTTCACTTATTCTCACATCCCTATGCCAATTTGCACGTGACACAGGCAGTAATCTGGAGGTTATAACCATTGAGAACCTGTTCTTTACTTTGGTTCCTAGCTCCTGATAATCCCTGAACAGGTCCTTTTTCCTAGTCTTGCCTATGTTGTTTGTTCTGGTATGGACCACAACACCTGGACTCCCCCCCCGCACCCGCACTCTCCAATATCCTTTCAAGCCGGTCAGGGATATATCTTACCCTGGCACTGGGCAGGCAACACACCATGCGGGACTCTCAATCCTGTATATAAAGGATACTATCTATTGCCCTAATTATAGAATCCCCTGCAACTACCACTTGTCTTTTTACTAACCCCTCTTGAGTGGCTCCCGTACCACAGTACAGTCGTCAGTTGACTCATCCTGCCTGCAGCCCTTTTCCTCATCCACACAACATGTGACTAAGTTATACAGTATGAGAGATGCAGTTGATGTTTTTTTCCCAGATGCTGTCATGACTAAGTGGAATATTTCAGAACAATGAATTTGTAAATAATATTGAATTCATCCATTTTACGAATAGTTTAATCACAATGTCTAAAGTATCTCTTAATGATGAGATTATTTTAAAACCAGTCTTCCAATAATGTACTTGTTTTGTTAGGCACTGGCAATCATTGAGTAACCTGGTGGCCTCATTATTGAACTCGATGCGATCCATTGCTTCCCTGCTGCTTCTGCTTTTCTTATTTATTATTATCTTTTCACTGCTGGGAATGCAACTTTTTGGTGGCAAATTTAACTTTGATGAAACGCAAACAAAACGGAGTACCTTTGATAACTTTCCACAAGCTCTTCTCACTGTATTTCAGGTAATTATACTTAACCAATGATGAAGCAAGAGTTTGTTTGTACAATGTGTATAACAAAACTGTGTATTTCTCCTTCACAAATGGATCTACACTTTCATTGTATATAGTTTACAGGGGAACTAATTTCCTTTTTTCATGTATGCACTACAGAAAAGTAAAACAAGAATCTTGTATCTTGTGGATTGTGATGTTCATATTGACAGATGAGAAAACTAAATTAACGTTTGAAATTACTTTAAAGATTACTAGGTCATTACATGGACAATTCAACAGACTACCTCAACAGTGAAAGATGCATTCAAAGGAACTGTAAATAACTATATAATGATATAGTGTCGCAGCCTTGGGTCTCTAAATTTCACTCCTAATGGTTGATCAATCCTTTCTAGGTCACATTTTAGAGAAATATTTTCAAAAAGTCATGATTTTCTTGTACTATGGCAATGTATAAATTAGAAAAAAAGTAGCAGCAAAGCATAACAAGAATACTGCAGATAAATACCAAGTGGGAGAAGGGTTTCAGGTTCATTTTTTACTCCTGGTCTCAGTTGTGTATACTTGAAAATACATTACACAATTTAATTATGGTTGTTAAGAACTGAAAATCTTAAACTATTGGCTGTTTCCATTTTTGGATAGTCTCCTAAGGTAGTATTAGGATTTCTGTGTTTACAGTTGTAGTCCCAGGTGACATGCATTGCAGCATAATATTTAATCATTTTTGTTGGAACATTTGATAGTTAAGCGCAGGTGATAGCTAAATGGCAAATTTGCTTTTCATATGTCGAATTGTGAAACATTCAGGCATTTAATTGTCTTGATGAAATGCAAAATATATGTGCAAAATGCTACTTCAAAATACAAAAGCAATTATCTTTGTATTAAAATACAATGGCTCTGACGTGGTCTAATGTTTAATCTTAACATGTGCTCCAACAAACATTTCATTATGGAAATTTTTTTGGGTGGAATGTCTAGGTTCCATACAATACCCCCCATTATAAAGTGCTGCCATTAGAAAACCAGAGGACCATTGGCTCAGACCTGTACTCCATTTGATGCTCAAACTTTTGTTCATTTTGCAGCCCCACCATTTACTTCAGTTAAAAATGAAGGAAAAGTAGCTTTCAGTTATGTATAATGAGTCTGTTACATTTTCAGTCATCAAGCTATTATAATTTGTTGCAAGTTATATTTAGTGTTGTGGTTCTGTTCGCCGAGCTGGGAATTTGTGTTGCAGATGTTTCGTCCCCTGTCTAGGTGACATCCTCAGTGCTTGGGAGCCTCCTGTGAAGCACTTCTGTGATGTTTCCTCCGGCATTTATAGTGGTTTGTCTCTGCCGCTTCCGGCTGTCAGTTCCAGCTGTCCGTTGCAGTGGTCGGTATATTGGGTCCAGGTCAATGTGCTTATTGATTGAATCTGTGGATGAGTGCCATGCCTCTGGGAATTCTCTGGCTGTTCTTTGTTTGGCTTGTCCTATAATAGTAGTTTGTCCCAGTCAAACTCATGTTGCTTGTCATCTGCGTGTGTGGCTACTAAGGATAGCTGGTCGTGTCGTTTCGTGACTAATGGATGCAGATCATTAGCTGTCTTCCTATTTGTCTTATGTAGTGTTTTGTGCAGTCCTTGCATGGGATTTTGTACACTACAATGGTTTTGCTCATGCTGGGTATCGAGTCCTTCGTTCTGGTGAGTTGTTTGAGAGTAGCTGTTGGTATTTGTGCTGTTATGAGTCCTAGTGGTCGCAGTAATCTGACTGTCAGTTCAGAAATGCTCTTGATGTATGGTAGTATGGCTAGTCCTTTGGATTGCGGCATGTCCTCGTTCCATTGTCTATCCCTTAGGCATCTGTTGATGAAATTACGCGGGTATTCGTTTTTGGCGAATACATTGTAGAGGTGTTCTTCTTCCTCTTTTTGCAGTTCTGGTGTACTGCAATGTGTTGTGGCCCTTTTGAATATTGTCTTGATGCAACTTCTTTTGTGTGTGTTGGGGTGGTTGCTTTCGTAGTTCAGGACTTTGTCTGTGTGGCTTTCCTGTATACCTTTGTGGTGAATTCTCCATTTGGTGTTCACTGTACCATCATGTCTAGGAATGGGAGTTGGTTGTCCTTTTCTTCCTCTCTCGTGAATTGGATTCCTGTGAGTGTGGTGTTGATGATCCAGCGTGTGTTTTCTATTTCTGTGTTTTTAATGATTACAAAGGTGTCATCCACATATCTGACCCAGAGTTTGAGTTGAATTTGCGGTAAGACTGTTGGCTCTAATCTTAGCAGAAGCGGTAATGCAATGTGTCCAGAGATGGGTAAGCCCATGGGTGTGCTGTCGATTTGTTCATATATTTGGTTGTTGAATGTGAAGTGTGTTGTGAGGCACAGGTCCAGTAGTTTGAGTATGCTGTCTTTGTTGATAGGTTCACCGTCCTGTTGTCTGTTCTGTATGTCCAGCAGGTTGACTATTGTTTCTCTGGCTAGGGTTTTGTCAATAGAGGTGAACAGTGCCGTTACATCGAATGAGAACATAGTTTCTTCCTTATCTATGTGTATATTTCTGATGATGTCCAAGAATTCCTGTGTTGACTGTATAGAGTGTCTGGATCCGCTGATCAGGTGTTTCAGCTTCTGCTGTAGTTCTTTAGCCAGTTTGTGTGATGGTGTCTCTGGTAGTGATACTATTGGTCTGAGTGAGATGTCTGGTTTGTGCATTTTAGGTAGTCCATAGAATCTGGGGGTGTTGATGCTTTCAGGTTTCATTCTTTGTAGGTCAAACCTGGTTATCTGTCCGCTTTTTTTGTAGGTTCCTCAGTGTGTTGTTTATTCTATTAGTGAGCTGTGGGGTGGGGTCAAACTCCCTCTTTTGGTAGGTGTCGGTATCTGCAAGTAGTTGTTGTGCTTTTTGGATGCACTCTGCACTGTCTAGGATGACCGTCATTCTGCCTTTGTCTGCTGGTGGTATGATTATGTTCTTATCGTTTCTTAATGATTTTAGTGCTTCTCTCTCCTTGGTGTTGAGGTTGTGTTTGTCTTTTCCTTGTTATCAGAGGTACGATACTTTGTCTCACTGTTTGTTCTGTCTCTTCTGTCAGTCCATTGTTCCTGAGTGTGCATTCTAGTGCTGCTAGGAAGTCTGCTGTCTTGGTATCCCTGTGGTTGTAGTTGAGTCCCTTGGCTAGTATTGTTCTTTCCGTGTCTGTTATTATAGGACAAGCCAAACCGAGAACAGCCAGGGAATTCCTAGAGGCATGGCACTCATCCACAGATTCAATCAATAAGCACATCGACCTGGACCCAATATACCGACCACTGCAACGGACAGCTGGAACTGACAACCGGAAGCGGCAGAGACAAACCACTATAAATGCCGGAGGAAACATCACAGAAGTGCTTCACAGGAGGCTCCCAAGCACTGAGGATGTCACCTAGACAGGGGATGAAACATCTGCAACACAAATTCCCAGCTCGGCGAACAGAACCACAACAACGAGCACCCGAGCTACAAATCTTCTCACAAACTTTGAAGTTATATTTAGTGCAACTTGTCTGTATTTAGTTAAGAAAATGTTTCTGGATGTATTCAAATAGATTTTAACTGGTGAAGATTGGAATATGGTGATGTATGATGGAATTATGGCATACGGCGGACCATCCTCTTCAGGGATGATAGTTTGTATATACTTCATCATTCTGTTCATATGTGGTAACTGTATCCTTCTCAGACACTATGACATAAAAATAATAGCTTTCAGAATAAAATATAAAGCAGCATATTTTCGTTCAGTCACATTATTATGTACAAGATTATTGTCTGTACAAAATTGATTTTCTGTCTTTGTACTCATTCTGACTTTAATCCACCAGCATTCATAGAGGAGAAAATATTTCCAAAGAAAAGTCAATGGACTTGAAACAGTAACTCTCTTTCACTCTCCAGTGATCATGCCAGACTGGTAGAGTTTTTTTAAATTTGAAAATATTACCAATTCTGTTTCGTCTACTTGTTTTTTAAAAAAACAAACACACTAATGTTTCTGCTCCAGAGAAGGCAAAAGAGACCTCTATAATTCTGCCCATCCAGCAGAATAGAGTAAATAGTTGGTTAAAATGATGACTGAGCTTGTTTTGCTGCACTTTTGACTTGCTACTGTCTACTGGAGTTTAAAAACTGATTTTTTTTAACAGTTCAAAGCCTTCTATCCCAATCCAGGTGGCGACTCATTTCTTTTGAAATTTGGCCACCATGATACCATTGAAACACAAAAGCAGTGATGACCATGCTGAAGCCACAAATAAAAGCTGGCAATTCGCAAATAATTGCAAGACAACTCTCGTAAATTTCGAATATTTTTAAGGTTGTGTTGTGAACTAGGAGATGATCTTTTTGGAGGAGGATTGAAGCAAAGAATTCTGTTTAATGAACTGGCTTTTTGTCATAAACAGTTCCTGACAGTTATTGGATGGTTGAACAACAAATTTATTTTCCACACAATAGTCTCTCGGAGCTGTTAAAATAATTGCACTGTACTTAATACATTTCAGAAATCAATTAGAACATTTTGATATTCCCTGATTTTGATTTGATTTATTGTTGTCACATATACCTGAGTACAATGAGAAGTTTTGATTTGTGAATAATACAGGAAGATTATGGCCACGCATAATTAAGTCCAGTGAAAAGCTTTGTTTGCAAGCAGTACAGGCAATTCATATTAAGCAAAGACAGACGAATCATAGGGTGCTTAGACAGAGCGAGGCATACAAGGGTACGACTGCACAGGAGGCATACAAGAGCATGGCCAATGTTAGATTGAAATTAGAAAGGTTCATTCATCAGTGTAATAACAGCAGCAAGAAGCCGTTTTGAAACTGTGTGATCAAACTTCTTTATCTTCTGCCTGATGGAAGAAGTTGTAAGAGTGCATTACCGGGGTGGGAGGTGTCTTCGATAAAGTTGGCAGCCTTTCTGTGGCAATGTGAAGGGTAGATGGAGTCCATGGGTGGCAGGTTGGTTTCCGTGATGGTCTGGGCTGTGCACACAACCTGTGTACAGGAAGTAGGGCTGAGTATGCATCCTTACTGTGTGCCAGTGTTGAGGATTATGATGGAAGAAGTGCCGTTATCTATCTTCACTGATTGCAGTCTGCAGGTCAGGAAGCTGAGGGTCCAGTTGCAGAGGGTGGAGCCATGACCTAGATCCTGGAGTTTTGAAATTAATCTGGTCAGGATAATGGCGGAGCTGTAGTTGATTCATAGGAGCCTGATATGGGTGTTCTTGTTATCCAAATGTCCCAACAATGAGTGTAGCACTGAGGAAAAGGCATCCATTGTGGACCTGTTTTGCTGATGGGCAATAGGATTGAGGTAGGCTACATGACTAGAGTTGATGTGGACCATGACTCACCCTTTGAAGCACTTCATGATTATGGAGGTTAAAGCCACTGGGTTCATGCATTTAACTTCAGATTGTGGCAAGGAGAAGTTGGAGATGTCAGCGAATACTTCTGCCAGTTGGTCTGCACACAATCTGACTCCATCAACGTCAGTTGCTTTCCTCTGGTTTACTCTCAAAAAGACTGATTTGATATCTGATAGAACTGGTGCGTCTGGGGCTTTCAGGTCAGGTGACACCGTGCCACTGGCATTCTGTTTGAACCAAGCATAAAAAGCATTGAGTGCATCTGGCAGCGATGTGTTTTTGTCTGCTGTTTTGTTCTGCTTCACTTTGTATCCCGTTACATTGTGTAAGCCTCGCCACAGGTGATGGGTATCCATGGGTTAGTTTGGGCCTCTAACTTAGTCTGCTTCTGTCTCCTGGCATCTGTAATGACATAGCAGAGGACATGCATGTAATTTTTCAATAACGTGATTATTGTACTCTTGTGCAACCCCGCATTATAGAAAAAATGCGCTTTAGAAACAGTGCTTAACGTGTTGGCAAAGAAATTGTGTTACAGCCAATATATGATTTAAAAGTTTGCATTTTAGAAACTGTGTCCCCCATTCGTCAATCGCATTACAGTGAATTTACGTTAATGAAATGCGGTTTGTAGCAGAATGACCAGTATCTGGATTTCCAAAGGCTTCTCTTAAGCCCACAAAGAAACCTTGTGCCCTCCCTGTGCCAGGCATCCATATGCCTTCCCTGTTCATGATTGCTTCTGAATCCTAACTCACAACTTTACTTGGTATTAGGATCCATTCCTTTTGTGTCCTATGGTGACTTTCTGCTCCAGCTCCTCAGCCGTCTTGCTATTCTTGTTTTGTTCTATGTTGGGAGATATAATGGTGTCCAGATTTAAAATATCCACCTCTTCTGTGGATTTTATTGTCTGCTCTGGTGCCTCTAAATTGCACAACAATCCCAAGTTAAAAATAAGTTGAGATTTCCTCTTTTTCTTTAATAAACCACTGCAATTATTCAATTATTTGCAATTTCTAATAAATTTCACATTTGAACATCTCTTATTTGATTTTGTAGGTTGTGTCAGTTGCAAGTTAATTTCTGTGGCACTTAAGTTGTCAAATGGCATGTAGTCCTCTTAAAATTGAAGCTGAACAAAGAATTGCTCTTATTGGATCACTAAACTGTGATTATCTTTAACTAAAACAAATAATTTAAATGAAGCATGCAGTACTTATTAACATTTTCCTTAAGTTATCTTCTTTAGACATCTTGCTGAATGTCTTTTTGGCCATTGCTGTTGATAATTTAGCTGATGCTGAAAGCTTAAATACCGTGCAAAAAGAAACTGAGGAAGAAAAAGAAAGGAAAAGAAATGCCAGGTAATTAACTTATGTTACACTGAGGTTCATATGAAGTTTGAAGAAGCTATATCTGTAACAATTCTACGGTCATAGCCCAGAGCATATTACTGCAGATTTTGAAGTTGTATGTTGTGATAAAGATCTATATATATTATTATTTGAAAATTTGGATTTTAAAATCTGTGCTGGTGACTTACCTTTTTGTAAAAGACCAGAAAAGAATTTGAAACAGTGAATAAAAAGTATATTTTCAAAATAAACATATGATTTAAGTTAATTCGCTCAGTCAGATATCTGTGCTGTTAATGTTTGTAGTATTAAGTTTTAACCCTCAGTTAAGTGGTGGTGAGAGACCAGAATCAGGTTTCTGTTCAGAAGAAAAGTTCCAGATCAGAAGGATAGGTTAATTTGTAATAATCCTCAAACTGAAAGTGTTTACTTCTTTGAAATCTCCAAGTTATCCAAACTTTGTAGAAGAGTCTATGTTATGGGAACTGGAAAGCCTTGTTTCCCTTATTCAAGTCATTAATGGAGATTGTAAATAGCTAGGGCTCAAGGACCGAAGCCTATGGCACCCCATTAGCTACTTCTTCCCATCCAGAAAAAAAATTATCCTGACTTTCAGTCTTCTGTCTATCAGCCAGTTACCTGTCCAAGCAAATAAATTACTCCCAATCTCAAATTATCCAATCTTGTGAATTAACCTTTTGTGTGTCACCTTATCAAACGCCTTCTGGAAGTCCAGACATTAGATTAGATTCTTTACAGTGTGGAAACAGGCTCTTCGCCCAACAAGTCCACACCGCCTCTCCAAAGAGAAACCCACCCAAACTCATTCCCCTACATTATATTTATCCCTGACTAATGAACCTAACACTGTGGGCAAATTAGCATGGCCAATTCACCTGGCCTGCACATTTTTTGA
Source organism: Hemiscyllium ocellatum (assembly GCF_020745735.1). NCBI lineage: Eukaryota > Metazoa > Chordata > Chondrichthyes > Orectolobiformes > Hemiscylliidae > Hemiscyllium > Hemiscyllium ocellatum. Next base: position 31,645,240 of record NC_083414.1, read on the forward strand.
CTGTGGGAGGAAACTGGAGTACCGGAGGAAACCCATGCAGACACGGGGAGAATGTGCAAACTCCACACAGACAGGCAGGAATTGAACCCAGGACTCTGGTGCTTTGAGGCAGCAGTGGTAACCACTGAGCCACTGTGCCGCCCTATTATTACATCTACAGGATCCCCATTGTCTACTTTGCTTGTTCCCTCTTTGAATAACTCTCAAAAATTAGTCAAACATGATTTGCCCTTCATAAAATCATGTTGACTCTGATGGATAGCATTTTGATTTTCCAAATGTTCTGGTATTGCTTCCTTGATAATTGATTCTAATACTTTTCCAATAACAGATGTTAAACTAACTAGTCTATAATTTCCCATATATTGCTTCTCTTCTGTTTTGAATAAGGGCATAACATTAGCATGTTGCAGCTGTATAGGTCTTTGGTTGGGCTACTTTTGGAACACTGTATTCAATTCTGATTTCCCTGCTATGGAAAGATGTTGCATCACAGGGATTGTTCCCTCCAGGACACCCTAGTCCATTCCTCAACCACCAACAGCAACCCCCTTTCGATGGCACCTTCCCATGTAACTGCAGAATGTGCAATGCCTGTCTCTTCCCCTCCTCCGTGCTCACCATCCAAGGACCTAAGCAGTCTTTCAAGGTGAAACAGCATTTCACATGTACCTAATCCAGTCTGTGTATTGTATTTAATGCACCCAATGTGGCCTGCTGTACATTGGAGAAACCAAATGCAGACTGGTTGATTGCTCTGTAGAACACCTCTGGTGCACAAACATGACTTTGACCTTCCTGTAACTGATCATTTTAAGACAACGTCCTGCTCACATGCCCAATTATCTGTCCTTGGCATGCTGCACTGCTCCAGTGAATCATGTCACAAACTGGAGGAACAACATCTCATGTTCAGACAAGTGCCTTTACAACCTTCTGGGCTTAATATTGTGTTCACAACCTTCAGATTGTCAAACCACTTCCATTCCTTCCCTTTCTTTTAACTTTTCTTGTTACATTCTCTGTCACCATGTCCTCTCTCCCCTCCCCATTAGCAGTGGGACTATCAGGTGTTTAGACACACCAATGTTCTTCCATTCTCACATTCCAATCACTAAATCTGAACTATCAACATCCTTTCTCTCCAACACTCTCAAACCGCTGACCCTCAACGCCCCCATTACTGTTGCATAAGTGCAGCCCCCTCTACACTTCACTTCAACTCTGAGGAGTCACCTAGACTCAAAACGATAGTTTGCTTTCTCTCCATGGATGCTGCCTGACCCACTGAGATCGCCAGCACTTTTTGTTTTCAAGGTCTTTGGGGGTATGGGCCAAATGCTGGCAAATGAGACTAGATGTATTTAGGATGTCTTGTCGGAATGGATGAATTGGACCGAAGGGTCTATTTCCATCCTGTATATCCCTATGACTCTGTAGAACATGGATTTTTTTGTTTTCTTTTGATTATTTAATTTTTTTTTGTTGTATGAGTATGTTCTGTGATGAACAACCATGGAAACCAAACTGCAAAAGTAATAAAGCTGATCATCTATCAAACCCTCTCTCACTCTGGGTTCTGACTTGATCTGTGTTACTATCAGCTGTAATCATCATAATGTAAGGACTACGTTTTTGAAACAAATCAGAAGAAAACATTTGATTTGATTAATTTTTAAAAAGTATTGACATTCTGGTACTGCAACTCAGAGTCAAAACTCCCTGCTCCAGTGGCATCTTTATATGGAGGGGATTAAGCTACTTCACACTTTTTAGAACATTTTTGTTTTTTATTCTTTTTGCCTAGATTCATGTTTCATATTGTAAGTTTCAGCTGACATAGTGTAGCATTCACAATAAGATTTGTATGGGGTTTTGAGAAGCTAAATCTGCAGTAATTCCATTGTTGCAACCAAACATATTTGTTGCATGTCTTAAATTTGTCAACAATTCAATCAACTTGTCAGTGCAAAATATATGTTACATAATGGATCAAGTGCTTTTTCATTTTTAGTCACGGTTGCTAATTCATAGAGAAGAGGAAAACAACACAATGTCTAATACACTGGTCACACTTTTACACTAAGTGCTGTTGTACTGGCAATTAGTACCTGAAAGGTTTAACTGACATCACAAGGTACATTTCAGGATAGAAAGGGCAGATCCCAGGAGGGGCTAATCAGAGATTTGTGTACCCCAGTTGTTCTGCATACATTTAGCAATGAATGTATAGCATTTCAATGGTTACTCTTGGAATTAATAGCTTGTAGCTGAAGTAGTAGTGTATAGTTGATCTTAACTTGAGCCCAATTGTCTCACAAGTGTATGTATCCCAAATGTAACATAGCTAGCTACTAAGCAATATGTAATTAACCTATTTACTGTTAATCACGATTGAGCCTATCTATTGCCAAAGTATCTGTGTTGACATTCTTTCCCCAGCTAAATCAATATCATAGACTGATATCAGCCAGGAGAGTTGGTGGCAAAATATCTACTCAAGGCATCTTAGGTGTTTCCAACAGAAACCATCATATATAAACAGTGTGGCCACACAGAATTCAAACTTAGGAAGAATAATGACGTTGGAGAGCAGGTGTTATTCTGAAATATGACAAAAAAGAACTTGAGCAAATGTCATTTAAGTTTTTCTTCACTTTAGTGGCTCGGATGAATCCAAATATTTTCTAATATTTGAGAAAAATAAGAGCATACTCATAGAAGTCTCTCTGTGTCAGGCACGAATATTGGGTAAAGTTCTAATCTATGTTTCCTTTGCCAAACTTTCAGGAGTGTTCAAGAATCATGCTATGGCAAGGACTGTGCACTTACCTTGCTTTTCTCATAGAACTAATTTCTGCCACTTTGAAAGGTTGCACTTTGTTGACATTTGGATCCAAGGTTTTCTAGCTTAAAATATAATAATATGACTTTTCCTGTGTTCTTATACTCAAGTCCCTACCACAAATGTACACAATTATTTCAGCTCTTAAGAGATTAAATTATGCTCATTTATGCTAAGCATATCAGTAGTATACATTGCACAGATGGTAAAATGTATCATCAATGTATCTTATTTTTAGAACTGCCAATTCAGAACAAAGAATGGATGGAAAATATGAACTTGATGGAATAGGTGAAAACAATGACAGGAAAATGCTTACTGGCACTCAGGTAAAATTATTTTAAACTGAAATTGAAAACTGCATACTTTTAAATGATCCAATGCCATCTTTGATTATGACTATAAATATTTTGAAATGATTAATTTATGATTCTCATGTTCTTAATGATTCAAAGATTTCAATTGATGAAGATAAGGATCCTTATCCACCCAGTGATGTGCCAGGTATGAAAAACTAAGATTTATTTCTGTTAAGAAACTCATATCTATGGAATAATTAAGATCTGATTTTTTCAATATTACCGCTGATCACATAGGCGTGCTGCACCACAGAGTAATGGTAAACAGAATTATATTTGGAACCTTCCTTATACTGATTTCTAAACCCCAAACTGACCTTTGATAAAAAGAAAAAAAAAGAGGTAATATTCACCAAGGATGTAGTCATGTACCTCCACACAGTAAGAAAGAAAGAAACTGAGTTTATTCAGCACTTTTCCGTATTTCACACTTTGCATACATTGGGGTCCCACAGATTTCAGTAAGTTCATTGTACAATACTATTAGCAAAGGCTTGGCACAGTATTGCTCACTAAGTTCAGCAAAATAAAGGACTTCCCTGGATTATGGTTGTTCAGGTTTTGAGCATATTCAAGCCTGAGTAGTGCTAAAAGAAGTGAGAGATATGAGGCTAGAGAAGAAAAATGTGTTGAAGTGGAAGACAAATCCTGGTCTTATTAGATGGCTACACAGGCTAAAGGGGTAGAATGACTAACTACATTGCCGATTTCTTATGTTGCCATTATTACTTACACTGAATTTGATGACATTGATGTAAACTTCATTGGATTAGTATTTATGTCAAACTTGTAAATATAGGAGGTTTCTTCCTTTCATGACTGTTGCCAACTGAATTTTCTTTCACTGTAGACTATTTGACTGGAGAACAACACAACTAAGCTTACATTTATTCTCAACTCACATCAATAAACATGTATTTTCAAGAGCAGTTGGCTGGATGGCTGGGTTGCAATGCAGACTGATGCTAAAGTGTGGTCAATTCCAGCTGAGGTTACCGTGAAAGATTGTCCTTCTCTGTCTTTTCTCTCACCTGGGGTGTAATGACCCTTGGGTTAAACCATCACTAGTTATCTCTTTCCAATGAGAAAGGAGCCCTATGGTCTGGCAAGAGTATGTGACTTTATTTTTATTTTCTAGAACAGCGACAGTGATGGATTTAGTCCCAATATCAAAGGAATTGGGTCTAATTGTAGCCCCCCCCCCCCCCCTCCGCTCCCCCTCTACTCCTCATGTTGGCTGAGGTCTTTAGCTTTAATATAAACTGAAAGGTTGATTTAAACCTGGAATTGGTTCTGGGCAGGTGGCTGAAGAGCAAATGCAGAATGCTTGAATTTCACAAATGTGGATATAGTGGCTGCATGACTTTAAATCTGGAGTGCCTGGATATGAGAAAAGAAAGCCATTGCTTCAAATTCTGGTGCTCAGTTAATTTGAGAGCTAGCTTCTGCAGAAGTGATGATGTGTTAGTAGACTCTGCTAGATAATTGGTGACCTTGTAGCAGCTGCCCATATATGTTGAAAGTTTCAGATGATGTCTCCTGCAAATATGTGGAAGAAGGTTTGAGACAAAAAAAATTGAGGGTAATGATATCTTTCACTGACAATGGATAAGTTCATTTATCTAGGTTTAGTGGGCTCATGGGTTACCTCATCACTTCTGGAGCAAGTTAGAAACAAAGAATTCCATAGCAATTGACTCACCTTTGAACACTCTAAAACCCTCTCCTCCAATTACAAGTCAGGATTATATTAGAATAATTTCAAATTGCTTGGATAGATAACTGTTTAATCAACACTCAAATGTTCTTCATCACTATCTAGGACAAGCATCCACTTGATTGACATTGTGTACACAGATTTAAGCAAGCACTGTTTCCAACATTCAAGGAACATAGCTACAGTGTACTAACTACAGGATGCCTTCTTTTATTGTGTGAGGTCAGCTTTCAGATTTCCTGATGTTGTATTTGCCCAGAGATTGTGAGCTGCAGCTGGGTATACATTATTGATGTGCAAGTTGCTAGATATACATATGCAAGGCTCAGCCTTCTAAATACACTTGGCCTTCCCCTGTATGTACTAGATGGGTGATCCATGCATACTGTTTGGAGGTTACAACTCCATCTAATACAGATCTTCTGGATAGCTTTGATTTTATGTAAGGCAGAAGGGAGTTTTGATATTATTTGAATCCAGTTTTATTGTGCATTCTAGATTTTTTTTGTCATTTTTAATGGCCCGATGATTTCAACATCAGGTGGTGGTTTGTTCAGTAAATTTTCATTCATAACATGATGGCAGTCATTATCTACATTGTGCATTTTTCAAACAATTGGGGTGATAATTTGTCTAATTTAAACATAAGCACAATAAAAAGTATAATTTTGTTCTTTTTCACAAGAGAAAATGGAATCATAAATTGAAAAATAACATTCTATCAAATATTAATAATGACAGTTACATTTTCATTTGTTCTTTAAATATTGGTTTTGCAAATGGTTTCTCAGAAAGATGAAAGTATAATTATTTGTAAAATGAAGAGTTTTTCAAAGCAATACTTTAATGAAGAGTCACTTTATTTATTCCTATAAGAATGGATGAATGCTTGACAATTTTTGTTCTTTCATTTGTATGAAGATGATGATGATGATGAGCCAGAAATACCAGTTGGACCTCGACCTCAAAGATTGGCAGACTTAAACTTGAAGGAAAAAATTGTGCCTATTCCAGAAGGGAGTGCTTTCTTCATATTTAGTAATACTAATCCGTACGTATGGCGTACAATATTTTTACTCGAGCTTAAATGTTGTACTAAGTAATTGACTAATGTTTGATACAAAATACAAATTAATTTCTTGAGATTATCAAAATATGATTTTAGGAGATTAAAGTTTTGTAATGTAAGTTGACGTAACTACTATAATTCCATTACATTGTACAATGTCAATAAATGCATTGATTTTCTCTTGTCAGTTTTAAAAAGAAAAATATTGACAAAGCTTAACAAGAAGTAAAAACTAGATAATTGTTATTAGTTTTGTTGCTTTTATCTTTCAGTGCCAGGTTGGAATAATTTTATTACTCAGAGACAGGAATATGCTGTATGATAATATATGATATATTTCATTCCAATGATGAGGTTCTTTAAAGATGCGTAGAAAAGGAGTTGGAGTGTGGGGTGTAGGAGCTGTCCTTTCTTGTAGGTTATTTAGGTGGAATGATTAAATATGTGAATTTTATTTTTTCTTTTAATTTGATACTTTCTTTAATTTGCTTGGGTATCCATAGGTGGTTTATTCAGTCTTCAGTATGGAAGTCCTGGCACAGTAAATCAGAACAGCCTGTACTGTTTGTCCGGGTTCTTGGATACGATCAGCCAGCCACTTGGTTTGGTCAGGGTGAGGGAGTTTGTACCGCAATAGCCCAGGTAGTGAGGTATGGCCAGCTCAACTTCCAGTGCAACCAATGTGGAAAGTTGCAGTAAGTCATTTGGGAACCAAACACAGATCAGTCAGGGGTTTGGTCACTCATCAGTTGGGACTGTCTGTCCAAGTAGGTTAAGGGGATGAGCCATGGTTGGCCCTGGAGTTCTGTCTAGTAAAAGGCAAGGGAGGCTACAGCATCCACAGCTGCAAGGGGGAAGCTGAGGATCTCAATTGTGGGGATTGTTGGTTGGTGCTGGGGTGTGGAAAGGATCACATGAATGCACAATGGAGATGAAAATGGCTGTCTCCACACCAGAGTAGGTGGAGTAAGCGTTTCATTCTGTGAGGGAAGGGACTTTACTTTCATGCAGTATGAGGCCCTACAAAGGGCAAAAGTATTAATGGACGTTCACACAGTTGAGGTGAATCACACCGTATGTGAACCTTAAGCAGTGACTGACTGTGTGAGGTACAAACTGGCCCTAAGCACTCTTGACCCATCATACAATATCATGAATCAATCTCTCTAATGACGAAGATGGAGTGAGCATGAGGTAACAGAGAAAGGTTGGAGTCATGTACCTTCAGGAAGTAGACCACCTTTTGGCATTGCTACACATTCCTACACACCACTAACCTAGTGGAGTGGAGCAACCTCGAACCAAGCTTACAGTGTCTGGTGATGTGGTCTGCTCTGCCAACCCTGAAGGAAGAGGACAGTCCTCGTCTGCACCACACATCCACCATCACTTCCCAGATTTCTGACAACAAAGCAGGGTATGAATTTTTGTTAGTATGGCAGTTATTGAGTTAAGGAATTGTGCAGGGCAGGTTCTGCTGTACAACTGTGTTTCAAGTATGGCACTAGTATTCGGAATCCCGGGATGTCCTGGCAAGTATGAAGATACAGTGAACATAGTGGCAAAGTGCATACCTGAGAAGGTGAATTTCGGGAAAGTGTGGGAATCTTTCTTAGAACTCATGAAGAGAAAAGCTCTGTGAAACATGTGATAATTGACACTTAACCAATTTCTGGTAAAATTCAGCCCAATGATTCGGCAACATTTTTTGTTTTGGATATTTTATTTTCAGGCAACTTGTACCAGTTATCTGGCCTCATGCTTCTACTTCAGATTTTACTGCTGAGGGACTCCATAGCAGTTGGTTGGCATCCATATTTGGCTTAGCTGAAATCAGAAACTAAGCAAAGGAGGAAATAAATCTCTCTCTACGTTATGGCACAGAACCATACTCTTTGTACCATTTGCACTGAATTTATCAACTTCAAAGGAGTGACAAAGTGGCTAAGTAGTTCACACTGCTGCCTCACAGTGCCAGGACCTGGGTTCCATTCCACGTGGCGTAGGGTGATTGTGCAAACTCCACACAGAAATTCTTCCCATGTCTACATGGGTTTCCTCCAGATGCTCCAGTTTCCTCCCACAATCCAAAGATATGCAGGTTAGGTGGATTGACCATTCTAAATTGCGCATAGTTAGGCAGTTTAGTTATGGGAAATGCAAGGTGATGGGGTGGGATGCTTTTCAGAGGGTCGGTGTGAACTCCATGGGCTGAATGGCCTGCTTCCACACTCTAAGGATTCTATGAAATTCTAGTAGCTTTTCATAAAATTTGGTTCATTTGTCATTAGCCATTAATCTGCTCAAATTACCTTACAATAAATCTAAAGAGCTCAGAAAATTAAGCGTAAAGCTAAATAAAATTCTACTGCTGCATATTCGAATAGACAAAGGGGAAGAAATTCAAGTTTATCACTTATTTTCCTAGCACAAAATCCATGTCAATTCTTAGGATTACTTGCATTGCTATTGAATTACGATAGACACATGAGTTTTAATCATTCAGATAATCCATCTGAAAGAGCACAAAAAAGGCCCAATAAATACATATATAAATCAGAATACCTTGTCTGCTAAAGAACAGTTTTCTAAAACTATATATGTCCTGCTGTATTTATTTATTTTAAAAGCTACCCACAATTCCTTGGCAATAACAGCCAGGAAGAAGATGGTTTCATTGCTATTGCAAGAGATTCTCAGCTTCTTCCAGGTAACTCTCTAGTTAGTTGTTTTACATTACTGGTAGATTGTTTTATGTTTATTTTCAATTTCGTTGGCTGCTCATATTGGTGTAGATGTAGTTTTTTTGATGTACAGGGCAGTCACCTCTCAGGTACTTGTGCACAAGTTTATGCTGACAACATGGTGTGCTGTTTAGTTTACCATTGTCGCTGAAAGATGAGAAAGAAAAGAGAAGTAGGTCAGACCATGCAGAACTGCAGCTTATTTGAAAGGAAGATAAAGCAGATTGGATGTGAGTTGTTAAATCATATAAATGTACACAAACAGAACATCTTCCTTCCGGATAATTGAGGAAACTGCAGCCCATCCCAGATACAGACTTCAGACTGCCTGTGATTCTGAGTTCAGCCCTGAATTTCTATTCCTCAAACTCATATCTGTTGAAACATATGAAATAACAATAACAGCCTGTTCACAAGATATTGCTCGTCAGTATTGTGTTCTTCACAAGCCAAACAAATTCATTGCATTTTTCCATAGAGGCAGTAAAATAGGAAGACAGATCTCCAGCTTTTGCTAGGATCTTAGGATTCACCTAGGTGCTGACATATCAAGACTCTACCGTATATAATACCAAGGAGGATTTTCACAAACATAGTGTTCAAGTATTCAGCTGGCCTACAATTTGTCAGTGTATGCCTGGTTTCCTGGCAGTTGTCATGATGCCTTTATATTGTGCCAGTTTGAAATTCCCATTTCTCCTCTTTAAAACACATGATTTGGCTGTTGGAGGGTAAGAATATCACCTGAACATATGGCTTATGATACCTACGGATGACTTACGCAGAGGGCTGCTCAATTAGAAGCACATCTCAATCACAGCTTTGATTAATTAAACAATTAGCATCTTGAAACAGATGTTCAGCCAACTAACTAGGTACCATGCTATATAGTTCTCAGTAACTTTCCAGATTCTCTCTGCAATTCTGCATGCTCCATAACTTTTTGAATCAGAGGGACCAACTCTTGGAGCTATCTGGAAAGATGTATTGGTGCTAGACAGAAAGAACAGCAGGGGATTCAGGAACAATCATTTTTAGCAATTGCTGTAGCTATACATCAGAAAATCATTGAAAAGCCCTTTGATTGAATTGTCTCTGCCCTCTGCATGAGCAATTCTCCAAATGACTTCCCTCACCTTCAATACCAACTCAGGTGTCGCTATCACTTTACTAGATATAATCAAACAAACAAACATTTCATAGGAACTGTGTACTGTTACAATATAGGATAAACCTTCCTGCTTAATTTAAGCCAGGAACACAGAAAAGATTTATTCCGTGCAGTAATCTGTGAAACTTTGAGAGGCCAAGAACTATTTAAAGTAAAAGTTAATAACTTTATTTCAAGAAAACAGAGAATCATTCACTAAAAACTATTTACAACTCCTTTCTCTAACCTATCTTTTACTTTCCCTTCTATAATACTATAATACTGGTAAAATTCTTAATTAAGATTTACTAAAATTCAACTTTTCAAAACCAGCAAAATGTTCAATCTTCTCGTTATGTCTTTCCCTGTCGTCTTTTCTTCTCCCTAGCGACTTCTGCTTCACAGGTTACCAATCGAGAAAGGTACCTTTAAGAGAACCCTTCTCCAGGCAGTCTGCAGATGCTGGTGGTTTTGCAGTTCTCCTCTCAACTGTTCAATTTTCCCCCAAAGCATCGGATTGTGTCACTGGCTTTCAAGATTGTCAATATACTAAGTTCAAACTTGATTGGAGTTTGTTTTTTTTTGGAGTATAATTTAAATTGATTGGCCTGATTCATTTGTTTTGTTGTCTCCAGGCAAACAGCTAATCGAGTTGTTCGACCAAATGTCACATTATATTTTGTTCAGAACACTTTGTGTTGTGTCAGGTAGTTCTGCTAGCTTTTAACTCTCTCAAAGGTACAATTCACCCACATTTTGCTCCAACTAATTTGTTTTAAATTTCAAACCAAAATAATTCTAAACCTAAAGATAACCCTCGTCCATGGATGCATCTACGAATTTATTTGAGCATATTGGCATCGACTAACTGCTGAGAAGGCAATCTACTTTGCAATTGAATAGTGCAATGTCATGATAATGTAGCAGATAAGAGTGCTGATTCTATCTCCTTTATCCAGTAGTATTTCAACTGATAACCTCTGTAGTCCAGCACCTGCAGTACTTCCAGTTTAAGATATCCCTCTCTCATTCCCTACACTGCAATTTTCAAATTTAGTTTAGAAAGTCAGTGTTTAGTATCAGGTTGTTTATTGTTGCAAGTAGTTACAGAAGGAATAGTTGCCAGTAGTGTTTACTGCTGGTTTCCTAGTTTCCAGACCTTTTTTCCCAGTTAACATCTTGTCACACTCAGAACTCCACTAGAAGTGCTCATAATCTAAAGTGTCCCCTCGAAGTTGTCTTTTTTTAACACCAAACCTTTATCCTACTCAAATATTCAATAGCTGAGGTGAGCAGGCAGAAATGTGTGTGCTTTGGTCTTAGAGATCCTATGATCTTCTCACACTATAGTGAGGAATGGGGCCATTTGGCCCATTGTATCTGCACCGACTCTCTGAAGAATAGCCCACTTAGGCTATGCCCTTATCTTGCTTTGTAAGCCTGCATTTACTGTTCTAATACACCTAGCCTACTCATCTCTGGACACTACAAATTGACATGGCCAATCCATTAAACCTGCATATCTTTGGACTGTGGGAGGAAGCTGGAGCACCTGATAGAAATCCATGCAGACACAGTGAGAATGTGCAAACTTGTCAAGGTTTCCAAAGGCTGGAACTGAACCCAGGTTTATGGTGCTGTGAGGCAGCAGTGCTAGCCACCGTGCCGCCGACCATAGGCCAGAAGCCTGGGTAGTGTACTGGACTCATGACCTCCGATTGTCCAGCAAATTCTTCCACCTGACAAAGGTCCTGTGATGTATAACCCTTATTCCGCCTCTGCTTTATGTGGGAAGTCTGAACTTACGTGTTTTTGCTAATAGCAGGTCTTGCCAAAGGAGATCTTTCCATTTAATCTATTATCTCCTCAGTTCCAAATGATTGTCCCTGAGCCTTATTATTGATAATGATTATATTTTTTCTTTAGTGTAACTGAGACTGAATACATTCTAATGTCTGAGCAGCAGTTAACAAGGCACGGTCATGAGTCATATTATCTCTCTTGACCCTTGGTAGGAGGCTGGAATCTCCATCGGTCTGCTGCCTGTCCCCTCCTTCCCAAATTTCCCATTCGTCTGGGTGGTGACAAATTTTGAGTTGTCTCTATCAGCGTATGCCTTATTTGGCTACATCTGCTGAATGTAGCCTTCGAACCAAATGTCTCTATAATTTCTGTACTTTGGAAATCTCTTCTCACACTTCATTGTATACAGAGTGCAATCGTGGACTTGGATTTAACTTATTCTGTTAAATTTCAAAGATGCTGTGTACTCATTGCTGTCCTGTTAGGATGAATCATTTTTCTATGATTCTGTGTTTTCTTCACATTCCAGGACTGTTAGCAGTGCAGGCATATGATGTCTTTGATGCTTGTGTGATTTCTTTGAGATTTTTCCTCACTTTGCTCCTTTGATTTACATTTCAGTTGAAATCCCTGGTCTAGGTTTTCATGGGAATGTTATTGCCTTTGCTTGCTGTTTGGTTCTTCCATTACTTCTAACTGTTCTGCTTCTCCTTCTACCCTTTCTGTAATATTATTCACCTCTACAAGGCATCTGTTTCTTGGTTTAACACAGGGTAAAAAAAAACCACATGCATATGTGTAGATATTCTTGGGATTACAAAAGAACAGTGATCTGATGCAGTACTCTACATTCTGATGGACTGAAATTGCGAACATGCAAGCTTGTTGAAGATAAGAAGAATCAAGCTTGTAGATATACCTGCCTCATACAGTTGGTGATGCCTGATACTTCACAATTGAAATATTTTTATCTACTTAGGTACATGTAATATCCTGGGTGATGTGAAAAACTACATAAAAGTCCAATGTAAATTTGGGGATAGATTGTGGGGTCAAATCTGGGAAAATGTTCTCCTAGTCCAAAAAGAAACTAAACAAGGAAAACACATAGACATTGAACTCTGTTATTTTATGTTGTTTTCTTTGTCCTCCAACCACAACCTAACCTACCTTTGCCCACCTCCCCTCCTGACGCCTCACTAAGGAACCAGAGTAGCTCTGATTTGAAGGCATGCTGCAAAGCAAAATTGCAACATAAACTTAGTTTATTTTAAATGTTACTTTCACCACACTGTCAAAGGCATTTTGTAAAAGTGTGTGAATGCTCTTGATATTCGTATTTTGCTTCATGATCAAAAAACTTAAAACTGCCATTTGACAGAATCGTTGAAAACAGTTAATTGTTTGATTGCCAACCAGAGGTGTCTTGTGTATTCCCTTCTTATCAATTCCAAGGTGCTTTGGATGATTGCTAATTGCAAGGGGCTTCATAGAAGATGATGACAGTTACCACAAAGTAGTGTTAAAATAAAAGGAAGTACTGTAATTAAAAGAAAGAAAAAGGAACTTAAGAAATCATAGGGACAACATTTGGCACAAGCTATTCCGGGATACAGAACTGATGACTGCTTCCAGCTTTCTCACAGGCATGGAAGGCCTTGTTGTGATAATTATGGTGAGCGACTGGCATCCTCCTCCCTCCCCAAATAGCTCATCTATATAGCAGAATGGAATTTGGGCAGTAGATGTCATACAAGTCAGCAAATGGATAAAGTAGAGAATTCAAATGAGAGGTGGTTGTGACTGTAGACTGGGATCAGCCTGCAGTCATGTGGGGAGCTGAGAGGAGTGCTCCTTACTAGTCATCAATGTGTAAATTGAATATTTTCTTATGGCCACTGCAAACTCCTGAAAAGCTGAGCAGAGCAATCTGGTATCGGTTCTACGAATGTCCAAAAATTTTTCAAGCATGTGTTTAAGCACATGTAAAATGCTTGAAGTACTCAGCAGATCTGACAGTATCTGAGGAGAGAATGCTTAAACAAATTTTTGGCTATTTATTACCAAGTACAGAATTAATGATTGTTTAAGGTAGTCTCAAGGATTGCCTTAAAAAACTCTGATGCATTTACTCGTCACCCAATACATATATAGATCTGACATGGGCCACTGTAATGTCAATGTCCACCAATATACCCTATTTCAACTTGTAAGTTAGGACAGCCATGTTGAATTTCTTCCCTGATGAAACCTTTTCTGTAACTGTGCTGAGTTAGCTGAACTATTTCAAAAGGGGGATTAGACTCATGTAACTGAATATGACATAATCAAATAAAATTATTTTGCATATCTTCAGAGAAGGAAAATGTACTCAATAATTTTTAATTTACGTTTTAGGATCAGAGTGGCTTGTCACAGACTTATAAATCACCACATCTTTACAAATCTGATCCTCGTGTTCATTATGCTTAGCAGCATTTCCTTAGCTGCAGAAGATCCTATACGTAATCAATCCTTTCGTAATAATGTAAGTAGATGACGTACAAATGTATTAAATTTTCAATTGTCATAGCTTTTGCAGTTTTCCAAAATGTTGATTTTCCAATATATATGTGAGCTAGAGATTTTACTTAACAAATGTTAATCTCATCCTGTAAAAAATTGGAATACTGCACACTTTAGCCAACACATGGGAGTTACATAATTCCTTAAACACACTGAATTTGCCTCTTCAATAATAACCACACCATAGTGAGAATTGGTGCATTCAAGAGGAGAGAGAACCTGATTGTCACAAAGAAAATAAAAATACTCACCGAGGGAAGTTACTATATTGTGAAATAATTATTCCCTGTTAAATTCAGAGCTATTTATACATGTCCATTTAAAAGTAACGTTGCTGACATTTCTGATGCATAACAGCTGAAAGTTACTGACTTGAATTTTCCCCTTGCTTTGCGTAGATTGAACATTCATATTTAAATTACCAGTTCATGACCAACCACAGGAATTGCCATTCAAGGGACAAGGAGGTCAGGTCTGCTTTGGTGAGGTTGAGGAATAGTCTTCCAACTACCTCAAGGCAAAGCTGGAGGTAGGCCAAGAACTGCAAGTGCAGAGCCATGAAGTGCAGAGTGATTCTTTTTCTTTTCCTGAATGGCGAGCAGCAGTGTTCAGGAAAGTAGTCTTCCATTCTAGAATATTTTTGCATAGTTGAACAGTCAGCATCCCCAATGGAAATTGAATGGTGTAAGTACCACAATTGGGCTCAGGATTTACATTTTTGCAAGTGCAAAACATTTGGACTCTGGATGAATGTAGGACATAATTGAGCTGGAGTTTCTAAGTGTGTTTGGAGCTAGTCCTAGAGATTCGATCATGTAATCTTAATCATGTGGCATCTAATCACATGCCACTGATTTTATTGCATCTGATAATGCAACACTTGCCACATTAGCTAAAATGATTGTGTTTTCCTTAGAATGCTGGGCCCTTATAGTTGGGTATTTTGCTTGTGGTTTTGCACTCGAGCTGATAAGGAAGCACTGGGAGCCTGTAATCCACCCTTTAGGCAAGTAAAAAAAACAAGCATAAACCATAGTTATGAATGCCAGCTTTGAACTCTGCATTTCTTTCAAGTGTCTATAAACAGTGCCTGGGAAATACATCTTTGATTCCTGGAAACGTTCAAACAATCTGGGAAAGTTGGCAAACTGACTGTAAACTTAATCTCTACCCTCTGACCTATGATAGAGAAAAAATAGCATGCGAAACACTTGCTCATGATCAATATTCAGTAACTCTAACATGGAAAGTGGAAATATATAAGAAAACTTTAAGTTACTCAACTTCTGACAACTTCAAGATATGTCAAAGTGCTTCACAGTCAATGAAATGCTTTCAAAGTGTGTTCTATCATACTTTTAAGAAATACTGTAGCTACTTCACCCAAAGTAAACCCTCATGAGAAACAACATGATAATGGCCATTTTTTTTTAATGAAATAAGGATAAATATTGGTCATTGCACCAGACACAACCACATTTCCTCTTTCGAACATTGCCTAGGAATCTTTTACTTCCAACTAAAAGAGCAGATGAGGCCTTGATTTAATGTTTCATCTGAAAGACAGCACTTCTGATAGTAGAGCACTATTTCAGTACTGCTCTGGAGTGTCAGTCTAGATTTTTGTGCTAAAGTGTCTGAGATTGGCCAGGAGGCCCACTCCTTTCTGACTCTGACGAGGCTGGTACCAGCTCTGTCACAGCTGACAACGTGTACTTGATTTTCAGCAAGTTGAAAATAGTGGGTTCTAGTATGACACATTAATGTCCCAATGTCTCTGATCCAGGGCAACATTCACCTCCAATCAACTACTTGTTAATCTCCTTGAAGAGCTTGTTTTTGGGCTGGGGAGCGGCTAAAGCTAATTTTAGCAATTTCAAAATCAAGCATCTAGGTGTACATTAATGTATAGCTGTTGGATGCAATGTGTGGAGTGATAAAGCCGTGTCTATGTAGTAGAACATTTTATGACAAAAGGCTATTCTCAAAGAATAAACCTGTCACCCTAATATTGGTGAGTTGACCATTGCCTGTGCTTTGAGAATCCTGGCTTTCCGATCTTCTGCCTCCTCTTTTCTACAAGGCAGCAGCAAACCCATACAGGGCCACTTTACCTTTGAGAGTTGGATTCCAAAATCAGATCCTACTGCCAGACTTGACACACCACCACTGATTAAATGAAGATTGTGTTTTGTTGGTGTTTTCTAATTTATATCCAAGTATCTTTGTCTAAATGTCTGTTATTTTCTTCAAAATAAAGGAAGTATGTCGGTGTTACAAATGCAGGTCCCTTTAAAGGTCAGACTGATCAGCTCCAGAATTGATTGTGAGCAGGTTATGAGACTTTTGTGGTGCAATGGTAGTATCCTACCTCTGGACCAGGAGGCTTGGGTTCAAATCCCAATTGCTCCAGAGGTAACATTTTCGTAATAACATCTCTGATCAGGATTGACTAAGGGATAAAAAAAGAATTGGCTTCCACAACTTGAAGGGCCTGCTGCTGGCCGAGCCAAAGTTGCCAACAACTGGTCCAGGTAGCAGGCTGTGGAGGGGGCCACAGTTCTCGACTACTTGCCCTCTCCTGCCGCAATGGTCATGCCCAGGTGTCCTAAGAGAGAGAGTTCATGGTGTCCACCATCACCCTCAATGCCTTTAGAGAGAGGTAGGCACTATGGGAGTTGGAGTGTAACATTTTCCACTTCTGACTCCATTTTAATTTAATCCCCTCGGTCTTTTCCTCTGCTCCCCTACTTATTGTTGCACTGTCCTTGGTGGGTAGTGCTTATTAATTGATATTTTAATTAATGACAAATTATTTGCTAATTTGATTTATACACAAACAGATGTATTGATTAAATTACTAAATTGTTGTAATAAAAAGATTAACTTATATTTTTATTGTTTTCTTAAATAAAAAGATGTTATGTAGAATTACGGATTTGCAGAATTACGTGCACATAAGTCACTTTCCTTTCAGAGCTGCTTCTTCATTTAAGGTGACTGGCAATTAGTGTACCTGTTATAATGAAAAAAGGTTGTTCAACTTTCATCTGGCAAGAGTATTGGAAATCTATATATTAATTCCCTATTGCATTGGTGACTTATTTCCAGATTGTTCTGAACATTTATATTCTGCCTTTACAGATTCTTGGTTACTTTGACTATGCTTTTACAGCGATCTTTACTGTTGAAATCCTGTTCAAGGTAATATGTTGTTTGGTTCACTGCCTTAATGAAGTCTTGAGAAAACTAAAATGGTTAAACTATTTGCTTACTTCACAGATCCTAGGTTATGCAGATTATGTCTTCACTAGTATGTTTACATTTGAAATCGTATTAAAGGTAACAAAGGTCCAATGTTGCTGTGTGTGATAACTGATGGATTTATTCCTTCTTGGCACCAAAATTGCACAATAGGTGACTGCATGGTACACCTATTCTGGATTTTTTTTTCCCACTGAATGACACACATAATCCACTATGAACTCTTATTACTGGCCAATTTAAATTATTGGACAGTGTAAATCATGTTGTGGTTCTCTCGATCTTTATACTTTTAATTGATGTCTGCAGGCTGAAGGCAACCAAGGTAATCATGCATGTCATTTTCCAAACTCTCTTTCTCAAGTACAATAACTCTCATTTAATTGCATTACAAGTCATGTGTGAAAATTTTGTTCAATTGTAAGTCTCAAGAAGAAATATGGAGAATCAATCTTGAGTCAAACATTCAATTTACAGTATTTGAATTGATGTTTCTATAAGAAGGTAAAGACAATTAATTCTGATATCAAGAAAACAACCTTTTTTAAATTTTATTGCATATTAGTTCCATTTGCTGTCATTGTGCTGTCTGTTAAACTAGCACTTGCTACAAGCACGAGTTTCACACACAAACATACTTTGACAGCTTAGTCAAAGTACAATCCCTGAGGTATACACCCGTTCTTGCAGCTGTGTATCTATACAGGGAGCTTTGTTTGTGTGTTCAAATGCATGTAGAGAGCTTCAATTACTAATGCTATTGTATTTTTTAAGATTTCAATTTAGCAATTTGAGAAACTGACAGCATGTCCACTAAACAATATAGACACTTCTAAACTTCTTAGTTTAAAAGTTGATTTTCACTGAGGTAATTAGATTCCCTACAGTGTGGAAACAGGTCCTTCGGCCCAATCAGTCCACACAGACCCTCTGAAGAGCAACACACCCAGACCCATTTCCCCTCTGACTAATGCACCTAACACTATGGGCAATATAGCATGGCCATTCCACCTGCTCTGCAGGTCTTTGGACTGTGGGAAGAAACCAGAGCACCCAGAGGAAACCCACACAGACATGGGGAGAATGTGCAAACTCCACACAGGCAGTCACCCAAAGCTGGAATCAAACTTGGGACCCTGGTGCTGTGAGGCAGCTGTGCTAACCACTGAGCCACCGTGCCTCTGAGAGACAACTGATTATTTTAATCTGAGGTCATGCTTACGTCTTGAGCTGATCTCACTCTGGATCTGGTGGCTGTCAGGATATAATGTGATGTTAATTAAACTAAGCCACAGATGTTATGTTAGCGTACGAAAACCATATAAATTGATGGCATGTCTGCAATGTAATTGGATAAGTTCCATTGTTATTGATCAAGTATTAACACTATATTGATATAAAATATGCAAGTAAACTAACAAAGTCAGGAATGACAACTCAAAGCTCCAAAGAGGAAAAATTGTATGTCTAAAATATTCAACTAATATCAAAGGGGAAATATTGGCACTGCACTCTTTTACACTGTAAGGATGATAAAATGATTAATTGTTGTGCAATTAAATGGGAGATGCTTATGCAACTAGCATCAACTCTCAGATGCATGATGAAGGTATCTATATACCTATCTCTGATTGTTTCCATTAAGTAGAGTAATTATGGCACAGAAGGAGGACAGCTGGCATGCTCTCTGTGGAGCAATCCAAACCAACGAAAGTAATCCCATCCCTACATCTATCTAGATAACCTGGGAAATTTATTTCACTCGGGTGCACATTTAATTTCCTTTTGAAATAATAATTCATCATTTCCGCTTCCACTATACTTGTAGGTAGTGAGTTCCAGGTCATTATTTTTCACCTGCGTAATAAAATTCTTTCTCAATTCCTCCCTGCATCACTTGCTCAAAATCTAAAATCTGTCTCCGAATCTTTAAGGAGTTAAGGAGAGCAGTTTTTCTATCTTTACCTGACCTAAACTGGTACCTTTGTACCTCTATCATGTCTCCCCGTAATCACTTTTACTCCAAGAAGAACAAGGCCACCTTGTCCAACCTAAGCCCTGTAGCTCTCAGCAATGGAACCATTCTGATGAATCTTCTTGGCACCCTCTCAAGCACTCTCATCTGTTTCCAAAAGTATGGTGACCATTCAGCATAACTTTCCTGGTTTTGTTCCCAATTGATGAAATCTTCTTTTTATGCATCTCAAGAATCTGTTTTGTTGATGACTTCCTACTGCTTTGAAAGATCATGAAACCCCAGGTCCACCTGTCTTTTACATTATTTAGTCCTGTACTATTTAATTTACATTGCCTTTCCCATCCAGATCTCTTTAAACATCTGTGTTACATTCCATTTGCCACTTGTCTGCACATTCTGCTCATCTCCAAGTTTGATGTGATCAGCAAATATTGAAATTTTACTCAATTTCAATCCCCAAGCCAATTATGTCTCAAAAATCATATGGTCTTTGCTGATTCTTGATGAACACCATTTTCTATCATCTTTCAGTCTGAAAAAAACAATTTGCCAAGTCTCAGTCTTTTCTACCAATAAACCAATTTTCTTATCCCAGCTAACATTGACCCTTCTGTACCATGAGGCCCAGTTTTGTTCATGAGTTTTTTTTAATGTGAAACTTTATCAAAGCCGCTGCTAAAATCAAAACCAACAATGTGATTTATTTTTCCATCATTGTATTCTCAATTACTTCATCAACAAATTTAGTTACATTAGTCAAACATGATTTCACTGAAATGTGTAAACTAACATAGTTGATTACATGCAGCTGAAAACAAATTTATTAAACTAAATATTTGTAACATCAAATTTATACAATTGAAGAAAAATAGCTCTTTAAAAAAAACATTTATTCTTGGCACAAATTCCATTGACAAAATCATATTACTAGGTTCACAAATAGAATAGGAGCCAAACCAGCTATTATATTTCATTTCACAAACCATAAAACCACCAACTAAAGGAGTAGAAGTTGGCCATTTAGCATATGAGTACTACTCCATCATTCAATGAGATCATGGCTTGATTTTCCATGTGTCAATAAGGTTGTCTCTGATTCTTCTAAACTCCACTGAGTGTAGACTCAACTAAATCAACATCTACTTAAATTCAGACTCGCCATCCAGAATCAACCTAGTGAACTTTTTCTGGACTGCCTTCAGTTCGAGTACATCTTTCTGTAGATAAGGGAAGCAAAACCATTCACAGTATTTCAGCTGTGGTCTGATTAGTGCCTTGTATAGTTTTAGCAAGACCTCCCTTTGAAATAAAAGCCAAGACTCCATTTGCCTCTCTTATTACTTGCTGAACTTGGATACTAGTTTTTTGTAATCTATTTACGATGATTCCAAAATTCTTCAATCTTGTAGTTTTGTGCAGGTTTTTCTCCATTCATCTTCTCATCAGGTAAACTTGAAGACCAAATCCAATTTGTCCTTTAGTGGCATAGTAGCTTATCCTGAGTTTCATATGCATTTCATTTACTAAATCTCTGCACATCGTTGTGACAAAATGATTTTATTGAGGGTAAAGAACATTTTAGAACAAAACTAATGAATACTTATCAGCATTTTCAAATTTTTCAAAGTTTTAGAGAGCCACTTTCCCTTTTATCCTGTAAGAGCTCAGTACTAAGCATTTTTCGCATTTCCTTGGGTGAGCATGATGGCTTTACATAAATATGGTTACTTCTTGATGATGGATCAGTGCCATATTAGCCAGGCTACAAACATCATCGCCCTAAACTGTTGATTTTCTACTTTTTAAATTCCAACAATTTATTCCAAATCAAGTAAAATTGCAAGAGGAATGTTTTAAAGATGCGAGAACTATGAATTAAAAACTGAAAAAGCTGGAATAGTGACTTCTCAAACCTGAAGTGTTCCATCAGTTGTCCTCTTCAAAGATGCTGCCAGACTTCCTGAGATTTCCAGCATGTTTCTATTTTTTGATTAAGTTTATTGTAATTGCTAACTAAGAGATTTACCATTCTCTTTAATTAAGTCTCCACATCTGCACTAATATGGCCAAAGACTTATTTCAGGCTTGTGAAATTATCACAAACCTTGGTCTGGAAATGATCTTGGTCTCCTATTTAACAGAAGATAAGTGTTACTGACAAAAGCTACTTCAAATGTGTCTGAAAATAAATGTGAAGTCTACGGTGCTCTTGTTGTAGGGGATCTGCATGAATTGCTTATTATTACAGAATATAATGCTTAAATCAGATTAATGGTGTTGAAGCTATTTAATGACAAAATGTACAGTTGTTGAAGTGTATACTTTACAAATGATCTTTGAGATGTGTGATTTTAAATTGAGTTTGAATTGTTCTCTGTCATTTTCTCAGGGAATGGGCTTGGATGGGGAGGCGACATGGAGGAGTTGGAGGTGCAGCAGTCATAAACCCAGAATAATTAGATTTCAGATGTTATGCTTGAGGATTTAAATTTTGTTCTGAATTCCCTGACAGATTCTAATTGGATTGAAAATAGGCTAGACAGGAACACCTGTAGCATCAGTCAATAGTCAGAAAGCATTGTTTAAAAAAAGGAAGATTGCAGTGATGTATAATTGCTGGGAGATCAGGGAGGATGCAGGATGGACCATGAGCAAAGTGGGAAAGGTGAGTTGCGGATTATTATCTGGCTGGAGAAGTGGGAAGATGGGTTGGTCTTTGATGTAGGGAGTGTGAAATAGTATGAGGAAGCCAAGAGAGAAGACTTCTGCTCCTCCAAGTCCATTAGCATGCGAGAATGATAGTTGGCTGTTCTTGCCTACTTGTGGCTTAGTGTTTCCCATTCGGGGAATGTCATCCTGCAGCCATTAAGTTTAATATACAGTTAATTTCTCTTTAAAATATCACAAATAGGATCTTGGTTCTGGAACGAAAGTTTGTTATCCATTCTGATTTAAACTGCAAGTGAAGGTGGGTCGGAATTAGATTTCCTTTGTTTGAATTATTAGTCCATCCCACTCTTGCATGTTCTGTACAATTAAAGCTCTTCTCATTATGTACCTTCCAATTTGTGAAAAATCAGTATTATAATTAATGAATCTATAAAATGTGTTCTTCCATTATTTCAACTGGCACATTCAACAACAACTTGCATGTCAAAAAATAAGCTACCAAAGAAGAGAGATACTTACTGGACCATAGGGCTGCTCTCTCATTAGAAAGAGATGATTGGTAGTGGTTTATCCTGAGGGTCACCACGTCTCAGGTGAGGGGAGAGGTTGAGAAGGAGAGTCCTTCATGATAATCTCAGCTGATGCAGGAATTGAATCCATGTTGTTGATGTTATTCTGCAGTGCAAAACAGCCATGCAACCATCTAAGCTAACCGACTCCCAAAAGTAAATGTCCCAAGGTATCTTGCCTGAGCACACTGAGACAACATCTGACATTAACCATATTAGGAGATATTTAAGGTGGTTGACTGATCAAATATATAGCGATTAAGGAGCATCATAAGGACAAGATGAAAGGCTGAGAGGTTTCGGTAGGAATTCCAGAGCATATGATCTGGACAGCTGACAATTTGGGGATTAATGGAAGAGCTGGAAAATGGGGATTCAGCATTTCTGGTCTTCAGTTGCCAGTGTCTTTTTTATTTAGTGCATTCGCAACAAAGCAAAAGGTTATAATGCTGAAGTGAGGGACCGTTAATAAACAGTATTTGGCAGAGATTTCAAATATTCAAACTACTTACTTCCATTTTATGCCTTGCCATGCTTTATTTCTTTAGATGATGACATATGGAGCATTTCTACATAAAGGTTCCTTCTGTCGAAATTATTTCAACTTGTTGGATATCTTAGTTGTGGGCGTGTCACTTATTTCTTTTGGAATTGAGTAAGTATTTGCTTTTATTAAATGAACATCTACAATTTTAGAATAGCCTGACTTTATGCATATTACATTAACGTGCAATGGTCTATTTTTGTTTTCACTAGATATTTCTTATCATGAACCAATATCAGTAGATTGATGTATTGGCTGATTTCTTATAGCTTTGAATGACTAATAAGTAAAGCAAGTTAGTGCCCTTTATAAATGATATGTGATATAGATATTGATAGAAACCTGGTGTGATATTTCTTTCAATCCTGAAAATCAAGTAAATACTGTTATATTGCACTTGACAAACTCTTTTGAATAACATGAATGATGATAGAATCATAGAATGGTTAAAAAGCAGAATAGGTCATTTGACTGTCATTTCTATATTAGCTCTCAGCAAAAGTAAGGTAAAAACAATGACTGCAGATGCTGGAAACCAGAGTCTAGATTAGAGTGGTGCTGGAAAAGCACAGCAGTTCAGGCAGCACCCGAGGAGCAGTAAAATCGACGTTTCGGGCAAAAGCCCTTCATCAGGAATACAGGCAGAGAACCTGAAGGGTGGAGAGATAAGTGAGAGGAGGGTGGGGGTGGGGAGAAAGTAGCACAGAGTACAATAGGTGAGTGGGGGAGGGGATGAAGGTGATAGGTCGGGGGGAGGGTGAAGTGGATAGGTGGAAAAGAAGATAGGCATAGGACAAGTCATGGGGACAGTGCTGAGCTGGAAGTTTGGAACTGGGGTGAAGTGGGGGAAGGGGAAATGAGGGAACTGTTGAAGTCCACATTGATGCCCTGGGTTGAAGTGTTCCGTGGCAGAAGATGAGGTGTTCTTCCTCCAGGCGTCTGGTGGTGAGGGAGCGGTGGTGAAGGAGGCCCAGGACCTCCATGTCCTTGGCAGAGTGGGAGGGGGAGTTGAAATGTTGGGCCACAGGGTGGTGGTGTGGTTGATTTGGTCTGGCCGAACTGGTCCTCACCCTAAACAATTTCTCCTTCGAATCCTCCCACTTCCTCCAGACCAAAAGGGTAGCCATAGGCACCCGTATGGGCCCCAGCTATGCCTGTCTCATTGATGGCTATGTAGAACAGTCCATCTTCCGTAATTACACCGGCACCACTTCCCATCTCTTCCTCCGCTACATTGATGACTGCATTGGCGCCACCTCGTGCTCCCCCGAGGAGGTTGCGCAATTCATCAACTTCACCAACACATTCCACCCTGACCTTAAATTTACCTGGACCATCTCTGAAACCTCCATCCCCTTCCTGGACCACTTCATCTCCATTAATGACGACCGACTTGACACCGACATTTTTAACAAACCCACCGACTCCCACAGCTACCTGGATTACACCTCTTCCCACCCTACCTCCTGCAAAAATGCCATCTTGTATTCCCAATTCCTCCGCCTCTGCTGTATCTGCTCTCAGGAAGACCAGTTCTACCACAGAACACACCAGATGGCCTCCTTTTTTAGAGACCGCAATTTCCCTTCCCACGTGGTTAAAGATGCCCTCCAACGCATCTCATCCACATTCTGCACCTCTGCCCTAAGACCCCACCCCTCCAACTGTAACAAGGACAGAACGCCCCTGGTGCTCACCTTCCACCCTACCAACCTTCGCATAAATCAAATCATCCACTGACATTTCCGCCACCTCCAAATGGACTCTACCACCAGGGATATATTTCCCTCCCCAACCCTTTCCGCCTTCCACAAAGACCATTCCCTCCGTGACTACCTGATCAGGTCCACGCCCCCCCCTAGAACCCACCCTCCTATCTTGGCACCTACCCATGCCGCTGCAGGAATTGCAAAACCTGTGCCCACACCACCTCCCTCACCTCCATCCAAGGACCTAAAGGAGTCTTCCACGTCCATCAAAGTTTTACCTGCACATCCAACAATACCATTTATTGTATTTGTTGTTCCCGATGCGGTCTCCTCTACATTGGGGAGACTGGACGCCTCCTAGCAGAGCGCTTTAGGGAACATCTCTGGGACACCCGCACCAATCAACCACATTGCCCTGTGGCCCAACATTTCAACTCCCCCTCCAACTCTGCCGAGGACATGGAGGTCCTGGGCCTCCTTCACCACCACTCCCTCACCACCAGACGCCTGGAGGAAGAATGCCTCATCTTCTGCCTCGGAACACTTCAACCCCAGGGCATCAATGTGGACTTCAACAGTTTTCTCATTTCCCCTTCCCCCACCTCACCCCAGTTCCAAACTTCCAGCTCAGCACTATCCCCATGACTTTCCTACCTGCCTATTTTCTTTTCCACCTATCCACTCCACCCCCCCCCCCCGACCTATTACCTTCATCCCCTCCCCCACTCACCTATTTCACTCTATGCTACTTTCTCCCCACCCCCACCCTCCTCTCACTTATCTCTCCACCCTTCAGGCTTTCTGCCTGTATTGCTGATGAAGGGCTTTTGCCCGAAATGTCGATTTTACTGCTCCTCGGGTGCTGCCTGAACTGCTGTGCGTTTCCAGCACCACTCTAATGTCAGCAAAAGTAATACAGCTCATCTGACCTCCTGCCATTTTTCAACATCCTACAATTTTTTCTGTTCAGATTTTTATCCACTGCCCTTTTGAAAACACACTTTACTCTGAGCATGTTCTCAGGCAAGTAGTTGATGATCCCCTCAAATTGTGCTTCAACATCCAACCATGCATGGTGGTACACAATTAAACAGAATATGAACATATGGCCATATGAACAAGGAACATGAATAGGTCACGTGGCTCTTCACACCTGTTTTGCAAAAAGATTATAAGATTATGGCTGATCTGATTTTAATTTCAACTCTACATTGCTGCATATTCCCAATAATCTTTCATCACCTTGATAATCAAAAAAATCCATCTACTTCTGCTGTAAAAATATTTAAAGATTCTGCATCCACTGCATTTAGAAAAATGGAATTCCAAAGACACTCAATCGCTGAGAAAAAAATAAGTTTCCTCGTCTCTGTTTAAATGGGTGCTCACTTATTCTTAAACTTTGACTGTTAGATATAGATTCTCCCACAAACTGAAACATCCTTTCAGCATCGACTCAGTCAGGTTTCTTCAGGATTTTACATGCTTCAATTAAGTTACCACTATGTAGTGATTGGAATGAGGGCAAGGTGGATCTCATTGAATGTGAAATCCTTGATTGGGGCTGTTAACCTGGGTCAATCAGGGAGTCCTGGCTGACAGATGTAAACAGGAGATTCTGAGTCTTCTCACTGTAGAGACTGGCTCTGAGTTAGCTTGGCAGAAGCCATGAACTGTGCACATGTGAACAAAGGGTGACTTAGTGATTGGATACCAGCCTCTTTGCAATTATTTCACTCTGGCTGTTCTAAACTCCAGAGGACACAGGCCTAAACCTATCTAGCCTTTGGTCATTAGGCAATCCATTCATTCCAGATATTAGCCTTGTAAACCTTCTCTGGACTATTTCCAATGCATTAATATTCTTCTGTAAGTACAGTGATCAGTACTGTATAAGTACTTCAGATGCAGCCTGTGTGCTGTACTCAAGAGGATCAAATGTGTAATGATTAAGGAGCAGTGCTACGAGCTAGTGAGGTCAGGAATAGGAGGATAGAGCAGATGAATACATGGCTGAGGAGCTGGTGTATGGGAGAAGGATTCACATTTTTGGATCATTGGAATCTCTTTTGGGGTAGAAGCGACATGTACAAGAAGGACGGATTGCACCTAAATTGGAAGGGGACTGATGTACTGACAGGGAAATTTGCTGGAGCTGCTCGGGAGGATTTAAACTAGTAAGGTGGAGGGTGGGACCCAGGGATATAATAGGAAAGGGATCAATCTGAGACTGGTACAGTTGAGAACAGAAGCGAGTCAAATAGTCAGGGCAGGCAGGGACAAGTAGGACTAATAAATTAAACTGCATTTATTTAATGCAAGGGGCCTAACAGGGAAGGCAGATGAACTCAGGGCATGGTTAGGAATATGGGACTGGCAGTTACAGAAACATGGCTCAGAGATGGACAGGACTGGCAGCTTAATATTCCAGGCTACAAATGCGACAGGAAGGATAGAAATGGAGGCAAGAGCGGAGGGGGAGTGGCATTTTTGATAAGGGATAGCATTACAACTGCTGAGGGAGGATATTCCTGGAAATACATCCAGGAAAGTTAGTTGAGTGGAACTGAGAAATAAGAAAGAGATGATAACCTTATTGGGATTAAATTATAGACCTCCTAATAGTCCGAGGGAAATTGAGAAACAAACTTGTAAGAAGATCCCAGCTATCTGTAATAACAGTAGGGTGGTTATGGTAGGGTTTTTTAACTTTCCAAACATAGACTGGGACTGCCATAGTGTTAAGGGTTTAGATGGAGAGAAATTAAATGTGTACAAGACACTTTTCTGATTCAGTACGTGGATGTACCTACTAGAGAAGATGCAAAACTTGATCTGCTCTTGGGAAATAAGGCAGGGCAGGTGACTGAGGTGTCAGTGGGGGAGCACTTTGGGCCCAGCAACCATAATTCTATTAGATTTAAAATAATGATGGAAAAGGATAGACCAGATCTAAAAGTTGAAATTCTAAATTGGGGAAAGGCCAATTTTGACGGTATTAGGCAAGAACTTTCAAAAGCTGATTGGGGGCAGATGTTCGCAGGTAAAGGGAAGGCTGGAAAATGGGAAGCCTTCAGAAATGAGATAACAAGAATCCAGAGAAAGTATATTCCTGTCAGGGTGAAAGGAAAGGATGGTAGGTATATGGAATGCTGGATTACAAAAGAAATTGAGGGTTTGGTTCAGAAAAAGAAGGAAGCATATGTAAGGTATAGACAGGATAGATCGGGTGAATGCTTAGAAGAGTATAAAGGAAGTAGGAGTATACTGAAGAGGGAACTCAGGAGGGCAAAACGGGGACATCAGATAGCTTTGGCAAATGGAATTAAGGAGAATCCAAAAAGTTTTTACAAATACATTAAGGACAAAAGAATAACTAGGGAGAGAATAGGGCCCCTCAAAGATCAGCAAGGCGGCCTTTGTGTCGAGATGCAGAAAATGGGGGAGATACTAACTGAGTACTTTGCATCAGTATTTACTGTGGAAAAGGATATGGAAGGTATAGACTGTAGGGAAATAGATGGTGACATCTGGCAAAACATCCATATTACAGGGGAGGAAGTGCTGGATGTCTTGAAACGGGTAAAGGTGGATAAATCCCCAGGACCTGATCAGGTGTACCCTGGAACTCTGTGGAATCTGGAGAAATGATTGCTTGGTCTCTTGCTGAGATATTTGTATCATCAATAGTCATAGATAAGGTGCCGGAAGACTGGAGATTGGCTAATGTGGTACCACTGTTTAAGAAAGGTGGTAAGGACAAGCCAGTAGACCGGTGAGCCTGACCTCAGTGGTAGGCAAGTTGTTGGAGGGAATCCTGAGGGACAGGATGTACATGTATTTGGAAATGCAAGGACTGATTAGGGATAGTCAACATGGCTTTGTGCATGGGAAATCATGTCTCACAAACTTGATTGAGTTTTTTTAAGAAGTAGCAAAGAGGATTGATGAGGGCAAAGCGGTAGATGTAATCTATGTGGACTTCAGTAAGGCATTCGACAAAGTTCCCCATGGGAGACTGATTAGCAAGGTTAGTTCTCACGGAATACAGGGAGAACTAGCCATTTGGATACAGAACTGGCTCAAAGGTAGAAGGCAGAGGGTGATGGTGGAGGGTTGTTTTTCAGACTGGAGGCCTGTGACCAGTGGAGTGCCATAAGGATCGGTGCTGGGTCCTCTACCTTTTGTCATTTACATAAATGATTTGGATGTGAGTATAAGAGGTCCAGTTAGTAAGTTTGCAGATGACACCAAAATTGGAGGAGTAGTGGACAGCAAAGAGGGTTACCACAGTTTGCAACAGGATCTTGACCAGTTGGGCCAATGGACTGAGGAGTGGCAGATGGAGTTTAATTCAGATAAATGTGAGGTGCTGCATTTTGGGAAAGCAAATTTTAACAGGATTTATACACTTAATGGCAAGGCCCTAGGCAGTGTTGCTGAACAAAGAGACCTTGCAGTGCAGGTTCATAACTCCTTGAAAGTGGAGTTGCAGGTAGATGTGATAGTGAAGAAGGCATTTGGTATGCTTTCCTTTATTGGTCAGAGTATTGAGTACAGGAATTGGGAGGTCATGTTGCGGCTGTGCAGGACATTGGTTAGGTTGTGTGCAATTCTGGTCTCCTTCCTATCGGAAAGATGTTGTGAAACTTGAAAGGGCTTAGAAAAGATTTACAAGGATTTTGCCAGGGTTGCAGGATTTGAGCTACAGGGAGAGGCTGAACAGACTGGGGCTGTTTTCCCTGGAGTGTCGAAGACTGAGGGATGACCTTATAGAGGTTTACAAAATTATGCGGGGCATGAATAGGGTAAATGGACAGTCTTTTCCCTGGGGTCGGGGAGTCCAAAAATAGAGGGCATAGGTTTAGGGTGAGAGGGGAAAGATATAAAACAGACCTACGGGGCAACCTTTTCACAGTATGGTTAGTGTATGGAATGAGCTGCCAGAGGAAGTCGTGGAGGGTGGTTCAATTGCAACATTTAAGAGGCATTTGGATGGGTATATGAATAGGATGGGTTTGGAGGGATATGGGCCGGCTTCTGGAAGGAGGGTCTAGATTGGGTTGGGATATCTGGTCAGCATGGATGAGTTGGACTGAAGGGTCTGTTTCCATGCTGTACATCTCTATGACTCTATGTAGGCAAGACAAAAGCTAAGATGTTTAGGTAAGAATTTCAGAGCATATAATTTTGACAGCTGACAATATGGGCATTAATGGAAGAGCTGGAAAATTGGGATTCAGCATTTCTGGTCTTCAGTTGCCAGTGTCTTTTTTGTATTGCATTTGCAACAAAGCAACTTGTTACAATGGTGAAGTGAGGGACAGTTAATAAACAGTATTTCACAGATGCTCCAAAGTATCTCATAAGACCATAAGACATAGGAGTAGAAGTAAGGCCATTCGGCCCATCAAGTCCACTCCGCCATTCAATCATGGCTGATGGGCATTTCAACTCCACTTACCCGCATTCTCCCCATAGCCCTTAATTCCTCGAGACATCAAGAATCTATCAATCTCTGTCTTGAAGACATTTAGACATCCCCACCCTCAGTGATGGCCCTCAACTCTGTGCATCATTGTTGTTACTTTTTTTTTGTGAAGAAGTCATGATTTTTCATTCATGAAACAAGTTTACAACTGATCAGACTCATCAGTAAGGAGGACAGTTGACTTCAGAGCTAAGTCTAGATTTTCTCATATCCAAAATGCCATTGACAGTGCTCATATGGTCTCCACGTTCTCCTTGGAGTGACAAGGTATTTTGTGCGTGAGTGAGTTCTGGTCCCCAATCTTCATGTCCTCTTTGAACAATTTAATTGGATTGTATAGAGGTGTGTGAGGATTCTGCAAAATTGCTATGACTCTTACATCCTTGCACAGTCCCAATTTGGATCTCAAGGAATATCCACAATCTGAGCTTCTAAACTTTTTGTGCAATTCGCACAAATAGGCAGTTACTACAGATAACTACAAGGACACCTTCAATCAAATTTTTAAAGATAAAGGTTAGATGCCTTAGTCGATTTTGGAGGTACCTTGCAATATGCAAACTGTCAGGTAGAGGTCCAAAACAAACTCTGTCAGGAACTCCTTGATTAACTTTTTAGTAATTTTAAATCAAATATTTGGAAAATCACCAAGTGCCTTGTGGAGAATGCATAATTTTTATATCTGTATGTCTGAAGAAAATTAATACATTGTATGTCTACTGAAATTTACATTCAATAAAAATTAACCTCAATTAATCTAACCTGAACATTTGTGGTTGTTAAGTTTGCTAACAAACTACAGTTTAAAGCAAAGTCATTTTTATAACAAGCTGTGAGCTGGAAACCTTAGAATTAAGGTAACTTTTTCAGGTATTGATTCTCATGATTAAAATCTGCAGAGGAGAAATGTTTTAATTGAAACTGTTCTTTCAACCACTCCCTTGCGCCTCCTCTTGATTTTCAGCATTATGTGGCTTAAAGGCCCATGTAGTTGCCATAGACCACACATTGAGCAGATTTTTTTGCCCTTTCTCTGTGATGAATTGGTTGAGGGCCAACCAACTTATTTAGGGAGGAGGGTGATAGGTAGGAACTGTGCCACTTTCCCACCTTCACCCCAATTAAACCCATGGCAGAAAAAAAAGCATAATAGGTAGATCTTGATTTTTTAGTTTGCAGATTACCAATAGCGATGCCTTGTGTTAAAGGGCAGTTAGTGTCTGATCAAGGGAACTGTTTTAGTAACATTGAAGTCGACCACATGTCCTTGTTGCTGATCCACCTAACCTGCAGTCCCCCATGATCTACATCCTCCTTGCTGCTCTCACTTATCTGTGCCATGTTCCCACTCTTTGGGTGTTCTACTGGTAGCACCTACTACCTCTCTGATGACACTGTTAGGTACAGAGTTATATAATCTTAGAGATCTATAGCATAGAAAAAGGCTCTTTATCCCATTGTGTTCACACCAGTCAAAAACAACCACCTCACTATTCTAATCCTATTTTTCAGTACTTGGTACTTAGCCTTGTATGTCTTGCATCACAAGTGCACATCAAAATACCACTTAAATGTTGCGATGTTACGATGTCTTTGCCTCTGCAACACCTACGAACATTAAGCTCCAAATTTCTACAACCCTCTGGGTGAAAATGTTTTTCCTCACATTTCATTTAAGCCTTCTGCCCCATATCTTAAATCTGTGCCAGCCAGGCATTGATCCCGCCATCAAGAGGAAAAGTTTCTTCCTGCCTACTCTGACTGTGCCCCTCATAATTTTATACACCTCAATAATGTCTCCTCTCAATCTCCTCTGCTCTAAGGCAAACAACCCCATACTCGCCAACTCTCCCTTCACATACGGAAGTTTCTGATGTATGGCTGGCAGCGTCTGGTTGATTTGACTACTGCTCTCAAAGTCCCAGGGACCTTGTTCTCCTTCAGTGTCAATTGCAATGGAAGTCACTCCAAAGGCATTAAATTTCGTTTTGCAATGGATCTAGGTTCTTTCAAAAATTGTTGCTACCTATCTGCCACATCTGGCTAAATTCTCCTTGTAAGGCCAGATGACCACCTCCTCCTCCTGCTGTAATTACTTTCTGTCTGCTTTCTTTGCTTGTAAAAGTGTTTCCAGGGAGACACCTTTGAATCATAGAGCAAACCCTTGTTATTCTAATGCCATCCATTCACTTTGTTGTTGACTGCCTTCCACCTCCCTCTGTTGTCAGCCTGCCACACTACTACATGTGCATTTAAAATGGCAAACTGCTGATTCTAGGGCAAGACCATCACTGTTAACTGGCTAGCTCCTTTATCTTTAGATTCTTTATCAGCTTTGGATAACAGAATGTATAGAATGTCTTGCTGCCCACCAATGTGTGACTCTACTCCACTTCCCAAGTGATGGAGGGTGTGTGGTAAAGTTCAGGCCAATATATTTATTTAGTTAATTTTTGCTAATTAAATTGTGATTTAATTTAGTTTGTCACTTTCTCCATCTTATCCAATTTGTATACTTCTGCCATTTTGCCCATTCTTCTTCTGTGGTATGTATACTGCCTTAGTCAGAGGCAGCCCCCTCACACTCCCAAAATTATATTTCTTCTTTTAACTCTGCTCCCAGCCTATGAAACTTGGTTCCTCACATTTGGGGCCAATACCCTGGACTTAGCCACTGTCCAGTCTCTGTGGCCTCTTGTGTTTTTTGGATTCTAGCTGTACTCTTAGCTATGGCCATTGCTTGAACCTGCTATTGCTGGGATAAGAGAGCTGCTGATCATCTGATTAGCAGGCAACTCTCAAAGGTGGGATTTCCTGCATAAATGTGGGTCAGTGTGTTGCTGAGATAGCTAACATTCCACTGAGTGTAAAATGGTTGTCGGGCACAGCTTTTTAATGGCTAGTTTACCAACCGAGATTTTATTTGGGTAGAAGGGAGAGCAGGGAACATAGCACCCTGCAAAATCCAGCCCATCATCTAATCTAACTTTGGTTAATCTTTTTCAATTCCATTTTAGTGTATAGAAACTGATCATCTTTTCCCTACCCATTCCTTGACCTCATCCTGTGTTTCCCATCTTTTCATATCCTCTTTATCCCTAATTTCTCTGTTTGTATTCCTCTCTATCTCTTCCCTGCTCTGCAATACTTTTGATTTTTCTCCTTTCCCTTGTTTCTTCCTCTTCTTTATTCATTCCTCCTTCTATACTCCATCCTTTTCCTTCTTTTTACCATCTCTTCCTCTTTTCGGACTTCCACCGTCACCATTATCAGCTCCTCTCCATTTTATTTTACTGTCCCAACCCTGTCCATCCTTGTTTCTAATTTTATTACAAAATTTCAATCCTCCCTACTTTTTCTTATCATATCCTCAAATTTCACTAACCCTTCTTCTATTACTAATATTTTGTTCTCCTTTCTCCTTGTGATGTTCATTCCAAAAGCATTGGTATTTCCTTTAACCCCAAGCTTGCCCTGACACCCTTAACAACCTATGATTCTCTTTCTCCACTGCAGATTTCTAACTGTCCACATTATATTCTGCTCTTTCTCCCTTTGACCTTCTGACTCTGATCTGCTACCGTATGTTCAGAGCAAGTTTTAACTTATCCCATTCTTTCTAAACCCTCTTTCTATACTCTTCTGTACCTTTTGTTACTGTCCTCATCCTACCCCTACACTCCTGAATATGTAACTACACAATATGCTTGAATAATCAACTCGTGTATAATCATCACTGTGGGTTTCTCTGCACCTGATTGATTAGTTGTTGCTTCTGAACTGTCACTACGTAACATTTGCATTTGACTGCACATTTGAGTGACACTTGTTAGCCAATTAAGCAGGGTTTCATCTTTGTATACTTTCCAATACATAGTGTAGGGGAAGACACTTCTGTTTGCCATGTGCCCAACATATGCTGTAATGAGCTCTTTTTTTTTGATAGGGCATTTAATAAATGGTATATTAACCAATTCACTAGAAATATAAAGAAGTCTGCATGAACACCTGAACAATATCCTTAAAGGGGGTGACTAAAGCAATTCTAACCCACTAGTTTTTAAATAAGCTAGCATAAAGAACCAGAGAACTTGTATTGATAAATCACATCTTCAGGATTTTACAAAATAGTCCATAGAAAAATCAGAATTAATTTTTTTTCACACAGATCCAGTGCTATTTCAGTCGTAAAGATTCTTCGCGTCCTAAGGGTGTTAAGACCTCTTCGAGCAATCAACAGGGCAAAGGGACTCAAGGTCTATTTCATGATATTCCATGTATTTAACTTTTTCTGATCACAAATTAAACATTGTAACTTTTGGTTCACACTTCTTTGTTCACTTCACAGCATGTTGTTCAATGTGTGTTTGTTGCTATTAGAACTATTGGCAACATCATGATTGTGACAACTCTCCTGCAGTTTATGTTCGCTTGTATTGGGGTTCAGCTGTTCAAGGTAAATGGTCATCATACTTTATCTAGATTTTATTTCAATTTAGACGAAAGTTAAAAACTCTTCTAAATTAATTTGAAATGTCTTATGTTTAAGGGCAAATTCTACCGTTGTACAGACGAAGCAAAACAACTCCCTGAAGAGTGCAAGTAAGAAAATATGGAATGAAAATATCTTTGTCGTGAAATATTTTGATTTTCATGGTGATTTGCTTCATTTAGCTGATAAATTATTGACATATTGTGAAGGCACTGAAACTATGCAGTAAAGCTATTAAACTTGTCTTTTGTCATGCTTCAAAATCATATCTTTTTGCACTAGTTCTGTAGTTTTTCTCATAAAGACTTCCTGCAGCAATGTTACACTGAGAAAGCTGGTAAATGAATGCACCGTTTAAGACTGGCTCAGTGATTTTCCCTTTAGATGTTTCCTGTTTGTTTGGAAAGGCCATGTTAGCTGAAACATTTCCACATGTTGTGAAAATATGCATGCATTGGCATTCAAGTAGTGTTTTGTTGTGTCAGCCCTCCAATGTACTGCCATTTTATGTTATTTTAACTGAAAAGCTGGACTTTATTTTAGTCAAGTCTGTGGAAACTGCTTTTGGATGCTGATGCGCCAACATAAGATTTACATTGAGTGAATATGTATTAGTTTAAAATGAATTACTTACACAAGAAGTTCATATTTTAATTCTTTTTTTATAGATTTTTTATTGAAAATTTAACATATATTTACAAGTTTACAAATTTAAAAAAACCCAAGTATAAAAGCCCCAAGTATATAAAACATTGATATACAAATAAGTCTTAAATAAATAATAACTAAAATTTAACAAAAGAAAATGACAGAGAGAAAAAAACAAAACTCAACTAACTACTAATCTAACCTACAACTAACCAGAGTGTATAATTAAGTCTCTTACGTTATTCAAATAAGGGGAAAAAAAACAACCGACGGATAACACAGAAATTGGGTAGTGAGATACATGCTCGGAATGTATTAACATCAAATGTAACAAAACCCGTAGTTGTGCGGGATTCCTCTCCCAAGGGGCCCCAGACCAGCCAGGTTCGCCGTCTCAGTTAAATAAAAAACCTTATTACGATGGACGAAATATCTGTATTTATATAATTCAAGAAGGGCTGCCATACTTTATGGAATAATGCAGTCTTTCGGTGCACCATATTTGTAAGGAAATGAAGGGGAATACATTCCATAATTAATCTATGACAATTTGAAAGTCCAGGGGGGCCCTCAGCCACCCAGTTTACCAAAATATTTTTCCTTGCACAGAAAGAGAGAATAGAAAATAATTTCTTCCCGTGCATATCCAGGGAGGGTAAGTTCGAAAAGCCCAAAAGGAGAGGTACAGGGTCCATTCTAATTTCTGTTCCTAAGATTTCTGTCAGAGCACTTGTTATTTTAGTCCAATATCTACAGATCTTATGCCAGGTCCATAAGCAATGTACAAGAGTGCCCACCTCTATTTTACATTTGGGACACAATGGAGATGCACCTGCCTTAAATTTTGCCAATCGATCCGGTGCTATATGAGCCCTATGAAGTATCTTCAACTGAATGGCCTGAGTTCTGTTGCAGATAGTGATTCTTCTGGCATTTTCCCAAATGTCATTCCACGTTTCTATAGAGATTTCTAGTCTCAAATCCTGATCTCATGTTTTAAGCAGATTGTCCATATCTCCCGATACTTCATCATGTAGTAAATGATAAATAGTACTGACGGAAGATGCCCCCATTGGCCATAGCACTCTACGTTCTCTATCTGATTTATAAAGACTATCTAATAATGTAGTCTTCTTCTGTATGTAATCTCGAATTTGGAAGTATCGAAAGAGATCTCCATTGGGTAATCCAAATTTCTGACACAGCTGTTCAAAAGACATCAGGACCCCATCTTTAAATAGGTCCCCTAAACATGAGATACTCTTGGATTTGCAGAGTTTGGAAGTGGCATCTGTAAGCCCTGGTTGAAATCCCCATGCTCCCACTATCGGAGCATGGGGGATGTTTTATGTGAGTTGCCCTCATTTTGCCGCATTATATTCCAAGTATTAATTATGTTTAGTATTATAGGGTTTTTACAGTGGTCCGTAATGATTTTCCTCTTGTCTGAAAATAAAAGGTTAATAAGTGGCCATTTTACTTGAGAAGCCTCGATGTCCAGCCAGATTGATTGCGGGTCAGACAAGACCCAATCAGCTTTGTAACTTAATAGGGAACTTAACTGATATTTCCTAAAATCTGGGAAATCCAATCCTCCCCTTGCCTGTGGAAGCTGCAGCTTCTTCAGCTTAATGAAGGGCCGTCTATGATTCCAGATAAAGGAACCCAACCAGCCATATAATTTACATAGTGCCAGCCTCGGCAGCATCACCAGAAGCATTCTCATAGGATATAGGAGATGGGGCAGGACATTCATTTTAATTAGTGCTATTCTACCCAGCCAGGAAATTGGAAGGTCTCCCCATCGCTGGAGGTCCTGCCTTATCCTTTCCAGTAAATGCACAAAGTTAGTCTTGTATAACTGACCAAATACTGGGACAATAAAAATGCCTAAATATAAGAAACCCTCCAGGGACCACCGAAAGGGAAAGTGGGATCTGTCCACTAAGTGGGGTATCATAGCAAGGCCACCCATTGGCATAGCCTCTGATTTTGAGAAATTAATTTTGTAGCCTGAAAATACACTAAATATATTAATAATTTGGATTAAGCGAGGCACGTACATCAGGGCATTACTGAGAAAAAGGAGAATATCATCTGCATACAGGGTAATTTTATAGAACATAGAACATAGAAAAATACAGCACAGTGCAGGCCCTTTGGACCTCGATGTTGCACCGACCAAAGTCTACCTAACCTACACTAGCCCAATAACCTCCAGATGCTTATCCAATGCCCGCTTAAATGACCATAAAGAGGGAGAGTTCACCACTGCTACTGGCAGGGCATTCCATGAACTCACAACCCGCTGAGTAAAGAATCTACCCCTAACATCTGTCCTATACCTACCACCCCTTAATTTAAAGCTATGTCCCCTAGTAACAGCTGACTCCATTAACGGAAAAAGGTTCCCAGTGTCTACCCTATCTAAACCTCTAATCATCTTGTACACCTCTATCAAATCTCCCCTAAACCTTCTTTTCTCCAATGAGAACAGCCCCAAGTGCCTCAGCCTTTCCTCATACGATCTTCCTACCATGCCAGGCAACATCCTGGTAAACCTCCTCTGCACTCGTTCCAATGCCTCCACATCCTTCCTATAGTATGGCGACCAAAACTGCACACAATACTCCAGATGAGGCCGCACCAGAGTCTTATACAACTGCAACATGACCTCAGGACTCTGGAACTCAATTCCTCTACCAATAAAGCCCAGTACACCATATGCCTTCTTCACAGCACTATTTACCTGGGTGGCAACTTTCAGAGATCTGTGTACATGGACACCAAGATCCCTCTGCTCATCCACACTACCAAGTCGCCTACCATTAGCCCAGTAATCCATCTTCTTGTTACTCCTACCAAAGTGAATGACTTCACACTAAGCTACATTGAACTCCATTTGCCACCTTTCTGCCCAGCTCTGCAACTTATCTATATCCCGCTGTAACCTGCCACATCCTTCTTCACTGTCCACAACTCCACCGACTTTCGTGTCATCCGCAAACTTGCTCACCCAGCTTTCAAGCCCCTCCTCTAGATCATTTATAAAGATGACAAACAGCAATGGTCCCAAAACAGATCCTTGTGGAACACCGCTAGTAACTGCACTCCAAGATGAACCTATTCCATCAACTACTACCCTCTGTCTCCTTCCAGCCAGCCAATTCCTAATCCAAACCTCTAATGCACCCTCAATGCCATACCTCCGTAGTTTTTGCATTAGCCTACCATGGGGTACTTTATCAAACGCCTTGCTAAAAATCCATATACACCACATCTACTGCTTTACCCTCGTCCACCTCCTTAGTCACCTTCTCAAAGAACTCAATAAGGTTTGTGAGGCACGACCTGCCCTTCACAAAACCATGCTGACTATCCTTGATCACATTATTCCTATCCAGATGTTCATAAATCCTATCCCTTACAATTCTCTCTAAGACTTTGCCCACAACAGAAGTGAGACTCACTGGCCTATAGTTACTCGGGCTATCCCTACTCCCCTTCCTGAACAAGGGGACCACATTCGCTATCCTCCAGTCTTCTGGCACTATTCCCGTAGACAATGATGACATAAAAATCAAGGCCAATGGCTCTGCTATCTCCTCCCTAGCTTCCCAGAGGATCCTAGGATAAATGCCATCAGGCCCAGGGGACTTATCTATTTTCATCCTTTCCAGTATTCCCCAGACCTCTTCCCTACATACCTCAAGGCCATCCATTCTAATCACTTGTGACTCAATATTCACATCAGCAATAGTGTCCTGTTCCTGAGTGAATACTGACGAAAAGTGTTGATTTAGTGTCTCTCCAACCTCCTCCGCCTCCACGCACAACTTCCCACTACTATCCTTGACTGGACCAATACCTACCCTAGTCATCCTTTTATTCCTGACATACCTATAGAAAGCCTTTGGGTTTTCCCTAATCCTACCAACTAAGGACTTTTCATGTCCCCTTCTCGCTGCTCTTAGCTCTCTCTTTAGATCCTTCCTGGCTACCTTATAACTCTCAATCGCCCCAACTGAACCTTCACGCCTCATCTTTACATAGGCCACCCTCTTCCCTTTCACAAGGGATTCCAATTCCTTATTAAACCACGGCTCCCTCACAAGACCCTTTACTCCCTGCCTGACTGGTACATACTTATCAAGGACACCCAATAGCTGTTCCTTGAACAATCTCCACATATCATTTGTGTTCTTCCCTTGAAGCCTATTTTTCCAATCCACGCATCCTAAGTCATGCCTCACCGCATCATAATTTCCCTGCCCCCAGCTATAACTCTTGCCCTGCAGTGCACACTTATCCCTCTCCACCACTAAAGTAAAAGTCACCGAGTTGTGGTCACTGTCCCCGAAGTGCTCACCCACGTCCAAGTCTAACACCTGGCCTGGTTCATTACCTAGAACCAAATCCAGTATAGCCTCACCTCTTGTTGGCCTGTCTACATATTGTGTCAGGAAACCCTCCTGCACACATTGGACAAACTCCGACCCATCTAACGAACTCGAGCTATAGCTTTCCCAGTCAATATCTGGGAAGTTAAAGTCCCCCAATCCTTGGGGCCGTTATATTAGGGTCAACCCATATAGCTTCTGCTAGTGGCTCAATTATTAGCGTGAATAGCAACAATGAGAGAGGACATCCCTGACGGCAGCCCCTATCCACACTGAAGCTATCCGAGCCTAATCCATTGGTAATCACAACTGCCTTGGGATTACTATATAGTGTTGAGACCCATTTGGTGAACACCTTTCCAATGGCAAACCTTTCCAATGTGTAAAGCAAATATGACTATTCAACCCTGTCGAATGCCTTTTCTGCGTCTAATGAGACTACTACTCCTGATATCTTTACCTGAAAGCAGGCTTGAATCGCATTCAAAACCCTTCTGACATTATTGGATGAGCTACGGCCCTTAATAAACCCGTCTGATCCTCGTTTATAATATGTGGCAATACCCTTTCTAGCCCCATTGCTAACGTTTTAGAGAGGATTTTAAAATCTACGTTTAGCAAGGATATTGGTTTGTATGAAGCGCATTCTTCTGGGTCCTTTCCCTTTTTGAGGATAAAAGAGATATTCGCCTCTTTCAGCGAAGGCAGGAGTCAGCCCTGACTGTATGCATAGTTATATATGTCCATAAGTGGACCAGCCAATATTCCTGTAAATTCTTTATGGAATTCAACTTGAAAGCCATCTGGGTCATGTGCCTTACCGCTTTGAAGTTGCCTGATTGTGTCAAGTATTTCTTGGGGAACATTCAAATCCGATACCTGTTCCGGAGTTAGGTCCGGAAAGGTCAGATTTTTAAAAAAATGACTGCATCTTCCTAGCCCTGTCTTCGCAATCCTGTGATTTATATAAATCAGAATAAAATTTTCTAAAGATTGCATTAATCCTTTTATGATCATGAGTCAAAATACCCGTACTTTCCTTGATAGACGTGGCCCAACATTTCTGCCAAGGACATGGAGGTCCTGGGCCTCCTTCACCACCGCTCCCTCACCATCAGACGCCTGGAGGAAGAATGCTTCATCTTCCATCTCGGAACAGTTCAACCCCAGGGCATCAATGTGGACTTCAACAGTTTCCTCATTTCCCCTTCCCCCACCTCACCCTAGTTCCAAACTTCCAGCTCAGCACTGTCCCCATGACTTGTCCGGACTTGTCCGGACTTGTCCTACCTGTCTATCTTCTTTTCCACCTATCCACTCCACCCTCTCCTCTCTGACCTATTACCTTCATCCCCTCCCCCACTTATCTATTGTACTCTATGCTACTTTCTCCCCACCCCCACCCCCCTCCAGCTTATCTCTCCACGCTTCAGGCTGTCTGCCTTTATTCCTGATGAAGGGCTTTTGCCTGAAACATTGATTTCGCTGCACTTTGGATGCTGCCTGAACTGCTGTGCTCTTCTAGCACCACTAATCCAGAATCTGGTTTCCAGCATCTGCAGTCATTGTTTTTACCTCGGTGATAGTTTGAGGGGCCTTCTCTTTCTTTGCAAGAAATGCAAAGTATCTACCAGGTTTATCGCCAAATTCATATCACCCTTATTTTGCAAATGATATTTCCCTCTTAGCCGTTTGGGTAAGCATGGTGTTTAGAGCTGTCCTAAGGGCCGTAATCCTTTGCAATTTGATAATAGAAGGTCTATCAGCATATGCTGTTTCAGCCACGTTTAAGCGAGCTTCGAGCATACGCTGTTGTTCTCCCTTAAATTTTTCTGGGTCGCTGCGTATGACATGATCAAGCCTCGCGCGTAAGCTTTGATGGTCTCCCACATCATTGATGGGTTGCTAGCCATACCTGAATTAATTTCTAAAAAAGTTTTAAATTCTTGAGAGAAGTACTTTACAAATTTACTATTTTTCATCAGGAAGGGGTCCATACACCAATGCCAGAGGGATGTCTTATTTTTCCCCGATGGGGAAAAAAACATATCGATTCTAGTATGACATTTATGTGGATTGGAGTAAAAAGAAAAATCTCTGCCCTGTGATGAAGGCATCTCCATATATCTACTAGTCCTAATTCTTTGTTCAAATCCACCAGTTGTCTAGATCTAGGAGATACTCCTGCAGTACTCTTGGGGATCCTATCTATTTCCAGATCCATAATACAATTAGTCTCCCCCTATAATTGTATGACAGGCACCAAGAGCCATCAATTTTGAGAAGACTTCCGTTATAAATTTAAAAGGATGTGCCGGGGGGTAATACAAATTTAAAATCCCATATTCCTCTCCATTTATAAGGGCTTTAATCAGAATATATCGTCCACATTCATCTTTTATCTGAATTAGGATTTTGAACGGGAAATTCTTCTGAATAAGAATAACAACTCCCCTGCTTTTTGGAAAAGAAAGAAAAGGCCTGATCAAATCCACCCTGTCATATATCAACTCTTTCTTTCTTGAGGTTTGATAATATTTTCTTCCTTTTGACTGGCGAATTACTCCCCTTGACATTCCAGGTGCACCACTTAACCGACTGATCAACCATAATCGTCCGGGCAAATCTGAGACCCCTCGGGAAGGGAAACCCTATCTAGAACATCCCGAGCGTAGAGCATATGAAATTCACAAAAATAAATACTCTCAAATACTCTCACATCAGTATAATAAACTATTTCTAAATTTAAAAAAATATAAAACGCATTTAAATGGAGATTTTCCCCCATGTTCCCAGAGGGTATCACTTCCTTTCCATCGTATCCTCTCCCAACCAGTGCCCCACCCTTGACCCAGGCACTCCTCAATAGGATGAAGAAAATTCAAATATACTACAGAGCTAGAGTTAACAGTGAGCACCCTACTCCCCCCCCCCCACACCAATACCTGGATATATTTGGTAATGTTAATGCCATGTATATGTAACTATAAAATTACAGCCTCAATAAGTAATAATTAAATATAA
Organism: Hemiscyllium ocellatum; assembly: GCF_020745735.1. Classification (NCBI taxonomy): domain Eukaryota; kingdom Metazoa; phylum Chordata; class Chondrichthyes; order Orectolobiformes; family Hemiscylliidae; genus Hemiscyllium; species Hemiscyllium ocellatum. The sequence continues at coordinate 31,688,281 of NC_083414.1, forward strand.
TAATACAAAATAACAGGGGAACACCACCCCGCTCCTAAAGACAGAGATAAAATAGGATAACGTAACCACCTCCCCCACCAACATCAACTAGACCCCCCCGCCTATATATTAGAGAGAATTAAAAAAAGGAAAAGAAAATCATTAAGTAGAGAACAAATAAATAAATCCCTCTCCGCACCCCCCAAGATAATAGTAAAAAGAAGAGGATTAATATATATTAAAAAAGGGGATGGAAACCAGAGTGGGGGGAAAGCAAAACAACATCAATTAATTCTTACAATTTATCTAAGAGAGTCCAAAAATTCCTTGGCCCTTTCCGGCGATCCGAAGTTATAAACGGACCCTTCATGGTTAAAGCGTAGCGTCGCTGGGTAGCGCAAGGAGTACTGAATATTTAAGTTCCTTAAACACTTCTTCGCTTCATCAAATGCCTTCCTCTTTTGGACCAGAGCTGGGGAAAAGTCCTGGAATAACATGATCTTGGATCCTTTATAAATCATGGCTTGGGGATCTTTCCCAAGATTTCTGGAGGTTTCTAAGAGTATCTGCCTCTCCTTGTAGCTCTGCAGCAGGAACAGGACCAGGTGGGGGCACTGGTTCAAGCCAGGCCCGCGTATTGCAACCTGGTAGGCCCATTCCACCCATACCTGGCCTGATCCAGCCTCCAGATTTAAAAGCTGTGGAAGCCACTGTTCAAAGAAGCTGTGTAAGCTGGCCTTCCTCTTCTGGTTGGGAAGGCCCAGCAAACGAATATTTTTTCGACAACCTCGATTCTCGAGGTTGTCAATGTGATTCTCTAAGGTCCGGACTCACTGCTCGAGAGTTCAGACCCGATCCACGGCCGATTGTGCTGTAATTTCGGATATCGCAGCCTTTAGCTCTGCCCCTCTGACTCGTTGCTCGATTTCCTTGATGTCTTGGTCGTGCTTTTGCAGCGCGGCCGCGAGTGAGTCCCATATGCTTCGGGGCTCTTCAATGAAAGTGTCGATCTTCACATCTAGTTTGGAGATTATTTCCACAAGGCTCACTCTCGCAGGTCAGCCCCTCGGGACTGCTGTGGACGCCTCTGCTGCAGCTGGAGAGGGTGGGGGAGGGGTTCCTGTCTGCTGAGAGCTGCGGGCTCCTTTCCCTTTAGTCACTTTTACTGGAGGTTAAATTGTTTAAATTCAATACTAAGCAATTAATTACATTAAGTAAAAACTGTTTTAAATGATTTGGTGAGTGTGGTGGGGGCAGTGACCCACTTTACCCAAGTCTTGAGAGGAGTGCTGTCAACTCAGACTTGCTGGGTTGCCGCCATCTTGGGATCCCCATATTTTAATTCTTACTCTTTTTCCTTTTATAAAGGGGAACTTATATTCTTTATAAAGATGGCGAAGTAGATCATCCTGTAATTCGTGATCGAGTTTGGCACAACAGCGATTACAACTTTGACAATGTCCTTGCAGCTATGATGGCATTGTTTACAGTATCAACCTTTGAAGGCTGGCCAGCGTAAGCATGTCTCATTTTTCCATCCACTGCTGGAAATATTGATCACGAGATCTAATTTGTTTTTGAACTACTTTATTTTTGACGCGAGCAATTTTATTCAGATTAACAATGGTTATTTCATTTACATAAGTATTTTGTTCTTACAAATTTCATGTTGAGATCAAACAGAAGAGAGAACTTTAATCCACTTTGCCTCAGATTCATTAGTTTTTAACACTCACTTTACATTTCACAAGTTTAGCAGTTATCTGAACATAAAGTCGCTTTGCACTAATGTTGAGCTTATAGTGTAAATGCACCTTTACTAATCTCCAATAGAATGTACTTAATAGCTCAGAAAAATAGGCTGTGTAGAGATGAATTTAAACTATTTGGAAAGGAACTGCTTTGATTGCTATGCATAGTGACATTGTAAAGGCATTGAAAAAAATCTTATTTACATCATCACACATCAGGGCCATTACAGTTGTCCCCCTTAGACATTTATATTTGTCATTGTGGTAATATTCTGTCACATCCACTTTATCCTTTTTTCAGCTTGCTGTACAAAGCCATAGACTCAAATGGAGAAAATATTGGCCCCATCTACAACAATCGGGTGGAGATTTCTATATTCTTTATCATCTACATCATTATTATTGCTTTCTTCATGATGAACATCTTCGTTGGTTTTGTGATTGTCACATTCCAGGAGCAGGGAGAACTGGAGTATAAAAACTGCGAGTTGGACAAAAATCAGGTTAGAAATTATATAAAATGACAGCTTAAACATCAGTTTCTCATGAGAAAAATGTTGATTTAGTCCACTGAAAATTGGCATACATTGTACCTTTCTGACTGCAACAAAAGCGCATTTCAACTGCACATTTATTGTTGGTATGAAATTATTTCTGCTTTTTAGCAATGTTCAGCTGATATCATAATTGGAGCCCAATCTAGAGTTGCTAGCTTGGGGAAGTTGTTGGTTAGAGGGAAGGCAGATCATTCCGTTGCTGTTCTGTAACTCTGTAAGAACTCTAAAAGACATTTCCAGAATTCTGGAAACAAAACCTTTTGGCCAAGAAATGATGCTAAGCATTGGGAAAAGTTGAAATATTAATTCAGAAGAAATGAATACCAAAATCATTGAGTAAAATATCAGAATTATGATAAAAAGGCATGGTCAAAAGTAGTCTCTTTATGTATGAGATATTCATGACGGGATAGCTGAATTGGTGGCACAAATAGGAGTAACCAGGTATGATCTAATTGCCATTCCAAGACATGGCTGCAAGGTGGTCAAGACTGGACTGGATATTCAAGGATATTCAATATCTGTTAGGAAAGAAAGGAAAAATAAATGGGATAATGTTAATAATAAAGCATAGGATCAGTATATTAATGAGAAGCGATCTTAGACCTCAGAATGTTACCGAATCTGTTTGGCTGGAGCTAACAAACACCAACCAGCAACAAAATATACAGGAGTTGTTTATAGGCCATCAAATATTTGTGGTAACATACATCACAAAACAAACCAGAGGTCATATATTAAATGTAGATATAATGCAATAATCATGGGTGAGTAAACCTTGTGTGGCACTAATGTCATGGAGGATGAATTCCTGGTGTTTACACAAAATGATGGATAACAATAAGTTTTGGGGAAATTGAACTTTTAATTCAACAAAACCAAATGGCAGCATCAAATAGATGATGTACAAGCACAGCATGTTGAGAAACTAGCAAGGGGACAGGCAATCTTAGATCTAATATCATGTATTCAGAAAGAGCTAAATAATAATCTTGTAAATGAAGAGGAGTGACCATAATGTAAAAGCTTTTAAATTCAGAAGAAAATTCTATGTAGCTCAATCCAAAACTAGGGCCTGAATCTAAACACGAGAACTATGAATGTATCAAGAGCAAGCTGGTTGTGGTGAATTAGGAAAACACATGAAAATATGAGATGGTATCTGGGCATTGGCAATTATTTATCACATATCATCGTTTACAAGACTACATTGTTACGGTAACAAGAAAGGTAAGGGTGAATCAATCGGTAGGTTAAATACCATATTGAATCAAAAGAACAAACCCTCAGGACTAAAAGCATTTTAGAATTCAATAAAATTCAACAAAAAAGCACCAAGAAACTAATAAAGAAAGGAAGAAAAGAATATAAATAAAAGCTTGCAAAAAGCTATAGGATGTAAAAAGGAAAAGGTTAACAAAGGCAAATGTGGTTCTGTTATAGGGGTGTAAATTTTTAATTAGAACCTGGGAAATATAGAAGCTAAAAAAATTACTTTTTCACTGTCTTCACGGAGGAAGAAATCCTCAGATGAGAAATACCTTACCCCTTCTGTCCTGTAAAATTCCCCAACATTTACCACTGCTGTGCATTAATGCCAGGGGGGCAGCCCTCTGTTGAGTCTTCTGAAGGTCAGTAGTTGCTTCCTCTGAACTTAACCATCCATTCTTGTGGGATGCGAACAGTTGGCTTGCTAATGAGATTTTAGAGTCAAAACTGCTAAAGATTTCAGCCTTTCTTCCAGCACTAATGATAATTGTTCATAATCGTTTGCATTTCCTTCATTCCTAGAATACCAGCAAACAGGGCCAACAGTCTAAACCAAGCTCTTAGATGTTTGAACCACTAGATGGCATGCAGTACAAACTGAACAAGACAAGCCCTCTTCGGCTTTGGCACAATAACTGCTGTTTTGGCAAAAGCTTAGACTGTAAATTAAGAACGGTTGTGTACTTATGCTTGATGTGTGTATTGATTGGAACCGGTGCATCTTAATGCAATCCTTTTATGGGGTTGTTCATCTGGAACCTGGCTGATCAATATAAACAGGGGATTTCGAATCTTCCCAATTCAAGGGACTGACTCTGAGCTAGTTGGCCATGGCTAGTGTACTGTGCACAAGTAAATAAAGGGTGACTTGGTTGTGGGGTACCTGCCTCTGTGCACTTATTTCGGTGACAATGGGAGCAAAACAATACATGCCTGAAAAATGTACACTGGAGACCATTGTGGATGAAAGGTATGATTCCAGTTCCAATCTCCTGTGAGAAGCAGTTGGTGCAGTTACTACTGATGGTAGTAAGAAGCTTGGGCCCAAGCCTATTGGGGTGAAATTGGTTGAGAAAGATTCAACTAGATTGGTTCAACATTTTTCGATGAGAAAATGGTTACCTCAATGAAGTCCAAGTGAAATATCAAAGAGATTTTCAAGAAGGGCTTCGGACTATCAAGGGGGCCAAAGTCACTTTACATGTTGACCAGGAAGCAATTCCATGATTTTGCAAGGCCTGCCTGGGCCCGTTGCCTTGGAGGCAAAAGTAGAGACTGAAATCAGGCGGCTGGAGAGTGAACAAATCATCAAACCAATGCAGTCTGCAGAATGGGCAGCACTAGTCATACTGATTGTGAAGCCTGATTACTTAGTTCACCTTTGTGGGGATTTTAATGAAACTGTAAACTGCTTCTCGCAGCTGGATAAATATCTAATCCCTCACATAGAGTACTTGTAGCAAAGTTGGTAGGAATCTGTCTTTTACGAAGCTGAGCTTGAGCCACACCTACCTGCAATTGCAACTGGATGACGAGTCCCAGAAGTATGCTTTAAATAACACTCATATAATAAGACTGCCTTTTGGATATCATCAGCCTGCACCTTTATCCAGCAAGCCGTGGAGAACATTTTACAAGGCTACCTTATGTTGCCATTGATTTGGATGACCTGTTAATAACTGGAAGGACCAAAAAAGAGTACTGGAGAACTTGGTTAAATGTATTTCCCAGGCAGGAAATGTTATGCATATTGGAAGATAAAGTGAGGGTGATCAAAAAGTCCAGGCTTCCACATCTGTTCCAGAGCTTAGGTCTTTCCTTGGGTTAGTGAATTATTATGGAAAATTCATATGTAATGTGGCCTTCATCTTGGCACCCTTGCAGCTGCTATTAAAATAGGGTCAGCCTTAGAAATGGTCGCACAGCCTTCATCATCTCAGGACTTTGCCCACTACGATCTGAAGCGAGAAGTAGTGCTCACATGCAATGCCTCCCTATACTGGTACAGGACAACCTCAATTATCTGAATGAGGCGGACAGGGAGTATTTTGATTGGAAAACTGAGAATTCAGACAACGGATTGTTCGGATAATGGATAGCTGACTACAGCCAGTGTACTGTGCACAAGTATATAAAGGGTGACAGGTTACCGACCTCTGTGCAGCTATTTCAATGTGTTTACTTTTTATTTTATACTGTTCATTTTCCTGTATTAACTCTGTGTTTCTCCCAATGACCATTATGAGGTGCACATTTCTCTATAGGTTCCCATCAATTTCAGAAGAGCATTTCATTCTGAAGAGTAAGACTTCTTATTAATTTGTTATTCACCCCGTCAAAATATTTTAAGAAGGTAGCCTAGACTCTAACTTTTTCTCATTTTAAAGGCAGATAATCCAAGTGTGATGCAGCTGGTCAAACCACTTTGCTTTAAGTAAAACAGAATTTATTTAAACACTACAGTTGAAATACAAACAAAATAAAATGGAATTAAAAATAACTTAACTGTTGGAACAGCTCAGCACATCTCTTGGCAAAAGATAAATTCAAACACAAGTTCTTACAGGCAGGAGAGATTTCAGAGAGAAAAGTCAGTCAAGAGTTATCTGTTGAAGCTGGGAACTGTTCTCTGGACTGCAGCAGTTTCTCTGCTACAGCTAAACCAGCTTCTCACTGTTACAAACTCAACCAAACTAGAAAAAGCCTGAACTAGGATAACTGGCCACTCCCCTGCCATTGTTAAAGTAGACGTTTCGGCACCTCTGCCTTTACGACCTCTCTTGAAGAAAACCAAGGACAAAATAACCTTTTAAAGTGATAGCATCATCACAAATTTCACTTAGAATCATTGAGATGTACAGTACAGAAACAGACCCTTTGGTCTAACCCGTCCATGCCATTAGATGTCCCACCTGCCAGCACCCGGCCCATATCCCTCCAAATCGTTCCTATTCATATACCCATCCAAATGCCTTTTAAATGTTGCAATTATATTAGCCTCCACCACTTCCTCTAGCAGCTCATGTACTACCCTCTGCGTGAAAAAAATTGTCCCTTAGGTCTCTTTTATATCTTTCCCCTCTCGCCCTAAACCTATGTCCTCTTGTTCTGGACTCCCCCACCCCAGGGAAATGACTTTGTTTATTTATCCTACCCATGCCTCTCATGATTTTCTAAACCTCTATAAGTCACCCCTCAGCCTCCGATGCTCCAGGGAAAACAGCCCCAGCCTGTTCAGTCTCTCCCTAAAGCTCAAATCCTCCAACTCTGGCAACATCCTTGTAAATCTTTTCTGAACCCTTTCAAGTTTCACAACATCTTTCTGATAGGAAGGAGACCAGAATTGCACACAATATTCCAACAGTGGCCTAACCAATGTCATGTACAGCTGCAACATGGCCTCCCAACTCCTGTACTTAATACTCTGGTCAATGAAGGAAGGCATACGTAACGTCGCCTTCACTCTGCTGTCTACCTGCGACTCCACTTTCAAGGAGCTATGAACCTGCACTCCAAGGTCTCTTTGTTCAGCAACACTCCCTCAGATCTTGCCATTAAGTGTATTATCCAGCAATTTCACAGCCTACCCCCTTTAAAGCCATTTATTTAGTACTTGAATTGCAAAATCAGGAGTGTAACAGTGTTGGATCATAGCTCAAGGTAATCAAACCTATAGTAGCTTGTTAGAAAAATTCCATGTGCTGTATATCAACAGTGTTAACTCATATTTACTAATCAGCTTTTTTTAAAATATAAATGAAACAGCATTTTGTTACAAATCATAAAATGAAGGGCAAGAGTTTAACTTTGATATCTGGGGTAAACTGGGAGGACTAAATAAGCTATTGTTGTATGAGTTATAATCTGATGGTTAAAGTTATCTGCCCCAGTGAATTTGAGTTCCAGGCCTGTATGTCATCTTGATTTGGCTTGCTGTAATTGGATGATTTATTTTTATTTGATGAAATACCTTGAGACATACATCTACATTAAATTAGTTGCATTAATTCAAAATGTTGTTTGGGGAGAGCCTGACACAAACTATGAATTGATACATCGTTTTTACTAATCATGTGATGGGACAATGAATGTCCACTAGAGTACTGAGCCCAGACAATCTGATTATTAAAATGAAATTAAATTAAATAACAACTATTCAAGCACCCTTACTCACACGACTCTGAGTATCAACATACGTGTATACTAAAGCAATGAAATGTGTGATGGCAAGAGACTCCTTATCAAAGCGTGAAAATTGCATTCAATTTCTAAAGTTATTGGGGCGATAGAATTGTACAGGGATAGATTCATGAGGTTGATGTTTGCTGAAACGGACAGAAATGCAGTAGCTGATGTGTTCATGTTTGATGAGATGCATTGAAGTGAATGGGGTAAAATTGTTTATGTCATGCCTGAGTGGACAATAGTGAATTGACAAATATTCTAAACATGGCTGCAAGATCAGTTATTTACTATTGCCCATTTAATGCTATTGACGAAGACCATTTTTACCTCCGATATTTTTGAGACCATGGAAATGAACACCAGGTGATAGTATTTAATTCAAGGTTATTTTTATTAAGTTATAATAGGTTACTTAGAAAGTATTCTTCGTTTATGGATTCTTATTGATGACTCTGGTCATGTCATCCTGTTTGATCACTGGAAACCTTCTTTTGTTTCCTTAGAGGCAATGTGTAGAATATGCTCTGAAGGCCAGGCCACTTCGCAGATACATCCCAAAGAACCCTTACCAGTATAAGTTTTGGTATGTGGTAAACTCAACTGGGTTTGAATACATTATGTTTGTCCTCATCATGTTGAACACGCTTTGCTTGGCTGTACAGGTAGGAAGAATGTTAATAAATTCAACTAAAGCTAGATATAAGATTAACAGTTCTAATTTATCCAGAGTTTTGCAAATATATTTGTTTATAAATTATACTTAAGAAAATATATATTATTGTTTATTTAATTAATTTAAAGATCTGGCCTGTGAACCCAAAAATGAGTGCTGGGATCACGGTGAAGATCATGGTCATTGCTTCTAACAAGAGTGCACATAAGTCTTTGTACTGCCTACTAAGTTAGGTGATGGCGGCACATAGCCAATTTTAATAGTTTTGTTGAATGACTGTATGGCTCTGTAGAATCATGAGAAAACAGTGCAAATTAAAAGCAGTCTTCAATAATTGAAGGGATATGCATTTTGGCTGGACGAGGTGCAGTAAGTCATTCTAGAATTGAGTTTGATGGAGGAAACACTCTTAATTGTCTGGTCCACGGCCTGAGAGCAGACTCAAAGATTTTCCGATGCTGGGCTTGGCACTTGAAGCTATGTTGCACAAGGTTGAGAGCAAGCAGAGAGATGTTACCCACCAACGTCAAATCAGTAGGCCCTTCAGGAGTTGGACCAAATAGCCCAGCAGGCAGTGACAGCAAACCATCTCTTAGGACCTGAATACAGTGCTGCTAAAAATCTAATGACCTCACACAAGTAGTCAAGATCAATTAATATCTTCAAATGTCATCTACCATCAGCTTCATACACTGTTCAGTGCTCAATAATCTCCTCATTCACCTGCCAAGAATCTTAATCAACACTCATTGACACTTCTCCATTCTTGCAAGACAAGACACTGCTTAACCAGGAGCAATGGGATCAGACAGTTGAGAGATGTGCACAGCTGCATGCCCTAAACCCGATGCAGGAGATGAGGTTGTTACCAACAGGAAGGTTGAAACTATTGAAAATGATTGAAAATCCTCCTATCCAACCTTCTTTCACACATTTCATTTCCTCTCCATCTGATTTGCAAACTGATGATGGTGGTAGCATACAACTCCTGTTTCAACCCCAATCCTCATGATATCCTTATCCTTTTTCCTTTTTTCATTCCATTACCTAAGAATTGTACAATGAAATAAAAATAAAATACTGCAGATGCTGGAATTATGAGGTAGAAAAATATTCTAGAGAAATTTAATAGGTTTGGCAGCATCTGTGGAGAGAAAATAGAGATAACATTTCAAAATGGAGATGGCACAACAGGCTGTCACATCATGACTGGCCAAGTTACTTGGCATAAATCTGCATGATACTCTGTTCATGGTTGCATACTGGTTATTGAGGGCGTAATATGCCTTCTGCCTTTGGTACATATCTATGCAGCCCTTCTTAATTTTTTGGAGCCTGATGTATGTCAGGATTTATATACTGTGCCTGCAAAGTGTCTTGTGTGCAAACAATAGTGTCCTGCATGGGAAAACTGCAGTTATGAAGCTGTGCTTGTTGTGTCTGCTTTTTTCTGGAAAGAGAAAGAGATGCATGTAATTTTCTTGCAAGTTAATGTCTCAATGACCTACCTTATGATGCAATGTACGACATTCTGGGAGATGCTACAAGTGTCACCTGTTACAGCCAAGTTGATGTTCTATGCATAAAACACTCGTCACCACAATCAGAGGCAATGCGATCTTTGCCCTGCTCTTGAATTGCAGTTACATTGCAGAAGTTTGATTTCAGAGGTAAGTTTTATAAAGTAGAGACATTTGACATATTGTTTTTTGCTGAGTTCCAGGGAGGGAATTGCTCCTTGAATACTCATGGTGTTTATGAACATCTCCTCCCTGTTCCAACAGCATGTCCTGCTTTGTGTCGCAATTGCTTATTCCCCCTGTCTTAGTAACGTCCAAAGTGAATGCATTTCATAACACCCTTGACTGAGATTAAGTGATTCATTTTTGAAATAAGGATAAAGGTCTTCTGCAAATACGCATTCACATTTATACAGTTGGAGCAATACAAGGTATATCTCAATCCATAACTCCGCTGAAAGTAGTCTCTAGTCCCTTTACTGGCATTGGTGGGGATGCTACTTTGCTGCTGAATGCATTTTCAACCATGCGAGGGATGTTACCTTGAGCTCCAAAACAGCACATAAGTGCCAAAATCATATTGCATGCTGACTGACATTAACATCTTCCTGCTCTACTTGCTTCTGACAGACAGTCCCTATGTAGCACTAAGATTTATCCAAAATGGCAACCTGCACAGCTTGCAGCAGAACTATGTGTGTGGTTTGTAATTTTGGAAACGAAATGACATTCATAGTAACATAATGCTGAGCTCTCAGAAACCGAGTTTCACAGTCTGAACATTGTTTAGTGATATTTTATTAGTTCTATGGCCTAATATTGATTTCTGCTTTATATTAACCAATACATTATTTGATTTTGAAAGCCAAAGCGATCTTGAAGTGGTGCATGTTTTCTTGTTAGGTGGTGATATTTTATATATTATTTAACCATTATGATTTTCTTCACAAAATAGCACTCTTTACCAATGTAGAATATTTAAGACAACGCTTAAATATATTTTTTGAATAAATTGTGATAAGAGAGAAACAATCATATAGTTTTTATGACACTTGCTCAGAGAATACTTGCCTTCGAGTATTCCATAGACAGGATACAGTATAGAAAAACCACTGGCTAGAAACTGGACAATGTGAGAAAAATTCCGATTAGATTGGAGAAGAATGTTAATTTCTGACTTGAAAGTTGCAGTGATGTCAATGCTGTCACACAAGTCAGAATTTTATCGGATAGAATCTTTTCAAAAAATGGTGGCAAGTGCAATTATGCTATAGAAAGATTATTCGAGTGTATCCAACTCCTCCCAGTTTCTCAGAGTGGATGTAAAATAATGCTTAAGTCCTGGTCTTAGGTGTTGAGGGAGGAATCCTGAAAATGTAATCTATAATGTTGGCTCGGTTTGAAATGTAAGATTTTGAAAACAAAAGGCCCAACTATCTCACACCACAAATAAACTGCGCGCCAAAATTATTTTATGATCAAGAACTTAGCTCACAGCACAAACTATAAACAGAAAAGAATTGCATGTAATTTTCTAATCATGTGAAGCATTGTTGTCTCTATTTTTAGCACTATGAACAATCTCCATTTTTCAACTACACAATGGATATCCTCAACATGGTCTTCACTGCCGTGTTTACTGTTGAGATGGTTTTGAAGCTAATAGCTTTTAAGCCAATGGTAAGCACCTTTTATATTCTAATATATTACATGAAAAGTACCAGAAATCTATATCAGTAGATATGCTCTAAATTGTATTATTTTTTATGTATTTGTATTTTCTTGGGAGGTATTGTGTACATGAATTTTTAATTTAATTTTGAGCAAGTGTGAACATACGAGTGATATGCAGGCATGCACGTTGGCATAATTTTCACAATCAAAGACAGATATGAAATCTACAAGATTCAACATCCATTTGAGAAACCCAATCTACAATATGTTTGAGAGCAGATTCATCAGAGGTGCTTTTATTTAAAAGATATGTCGACAGCCAATCAAAGAATTGTTGAATTTATTTTCGTATTTCTAATTAAAGACCAATACTTGGATGACTGTCTGCCTCTATGTAACCTATTTATGCCTTTGGCTTGAAACAGCAGCTAAAAATACATATATGACAGAATTTGCCATTTGATTAATATAAATATAAAGATATGGAGGAGCAATAACTTGCCTTTCACACCTAGATGTTTGTTTTCCATTGCTTTAGTTCTTGGTGTGTATAGACACCTAAGACAAATTTTAATTTTTATGCATATCATGTGTAGGAATAAATAAAGTTTGAAGCAATCAGGTATCCAGGTTTAACCAGTCATTTACACAAAATTGGTCTCACATTGCAGTCAAAAAACTGTGGCTGTTATCAATTTCTTACAATTACTAGAATTTGTTGTTTGGATTTCCAGTTTGAGATTTAAGTTGACATAACTCAATAAACCTATCCACCAAGACCATTTTGAAGTCAATGTTTGATATAAAAACACTGATAATGACACAGTAGTAAAAACATGTGCCAAGTATATACCTAATTATCTTATACATTCAATTTTAAATTTGTGCTGAAGCTTTTTTCTCTATAGCATATAACATCTTGGAAAATTCTGAATGCGAATGTTGTATTGATGACTATGTTTCATTATAAGAAATTATGCTTCAAGCCATTGCCTATGTCATGCCAACTATTCCTGGGATTCTGTGTCCTTCTGTCCTGTTTTGTTCAGGAAAACAGTGTGCACTAAAGAGCAATGTTTAACCATCCTAACAAAATCATGTCCATCCTAACAAATGATGCCCAAATTTTCTGCATCAAGACTGATTTGATTGTCATTGCCACTTAGGCTGAACAAGAACAGTGCTGCCATTTTCATTGAATGACGAGAGTGAATATTTTTCTTGAAGATCTTCTGCAAGCCTTTGTTTGACTTTGACTGTTGGACCAACTTAATAATACTTTTGCTTAATAAGTTAAGAATAATCTGGATATATTTCGGTTGATGTTCCAACATGGAAGATGCTGGCTAACCTGAAACAAATTGACCTGTGTCAATATCTAGTTCATGTACAGTGATAGAGTACAGGATTTGAAATGCCTTATTAGGAGGTATCAAGATGTCTCATGTCTGCTTCCAGGTCAATCTTTCCGATCAGATTCTTCGGTGTAGTGGGGTAGGAACTTCTTTTGCATTAAGGGAAAGAAAATTTGTGTACATGTCAGGAGCTAAATACCCTGAAGTCGATGTAGGTTTATGATCATGACTGAATGCCACCATCTGAAGAGGTGGTGGCATAGTGGTAATTCATAATAGTCTAGTAAATCAGAGACCTCGAATATAGTTCTGGGAACATGTTTGAATCCTACGATGGCTAATGGTAATGGGCAGTTGAGAAGCTGATGCTCAAAATATTTCTTCTCTGAGAGTGTTACTATTAGTTACTCTAGCTGGAAATATGCACATTTTATTACTATTTAGGTTTTGTATTAAGGGATTATTTTATTGGCATTATCACTTCACTAGCTGTATCGTTATAATAAGTCTCTCATCAAATCTTTAGGTAATTTCTCCACTTATGTCATAAAGTGCTGAAATTTTATGGTTTTATGGCTAAATGTGCCATTCCAAGAAATTCCAGGCCAGACACTTTTTTATTTTAACCCAATTATACATGATAATTGTTCAATCTGTTGAGTAACAATAAAACCCTTATCAACAGCATTGTTGAATAATGCTCAAGTTTACTCTGAATATTATCATTTATAGTGTAACTTAGAACTGTTAACACTTCATAAATATAATGCAAAAGATAGTAAAAATATATGCCATGAATCAAACTGGAAATCCTAGCAAGTATTCACTTTTAACCAAAAGATTTTATCCATCACATGGCCAAGTGTTTTGGGACAGAACCCCATGTGTTAATTTCCTTATGTAAAATTTACTCCTTTTTAGAGCAAACTGTAAAATCAGATGTTTGTCTGTCTGTGTTCAGCCAATGTTTGAAGCTGTCATCAAATAATACAGAAAATTTAAATGAGATTGTAGTATTTCTGTCTCACACGAGTTCAGAAAAGAAATTATGTATAAAAGATGTACATAGAGGCCAGTAAACATAAATTTGCCCTATTTCCCACGTTGCCCTTGAAAATAAATACTGTGCAGTTATTGTTTGAATGTCTCGTCATATAATTATGGTATTAAAGTATAAAATATGAATTTCATTTCAAGTGGTGAAATGAGAACTTGCACATTACTTCTACCAACATAAGGCAATATTTTGAGATTCAGATATGATGGGTTGACCAACCTTCTTTTGTATCAGAGCAGAACATGCAATTTTGTGCTATATTAGAAGATGAAATTTGCAAACTTGATTTGGATACCATTTACTGTTAATTTCTATTAAAATAGTTTTTCAATTATCTAATATTTTGAATTAATTGAACAGCTAATTTTGGAGCAATCTAAATTATTTCAGTTATTAGAAATATATCTAAAACTTTGCATATAGTCTGCACTATTCATATTATGTGATGTAAATGAGTAATATATAGCTGTATTACACGTTTCATGCAGGAATATTACCCTCATGTCTATATGTCACACCTTGCTATTATACTTAAACATTCATATTTCTTTCACTTCAAGAGTCATTTAAGCAAGATTGGTGCTCAAAATAAGTGAGATTCTTATTTCGTTGCCTCTGAGAATTTCTACCTTTCTCCAAGTGGGAGGTGCTATTTTTCACAGTGTGATCTGTTTTGGCAATGAAGATATGAGTTCTCAGATGTTACTGTACTAACTTCATATTCCCTCCCACCATACTGCTTGCTTTTAACAGCTTCCTGTACTTCCTGATTTCCTTAACTGAGTTCCAAGACCCTGAACTTAAAAAAAACCAATGTTACTCCATTTATATCATGTTATGTAATTTTAAAATCTTAATATTTTGACCCAATAGTGAATATATAAAAAGGTATTATTTGTTTTCACTGGATCTAAATTCCCCATTGACCTATTAATTTCAGCTTTAAATTAACAATTTACTGATTTAAAATTCCACACAAGTACAAATACAAACATGTTTTAATGATTTCACTAAATTCCATTCATATGAAACTGACTGTAATTGTCTAAATAAGCAAGGTAAACAATTACACAGATTTATAGCAATAATTGCTGAAGATAATTAACTCTTAATCATTGTTGAACTCACTGACTTTCACTGAATGGGCATGTTAAATGTGAGCCTAACCCATGAGTATCATTTGATTCCAAAAGTGTAAGGGGCAGTATAGACATGTCCAATTCTGTTTTCAGCTAACATCTGTGCATATACACTTTTCAGGAAATAATCACTGGATGCAATTCCAGGGCAGCTTTTTTTTTCTCTTTGGAAGCCAACCTGATTGGTGTAACATCTAAGCACAGTCCATTAATCAAGCTTACAATTTTCTTGATCCACATAATGTAGTACTGCACTATGTAATTTATTCACCTTCAGAAAAATCATACTTGTACTATCCATTTGGACTTCTTGTAGCCTACCAGCTCCTCACTTGTAATACTTAGAACATTTTCACTCTAGGAGGTTTGATTTGTGCTTGGTGCATTAATCATGCAGAAATGAGGGTCGCTTTTCTCCTTTACTCTTTAATGCATTTTCAGAGACCATGTATTCCTGGAGTTTGAATAAATTACAACTAATAGTCAGTTAAGCAGTCAGTCAGAAAGTGGTGCTGTATCACTACTTTCAGTGATATGGATACATATTGGTTATGCTCCTGATGAATAACGGAGGCCACAGAAATATCTATGATACTGACAAAATCCATGTGATATTCTGGATTGTATGGGAATGTCTCCTCCTTGCTCAGTGCAAATTTGTATGAGATCAATCTCATCTCCATAATCGACTGCCCATTGACTGAAAAATGGAACACATTTGCTTTGCAGAAAATTCCCAATCTAATTATTGATGATTATTTCAATTAATTTCTACTTATAGGAGTATAACAGCCATTTTGCAGTAATAGCTTGTATAAACCGGAGAGAGAAACAGAATCAAATGTGCCTTGAATACTGATTTGAAGTTATTGGCAAATAAAGTAATGGACACATGAGAATCCTTTTAATGTAGTGAGTGATTAAGATCTAGATGCCTCCAGATCTGCCCGTACAGCTGGAGTTTGTCTTCAGCATGGTGATTGCCAGTTAATGACATAGCATGTTGTCATATCACTTCAGTTATATCACTTAGGTTCTTTGCTTGTGTTCCCCATGAGTTTTACTGTGGCATCTTAATGGTGTTTGCCTCATCTTGGAGCAGCAAGCTGGTAAATTGCATTGAGATTTGAAGCAATTAGGGAGAATCAACTATCTCAAGATGAAAGCATCATTGCAACTGCCTGGAATCTTGTGCAAGCCAACATGACTAAGTTTTTGCAGTTGCACACCAGATGTACATTGATGAACTGGAAATCCTGTTTGGTCAATAGTCCTATATAATCTGGGATGCCTCAGTATCTCTCTCCATGTTGACCTGCACCTGTTGAAATCTAGACAGAAATGTAAACTTTCATTCTAACTGCTGTCATTATAGGTAAATCTGATTAAATTGCTGGGCCGAACAAATAACCTGTTAGTTACCTTTGTGTATCTCTATTTGAGCAATCATGCATGTCTCTGAGCTTTAGAATGATCTAGAGGGAAAGAAGCTGAGAGTGGTGGTGATTTTGGAAACAGGTCCAGGATACCTATAAAGCCATGTCATATCACTGCAGTTGACTCATTAATATATTGAAACTGACCACTCATCTCTCCAGAAGGGGTGATTGACCTGCAGCCCAACACACTACAGCTAGATGCAGGATAATCCAACAATCTGACATACTGTTCATTTTCCCTGGCCGCCAACAGTCCCAAATTCAAGCACGACTGCATATTACAACTCAATCCAATGTTTCAGGAACTGCCATGTCACTATGAAATTGGGTCTAAATTTTCGTCCGGGTTACTGGAATAATTCTGGGGTTGAAGGGCTTATCATTTTGAGGACTCTGTGTCTGTACTCAAAGGAGTTTAGAAGCATGAGAGGGGATCTGATTGAAATGCAGAGAATACTGAGAGGCCTGGAGAGAGTCGAGGTGGAGAAGATGTTTCCACTAATAGGGGAGACTAAGATCCAAGGGCACAGCCTCAAAATGATTGGCTGACCCTTTAGAACTGAGATAGGAAGGAATTTCTTCAGCCAGAGGGTCATCAATCTGTGAAACTCATTGCTGTAGAGGGCTATGGACGTCAAAGCATTGAAACAGAGATAGGTTCTTGATTGGTAAAGGGATCAAGGGTTACGGGAGAAGGCAGGAGAATGGAGTTAACAAACCCATCAGGCACAATCAAAAGGCAGGGTAGACTTTGTGGGGCAAAACACTTAAGCCTCATGGTCTATGGTACTGATTTCTGTTTTTAAATTTGATACATCCTAAAACGTGTTCAGCAGTGTAAAGAGAGGGGAATGAGCATGTGCATAAGTGCTTTATCGTCTAATCAAGACATTCAGAAATTTACCCTGGCCTTGTTTGGTTTGAAATACAATTGTGGTACATCACTGAATCCCCACTATCAACATTTTGAGAGTTACCATTGACCAGAAACTCAACTGGGTCCACACATAACACAGCGCGGACAAGAGTATGTCAGAACCTAGGAATACTGTGGCAAGTAACTCACCTTCTGACTCCCCAAGCCTGCCCACCATCCACAAGACACAAATCTGGATTATGATGAAATACTCCCCACTTGTCTGGATGAGTGCAGCTCCAATAACACTCAGGAAGCTTGATGCCATCCAAGACAAAGTAGCCCACTTGATTGGCATCACATGCGTGAACATCTACTCTCTCCACCACTGATACTCAGTGACAGCAGTATGTGCTTTCTGCAAGGTGAACTTCAGAAATTCATCTGAACCAGCAACTTCCAAACCCATGACCACTTCCCTCTAGAAGGCAAAGGGCAGCAGATACATGGGAACATCAGCACCTGCAATTTACCTTCCAAGCCACTCACCATCCTGACTTGGAAGTATGTTGCTGTGCCAAAATCCTGGAGTTCCCTCCCATGGGCATTGTAGGTCTCCCTGCAGCACAAGGACTGTTGCGGATCAAGAACTTTATAAAGCTCTGGTTAGGCCCCATTTGGAGTACTGTGTCCAGTTTTGGTCCCCACACCTCAGGAAGGACAAACTAGCACTGGAACGTGTCCAGCGGAGATTCACACGGATGATCCCTGGAATGGTAGATCTAACATACGAGGAACGGCTGAGGATCCTGGGATTGTATTCATTGTAGTTTAGAAGATTGAGGGGAGACTTAATAGAAACTTACAAGATAATACATGGCTTGGAAAGGGTGGACGCTAGGAAATTGTTTCCATTAGGCGAGGAGACTAGGACCCGTGGACACAGCCTTAGAATTAGAGGGGGTCAATTCAGAACAGAAATGCGGAGATACTTCTTCAGCCAGAGAGTGATGGGCCTGTGGAATTCATTGCCGCAGAGTGCAGTGGAGGCCGGGATGCTAAATGTCTTCAAGGCAGAGATTGATAGGTTCTTGATTCACGAGGAGCTAAGGGCTACGGGGAGGATGCTGGTAAGTGGAGTTGAAATGCCCATCAGCAATGATTGAATGGCAGAGTGGACTCGATGGGCTGAATGGCCTTACTTCCACTTCCTATGTCTTATGGTCTTAAGGTAGCTCATCACCACCTTGTCAAGGGTACTAGGGATGGGCAACGAATACTGGCCATGGTGCTAGCATCCAATGATTGAATAAAATTTGTGCATATGTCACTCCTGGTTTGCCATAGTCATGTGACCTTTACCATGAATCACACCCTGCATTAACCAATTGGAAGCACTTCAATAAACACTGAATTCTGATCAGACTACTGCCTTGTGAATACACAGCTGGTGTCTGAATTAAAGCTAAAATTCATTGTGGAAGAGCTGTTTAAAAAAAACACAGATACTGACAGAAAATCAGTTAGATACCAGTGTGTCATGCCACGTCATGACTTTCATAGACCATTGCAAAGTGACTCAACATGGCAAATCAGAAAGGAAGTCCTCAAATGTAAGGTTGAAGTTATGTGATGGGACTACATGTCAAAAAGATAGATTACTCTGCAAGCCCAATGCAATAATGTGAAGGAAGATCTTTGGTCATAGACAGCAGGCAAAAGCCAAACATCTCAGCCAGAGCAAGTTGAAAGCTTGGAATGGTAACCTTCAATGTGCCAAATGATATTTGTAATATGTTGCAGCACAGTGAACCATTGACCATGGAACAGATCCTAGAGGAGTGCGGCAAAATGTTTATAGGTTTTCGATGTTTCCTAGTAATGTATAATCTTGAAGTAGGTGAGCATGTGATACCCTATTCATCATTTGAGGAAAGTTTCAACTGCCTTCAAAGCTAGCCTGAGAGAAATGTTGAGCGTGTGGTGCTGAAAAAGCACAGCAGATCAGGCAGCATCTGAGGAGCAGGAGAATCGATATTTAGGGCATAAGCCCTTCATCAGGAATGAGGCTAGTGGGCCAGGGGAGCTGAGAGATAAATGGGAGGGTGATGGGGTTGGTGGGAAGGTAGCTGAGAATGTAATAGGTTAATGAAGGTGAGGGAGAAGATGATATGTTGGAGAGGGGGTTGGAGTGGATAGATGGGCAGGTCAGGAAGGTGGTGCTGAGTTGGAGGCTTGGACTGGTGAAATCCACATTTATCACATGTAGTTGCAGGGTCCCAAGGTAGAATATGAGGTTTCTTCCTCCAGGTGTCGGGTGGTAACTGTTTGGCAGTGGAGGCGGCCCAGGACCAGCATGTCCATGATGGAGTTGAAGGGTTGGTTGGTGCCGGTGTCCCAGAGATGTTCTCTGAAACGATCGGCAAGTAAGCATCCTGACTCCCAGATGTAGAGGAGACCACATCAGGTGCAACAGATACAGTAGATGACATTGATGGAAGTACAAGTAAATTTCTGTCCGATGTGGAAGGATCCTTTGGGACCTTGGGCAGAGGTGAGGTGAGGGGAGTGGTATGGGTGTGGTTTTGCACTTCCTGTGGTGGTAGGGAAAGGTGCCAGGAGTAGGGTGTGTGCTGGTGGGGGTGCGTGGACCTGATGAGGGAGTCACAGAGTGAACTGTCTCTCCGGAACATGGATTGGGATGGGATTTGTTTGCAAATGGCAGAAGTGGCAGAGGATGACACAATGTATGTGGAGGTTAGTGGGGTGGATGTTGGGGACCAGGGGTTCTGTCCTTGTTGCATTGGGATGGGTGGGGAGTGGAGGAGATGTGCTAGAGGCTGAATTTGAGGTTGGGTTGGAAGGTGTTAGTAAAGTTGATGAACTGTTTGACCTCCTCATGGGAGCATGAGGTAGCACTGATACAGTCATTGATGTAGTGAAAAAACAGGTGGGAAGTGGTGCCGATGTAACTGCAGAAGATGAACTGTTCCACATACCCAACAAAGAGGCAGGCATAGCTGAGTCCCATGCGGGTGCCCATGGCTACCCTTTTGTTTGGAGGAAGTGGGAAGATTGAAAGGAGAAGCTATTGAGGGTTGAGGACCAGTTCAGCCAGGCAGATGAGGGTGTTAGTGGAAGGGTACTGACAGAAATGATAGATGAAAGTAGTTAAAAAGTGACAACTTATGCAGAATGGATTAGCACATTAGTAGCAGTGAAACATTATAGTGGAGCTTAAAGTATGAATTGATGCAAAGAATCCAAATGGATCTCTGAAGAGATCTCACTACTCCATGTTAACCATTGAAGGAGTTTTGCCACAATTTGCAAGGCAAAAATCTGCAATACCCTTGATGCAAATGATGGCTGTTGGCAAATTCAACTGGATTAAAGTATTAGCCTTCTAACCACGTTCTGGCTGCCCTTAAGGGGATATAGATAGTTGTGTATGCCGTTTGACTTATGCATGGCTCTTGAGAAATAGCAACACTGACAAATGATGTTGCTGGAGTGAAACTATAGTGGATCATTTGCTTGTTCATTGATGTGGCACTACAATGGAAGAAGTCCTTGCTGATCACAATCAAAACTTAGCGCAACAGCTTCCAGGGCATAAGCACAAATGGAACAATTCTATGATTGGATTAAGAAAGAATGTCTGGCCAATTACTTTGCTTCTGAACATTTTCATCAATGCATATTTGTAGAAGAGACAAACCGTGTCATGACCAAACAGAAGTTGCTTCAAAGTCTTTTTGTCAAGTCACTGCTATCTGCTGCATTGTCAAAGAATGTTACTGCACAGGTGCTGTGGTCTACTGAGTACTTGAAACATTTTCCATTATTGAATATCATAAGTTGTTACAGAGATACCATCTGGATGCAACATAAAGCAAGGGAAACAGATATACAGTGAAGACATGCTAACAAGAGCAGCACTCCTGATGAAGAAAGTGGAGGATGCTACAACAATGTGAAACAGCAGGTTGTTATGCTATCAAAGTTATTAATCCAGCAAAAAATAATGGGCTGTATTTTCTGAGGAGTGTCAATCCCACTCCCTTTGCCATGCCAGCTCTTTTGTTTACAAAAGAGGGGAATTACACATAGGATTCAGGGCTCACTGAAAAGCACAGAACTTCCATTCTGATAGTTCTTTTGCAGAATTGAGAGAGGAAGGTAAACCACATCGCCCTTTTCACAGAAGTTGGCAGTTATATTTGTAACTTAAAGGCCCCAACAGCTACATTGGCAGCGGCTGTCAAATTGTATGTCCATAAGGTAAGTGGAATGTTAGAGTGCTGTGAGAAATTGCTTAGCAAAAATTAACTTTCCTGGGCAATTTGGAGTTTGGGTCAGTGGGGATTCTACAGTGTCCCCATAGCCAAATTCTATTAACTTTGGCATAATGACTTTCTGATAATACAAGGTGCAACTTTCAAAGTATTCCAAGAAGTAGTAATAAAAGAAATGTCTGAAAACACCAGGGAAAAACTTGTTGTGATAACAGCATATTAAATATAATGAGATTAATTGACAGTCCAAGATGGCGTGTTATTGAAAGTAAATAGCATCATCCTGAAGGGGATAATAGAAGAGGTGTTAAAGTGCTTCCATGAAGGGTACCCAGGAATTGAATCGTCAGAGGAAAACTGTAATGAGAATGACTCCAGCTAGTGGAGAGACACCCCCACCAGATTCCCATTGATTTCAGTTTTCCTTGTGTTTTTTGATGCTACATTTTATCAAGCTCTGCCTTGAAGTTACTCACACTTTACCATTTTTGTTCAGTTTATTTGTCCAAATTTGGAAGTCAGGTCCTCTTGGAACCCAAACTGAGCACTAGTAAACAGGATGTTGCGAGTAAGTGCAGTACAATAGGTTTGTTGGCAACTCCATCCAAACCTTTGATGCAAGTAGGCCCCCTAACTTGTTTCATTCATGGGTTATAGAGTCATAGAGATGCATAGCATGGAAAAAGATCTTTCAGTCCAATTTGTCTATGCTGATCAGATATCCTAAACTAATTTCGTCCCATTTGCCAGCATTTCGCCCATATGCCTCTAAACTCTTCCTGTTCATATACCCGTTCAGATGCCTTTTAAATGTTATAGAACAAAGAAAATTACAGCACAGGAACAGGCCCTACAGCCCTCCAAGCCTGCACCGAGCCAGATCCTCCAGCTAAATCTGTCACCTATTTTCTA
Organism: Hemiscyllium ocellatum; assembly: GCF_020745735.1. Taxonomy (NCBI): domain Eukaryota; kingdom Metazoa; phylum Chordata; class Chondrichthyes; order Orectolobiformes; family Hemiscylliidae; genus Hemiscyllium; species Hemiscyllium ocellatum. The sequence continues at coordinate 31,710,945 of NC_083414.1, forward strand.
GGGATCTATATCTACTGCTCCCTGCTCAATCATGTATCTGTCTAGATACATCTTAAATGATACTATCGTGCCCGCCTCTACCACCTCTGCTGGCAATGTGTTCAGGTGCCCACCACCTCCTGCGTAAAGAATTTTCTACACATAAACTTTATCCCTCTCACTTTTAACTTGTGACTTCTAGTAATTGAGTCCCCCACTCTGGGGGAAAAAGGGTCTTGCTATCCACCCTATCTTTTTTTTTAAATGAAAGGAATTTTTTTTTAATATTACAACAAATACAAAAGCAAACAATTCAAACCAATATTAAAAAACAAACCCACTAATTACATAAATAAGTAATAACTAATAACGAAGCTAAAAAAGGACAATCTTAACAATAATAGTGATAATAACCATAACACAACTCAGCAAAACAAAGCAATAACCCTGGATCATTGAGCGCAGAAGTTTATACATATTCATATGTTTGTAGTTCCTCCACTCTGGATACCAGATTCATTATGTAGAATTGCCATGGATATATAAAGGCTCTTATTAGCATGGTGGACAAATCTGTACCCAGGTAGTCCAAAAAGGGCTGCTACATCTTATAGAAATTCTCAGTTTTATGGTGCACCATACTCATAGGAAAGTCCAAAGGGATGTGCTCCATGACTAGCTTACACAAGCCTGCCAGACCTGGGGATTTTCCGACACCCACCCTAATAGAATGTTCTTTCTTGCACAAAAGGTGAGGATACTGAAAAGCTAAGAAGAAGAGATACCGTGTCCATCTCCACCTCCGTCCCCAAGGCCTTCTCTACTTCACCTATCACATTGCTCCAGTAATCTCACAATGCTTACTTTATATTTAGGACACATTGGAGATTCTCCCACTTTAAGTTTAGTGAGGCAGTCTGGGGCCAGATGAACCCTGTGTAAAATCTTCAATTGCAAAGCATGGGTCTGGTTGCAAATCAAGATTCTTCTTGCATTTTCCCAGATATCTTCCCATATTTCAGAAGAGATCTCAACGTCCAACTCCCTCTCCCATACCTTACAGAGCCATTCAGTCTCGTCCGAGAGACCCTCTCCCAATAGATGGTGAGTGTTGTTAACAGATAATGTACCCTCAGCACTCAACACCCTCTTCTCCTATAAGGACCAGTTAGAACTGTGGTCTCCTTTTGTATGAAATTTCTCATTTTAAAGAAACAAAAGAAGTCCCTACTGGGCAATTCATATTTCCGAGTCAACTGGTCAAAGGACAACAATATGTCCCCTTCGAGTAAATCACCCAGGTAAAGCACATCTGTAGCTACCCATAAGCAAAAGTGAGGACTGCAGATGCTAGAAATCAGAGTCTAGATTAGAGTGGTGCTGGACAAGTACAGCAGGTCAGGCAGCATCCGAAGAACAGGAAAATCGTTGTTTCGGGCAAAAGCCCTTCATCAGGAATGAAGCTACCCATAGTTTAAACCCAGAGTCCATTACCTCCGGCATACCAAAAATGATGCTTTGGCAATATTGTCCTCACCCTGATGCATTATCTCCACGCCTTCACAGTATTGATGACGATTGGGCTATGGCAATGTTTCTTAACTGTTCTTATTTTGTCTAAGAACAGCAAGCTAATAAGGGGGCATCTTGCCTTAGATGCTTCGTTGTCCAACAAAAGTGAGTGAGGGTTCCTCTGGGCCCAATCCTTCATGTAAAGATAGCAGTGAGTTTAACTGATAGTATTTGATTTCTGAGTGGCCCACTTCTCCCAGTCTGTAAGGTAATTTAGCCAATTTAATTAGGGGCTACTTGCGATACCAGATAAAAGAACTAAACCAGCTGTTCAGTTTTCTAAATATTTGTTTAGTAAAAAGCAGAGATAGCATTCGCATAGGATGCAAGCAGGGCAGAACATTCATTTTAATGAGGGCTATCCAACCTAACCGAGAGATCAGAAGCACCTCCTAATTACATAGGTCCTGCTTGATTCTGTCTAATAAATGAGCAAAGTTGGCTTTAAATAGCCGATCAAAAATGGGAGTAATAAATACACCTAAGTAGAGAAAGCCCTCCTGCGACCATCTAAAGGAGAACCGAGATTCGCCCTCAGAATCAGGTACTCTCTGGAGACTACCCATGGGCACAGCTTCTGACTTCGCAAAATTGATCTTATAACCCGAGAAGCTACCAAATAGTTTGATGTATTGTATTGGGTATGGCACTGAGTCTGTTGGGTTTGATAAGAAGACAAGAACATCATCCGCATACAGAACAATCTTATGTGACTTGGTCCCCACTTCTGGAGCGGTTATATTGGGATCCCAATGTATTGCCTCCGCCAATGTGAAAGGTGATGGTGACAAGGATCAACCCTGTTGACTGCCCCTACAAATATTAAAATTGCTTGACCATATACCATTGGTGAGGAGCACAGTCAAAGGATCACTATACAAAATCTCCACCCACTTGATGGTCTCTCCCAGGCCAAACCGCTTCAGAGGATGAGAAAGATATGGCCACTCAACCCTGTCAAATGTCTTTTCTGCATCTAAGGAGATCACCAATCCCTGTACCGATCGCTATTGACATACTTGGGTCATGTTGAGTAATCTCTGTTGATCTGCGAACTTTTATGAATCCCGTCTGGACCTCCTTAATAATGGAGGGCAGTACAATTTCTAGCCTTAGTGCCAGAGTCTTGGGTAGGATTTTGAAGTCAACATTCAGGAGTGAAATGGATCTATAGGAAGCAGAGTCCTCCGGGGCTTTCCCTTTTTTAAGAATGAGAGAGATGTTTGCCTCTCTTAGAGATGGTGGGAAGAGGCCACAACTATGTGAGTCATAAAACATACTTGGCATTGGCCTTGACAATATGCTTTATCTTCCTTAGAACTCACTGAGGAGCCCGTCAGGACCTGGCGCCTTTCCATTCTGGAGCTGCCTCACAGCTTCCTGCACCTTTTGCTCTGACAATGGGGCATTGAGGAGAGACTCTTGTTCAGGAGTCACTCCCAGAAGGTCCAAAGTCCTAAAGAAAAGACTCCATCCTAACCTGCCACTCTCACAGCTTTCAGATTGATCTATTTCAGAATAAAATTTATAGAATGCTACATTGATCCTTTTAGAATCGTAGGTCAATCGTAATGTCTTCTCTGACTGAGGTAATGGCTTGGAGAGCATTCCTTGCAAGGTATGCTAGGTGCTTTCCCGGCTTACCCCCATGCTCAACCAGCCTTTGACTTGCAGATGTAAGCTCCCCCTTGGCTATCCATGTGAGCATGGAGTTCAGCGTTGACCGAAGTGCTGTGATCCTCTGTATTTTGGCCAGCAAGAGCCTGTCCAAATATGCCTTTTCAACTACTTTCAGATACGCTTCGAACAAGCATTGCTGCTCACCTGTCTGTCACTTCTTACTGGCTGAATAGAAAATAACCAATCCCCCTCCCCCACCCCAGCATAAGCTTTAGCTTTTTCGCAAAGAATGGATGGGCTACTGGCTGAACCTGAATTTAATATTTTTTAAAAATCCCTGAACTCAGTAGAAAAGAATTCAATAAACTTGCTGTCCTTGAGGATGAAGGGGTCCAATCACCAGTGCCTCGTATCCTTACTCTTCACCATTAAATAAACTGGGGCATGATCTGAAATACTGATATTGCCAATTGTACATGACGCCACTGAGCCCAGATGTGCTGCAGGGGTCGGGAAAAGATCAATCCTGGTATGACATTTATGTGGGTTCAAAAAGAACATGAAGTTCCTGTCAGTAGGGTGAACGTGCCTCCAAACATCTACCAACCCCACTTCAGCACACAATTCCCTTAATTGTTTAGATTACAAAGAAAATATCAGCGGGCCTTTGGACAATCCATCTACCATAAGGAATATGAGACAATTGAAATCCCCTCCTATGTTGAAATGCAAGGTTAGCAAGTCTAAAAAGTGCAAGTGTCAAGAATTTAGAGGGTAGGCCAGGGGCCAATAAACATTTAAGATCCCATATTCTTCCCCATGTATCAAAGCTTTAAGGGTTATAAATCTCCTATGTGTCTTTAATGCACTCCAATAACTTAAATGGGAGACTTTTTCTAACTAAAATGGCCACCCTCTACTCCTCATATTGACAGATGAAAAATAAACCCGGTCAAACTCATTCTGTTGTAGCTTCAAATGCTCTGCATTATCTAGGTGTATTTCTTGTAATAGGCAACATCCACTCTCTAAGGCTGCAAAGTACTTTCTTCCTCTTGACAAGTAAATGACTCCCCTTAATATTCTAGGTGCACCACTTAAACACATCCTTAGCCATAACCTTTCTGTAGTACCATTTAGACTCGAGAGAGGAAGAACCCAAACTACAGATCGCTGAGCATTAACATAAAAGAATCCAGAAAACCCAAAAATTACTCAGACTCGAATAACTACAGCCAATGAATCTACAAAACCTACAAAAACTATATTCAACAAAAACAGAAAAATTAACGCTGATTATCTTAAAGAAAACTGGATCCCAAGTGCTCTCAGTCTCCTCTTGATGCCATTATAGGACTTCCTTTGCCAGATCACTGTTGCCAAGAAGTCTTGATAAAACGTGACCCTGGAGCCACCACATAAAAATGTCCTCAAATCCCTCCCCTGGGCACTAGAGGCTTCCATGATTTTCTGCTTGACTTTATAATGATTAAACTTCACCAGGACAGAGCGTGGGCATTGGTGCGCACCTGGCTTTTGTACCACGATCTGGCAGGTTCTTTCAATTGTTACCCTTCCCTCTCAACCCCCAGGAATTCCAGGAACCATTTCTCGAAGAACTTCACCGGCCGCTCACTTTCCGTTCCTCCGGTATTCCAACAACACGCAGGTTCTTTCTTCTGCCCCTGATTTCGAGATTGCCTACCAGATCCAACAGACCCCAGACCTGTGTTTCCAGGGCTTCAATCTGGCTCTTAAAGGAGTCACTGTCTGCCTCTACCCCTGCAGCCCAGCGCTCCAGCTCATTGGTCTTTTTTCAGAAGTCTCGCAGCAAAGCAGATACAAGAGCCAGCTTCTCTTCGATTTTTTTCTTGGATCTGCCTCCCGATAACCTTGTGAAATTTGGCCAGGTCTTCAACCAGGGTTTGGTGAGTAAGCAAGCCCACTGCTTCAGAGAGTTGAGCCATGGCTTGGGCAAGCTTCCTCTTTTTTTCGGCATTCTCCAACTGCAAGGACAAATCTAAGTAGAGATTTTCAGGTTTCTAGCTCCTTTACTGGTTTTTTACACACAGTAAGTATTTGGGTTGGTTCTGGCTCTGTCAGGTCAGTGTTGCAGCACAGAGCCCAGCACACAATCCTAATAAGACATCACCATCTTGGATCCCTGCTATCCACCCTGTCTATACCTGACATGATTTTGTAGACCTCAAATAGGTCCTTCCTCAACCTTCATCTTTCTAATTAAAATATCCTTATCTACTCAACCACTCGCGCCCTCTATACCAGGCACCATTCTAGTCGTCCTCCTCTGCACCCTCTCCATAGCATCCACATTGGTAATGTGGCGACCAGAACTGTATGCAGTATTTCAAGTGTGGCCAAAACAAAATTCTATACAGCTTTCACATGACCTGCCAACTCTTGTACTCAATACTCCGTCCAATGAAGGAAAGCATGCTGTATGCCTTCTTGACTACATTATCGACCTGCATTGCCACCTGGGCCATGGCCCAGGTACAATGGACCTGAACCCCCAGACCTCTCTTTACATCAATTTTCCCCAGGGCTACTTCTACCAGTCTCTTCCATTTCTTCTGGCAGTTCATTCCATACATGCACCATTCTCTGTGTGAAATGGTTGCCCCTTAGGTCCCTTTTAAATTTTTCCCCTCTCCCTTAAACATATGCCCTCAGTTTTTGGACTTACCTACCCCAGAGAAAAGACCTTGACTGTTCACCCTACCCATGCCCCTCAATATTTCACAAACTTTTTTAAGGTCACCCCTCATCATCCGCTGCTCCAAGGAAAATAACTCCAGCCTATTCAGACTCTCTCTCTAATCAAATCCTCCAACCCTGGCAACATCCTTCTAAATATTTTATGAAATCATTGAAGTTTCACAACATCTTTGCTATAACAGGGAGACCAGACTGAGCACAGTATTCCAAAAGTGGCCTAATCAATGTCTTGTACGGCCACAACATGATCTCCCGACTCCTATACTTAATGCACCGACTAATAAAGGCAAACGTACCAAACACCACCTTCACTAACCTGTCTATCTGCGACTCTGCTTTCAAGGAACTATGAACCTGCACTCCAAGGTGTCTTTGTTCAGCAACATTCCCAGGATCTTACCATTAAGTGTATGACCTGCCCTGATTTGCCCTACAAAACTGTAGCATTCTGGTCATCTATGCCGGGTTTAGATTGTTTGCTTGCTTATTACTCAGCATTTTAGAATCTGAAGCGTCGGTCATTTATCTATGAAACATCAACAAATCTTTCAGCTATTGTATCCATTCTGCTGTTTTTAATATCCATCTGATTTGTAGTTCTTCTGGAGTGTATGTAAATGTCCCTGGGAAAATTTTTAGGGAAAAGGAGTTCTCAATTTATCGTCCTGTTTGAATAGTTAGTCTAAGCTATACATAGACCGGAGAGTATGCACTCAATAATAAATCTCCATGTGACATTTACTAGTTTGAGCTCTTATGCCTCGATCAGTAAAATTTAATATATAGACACAACCGGCAGTTATTTTCACGTTTCAAAGAGCTGTAGTTTCTTTAAGTCTCTCTTGTGTCAATTTTCTGGGTTTTTTCCATTTATTTTAAGAATCCAATTTATAATCTAAACTTCAGTCTAGGTTCTATTACATGCTAGAGTTAGGGAAGAATATGCAAGGTGACAAAAATCAGATACAGTATTGGGAATTCTGTTTAATATTTGATCTCATATTAGCTCAAAGAGAATGATTAGCTGCCTTCTTGAGGTTTAGCAATTCGCCACTTGTTTCTTGGCAACCCTATCAAGTTTTTGATCTTCTTACATAATTAGTTCTCTGTTCTCCAGCTCTGTCTTGGCTCACAAGACAATAATCACATTTCCTTTAATTCCTCAGTTTCCAAGCAACCAACCCATATCGTGCATCCATTATAAATTTAATAGCTTTAAATTTGCTAATTTATTACCTCATCTTATCTTGAGCACCATCTTACAGGTTTAGTCCATTCAGTTCCTTTAACAATAGTACAGTTACGTCACATTACTCAGTTACAATCTTTGACTCAAAATACTAAACTGTTAAAGTTAAAAAAAATCACACAACACCAGGTTATCATCCAACAGGTTTAATTAGAAGCACTACCATTCGGAGCGCTGCTCCTTCACCACCTGATGAAGGAGCAGCGCTCCAAAAGCTAGTGTTTCCAATTAAACCTGTTCGACTATCACCTGGTATTGTGAGATTTTTAACTTTGTACAGCCCAGTCCAATACCGGCATCTCCAAATCACCAACTGTTAAAGAACACTTCAACTTCAAAAATCACTGCAAACAAACTGCATACCCGTCCTTAAAAGATTAATAGGATCAGTTAAACTCTATATTACAGATTCAATGTATTCACCCCTTCCCCTTCTTCAGACACTAGTTTCTTTGGCTCAGTTATTTGTTATTTATATGTATGACTTCCCCCTTCACCAGCTGTCACACCATTCATGGGACAGTTGGGAGAAGGAAGGAGGGATCATTTATGTAACCTTTTCCAAAATAGCTGAGAGTACTGCAAGTACTTAGCAGTTTGGCTTGAGTAAATTATCTAGTTTGGCAGTGGACCACCAATATAGTATTCCTTGCCATAACGAGAGACAATTGTTGGCTGTGTTAACCTTTGCATGAGTCAACCTGTACATTGCAGTACATCAGTAGACACCAAAGATTTAATGGCACAATTTAAAAAGGGGGATGTCTCCAGTAGGGGTATCCCACTGTGATATTCCTTTTTCAATTAACACCATGGGAAGCTGATTACATTGTCATTAATTTCATTGTTTGCAAGATCTAGCTTTTAAAAGTGGAATCTTGGTTCCGAAGGGTGGTAGAGGCAAGGATATTGAATCATCCTAAAGTGGTGTAGATAGATTCTTATTAGGCAAGGGAATAAAAGATTATCAGGCACAGATGGGAATGAAAATTTGAATTTAAAACATAAGCAGTTCAGTCATGATCTCATTGAATGACAGGCCAATATATTCTGCCACATACATCCTTCTTATTTCACAACAATTAATTGCGGTTCAAAGCAATTTGTCATCAGTGAAGAGAGATGAGAGAAGAGAGAATTATGATAAGCTAAGTAAATACAAATCTCTCTATATTTGTTACTTCAGTACTACAAATATGAACGTCTTAGCTACTGACCAAGTGAGGTTTATTGATGCTTAAAAGTACACGAGCATGGGCGGCACGGTGGCTCAGTGGTTAGCACTGCTGCCTCACAGCACCAGGATCCCAGGTTTGATTCCAGCCTCGGGTGACTGTCTGTGTGGAGTTTGCACATTCTCCCCGTGTCTGTGTGGATTTCCTCCAGGTCCTCCGGTTTCTTCCCACAGGTCCAAAGATGTGCAGGTCAGGTGAATTGGCCATGCTAAATTGCCCATAGTGTTCAGTGCATTAGCCAGAGGGAAATGGGACTGGGGGGTGGGTTAATCCTCAGAGGGTCAGTGTGGACTTGTTGGCCCAAAGGGCCTGTTTCCACTCTGTAGGGAATCTAATCTAAAAATAGATATGGGATGCAGTGGTTGCAGTCGAGATATTGCTTTGGTGATATAGATCCAGTTCTGGGAAGCATACAGATTTGAGACTGTATCCCTATTCAGATGTGTACTCCATATATTCTTCCTGGGGGATCCCAGGTGGGTAATAATTGACAGTCAGTAAGCTGCATTAGGCAGTACTGAGTCTTTAAAGTCTGTCTGCTATGATTTTGGATCTGCTAGCCATGATCTCCAGGTTTTGTTCCTCCCCCTTGCACTTAGACCTCTGCAACACACATTGTATGTATTTACATAAAGAAAATATCTTGGGCAAATCTTCACTTGCCCACCTCTAATTATTTTTAATCAGCCTTGTTCAGACATGTTCTGTAGCATCTCTGGGGCAGGTTAGACTTGAACCCAGATCTTCTGGCCCAGAGGTAGGGACAAAGCATCTGCATCCCAAGACTCTTTGCTCATTATCAGTAATCTTATTCACTGTTGTGTTTTCATATCAGCTATAAAAAGAAGTTGACTCAATGTGGAATTAAACAAAATTCTGTTATATCTCTACTATAATTGTTACATAAAAAGCATTAACACCAAAAAAAATTGACAGTTCAGAATATGTTTGTTTCTTGAACAAGAATTAAACTAAAATTTGATTGATCTATTCATTGTAAATTACCAAGCACTGTTCTTTAATGCAGTTTGCCTGTATGCAAGTTGGAAGATGCAGAGCAGATTAAAACATCATTAGTTAGAAAGTCATATTGGACAATGGCGCAACACGAGTAGTATTGAATCAGTTACTCATTAAATGCAGTAGCTGATATTTAATTTCTTTGACTTTAAGGGAACTGACTATGAGCCAAATCAATGTGGTACCATCCATTGTGAGCTATCACCCAAGCCAAATTTCTATTGGTATTTCTTGGCCTTCATTCAAGTATAGAGAGAAAAAAATGATCTTCAAACTTAGCAAGTAACTGCCATTCCTTTTTAGAATTAACCTGTTCTAGTTAAGACTTAGTGTCATTTTTTCTGACCACCCACCTAAAAATAAAACTAAAATGAAGATAATCAAGTTTTGAATCAGTTATGCTTCAACGATCACAGAACCTATACTACTCAGGTAATTAGTCAACAAAAAAATGATCGTTCCAATGACCGAATTTGATTATTCAATTTATTGTTACAATTTCTATCAAAATATTCAAGTTTCTGTTCACGACACATTTCAGGTTAAAATGTGCATTGATTTACTTTTTTCTCTACTAAAGGAATTCTTACATTGTGGTTGTAATTGTCAACCTCACTATAATCAGATATATAATTATTTTAAAAATGTCTTTCCAGTTTTAAGTTTGTGCTAGACCTATTGTAAATGACATTTTTTTATGTGCAAATTCTTGAATCCACACAAAGATGTCTTTCTTTGGTGCACTAAGTCTTAAACTAACACTTTGTATTAGGTCTGTGTGCCAAAAAAGGAGAGATGGCTAGTAAGTGATTTTTATCTGACTGCTTGCAGTGCTTTCACTTCTGTTTCTCAGATACTAATTATGCATGGTTTATTGGGATTTCAGTGGTGTGACCTGTCCATATTTACCTCCCTCTCCTTTCCCTTCCAGCCTAAACTTGAATTAGCTGCCTATTTGTTGCAATTGGTGTGGAACTTTTTTTTTCTGCTCTTTACTGGGTTGATATTTGGCCAATACACCAGGTTATCTGATGTAATGAATAGCTTTTTAAATATTGTTTTTAAAGTTAAATAAATAAAATTGGAAAATCTTATTCATGCATTTTTGATTTACTGACATTTTTGAAGAGATAACTAAGAAATATCATACTTCAGATCACCTGATCCTAAACAGCATTCTTGGGTTTATGTAAACCATAGTTTGTAGAATCACAGTGTTTGTATTAATAATTTTCATGCTAATACTTCAGTTTGATATGCCAAATACAAACAAATGTAGGAAAGGCTATGTATTCTATAAAACTTTCAGACCTAAATATTTCATAGCTGTTAAATAAGGGTTCTAGTCATTCTACAGATTTACTTTTTAAATTTCAATGTAACACACTTTATTGATTTTAAAAGTCCTAATTTATTAGTTTTGTAATTGGTCTGTTTAGGTTGTATTAGAATGAATTCATTAAACTTTAAATTAATAATAAACATTCTTAATGTTTAAGTGAATTTCAATCAAGCAATCTTCTATCATAAAAACAATAAGTGCTGAAAATACTCAGCAGTTCTGGCAACATCTGGGGAGAAAGACACAGTTCATGTTTCGACTTGAATATGCTTCTTCAAGTTTCTCATATTAAAACAAAGTATAAACATTTCAAATAAATAGTTGAAGTCAGAATTGTTTAGTTCAATTCCTTTGGTACATAAGTAATCATTAATGTAAAGATTTAACATAAATATGTTTATAATTAAAGCCAAGTGAAAACTGGTAAATGCCAAACAAAAGAAAACCTTTGCTTTCACAGAGCAAAATACAGTCATAGTTATCTGTGTTGTAATTGCTTATTATAATTTTTAATTATTTCTAATTTCAATAGATCACCAAAAGGAGGATGCATTCAAAATTCAAATAGGAATCATCACTGATTTACAGACATGTGCCATGTTTTGTTTTAGAATAATAGAGCGACACAGCATGTCCGTGCTGCCAAGTTTCCCAATTTGCTTGTTCTGAACCTTTCCTGTACAAATCTTTCTTAATTGTTGTAACTGTACCTGCATCTACCACTTCCTATGACCGTTCATTCCACACATGAACAACTGTGTGTGTGAGAAGAAGTTGCCCCTTTCTCTTCTTACCTTAATTACGCCCTCTAGTTTTGATCTCCTCTGGGGAAAAGACCTTGTCTATTCACCTCATCTATGCCCGTCATGACTTTATAAACCTCTATAAGGTCACTCCTCAACATCTTATGTTCCAGAGAAAAAAGTTCAAGCCTATATAGCCTCTCCTCATAACTCAAACCTCCAGCCTCTGGAACATACTTATAAATCTTTTCTGAATTCTCTCCAATTTAATATAGCAGGACGACCAAAAGTACTTCAAAAGTGGCCTTATTGGCATCCTCCACAACCGCAATATGATTTCCCAACTCCTAAACCTATTGGTCTGAGCAATGAAGGCAAGAATGTCAAATGCCTTCTTCATCACCCAGTCTGTGACACAACCTTCAAGGAATCCAAGATCTCTGGGCAAGCACGGTGGCTCAGTGGATAGCACTGCTGCCTCACATTACCAGGGTCCCAGGTTCGATTCCAGCCTTGGGCGACTGTCTGTGTGGAATTTGCATATTTTCCCTGTGTCTGCGTGGGTTTCCTCTGGGTGCTCCGGTTTCCTCCCACAGTTCAAAGATGTACGGGTCAGGTGAATTGGCCATGTTAAATTGCCCATAGTGTTCAGTGCATTAGTCAGAGGAAAATGGATTTGGGTGGGTTACTCTTTGGAGGGTAGGTGTGGACTGGTTGGGCCGAAGGGCCTGTTTCCACAGTGTAGAGAATCTAATCTCTGCTTGACAACAACTCATTCCTGATGAAGCATTTTTACCTGAAACATCAATTTTCATACTCCTCGGATGCTGCCTGACCTGCTGTGCTTTTCTAGCAGCACTCTCTCTACTCTAATGTCCAGCATCTGCAGTTCTCACTTTCATCTAACAATCCCTAGTTAACTGTAAATCTTTCCCTTTTTCATCTTAACAAAATGCAACAACTTTCATTTATCTAAATTGAAATCCATCTGCCACTCCTTGTTAAATGTCATTGTTAAGATTTAAGCCTTGTCCATGGAAAGTTGAACATTCTTCAGTTATAGTCTTAACCATATGTGTTACTAAATAAAACAAAAGGAATTTCCGCAGTATATGTTAATGCACAATTTATTTTATTTCTGTGTATTTCTCCTAGCAGAACATGTATTACTTCTTCAAGCTAATCATGTTGCCATTGAAATAATTTTTAAATAATAGAGCAGCATGATCAGTTAATTTATCATTAAACCCCTCGATAAACTTACTTCAAAGTTTGAGTTGGCAAGTTTATTGATTTGTTTGTGAGCTTAATTCTCCATAGTTAACTAAAGGTATGTTCATTGCTTCACATGTGTTAATATAAATATTTGCCCCTACCTACTTTGTGTAGGGCTATTTTAGTGACTCCTGGAACGTGTTTGACTTCCTCATCGTTATTGGCAGCATTATAGACGTCGTACTTGGTGAACTTGATGTGAGTACTTCACCTTCGCAGCAATCATTACTCCTTTTACTGCTTCACTAAATAGATCACTGGACAAGTCACAAACAATTCTGCCTATTTTCAGACATAAAAGAAGGATCTGCAAAACTTTATTTCTCTCACTTTACTCTCTTTCCTTTTCTAGAATGCACAGGAGATGAATTCCATAAAAAAAACTGTATGAAAGCATGTGTTTTTTTTAATGAAAGCCTTTTTACTCGATGTGTGTAGTCCAAACTGTATAGTATAACTACACTGGTCAGGTGCCAGATTTCTAAAACGTGAAACATTCATTCCCTTTAGGTATCTATTTAGGTTGCATTGGAAATAATTCATTAAATAAAGCTGCAAACTAATAACATAGTTTCTTGTCATCGTGAATTACTTTGGATATTTAAGTGGATTTTAATCAAATAAACCTTGTTGTATTTGATTAATACAATTGAACCAAATGCAAAAATGTTAACAAATAATTGAAGCCCGGAACATTTGTGTATATTATATTATATTATATTATTACATTTGCAGCAGTTAATTTTAGAATTTGACATAAATAATTTTGAAAGAAAAGGCAATTGAATGAAAGAAAAATACTCATGCTTTCACAGTGATGCAAAATACAGCCAAGTTTATCTGGGTTGTAATTGAATTTGTGTTGTAACTCTGGACTCTTTCACTTTTTTCTATTGTCTTTTCTCACCCTTTCTGCTCCTATTGAATGTTTACATTCACAGCACTATTTCGCTGATGCATGGAACACTTTTGATGCCTTAATTGTTGTTGGTAGCGTCGTTGATATTGCTATCACAGAAGTTAATGTAAGTAAAGGCTATCAGTGACTGCACCTCCAAATTATCCTTGTTCCTATATCAAGAAACTTTAACATAAAAGTTCAAAGTCTGAAATTGTCTTATTTGTGAAAATTTATCTTTACTTTAGTAGTGAGTTTTTAATGTTTGCTATACTTAAGGAAAATTCAAGACAATAACTCTAATACTGAGTATTCAACTTCCCACAATGTGATATAAAAAAAACTAAGTTACAATTAACAATGCTCATAACTTGACTATAATATTTTGACCATATATTTAATGAAGATTTTAAACTTGAATTTGAACACCTTTCATTGAAGTTGACAAATTGTGTTCAGGTGTGACAGCTGCCCTAAAGGACCTATGATTGACAGAACAGTGTATAACCAAAGGTAAAGTTATAACCTCATGAATTCAGACAGGGATATGATAGTGTCATTGTAAAATTATTTAAATTGAACTACACTTTCATTATGCTTCCAGGCCAGTTGATCATTTAACAAGAAACATTATTATGGTATGCAGTGTGAGTTTTCCACAACAATGTGAAGAAGGTTGTTGACGATGCCCACAGCTACCTTAGGGTGAAAAGTGGTAGCTGCTTGTAGGTATTCAGAGGTTTGAAAATTGTTCCAATTTTATTTAGTAAGACTCTTTTTATACTGTCTGACTAAATAAATTAATTTTATTTTACAAACTTAATTTCAATTATGAGCATTGTATATTCTTTTCATATATTATAAAGCATATTCCAAACATTAAAAAAATTGGATTCTGTGTCTCTACTTTTGGCATTTAATAATTGAAAACTCGCTACTAAAAACCTTTGGCAGAGTCAGTTAGACCATCATACTTTTCCAACGTGTCCACATTGCTTATCCATTTAGTAATATGCAGATTGACACTATGACATGAAATGAGCTGTGGGTGATTCCCAATTGTTATAAAAGCGTTCTTCTTTAAAATTTTCTCTTTTCTCTCACAAAAGCATAATATGAACAGGTTATTTATAGCCTTATTAGAATTGTAATTATGCATTGTTGTCTTATTTAAAAAAAACAAATAATGTTTTAATAAAATCGTTTTTAAATTTTGAATCATATTGGCTATATAAGTTGATTATTGTGTTCTCATTAAGTACAATCCAAGACTGTTGTTCTGTCTACAGCAATATAATATGTTACTCATTCAGATTTTATTTTTTCATCAATATCTTAGTGATTTAATTAAAGAATTAATTAACACAAAGTAAAGAGTTTAAAGGAAAGCTGGGAAGCTGAATCAAAACTGAGTCAGTATTGAAACTAGAAGTTGCGTCAATATTTTGAATGTAACCTTCCACTAAAAGTTTATTTTATTAAGCAAATTAATTTTCATGAGCTGAACCCTGTACAATGAAATCCCAATAATATTTCAAAGCAAAAATAATAATAGGTTTTTTAATTATCCTTCATTATGTTCATTGTGTTTTCTAGAATCTTGTTGAGGCAAGTATAAACTCTCATTCATGGCCCAGCATCATGCATCTTCTGTTTGTATTTTTGTTGAAAAATGCTTACGATCTCTATTTATACCGAGTTTGAATTGTGGTCATCCAAATTTTCTTCCAAATTTAGTAGGGAGGTTATTGAAATCTGCCATATGCTTCACATATTAAAGTAGATATTCTGTTATTTATCCAATTCAGATTTGTTTAAATAAGTTTGTAAGTTCAATTTTGGCTGGGAAAGGAACACCTCCTAAATTAGCTAATAGACTTTTATGAACCTGGTTGAACAAAATGTTTCAGAAACCTTTAAGGTCATCTCAAAACTTTGCACATTTAAAAAAGATCATAACTTTTATTTACATAATGCAAAATTGTTATTTTTACACATATAATGCAAACAATTAATTGCAAGTTTTAATTTAAACATTTTAATATGTATCTGTGGTGATATATTTTCATTGAAGCTGAAATTTTTGGCACAGAGAAATAGTTTATTATTTGTGGAATAAATTTGTCATACGGTTGATAGAATGTCTTAATATCTAAAGTCAAGAAAGGATTTATTTTTTTTACTGAAGAGATCAGTATGAAAGTTTTTTGTGAGTTTTCAAAACAAGATCAGCAAGCAAGCGAAAATACGTTTCAATGTTGCTTAAAGGAGACAAGAAGAGAAAGAGTTTTGTCTTGTACTAATCAGGTCTAGAATGTAAGAAGCAGACTTGGTTGGAGCCATCAATGGCTTGGAGATGTAATAGGAACAGCCAATTATAAATTGCTTTTTATTTTCCAATGGAAAAAAATGCAATATGTACACAAATTCTTTATATCGACATAAAACTGTGTCCTTTGTGGTAATATATGTGACTTTTAGCAAGTGTACCATGCTGCAGGCTTGATTGATCTTAAAAGGATCACGGACACATGGAAAGACCTGATTCTGAGTCTGCTTCCCTGGTCTGAAAACTTCACTTGCACAGGGTACTGATGAGATTGCAATTGGAGCAATGTGCACAGTGTTGATTACTTTATTTAAGGAAGGATATTAATGTATTGAAGCTGATTCAGACAAGGTTCACAATGCTAGTATTGGAATGAGATTGTTGACTGAGGAAAGGCTAGACACGCTAAGTTTGTATACACTAGAGTTTAAAAGAGTTAATTGATGTTAATTGAATTCTTCATTATTT
The DNA here is from genome assembly GCF_020745735.1 of Hemiscyllium ocellatum. Taxonomy (NCBI): domain Eukaryota; kingdom Metazoa; phylum Chordata; class Chondrichthyes; order Orectolobiformes; family Hemiscylliidae; genus Hemiscyllium; species Hemiscyllium ocellatum. The sequence continues at coordinate 31,727,414 of NC_083414.1, forward strand.
AATGGTTAACATATTAAATAAGTTAATTGATTCTTTCATACTTTTGAGGGGTGTTGATGATAGATGTGAAGAGGTTGTTTCCAATTATGCCAGTATCTAGAACTCAGGTTCACTCTTTAAATATCAGAGGTTATCCATTAAAACAGACATAATGCAAAAAACAGTTCTGAGTGTTGAGAGTCTTTGGAACTGTCTTCCTGAAAATTAGGTTGAAACAGAGTCTTCAAATATTTTTAAGGCAGAGGGAGATAGATTCTTGTTAAGTGTGTAAAGGTTTATTGGGATAGGAAAGGATGCAGATTTCAGGTTATAATCAGATCAGCTATGATTTAATTGAATGGGGGAGGAGGTTCAAGGAGTTGAATGGCATATATCTGCTCCTAGTTCATCTGTAGTACTAAAATTGACCATTAACTGCACCTGCTGTGATTCCATACCAACGATCTCCCAAACAAATTAGCACTGTCTTCTCATCCGATATAATTTGTGTACCTTTTCCCAAAGTCTGTGTTGAGCTTCAGAACCTGATGATTTCAAGGTGAAAAATGTTAACTTTTCGTCTCCTTTGAGTGATGATTAAGTTCAATGCTGTCAAACAATAATCTGTAAACTGATGCCTTTAATTGTTTGTACATGTTCAATTGTATTCTATGTTGAAAGTTTGGTTGACCATAATTTCAACAGATCTTTTGCACTGGCTTTTCTGCATGATCACTTGGACTGAATAAAATAAGCAAAACAAATCTAGGAATGAAACAAAAATTATTTTTTCAACATATATAACCACAGTTTGATATATTACAATATTTCAGTGCTGCTAGAGTCCTAGGTTTTTAATGTTTTAAACCAATCAGAATGTAGTGTTATGAAATTTAAATCTTGGAGTGGGGGCAGGTAGGAGGGGTTGTGGAAGTGGAAGTAGTACAATCATGGATTTGTTGCTGTTTCTCCAAATCTGGCTTTACATGCTGTGTAATTGTGTGATCTGCAGTTTCTCAGGAAGGAAGCATGAATTGTGTGTTGAATGCAGGCATCCAAGATATAGGAAATAGAATCTTTGCAGTGTGGAAAGAGCCATTCAGCACATCAAATCTGCACTGACCCTCCAAAGAGCATCCCACTCAGACCTTTTACCTAGCATTAATCATAGCTAATCCACATAATCTGCACATCCCTCTTCACTATGGGGCAATTTAGCATGGCCAATCCACCTAACATGCACATCTTTGGACTGTGGGAGGAGCCTGGAGCACCCAGAGGAGACCCACCCAGATGCAGGTAGAAAGTGCAAACTCCACACAGTCGTTCAAGGTTGGAATCAAACCCAGGCCCATGGCACTGTGAGGCAGCAGTGCTAACTGTTGAACTACTGTGTAAGTCTTTCAATAATTGTGAGGAAGTTCTCACAACCACAGACAATTCTAATCAGAAGTTCCTCATGTCTTCAATTGTCTAACACCTAGTGCAATGCAGTAATTCCCCTCTCTGAACCTCATGTTCTTAGACATAGCTCTCTTGTTAGTCCAAGATGTGATATTCTGGTTCCATGGGTTTTGTATGCTCAGACATCTCCCACATGAATTTTTTGAAAGGTAATATTAGACATGGGCAATATGATGATATCACTGACTCATCAACCAGCGACCCAGGCTATTGCTCTGAGGATATGGGTTCAAATCCTACTATGGCAAATGGTGATGATTCTTTATATCATCAATTGTTACAATAATACATCAGGTTCACTACTGTTATTTAGTGCAGGAATTCTATCTGTGGATCTGACCCACAGCAATGTGGTTGACTCTTAACTGACATCTGAAATGGCCAAGCAAGCTACTGAGTTCAAGGACAATTCACAGTATGCAAAAAATGTAAGCCTTACTGGTGGTATCCACATTTATTGAAAGAATGCTTTATTGACACATTACTCCAATAGTATCAAGGCTGATATACATCTGCAAGTGATTATTCTGTGTAAAGGCTCCAGATTGCCATAGTTTTGAGCTAGATGTGGAAAGTTCTGTGATCTATGAGGGAGGTTTTCTTATTGTTAGTGTACAACAAAAAGATGTAGGGATTGTTAATTAACCAATGCAGGCATGATACAAATGTCATGCTACCTGTTTATTACTGTGATTGTAGAATGTTGCCATTGTCTCAATTGAGATTTGCAAGACTATTATGTTTAAAAACTACTTTTGGTTCATAAGATTATATTTTGAAACAGTAGCTTTAAATTAACAATAATTAAAGAGAATCATATGACTTCTTCAGGCATCCGCCTCTCAATCAGTCCCTATGGTTTAATTGTTGGAGCTCAAAGAATGACTATGTTTTCGCTGAGGCTGAAAGTTTTTTTCCTCCTGGATACAATCTCTGCATACATAAGTATATTGTATATATAACATATGTAGACCCTGAATCTCCTAAACTTCCAGAAAACTTGTCAGCTGTAAATAATTATGCTGTAAACTATCCTTTTACTTTGAGAAGAAAGTGACTTGGAAAAGATGATAATTAGTTACTTATATTTGGGTAAGAATCTGAAATGAGAAAGATGGTAAAGAGTGATATTTTCGATATTAGGTTGCAGGCTTCCTTACAAACCCATGCATATGGCTAAAAGGAGCTTTGCATTTTGTTTCATGTTGTCTGCAAGCCACCTGAAGGTAGAGAGAGTAAAATGTAGCAGTAGCCAATACTGCAATTCAAGCAGAAGAAGTGCTGACTTTTATCATTCACTGTATAGAACATCGGTAGAAACTCATGTTCAGGTTGAAGGTGGGTTTGTGAGGATTTAAAGGACCTGGAAGAATTGTTTAGCTTGGAACTAAAGGAAGGAATTTATACTATGGCTTCACTGTGAAAGGCAGTTTTGAGATTCATAGTTACCTGGCATATAAAATGAAAAGAAAGGAAGCCATTAGGAGCTGAGATTAATTTCAAAATGGTTCCTGGAGAATGAGGTGTCCATGAAGGGACAATGCAAAATGTAAATTCAGCTGGAGAGTTTATTCTTGTAAAAAGTTAAATGAGAAATCTCTTTTCTGAAGTTTCAAATATATTTTGTCAATGAAAAGAACGTAGTGTTTAGTCAATTATGTTTTAGTCATTTGTAACAGTCAAAGCTTTACTGAACATGAAATCTTTCTTTCAACTATTATTTGGAAATCCAAATTTCTTTTCCAAAATTATTGGTCTCCCAGGGGTTTTTGACAGTCAGTGCCAATTATACATCTAGATGGCTGGATGCCTGAAAGAAAGCACAATGTTGAGAGCTTATCAGCATTTAAAACCACTCTTGTGAAATAACTCCATCGAGGCCAGTATCACTTCACCAAGTCACACTTTATTTACACATGAACAGTCCTTGACTTTTTTACTGCCTCTTGCAGAATCTGGAACCAGCATATCAATCCCTCTGATACCGTTTTTATGTCAGCCAGGGCTTCCTGATTGAGGCTGTTAATCTGGTCCAAACAGGGAATTCCTATGAGGTCCAGCTGGCTGACCTCACTACAATCACTGCAACCTGCATGACTTAAACCAGCCTGCAATTTGAAGGGGAGATGTACCTTGGCTGGAGCAACTGCTGAGAATAGTTGTGGAAGTGTGTCCCAGCAGAAAGAACACAGAAAAAATAGTATGCCAGCGAGGAAAGCACGCTTCAATGTTTTCTGTATCACTGGAGGGCACAGTGTAGGAAGACAGTACTGCTACATCTGCAAGGGAGTAGAAGGGTCTTCTGGGATGCAGACTTTGTAAGGTTTGTAGAGCAGACCATCATGATTACAGCCAGCATTATAGTTCCGAAGCATTGTCACAAGCTGCTTACTAACCTTAAGGTCAGTAAATGCATCTTCTGATGCTCTATCCTTACAAATGAACCCGTAGCCTCACATACTGCTCAATTCACCACATTCCTTTCATGCAAGTACCAACTATCTCTATTGTGAATTATTTTTCATATTCACAGTTTCAAATCACCCTCAGCTGATGTATCTCACAGATTTGCCAATTATGACAGCAATATTACCCAAATAAGTTGAACTAAATCCTAATTCTAACCCATTGAATAGAGGTGGGCAGGAAATATAAGTAGTTAAGACCCAATTTGGGTCAATTTTGTGACATTGGCAGAACCTCTCAAAATGGAGCAGATTCTTGCCCCCCCCCCAAAAGCATGTGGGAATGTCACCATCATCTAGAAAGTCTTTCTGTAGCAATCAGAAGGCCATCTGAGCTGAATGTGACCCCTTCACTGAAAAGGAGATTGTGGATAGGAAAGGCACTACCTACATCTAGTGATCCAAGAGTAAAACAATATTCTTTGGGAACTGGACTGACCGATCTTTTATTGAACAGATGACCTGAAGTTTGCTGGAAATATGGCTCAGAGGGGCAGGGGTGTGTGAAATACTTGGAAAGAGCATATCACTAAGTTGAGGCAGAAACTGAGGTCATGGAAGCATCACTCCCCCTCCAATGCAGTCATCAAGTGCAAGGCACTGTCCGTAGTATTGCAAGTAACATAGGTCTGGTACATTCCAGAATCTTCACTTTAGCAGTCACCTGAGCCATCTCCCACTTCACCTGGAGGTCAAAGATGGACCATGTCCACAGGGACATCATGTACAAAGTTCTGGACAACAGGGAGAAGGATATATCTCCCCTTATCCTGATGGCCACTTTTGTGTGGTTAGATCAAGCTGTGTGCAGACAATCGATTCACAAACACCAAATGTCATTATGTACTAAGGTTATAGAGACAGTCATATGGCATGGAAACAGATCTTTCAGCCCAACCAATCCATGCCGACCATAAGCCCAAACTAAACTAGTCTCTCACCTGCCTGCTCTTCACCCATATTCCTCTAAACATTTCCCATTCATGTACTTACCTAAATGTCTTTTAAACATTGTAACTATAACTGCATCCAGTTCATTCCACACACAAACTACTCTGTAAAAAAAAAGTCCTTGTTTTTTTTAAAGTTTCTCTTCTGTCATTTTAAAAATGTGCCCACTAGACTTGAAATCCCCCACCCTAGAGAAAAGACATCTGCCATTCACCTTATCTATATCCCACATGATCTTATAAAACTCTATAAGGTCACTCTTCAACCTCCTAAGCTCTGGTGAAAAATGTTCCACCCTATCCAGCCTCTCTTTAAACTCAAATCCTCCATTCCTGGTAACATCCTGTATTTTCTGTGTGGTTGGGGAGGTTAAACTAAAATGGCAAGGGTTTGGGAATTCCAGACATTACGACGCTCTTGAGAGAAGAAATACCTTTGGATTTCAGTTATAAATGACTGTCCCCTTGTTCTGTAACCAGGTTTCCTAGTTTGAGATTTCCCACTTGTGGAAACAATTTCTCAACATTTACCCTCTTGAGCCCACTTAAGATCTTGTATATATCAAGAAGATCACCTCTCATTTTATTAAATTTCAATAAATAAAGTCAAAACCTGTTTAGCCATCCTTGATAGTTCAACCCCTTCATCTCAAATATGAGCCATAAAGTCATACAACATGGAAACAAACTCTTCACCCAAACACATCCATGCAGACCAGATTTCCTGAACTGAACTATTCTCATCTGCTTGCATTTGGCCCACATTCCCTCTAAACCCTTGCTGTCCATGTACACATGTAAATATCTGAAAAATATTTTAATTGTGCTCGCCTCTACCACTTTCTGTGGCAGGTTGTTCCATATGTGCACAACCCTTTATGTGAAAAGATTGCCCCTCAGGTCCCTTTTAAATCTTTCCTGTTATGTTAAACCTATGCCCTCTCGCTTTGACTCCCCTGCCCTAGAGGAAAGACGTTTGCTGTTCAACTTACCAATGCACCTTATGATTTTATAAACCTCTATAAGGTCACCCCTCAGCCTCTTATGCTTGAGGGAAGAAAATATACCAGCCTATCCAGCTTCTCCTTATAATAACTCATACGTTCTAGTCTCAATAACATCCCTATCATATTTTTTACCCTTATGACCTTTATAACATCTGATAGTAGGACAACTAGAATTGCACACAGTACTTCAAATATGGCCTTACCAATGTCTTGTACATCTGTAACATGCCGTCCCAATTCCTATTCTCAGTGCTCTGACCAATGAAGGCAAGTGTGCCAAATGCATTCTTCACCAGCCTGTCTACCTGTGATATCAGGTTCAAGGAACCATGCACCTGCCCAGGTATCTGTTTGACAATATTCCCCAAGATCTTACCATTAATTGTGTAAGTCCTGCCCTCATTTATCTCACCAAAATGCACACCTCGCATTTGTCAAAAACAAACTCCATTTGCCATTTTTCAGCCCACTGGCCCAATTGATCAAGATACTGTTTTAATCTTAGATAATCTTCACTATCCATTATACCACCAATTTTGATGTCATCCACAAACCTACTAACCATGCCTCCTATACTCTCATCAAAATTGTTTAGATGAATAACAAAAAAGTAGAGGACACAGCATCGATCCTTGCAGCACACCACTGGTCACAAGTCTCCAGTCTGAACAACAATCCTTGATCACCACCCTCTGTTTCCAACTGCGAAGCCAATTTTGTATCCAATTGTCTAGCTCTCCCTGGATCCCATGTGATCTAACTTTACTAATCAGTCTACCGTGTGAATCTCGTCGAAACCCTTGCCGAAGTCCATGTAGACAATGTTTAGCACTTTGTCTTCATCTATCTTCTTGGACATCTCTTCAAAAAAATACTCAATCAAGTTTGTGAGACACAATTTCCTATGTGCAAAGCCATGCTGACTCTCCCTAATCAGTCCTTGCCTTTCCAAATGCATGTAGATCCTGTCTCTCAGAAAACCATTCCAACAACTTGTCCACCACTGCCTTCCTTAAATATTAGCTACCCTTCAGTCTTCTGGCACATTGCCTGTGGCTGTCAGGAATACAAATATCTCTGTTAGATCCCTCTTGTTTGCTGCACATATTTAGAGTCTCTTTCCAATTAAATAATAATCTGCCTTTTGATTCTTCCTACCAAAGTAACCTTGCACTTATCTACATTAAACTCCATCTGCCAAGATTTTAATCTAGTCGCTCAACCAATGTTATCCCCTTGTAGATTCTTTATGTGATCATCAGGCCTTTGCACCTGTTTTTGTATCTTCAGAAAATTAGGATACATTGTTCTAAGTCCCTTTCTCTTAGACATGAATATAGATGGTTCATAAATGAGGTCCGACGACTGATGCTTGTGACTAGATTAGAGTGGTGCTGGAAAAGCACAGCCAGTCAAGCAGCATCCGAGGAGCAGGAAGAGCAACATTTCGGGCAAAAACCCAGAGCCCGAAACATTGATTTTCCTGCTCCTCAGATGCTGCCTGACCAGCTGTGTTTTTCTAGCACCACTCTAATCCAGACTCTGATTTCCATCATCTGCAGTCCTCACTTTTGCCTGTTGATACCTGTGACCTGTATACATATTTTCAACCTGGAAAAGACTCATTACTCCCAACTTTTTGTTTTCTGTGATAACTAATCCTTAATCCATGCAAAGTTGCCTTCTAAAGTGAGGCAATAAAGAGTAATATAAATTACTTTAAATATTAATGAATGTACTGATACGAGGAAACAAACTTAGAAAAAGAAGGTCCAAATCTAAGTGTGTAAGATTCAATATGTCCAATATATTTAAGTTATCTGATTTTACAGGAACTAATTAACTATACTTTGTGGTTTTGGTTAATTTTTAAAATCTATTTGTTTCTTCCACTCTTAATTTATTTTTGGAATTTAGTTTTCAGAAAGTGGCATCAAGTCGTGTTTGTGGTATTATTTATAATAAGTTTACATGAATTTTGCAATTAACATTTGTTATTGAAAAATACTTTATTTTCCACAACAGTAAAACACCACCATAAAAGACCAGTCATTGCATGTATTTGGCACCACATTATATTTGCATGAATTTGTTGAACTCACTCTTTTTATTCTTCTTCTCTTTCCCATATTTTCACCATTATTACCTTGCACTTGAGACATGGAAGCCTTTCAGCTTTATGTCTAGTTTTTTTTACACAGTCAGTTGCTGTGACAGAATGTGGGTGCTTGGAGAGAGTCATAATTGCAGCTTTTGTCTGCAAAATACTAACTTTTTCATAACATTCAAATCAATTATTATAGTTGGCCTTGGGTCACCCGTTGAATGTCATGGTTAGTAACTAGCCTTTATCATATCAATACATTTTGAGTGTTAATTTTGATTGCATTTGTGTTGATATATATATATATATATATATAGCTTTTAAATATTGTTGCAATAAATTAAAGTATAAATGCATGTACCTCCTTTAATAAATATATCATGCATCGATAAGTAACATTTGCTTATTACTAATCATTGAATTTCAGTGAGTGTAAAAAGTAATTGTGTTTGCATGGGGAATGGAAGAATAGTTTATTAGCGCATTATCCTATTACCTCTGGAAGCTGATTTAAATGCAGCATGTGCTAATGTGATAAAATGACCAGTATTTACTGATTGTAAGGTTCCTATGAGAAATGACTTTGGATTATCTCAACACACTTGGTACTAAATTAACAACTTTTTTTTTCTAAGAGACATTTTTTAAAAAGGAAATCTCACTCTGCTGTAGTAGTTGTAGTGTTCTAAGATTTGGAATAGGTAGAATCTTGGGAGACAGTATTTTATTTCACTCCTAAGCAATGCTTTACTCAACCAGAGGCATACGATACGTGGGTTTGGTTTTCAGGTCTTTCCCAGGGTTGGGAGTGGAGTTAGATGGGAGTGTAAAATGATGCTACTGGCCATTGTGCCAGTTTCCTGACACCAGTCATGTTCACTTGGTTCAGGACACAATCCTATTTTATCCATGATGAATACTAATTAGTAGAACTCATGAACAAGGAATGCTGTAGTTTTCATAGGACACACCAACTGCACAGTTATCTGTTCAAACCAAATGAATCGAGGCAAGTAATCCGTACAGAGCTAGTCCTGTCCACATGATCAAAATAACTGAGTCTTAAAATGGTGCATGGCACAGAACGGGAAATTGATGATTGGGAAATAGGTACTGTAGTAGCAGGGACAGTCAGCATTAAGTGTTTGAGGAGTGCAGAGATTATCACATTCTTGGCAACAGAGATGAAGGAACAGAGGAACACTCATATCAAATGACTTGCTGAGTCATTTTGTCACTGTTCCTTCTCCTGTCCAACCAAAACCCAGAGAATGTAAGATCTGTTTGACATGGTGTCGCTGTTGGCCAGCATTTATTGCCCATCTGTAGTTGCCCTTAAGTAAATGATGGGGAGCTGCATTCTTGAGCCACTGCAGTCCACGTGCTGTAGTTGACCCACTTTGCCCTCTGGGTGGGATTTCCAGGATTTTAAGCAGTGATTGTGAAGGAATGATGATATATTTCTGAGTCAGGATGGTGAGGGCATGAAGGGGAACTTGCAGGTGATGGTGTTAGGTGGCAAACCAGCTGAGAAAGTCCAATGATGAATTCCTTTTCAGGTCTATAGTTTGCTGAGGAGGAAACCCCTTCTCAAAAATTCATAAATCCAGCTTGGCTACACCTCTGCTTTCTCAGGAAGGTGTCTCTGACATGGAAGCCCATTTGATTGCCAGAAATTACAGTTTCCTTGAGTTGGCAAATTTTCAGCCTGCTTTTTGTAATGAACAAGCAGAACTACCTAGCAGCTAACTGGTATATCTCACCAACCAGCTGCCTGTCTTCCTGTCTGGGTGGGCTTAATCATTTAAACTGGTCGTCTTGTTTAAATCTCAGTGCTTTAATTTTAAGTTTGAGCTATCACTTTATATAGTTATTAATTTAAATATTCATTTCTAAAGCCTTTTTCAAAGCCAACAGAGAGCCCCCCTACAGGGGAACCTGGGGTAAGATGCAAAAGTGTTCCCCAATGTTTATTTGCATGGATGTTTTCCTTCTTGTGAATCTTCTCTTACTAATTTTAAACCAAAACGTGTTTCTGAATTTCAGCCTTTGAGTTACTAATGTCAATTGTCTTTGATATAATATTGTCAAATAGATTGTTTGATTCCATAATAAATTTTCAGAATTATGTTGACCACAACTGACAGTTTAAGACTTTAATAAAAGCTGGTTGTGATAGAAAACATAAATATTCTGAAAATTTACCTTTTGTCGCATGAAGTCTTTTAGATCTCTGTGCTTACACAGTTAAATATGGGAAAATAATTATGGCACACTTTGAATTCCTTTGTGATGAACTTTTTGATTGTGTTCTCCCTGTTTTGTCTTAATACCTTTTTAAAGCATTTATTATATTTTAATGCGAATTGATTTTAATTGAATTTGCATACAATTATCTTTAGAGTTCAGAGGAAAGTTCCAGAATTTCGATTACTTTCTTCCGTCTCTTCCGTGTAATGCGATTGGTCAAACTACTGAGTCGTGGTGAGGGCATACGTACATTGTTGTGGACATTTATCAAGTCCTTCCAGGCATGTATGCAGTTTTTTCCTTGTAATCAGGGAATTAATTGACATTATTACATGTGCATATCAAAAAATGTTAGTCAATGTTTGCAATGTCTAATTTATGCTAATTATATCCAATGCTGAATCATTTTTTTTAAAAAGTGTCCTGTACGGCCTCAAATGTCAACCATTTAACTAAAAGACCCAAGTAATATTTCACAATAAATCTTAGTACATGGACTATGGACAGGTTGTGCCATCAACATTGCTAAGTTTAATACTCAGATGATATTCAGTTCTACTCATATTTGATTGTAGAATTGTAGATTCAAAGGGAATGTATCCAATCCACATTACACTCACCTTCACACCTGGTCTTACACTGAAATCCTATACTTGAATCCCATTTTCACAACTGGGTTGCAAATTAGAATATGGCACAGTGAAAAAAACTCCACAAAGGTCAGTACCCCATCACCAAGGCGCCCTTTATTTACATGTGCATTGTATATGACCCTGACCTAGTTAGTTCAGAACCGATCCTAAAGTGAACAGAACCCCGACACTCCTGTTTATATCTGTCAACCAGGACTCCCTGATTGGACCAGGTTCACAGCCCCAATCAGGAAACTTGTATTTTATGATGTCCATCTGGTTGCCCTTGTTGTAATTACTGCATCCCTCCCTTTGGATGCCCAGGACATGAGCCCATTCTTTTTCCTGTAGCTTCTCCTGGGGCGTTTTCTCACCAGATCTGTTTCTTCAACTCTGCTTCAGATACTGGTGATGTGTACTGGACCATAGCCTACCACTTGCTCCCAGAGCAACTAGGCTGAAATTCTTCATCTTCAGACAGTAACTGAGTCAAGGCTGTAACATCTGCCAAGTCCATCTCATTCTTAGAGGTTTCTTTGATGCTAGGCAGAGGTGGAGAATGCATCAATCCTGACAGCCTTGCTGAATGTTCTGAGGGGCTGGGTATGTTTGCGCCTGACCCATTTGTGAGGTTTCAGTTTCAGTTTCATGTGGTCCATGTGCTTGCTCAGGACAGCCTCATCTACTTGAACTTTATACGTAATGGGACCTGACCTCATGTCAACCATGCCTCATACCCCTGCAGGGCTATTCCTGTGATTTTGACACCAAACTTAGTCCACTGAAGTAAACTGCCCGTCTTGCATAGCAGAGTCTTGTGTCTAGTGTTGGCCTTCCCAATGCCGTTTCTCCCTTTACCTACACATTCCCCCTTACACCCTCTCCAGGTTCGGGAAGATCAGTTCAGAAGTCACATGACACCAGGTTATAGTCCAACAGATTTATTTGAAGTCACAAGCTTTCGGAGTGCTGCTTCTTCGCCAGGTGAAGGAAAGATCAGGTTTAACCTAGTGCGAGTCTTTTCCCCATTAGCAACTCTGCTGGAGCTGCCTCTGTAGTTGTGTGAGGGCAGTCCTGTCATCAAATTGGAACCGGGACAGTTTGGTATCAAGTGAAGTTTTAGGCTGTTTCTTTAAGCCTGCCTTCAAAGTTTGGACTGCTCTTTTTGACAGATGAGTGGATGATGCAAGGTACAGAGCTATCCTTACATGCCAAATGCTATTTGACTTTAGGAAGTACTCAAATTCCCTATTGGTAAAATGGCCTATTGTCTGTGACCAAAAACTCTGGGAGTCCATTTGTTTCCAAAGGTGCTTGCAACTTTTCAATTGCCTTCTTCACGTTTTACAAATGAACCCTACGCACATTCAACTACTTTCAGTGGGTATTCACAATGATTAAAAATATAGAGTCAGTAAAAGGACCATCGTAGTCAACGTGTAACCGTGTCCAAGTTTACCCAACTAATCCCACAAATATGGGGAAGCTGCTGGCAATAATTGGCACTCTGGAGACTGCCTCTCCAATGCAGCTACGTCAGCATCCAATCCTGGCCACCAGACATAACTTCTTGCCAGCATCTTCATTTTGGAAACCTCCTGGATGACCCGCATGGAGTTCAGCCAGTATCTGGCAGTGACCTTTGCTCGGGACAATCACACCTGCTCCTCATAATAATACGCCTTCCAGTATGGTGATCTGATCTTGCCGGGTCCAAAAAAGTTTCAATTCTGGTTATGATGGCCCTTTTGCTTCCCTCAACATCAACTGTTTTGTTTCACCAGGACAGGATCTTTTATGTCCACAGTCTGATATTATCAATGGTGACCAGAAGCTGTCCAAAAACTTTAAAACCAGAATGTACTGTTCCACTTGAGACATGACCAGTGGTGTTTCTGTCAGTGGGAGGCCACTCAAAACATCTGCTTTGCCACCCAGATGATGTTCCAATTCGTGATTCTGTGCACTTAGAATAAGAGCCCACCATTGAATTTAACCTGAAGCCTTGGGTGGGCACGTCTCTGTCCTCCTTGTGTAGCCCTAGTCGGAGTTTGTGGTCCATTACTATTACAAATGTACATCCATAAAGGTATTGATGGAACTTTCTCACACCAAAGATGACTGCCAAACCTTCCTTCTCTCTCTGTGTATCTTCGTTCGGCATCAGCCAAAGTCCGGGAAGCATATGCAATTGGATGTTCTTCTCTGCTGGGCCACCAGTGACCCAACACTATACCAAAACTATACAGGGAAGCATCACAGGTCAGTACTGCATCTTGCCTGGGATCATAGTGTACCATCTTTTTAGATGCCTCTTCATTTCACTAAAGGTTACATCTTGGTTACGAGACAATTTCCAAGGTTGACCCTTTTCTCAATAACCTTGGAGAAATCTTTAAGCACAATGGCCAAGTTCTGTAAATGCTCTTTATTTGGTCATCCCAGTTATTAGCACACCAGCCAGATAAATGGCAACCTGAGGTAGAATGTTCTCCATTGTTTGCTGACAATTAGCACAGGCTAATGATATCCGAAAAGACAATCTCATATATTGGTACAAACCTTTATGGGTATTAATTGTGGCATATTCCTGGGAATCCTGCTCTAATTGCTATTGCAAGTATGCATGGCACATGTCCAGCTTCGTGAAGGACAGCTCCCCTGGACATTTATATGAGGAATTGGGTATTTATCCAGCAGTTTACTGTTTGTTTAAAATCTTCACAAAGTTGAACCGATCAGTCGGGCTTCACAGTTGGTACAATCCGTACTACACATTCTGCAAACTGGACTGGTTTGATGATTCCTTCACTTTCCAGCCTCCTGATTTCTGCCTCTACTTATGTAAGGCAAACATCACTGGGCAGGCCTTGCAGCATCATGGAAATCTTTTTGGTCAAAATGTAAGGTGACGTAGAGGAGCCAGTGTTGGACTGGGGTGGACAAAGTTAAAAATCAACTAGGCAAAAGTGAGGACTGCAGATGCTGGAGACCGGAGTTTAGATCAGAGTGGTGCCGGAAAGGCACAGCAGGTCAGGTGGCATCCAAGAAGCAGGAAAATCGACATTTCAGGCAAAAGCCCTTCAGGAATGGAGGCAGGATATCTCCAAGGTGGAGTGATAAATGGTGTGGGGGGGTGGGGGGAGGCTGGAGAGAAGGTAGCAAAGAGTACAATAGGTGAATGGGCGTGGGGATGGAGGTGATAGGACAGAGAGGACGGCGGGGGAAGGTAGCAAAGAGTATAATAGGTGAATGGGGGCGGGGATGGAGGGGATAGGTCAGAGGGGAGGGTGGAGCGGATAGGTGGGAAGGGAGATTGGCAGGTAGGACAGGTCATGAGGACAGTGCTGAGCTGGCAGGTTGGAACTGGGGTAAGGTTGGGGGAGGGGAAATGAGGAAACTGGTGAAATCCACATTGATGCCCTGGGGTTGAAGTGTTCCGAGGCGGAAAATGAGGCATTCTTCCTCCAGGCGTCAGGTGGTGAGGGAGCAGCGGTGAAGGTGGCCCAGAACCTTTTATACCTTTTCTTTTGGCTGCCTTTTGAGCAATGGCCAATGGAAGGAGTGCGCATGCAAATTAATGAATAGATGCTAAAAAAAATATATTTCTTATTGACATTCAGTGCCTAAGAAAAACAATTTCTGAAAATATCAGAATACATCTTGTGATTATTCTGTTGCCATTGTAACTGTTTTTATACAATCTAATCTGGTAAAAATGTTCTTCCTTCTCAGGCTCTTCCATATGTTGCCCTTCTTATAGCCATGCTGTTTTTCATCTATGCTGTAATTGGCATGCAGGTAACAATTTTGTTGAATGAAATCCAGGTGAAAATTTAAAATACTTTCATTCTGTGTCTTGTTGATAACTAATTAATTGAAAATAGGCATAACTTAGTTGGAAATAACTGCAATTTAAGAATTTTAAAGTTTTTGAATTAAAAGATTATTTATAATCTGAGGTCTCTGGTGATTTGACTTAATTGAAATTTCACTAGTAGAAGTGAGTAAGTTTTATCTACCAGGACTTGAATAAGAAACAGAAAACTACCTATCCTAGTTAACTGTTCACTAAAGTAGTAACAAAAACAGTTGTGCTCAATAGTGAAATAAAGATTATTACTTGTTTTCCAGATTTTTGGCAAAGTTGCCTTGCAAGACCATACACAGATAAACAGAAATAACAACTTTCAGACTTTTTTTCAGTCTGTTCTACTTCTTTTCAGGTAAAAAAGCTAATCCAACAATTTTGATTGAATGTCACTCTTTATTTGTTTTATTCTCAAAAGTCAATATGATCTGCTTGTCTGTCCATCTACCTAAAATGTGATGTCCTCTTGACCGTTATTTGACTTACCTTTGATGTCAGTTACCCTTCTCAACTATTATCAAATCCCCCACAACTGCCAGCTACTACTCCTGTGGACCCCTGACCATCAACTGTTCACAACCTCAGCCTCTGTTGATCTCCCCTTCTCACAACTGAGACTGTTGGCCTCACAATCAGGACTCATCCAAATCACATGCAAATCCCAATGTGTCTCACTGTCTGAGACCCTCACACCTAACAATTTCTTTACTGTGCCGACCTGCTATGAATTGGTCCCACCCAATGGTCAAAAACTCTCCCTCTGCTGGCGCTGGAAAACACAGCATAATTTTATTTTGTTTAGGTATTTAATTGTTTGCTCTTCTCAGACAGCTTTCCCACTTTCTGAAACAATAACCTAATCATCAGGTTGGCAGCTTTCCAGGCCCAGCAGTGTCTGCTGTCTAACTGTTACGAGAATGAAGCAAATGGAATGCCATCCCCAACCCACCAGACAGGTGGCATGGTTTCCCTGTGGCAGTGGCTGATGCTGGAACTGTAGCAGTCCCTGTACCATTCTGAACAGAAAGCCTGCTATTGGAATCAGGGATTTCGGGAACCAAACAGGCTCTGGCAAAGGGGTGAGCTCATCCCAAGTGCAGTGGGTCAGTGGCTCATGCAGCTGCAGAGACTTTCCATTAGTCACATAAGGCCAAAAGAGGAGAGACCCTGTTTTCCAGTCTGCATCCCTGAACTGGCAATAAGTCACTGGGTTTAACTGAGTAGCCTTCCTTGGCAACACACCCTGTTGGCAGCAAGAACAGTTCTTGAAATTGTCCACTTGAGGGCCCTGATATGCCTAGGTGTGGGAAGGGCACTCATCATCGAGGTGCCTCAACCAGAGGTGAGAACAATAAGCACAGCACCTCTTGCAATCCAATTTGATTTTTATACCACCACATAAATTGGCTCTGTAGTAATTAAGTGCAAGTATGCTGTGAGATACTTATCATTTACCAAGTCTTTATATTTTGAACTTATAAGTATGAATGAGTGACAGATGATATCCAACAATTTTGTCCAATCAGAATTTCAAACATTTGACCTAATAGAACACTGCAAAGAAGCAGTTTGCTTGATTATGTTCAGGCGGGTGTCACAGTAGCTTAGTGGTTAGCACTGCTGCCTCACTGCGCCAAGCAGCTAGGTTTGATTCCAGCCTTGGGTGACTTCTCCCCTTGTCTATGTGGGTTTCCTCTGGGTGCTCCAGTTTCACACCGCAGTCCAAAGGTATGCAGGTTAGCTGGATAGCCCATAGTGTCCATAGATGTGTGGGTTGGGTGGGTTAACCTAGAAGATGCAGGATTACAGGGATAGAGTGTATCTGGATGACGTGCTCTTTGGAGGGTCGGTGCGGACTCGATGGGCGGAATAACCTGCTTCTACACTGTAGGGTTTTTATGATTTTATGATAATTGTGGTTGGGATTTAGTGTTCTGTCGATTAGATGTGATGCAGGGAACTTCAGCGGCAATTAGCTCTGTGACTCCACAGCAAGAAAGCTTTAAGGACCAAGCACCAATTTGATACTTAATTGCTGTTGGACAAGTTTTTCATCCAATCAGGAGCCTTGCAATAAATATCCCACCATGACTGAGTTTGCTGTTCAATCAGAGGCTGGCAGACTTGTAGCTTAAGAATGTTGATGAAGACCTGGGCTGCAATGCTGTGAAGAGCAGTACCAGTGAGCAAGTGTTGTTTTGGGAAGGCATATGGAGTGGGGGATTATTGGGTGAGAGGCTATCATAGGCAATGTTAGGGGGTAGCTTTTAACTGTCACCACTGCTCCCATCTCTGCTGTCTAACTGTTACTAGATTGAAGCAATTGGAATGCCATCCCCAAACGACCAGGCAGGTGGCCTGGTTTCCCCGGCAGGAAAGCAACCGTGTATCTCGCCTGCTGGGAACGCAGATAATTGGCATAGGAGCAGCTTGATAGTCATGGGTAGCCATTGGTTGACTGCTAATGGCCCTAATTAATGGCAGCTGGAGAAGATTATCAATGAACCTTTCTCCCTGATGTAATTGGTATGGTTCTAGGAAGTGTCGCACATCGCTCAAGGTGACAAGCAGCCCAATTTTGCCCCAGATGTAGAATCTGAAGTGTACCAAAAATATGCAAGGATGAGCTGATGTTTTCCATAAATATTCAGAAAAAAACCCACAGAGATGATGAAAACATATTCTTTAGTACCAATATCCTGTAACATAATATTTTCTGAAGTGCTTTATAAGAGCAATTATCAAACAAAATTTGACATTGTGCCTCATGAGGGGATGATAGAATTAGTGACCAAAACATTGGTTGAAGAACTGAGTTTTAAGATGTTTCTTGAAGGAAGGGGAAGAATTGGGGAGTTTTAGGGAGAGGATTACACAGCTTCCGGCCTTGACAGCCAAAGGTACCTATAATATAATAAGGATGGTGTAAATAAAAATCACAGTTGAATTAACAATTCACAAATTTTATTCAGGATCCGTCCTCTATTGTGATTCATTAATCCCTTTATGTAAAAGGTTCACATTATTTCTGCAGCTAACAGTCTGCTCAACCTTGCCTTCAATTTGCACCCCGTTTTACATCCAACACATTAAAGCCATTACATTCTTATTCTGGTTGCTCTCATAGTCAGGTTGTCAGCTCCACTCATTTCAGTATAATAGATGCATGCAGTGTCCACTCGTATCTTCAAGGCCTTTTGAGGAGGTGAGCACTGTGATGCACTTTTTCTCCCACCAACTCTATTTTGACACCCATTTCTTTTCTTGTTACTGTGACATTACCTTGGTGGGCAATGGGTGTTAATTGCAATTTGATAAATTGTGCATTTCTGTAAATCTTTTGCTGCCTAATTCAACATATTTATACATGAAACATTTAATACAGTTGCTCTCATTGTCTATCTATAGTGCTCTCCACCATTATCCAGTTAGGCAGATCTATGCTCACCGGTTTCCATACTTAGCTGTCTAATCATAGGGAGAGAATTTCTATCAGTGATTTATTTTCCCTTGTTACCTCTGGTGTTTCCTAAAAATGACAGTCCCTTCCAATTTCTCATGTACTAGCTGTCTTGTAGTGGCATCATTAGAAAACACAAGACTGCCTAGCCACTACTTTTCTCGACCCTACTACTGTCTTTAAATGATCAGACTGTTGGTCTAAAATCCAGTAATGGATGAGCAATTTTCTAATATTGAGAAGATTGAAGTGACTTGTATCTCTGCGATGCATGTGGCTCCTTTGCCACTGATTTAGTTCATTCCCCTCACACTTTGAGCCTGAACTAGATTGTTTTCAACCCAATGATGAACTTTTAACCACATGTCCATACTGACAGTGAAACCTCCTATTTTGACTTGCTTTATACCATAAGTCTTTACTTCTGCTGCTGCTGAAACCCTCAACCATGTTATCCACTTTATTATCTCCAGGTTTGATGATGTTATTGATTGCTGGCCAATATTTTGTATTCTTTTGTCTGGAGACTTGAAATCACCCAAAACTCTGCTGCCACCTTGCCCCTAACCTTCCTGCCCACTTATCATCTACTAAATGACTCTATACTCCAACTGTCAGCCTCCACCCATACTTGTCACCTACTCCATTTACACCAACTCCCATCTACCTTACCCCATCTACCTACCATTCTACTACTTACCCTCTTGCCACCCTTTGCTTGATACCCTATCACATGGCCACCATAACTATTGATATGATGCACTTGCTTAACCTTCTTTCCATAATTTTCAAAGAAGATGTGAATTGTCAAGCCAGTAGTGCTGTAAAAATGGCTGTGGCTTCCACAAAAATTCTTTGTATTGTTCCCTGCAAGGGTTGCTGCACTGCATCCATTATGAGCAATCCTGCATTGAAACTGTGGCCTGAAAGGTCATAGGAAAGTCAGTTGCTAACTTGTTGTCAATCAGGGTCAGGAATAGAGATTCCGACCCAGATCAGACGATTTGGGTCATGGCTCCAGAGATTTGCAAGTTGAGTAGGTTTTACAATGAACAGATGACTTTGCAGTCATTGAAAGGTGAAAAGAATTACATTAGAAATTAACATGAATACTAAGTTAACATTGATATTCTTTCTGATGACTTACTGCTGTCTCAATAGGTGTGCCACTGGAGAAGCCTGGCAAGAGATCATGTTGGCATGCATGCCTGGAAGACGCTGTGACCCGGAGTCAGAATATAGTTCAGGAGAAGAGTTTACATGCGGTAGCAATTTTGCTATTGTATATTTCATCACTTTTTACATGTTATGCGCCTTTCTGGTATGTGGCATTCATAATCGTGTTGCTTGAAATTAGCTGTCATAGAAATTTGACTTGAAATTTTAACATGAAGTTATCATTCATCCAAACAGTAAATTTATGTTTCTAGGAACAGCTCAAGAAATAAATTAACGTAGCATGTATCTGAACCGTACTGCAAATAGAGTATTAGGATTAATCCTTGGGCTGTTGATGAGTGTGGTGCTGGAAAAGCACAGCCAGTCAGGCAGCATCTGAGGAGCAGGAAAGTCAATGTTTCGGGCATAAGCCCTTCTTCAGGAATGCCTATAATGCCTGAAACATTAACTCTCCTCCTCGGATGCTACCTAACCGGCTATGCTTTTCCAGCACCACACTCTTCGAATCTGATCTCCAGCATCTGCAGTCCTCACTTTCTTTTAATCTTTGGGCTGTGCTGAAGGGGTTACGTTATCTGGGGTAGTGAATGTGGGCATGACTATCAGTCTTAAATCTAATAGGTTGGGATGGTGGAAAATGGGGCAAAAATAAGCTTCACATAACTAAAACGCATGGATATGAAGTTTTCCCTGCATGTCAGTAATATGTCAGGTCCTTATATTCCCCCTGTCCTCCTCTTTTATATGTCAGGTTTCAGGAAACTCAGAAAATCTATCTGTGTAAACTTAAAAGTTAAAATCTTGGATACTGAATCCAGTCAATTTCTATCAAGTGTCAGATCCGCCTGTACAAGGGCCATACTCTAGTTGAAAGCTAATATTGGCAGCTTCCTGTGCTCAGTAAATGGAAATTCACATTTCTTGTCAGAATAAAAACTTATCCCCAGTGAGGAGGGAAAAATATCAATGAAGAAAATGGCTGAGCAAATGTTCTTACGATCATTTTAAATGAACTGTACCAGAGATTAGAAACAAGAAATTTTTAGACAGGAAAATGCATTTCAGTCAATGAAGTTTTCTCAGGATGTTATTCTGAAAGCTGCCTTCCTTTTTTGTTACTACGTTATTGAATTCAAATTTTGCACAGAATCTTATTCTTTGTATAAACATGCATGTTTGGATTTAGTATTACTCTTATTATCAACAAGCTACCATGTCCTTTTCCTTTTGTTAGAAATAATTTGATAAATCTCCTTTCATAAATGCTGATTAACTGCATTCCAACTCTGACTGTCTTTTTGCTCAGTTCCAGTCATACTTTATAATGGCATTGACATTTAACCCTCTGATGTTTGTCAGAGGTTTGTTTTATTCATAATACTTTCTCAAGGATTCTTAAATGTACATTATCTAGACTGAATGCATAGAGTCATAGAAATGTATGGCATGGAAACAGACCCTTCGGTCCAACCTGTCCATGCCGACCAGATATCCTAACCCAATCTCGTCCCACCTACCAGCACGTGGCCCATATCCCTCCAAACCCTTCCTATTCATTTACCCATCCCCATGCCTCTTAAATATTGCAATTGTACCAGCCTCCACCACATCCTCTAGAAGTTCATTCCATACATGTACCTCCCTCTGCGTGAAAAAGTTGCCCTTTAGGTCTCTTTTATATCTTTCCCCTCTCACCCTAAACCTATGTCCTCTAGTTCTGGACTTCCCGACACCAAGGAAAAGACTTTGTCTATTTATCTTCTCCATGCCCCTCATAATTTTGTAAACCTCCAGAAGGTCACCCCACAGGCTCCGACCTTCCAAGGAAAACAGCCCCAGCCTGTTCAGCCTCTCCCTGTAGCTCAGATCCTCCAATCCTGGCAACATCCTTGTACTTCTTTTCTGAACCCTTTCAAGTTTCACAACATCTTCCCGATAGGAAGGAGACTAGAATTGCATGCAATATTCCAACAGTGGCCTAACCAATGTCCTGTACAGCTGCAACATGACCTCCCAACTCCTGTACTCAGTACTCTGACCAACCGTGGGCGGCACGGTGGCACAGTGGTTAGCACTGCTGCCTCACAGCGCCTGTAGACCCGGGTTCAATTCCCGACTCAGGCGACTGACTGTGTGGAGTTTGCACGTTCTCCCCGTGTCTGCGTGGGTTTCCTCCGGGTGCTCCGGTTTCCTCCCACAGTCCAAAGATGTGCGGGTCAGGTGAATTGGCCAAGCTAAATTGCCCGTAGTGTTAGGTAAGGGGTAATATGTAGGGGTATGGGTGGGTTGCGCTTCGGCGGGTCGGTGTGGACTTGTTGGGCCGAAGGGCCTGTTTCCACACTGTAAGTCTAATCTAAAGGAAAGCATACCAAACGCCTTCTTCACTATCCTATCTACCTGCGACTCCACTTTCAAGGAGCTATGAACCTGCACTCCAAGGTCTCTTTGTTCAGCAACATTCCCTAGGACCTCCATTAAGTATATAAGTCCTGCTAAGATTAGCTTTCCCAAAATGTAGCACCTCGCATTTATCTGCCACTTCTCAGCCCATTGGGCCATCTGGTCCAGATCCTGTTGTAATCTGAGGTAACCCTCTTCCACTACACCTCCAATTTTGGTGTCATCTGCAAACTTACTAACTGTACCTCTTATGCTCGTATCCAATTCATTTATGTAAATGACAAAACGTAGAGGGCCCAGCACCGATCCTTGTGGTACTCCACTGGTCATAGGCATCTAGTCTGAAAAAACAACCCTCCACCATCACCCTCTGTCTTTTACCTTTGAGCCAGTTGTGTATCCAAATAGCTAGTTCTCCCTGTATTCCATGAGACCTAACCTTGCTAATCAGTCTCCCATGGGGAACCTTGTCGAACACCTTACTGAAGTCCATATAGATCACATCTACTGCTCTGCCCTCATCAATCTTCTTTGTTACTTCTTCAAAAAACTTAATCAAGTTTGTGAGACATGATTTCCCACTCACACAGCCCTGTTGACTATCCCGAATCAGTCCTTGCCTTTCCAAATACATGTATATCCTGTCCCTCAGGATTCCCTCCAACAACTTGCCCACCACCGAGGTCAGGCTCACCGGTCTATAGTTCCCTGGCTTGTCTTTACCGCCCTCCTTAAACAGTGGCATCACGTTTGCCAACCTCCAGTCTCCTGGCACCTCACGCTATGACTATCGATGATACAAATATCTCAGCAAGAGGCCAGCAATAATTTCTCTAGCTTCCCACAGAGTTCTCGGGTACACCTGATCAGGTCCTGGGGATTTATCCACCTTTAACTGTTTCAAGGCATCCAGCACTTCCTCCTCTGTAATCTGGACATTTTGCAAGATGTCACCATCTATTTCCCCACAGTCTATATCTTCCATGTCCTTTTCGACAGTAAACACTGATGCAAAATATTCATTTAGTATCTTCTCCATTTTCTGTGGCTCCACACAAAGGCCACCTTGCTGATCTTTGAGGGCCCCTATTCTCTCCCTAGTTACCCTTTTGTCCTTAATATATTTGTAAAAACCCTTTGGATTCTCCTCAATTCTATTTGCCAAAGCTACCTCATGTCCCTGTTTTGCCCTCCTGATTTCCCCCTTAAGTATACTCCTACTTTCTTTATACTCTTCCAAGGATTCACTCAATCTCTCCTATCTATACCTGACATATGCTTCCTTCTTTTTCTTAACCAAACCCTCAATTTCTTTAGTCATCCAGCATTCCCTATACCTACCAGCCTTCCCTTTTACCCTGACAGGAATATACTTTCTCTGGATTCTTGTTATCTCATTTCTGAAAGCTTCCCATTTTCCAGCCATCCCTTTACCTGCGAACATCTGCCTCCAATCAGCTTTTGAAAGTTCTTGCCTAATAGTGTCAAAATTGGCCTTTCTCCAATTTAGAATTTAAACTTTACCATCACTATTTTAGAACGAATAGAATTATGGTCGCTGGCGCCAAAGTGCTCCCCCACTGACACCTCACTCACCTGCCCTGCCTTATTTCTCAAGAGTAGGTCCAATTTTGCACCTTCTCTAGTAGGTACATCCACATACTGAATCAGTAAATTGTCTTGTACAGACTAAAGAAATTCCTCTCCATCTAAACCTTTAGCACTATGGCAGTCCCAGTCGATGTTTGGAGAGTTAAAATCCCCTACCATAACTACCCTATTATTCTTACAGATAGCTGAGATCTCCTTACAAGTTTGTTTCTCAATTTCCCTCTGACTATTGGAGGGTCTATAATACAATCCCAATAAGGTTAACATCCCTTTCTTATTTTTCAGTTCCACCCAAACAACTTCCCTGGATGTATTTCTGGGAATATCCTCCCTCAGCACAGCTGTAATGCTATCCCTTATCAAAATGCCACTCCCCTTCCTATCTCGCCTCCCTTTCTATCCTTGATGTAGCATTTGTATCCTGGAACATTAAGCTGCCATCCCTGAGCCATGTTTCCGTAATTGCTATGATATCCCTGTCCCATGTGCCTAACCATGCCCTGAGTTCATCTGCCTTCCCTGTTAGGCCCCTTGCATTGAAATACATGCAGTTTAATTTATTAGTCCTACCTTATCCCTGCCTGCCCTGACTGTTTGACTCACTTCTGTTCTCAGCTGTACCCGTCTCAGATCGATCTCTTTCCTCACTATCTCCCTGGGTCCCACCCCTCCACCTTACTAGTTTAAATCCTCCCAAGCAGTTCTAGCAAATTTCCCTGCCAGTATGAGTCCCCTTCCAATTTAGGTGTAATCCGTCCTGCTTGTACAGGTCACTTCTTCCCCAAAAGAGTTTCTAATGATCCAAAAATGTGAATCCTTCTCCCATACACCAGCTTCTCAGCCATGCATTCATCTGCTCTATCCTCCTATTCCTGCCCTCACTAGCTCGTAGCACCATCTACTTAAAGAAAAATTCTAATTTTTGGAATCTACTTTGACTCAGTTTGGGTGCTCTATACATCCCCATTCCACCAACACACACCTTACTGCTGGTTATGGAGATTGCATTCCATTTACACAATTCTCTACACTCCCCTTCTGCTGTGCTCATTCTATATCTAATGTTATCAGCTTTCTTAATCATTTTTAAAAGGAATAATAGTGCAGGAACATAAAATAATTTGAATGGATAAACTTGACTGTATCTCATGCCTCATTTAAATGTCACTAGCAAAATGTAGACAATTATTGAGAGCAACTCAAGCAGCTTATCAATGAAGAGGCTTTGATTTAAGACACAGCACTGTTGGCAGTACGCAAAAAAAGATGGCTAAAGGATGTTGATCAGCAATGGAGTGACCTTGAGAGAAAGTTAGAAGCAGGAATGCTGGGTAGGTAAAGTTCATGATTAGCGCTAAGTGGCCATGCTTTGAATGTGGACTTGGGAGGAGCTCAAATGCACCTTGTTGCTCCACATTCAGTTCAGCAATTGTTTTAAACTCACCTCCTTGGTAGCAGCCTGCTGCAGTCAGGCTGGTTATACTGCATGTGCACATGTTTTTTTTCTCATTCAGGCTGTACAAACTTATGCAAGAGACATGAGACAGCCATTGGACTCCTTACATTGTTATACTAAGGGACTAACATATGTTTCAGACACATTTCTTCAATAATAAGTGTGTAAATCACGTGTGACATTTTGGAAGCAGGAAACTCCCTTTTAGTTGCAAAATAAAACAATCACATACCATTGAATTCTATCTGTTTAATTTTATCTATTTCAAACACCTTCATTACTACCAAAGAGTTTTTTAATGCATTTGATTCTTTTTCTTTTGCTTCTGTAATTATTATTAAACTGTTTCAACTAGTTTTTCTTGCCAAATCTTTTGCATTTAAAGTGCATAGTCTTTACAGTACTTTAATCATCCTTTACCATTTTAATAATTATTCCCCTTTCAAAATACTTGGCTTCACAAGGATGAGTTTATATTAAAACAATGACAATCATTTACAGAACAGAATTCTATCAAAGTTGGCATCTGTAGCCCTCTGGGGCACTCCAGGTGTAACACCTCTGGGAATGCTTTGGAAGGGCCGTATATTTCATCAAACGTGGATTGATTGGGTTTCAGCTTTATATTAAGGATCACATTGTATGCTATAAGAGATGGAGGCTGACTTTTCAGTCAGTCCAGACAAAAGTCTTGTGTAGGCATGCCAACTCACCATGCTGTATGACCCACTGCTTGTGATAAAGTTTGCTACTTTCATTTGCTATCTTTAGCATAAGGATATTCAGGGCCTGCTTGGTCTTGTATGGTACAGAAAAAAACTATGTGTAATTATTGCATATTAGCAACCAGTTCCAAATTATATTGAAATGATACACAGATTTTGAGGAGACTAGATGTTTCACTCTTTTGAGATTTAAAGGTTTCCTATACACAAATCCATATGATGTCATCATACTGGATAGCACTTACAACACTCTTCAGTATTTAGAGATATGCTCTATTCCTGATGAAGGGCTTTTGCCCGAAATGTCGATTTTCCTGCTCTTCGGATGCTGCCTGAACTGCTGTCCTTTTCCAGCACCACTCGAGCCTAGAATCTGGTTTCCAGCATCAGTAGTTCTTGTTTTTACCTACTCTTCAGTATTTGCCCTTTCAAATCTATGTACAACAAAATTCAATAATATAGGAGGCAATAGGGTTTGAGCAGGTGTTTCCATTGTTCTCATGTGTGATATGTCACTGGTGTTGATACAGACTGTGAATGGCATCTGTTGACTTCAGCTACCTGGAGATTCAGGATTCTGCCACAGGTTGGATTTCCAGAAAGTGGCATCATCTTTATGGCCCTGGAAAAAGAACCCCCTAAGGCATATTATAAGAACTATGAAGATAAACAGGAGAATAATGACAAGGCTTCAAAGCAGAACTTGCTACCAGGAGCATGATGCATTTGACAAGTTTCAATACTTGTTCTTAGTTTGGGAATCTGAACACTGCATTTACTGTTCTGTCTGCATTACCTGCAGTGCCATGTGTCTTTTAACAACTTGTATGACATTCGTCATCCAATCCCTTCAATCTTTATAAGTACATTCTCTGCAGAAGGTTCCAGCTTCTGAAGTTTTTAATGTCAATGTATGTGATGCGTGAGAGTGCTTAGGGCACTGTGTAATGAATAATACTTAATTTTATTTTGTTCCTTCTGAATACAACCTCAGTGACGAGTGTGTAGACTGGCTGAAATTTTACAAACAGGTTTGCTCAGTTTACATTTTATTGGGCAAAACTAATGTGAAAATCTATGCCAAATCTACCAGAATCACAGAAGTGTTATAAGCGAATGTACCTCTGTGTTTCCCAGGAATTGCTGTTTTTTGCAATGTCAATACAATGTTGCAACCAGTAAAACAATTCCAGCAGTGAATGGTAATATTTCACCTTTGTATGTAAAATCAACACAGAAGTCAAGAATTTACTGAGACAAGCATTCCCAAACGGCCAAATAATTTTCTCCATCTTTACATTTCAGATAATAAACTTATTTGTGGCTGTTATCATGGACAACTTTGATTATTTGACACGTGATTGGTCCATTCTGGGTCCTCATCATTTGGAAGAATTTAAAAGAATATGGTCTGAATATGATCCAGAAGCAAAGTAAGTAAATTGAATTTAATTCTATCTTGCAATTAGTTTTAAATGTTATGAGTATTCCAACTTGCTTGGCTGCAGTTTTCTGTGGAACAGAACAACATAAGTGTAGTTTAACAAATTTTTGCTCCTTGCATTTCATTAATGAGAAGAACTTTATGAACTCCAAAACCTGCTGCAATGTTACTCCATCCATTAGATGTATGTTGATTTACTCATATAACTGACAGGTGACATTATGTGATAGAAGTGCAAATTCATAAGGTTACCCCTTAAACCTTGCAGGTGAAAAATCCAAGGGTTTTTTTTAACAATAATATTTCACAATGTTTTGTGATTATTTGACTGATGTAGTAATCTGTGAAAGTGAGTTCAAATCAATCCATGACAATTTGAAATTCAACATTTTTTTAAATTTGCAAGTAAAAAGCCAGTAAAAGTGATCATGAAATTGTATTGTAAAAACCCTTGTGATTCACGAAGAGAGAAATTTGATGAGTGGAATCTTGTAGGGGTGGACTATGGCAAGATTTGTGGCAAAATCAGATGAGATTTCCTACGAGGCTGATTTTGATGTTGGGAGCACCTCAATGCATCTTTTATGTATTTTTTTCAGGCAGTCATTTCCTTGCTAGGCACTGGTGATTTGACAATTAATAGGTTGTATAGATTGGTGATCGCCCTTATTAATGCTTCAACTCGCCTCAGTAATATACAGTTTCTGACGCTATCACACACGCTGAGCAAACTAGATATTGAGAATTCTCAATGCGGAAGTCAGAATGAGTACCTGGTGACTTCAGCTTGCCACTGGCTGTGACCAGCCTCCTCATTGTTCAACACCAAATGGTATCTCAGGCTATGGTCCATGGCCTCTAGCCGCATGCAGCCCTCATCCATGGACATTAGGATTTAATATTTCTCAACCTATCACAATTATAATGGCACTTTCCTGATTCACTTGCAGGGCATTTAAAGTACAGATTTACATTGCAGGGTACACTGCCAAGAACACTCTGCATACATGGAGAGCCACTAATTCACTGATTCGGCCAAACTGCATCTCAAGGCTGTTTGCTTGCTCTCTTAGCACTCATTCACTTCATGTCTACCTGCATGCTGTCACCATCCATACCTTACCTTGTAGTGCCAATTAGCACAGTCACTAATCAAGGAGCTCAAGTTCCTGGTCAGCAGCTCACAGTTAAGAGGCATACATTTTACTGTACAGCAGCATGCTACATCAATCTTACCCATCCAATAATGGTGGTGGATGGACCAGCCATTGCTGCAGAGTTCTGAGGGGACACAACTGAGAATCCTATGTATGGTTCCTCCTTCAGCTAGGTACCTCTTGGCACTGCCATGCCTCCTTATGAGGAAGAGACTTTGATGTTTACTCCATACTCTGTGGCCGTGTCTTTGGTCCTGAGGATCAAAAATTGAAATGATAGAGCTTGGATGAGTTTGCCTCTCCAGCAAACACTGAGTGTGCTGGATCTGGCCGTCCATGGTAGCCACTGATCTGTCATTGGAGGCAGCCAAAAAGTTGCATGACTAATTGCACTGCTGACACTTCTGGGTAAAGAAGGCCATTGCCTCCCACATTTCTGTCTCTCTCTCCTTCTCTTCCTGGTCCATTCTAACAAAATCCTTGAATGATTGCCTGAAGCTGAGCAGGTGCCTGATCTCTGGCAGTCCTCCGAGTACCAGCTGCCTCAGACATTTCTTCCCCACCCAGCTGTGGAGCAGTTGCAGTGAGGTGATGACCAGATTGTGCTCCCATACTTTCTGAGGCAAAAGTTCCTACCAACATGTCAGGATTCAAACTAGTGGGAGGTGTAAGAGGCAGACTTGTCCTAATGCTTTCTTTGAAACTCACATCCTCAGAAGCAAAGGAGGTGAATTCTGATGGAGCCATTGTACCTTATAGGTGGAGGATACAATGTCTGTAACTGCAAGACAAAAGAGAGAAATGTTTGCACCCAGTCGTTAGAGGTGGAGTGGAATGAATGAGACTAGCAGCAGGGTTAATATGAGAGTTGCTGTGGTTGAATAGTGGTTCTTCACTCGATTAGCATGGCATGGAATTCTTGGCAACTCTGCAGGAGTGATCCCAATCTTTTCCCATGAGGGCCAAGGGGTTGAATGTCTGGCAACAATCTACCCACACAGGCCCTTTTGGCAATATTGTGTGCTTTTCTCACTTGGAATGAGATAAAGGGAGGAATTAAGTGAGGTGAAAGTGTGTGACTATGTGACACACATTTTGGTACTAGTATAAGTCGAGAAAGGTGGTGAAGCATTCAAAGGGAGTGTACAGGCAGCATGTATTAAGAGGAGGGAGATTGGGGGCTGAGGAAGGGTGGTGGATGAGAGTGAGTAAAGGAAGATCTTGAAGATGTTATGATTCCAACTGATGTTATCACTGAATGAGACAGATCCCAGAATAAAACCTGACTTGTTAGGTCATATTTTGTTTTGCCTTGGTTTTCTCCCACTGAAACATAAACATATAATACTGCAAATTTGGTTCTAACAATAAAACAGAATGCTATTAAGAAAGAACTGAAGATAGAATTGAATAAACCAAGCTATCCATCTATAATACAAATTCAATTATTTTAAAGTACACTTTAAAAATATAATCTCACTAACCCCAGTGCACATTGTTATAAATAAGACTGTCAGGGTCTGGTGACATGGCCTCCTCTGCTGGTCCTCCAGTAAAAGGGCACTCCTCCTTTGCACCACCCTCCAGATTACTGTCTGTGAATTGCTACACAATCTACATCAATTCAAGAGGAAAGCCCATCACTACATTATCTGGGAAACTATGAAAGGATAATGAATACCAACCTCACTAGCAACACCCATGTCCAAAGAATGTTTTTATTTTTAAAGTATATGAGATACACACAAAACAAAAACATACTATGTTATTCAAAGAAATTGCATGACCATAGGGTCACACAGCATGGAAACAGACCCTTTCATTCAACCAGTCCACGCTGACCATGTTCCCAAACTAAACTGGTCCCACCTGCCTGTGCTTAGCCCATACCTATTGTAACTGTACCTGCATCCACCACTTTCTCTGGTAGGTCATTCCACACATGAACCACTCTGTAAAATAAAAAAGTTGCCCGTCATGACCTTCTAAATCATTCTCCTCTCACCTTAAAAATATGCCCCCTAGTTTTGAACTTCACCACCCTAGGGATAAGACCCTTGACATTCACCTTATCTATGCCCCTCATGGTTTTATAAACCTCAGTAAGGTCATCCCTCAACCTCCTACTCTCAAGTGAAAAATGTCCCATCCTTTCCAGTCTACTTTTGTGTCTCAAATCCTCCATTCCAGGCAGTATCTGGTAAATTTTTCTGGACCCTCTCCAGTTTAACAATATCCCTACAACCAGAACTGCCCACAGTACTCCAGAAGAAGCCTCACTAACATCCTGTGCAACCTCAATATGACATCCCAACTTCAGAGGTCTGAGCAATGAAGGTAAGTGTGCTAAGTGTTATTTAACTTTTGGTTCATGTGCACCTCATTTCCAATATATTTGCCAGACTACTATTTCATTTCATTCAAAAGTTATTTGCACAACCTCATTGTGAGTGTACTGTTTACACAGAATTTTCTCTAAGGGTAATAGCTATTGAGAAGTTCCTGTATGACTGTGTTCAATTTTAATGGGCAAATTCAAGTAATATGTAGACTGGGGCCTGTAGTATTTCTTTTTCAGGTGCTAAGTTGCACACTTCTTTGCTGGATGCTCCTGCACAAAGCTCTTGTATTACCCCAATATCAATCCCTTCCTCACTTTCCTACTTTAAGGCAATATTTAAGATTGTTTACAGATTATTAAAAGACTGATAAGTGTAAGTTGTCAGTTGTGTGAGTGGTCAACGGAAAAATTTACTCTATTCACAAGACTGGAACTGAGAAGCAGTTTTGTCAACCTTACATATTTGATAGGGAAGGAGTTTCATCAGATTTTGATTAGGTGTAAAGTGATGGTGCTGGGAAGTACGTGGGATTTTGTTTGGCCATGTTTTCCAAAATCTTTCGAACTGTATTATATGTAAATAGCTTGGTTTGTTTTATTTTGTTTTGTTTTTATTTCTTGAGTTTCTTTTCTTGTTAAAACTAAAATTGCAATCTTGTGTGTATGATGTTTCAGTGAAAAACTGCCAAAAAAAGCATCAATTGTTTTTACTGGGATCTGACTTGTCCAGTAATAATATCAGCTGATATCATAACTAGATAGATAATGGAATTTGATGCTGAATCAGACTATTTACTTGTGAATGAACAAGGATAAAGTATCATAGGTTTTGTTATCATACTTCTCTCACTATTTTGTAATGATTTAAACACTCAATTTTTCACAGAGGGAGAATAAAACATCTTGATGTAGTTACTCTACTTCGGCGTATACAGCCACCACTGGGCTTTGGAAAACTTTGTCCCCATAGAGTCGCCTGCAAGGTAAGGCAATTTATAAACTTAAAAGTCTCATTGATCAGCCATACAGATAATCTGACACTTTTGAAGGTTGTACTTGTAGAAGCTAAGTAAGCTAATAAGTATTGTGATCCAGGACCTTGCAGCTTATTTAATCCAGTTTACATTTGTGATACAAGATGGTCAATACTCAAAATGAATTTGTATCATATATTCCTTATAGCAACTGATATATTTAGAAATATTCAAGTGAAGGCTCATAAATATGACATGGTTGTTCTTGCACAGATTGTTAGAAAATCATAGTTCCTGATAATTATGTACATATTCTGTAAATGGAAAATCATGGCCCAATTACAAATTATGCCAGCCTATCACACAAGTATTAGCATTTTGATATTCCTAGCTTTGGAGAGTTGGATTGCTGTTGTATTGTTAAATTAAAGGTGTAGTTTTTAAAATTTCTACTGTTGCAGATTTAGATTTAGAATTATTTTCCATTGGCATGAAAGAAATTCCAGTAGTTCCTACTGTACTGCTCAGGACTGCAAAACTTAATATAAAAATAAAAAGTAAAGTATCAATAATGTAAGGTTAAGGAGACAAAATTTCCGAATGACACTAAGGTCGGTAGCATTGTGGATAGTGACAAAGGATGTTGTAGGTTACAGAGAAACATACATAAGCTGCAGAGCTGGGCTGAGAGGTTGCAAATGTAGTTTAATGCAGAAAAATGTGAGGTGATTCACTTTGGAAGGGGTAAACGGAATGCAGAGTATTGGGCTAATGGTAAGATTCTGGTAGTGTGGATGAGCAGAGGGATCTTGGTGTCCAGGTACATAGATCCTTGAAAGTTGCCACCCAGGTTAATCGCGTTGTTATGAAGGCATACGGTGTGTTTATTGGCAGAGGGCTTGAGTTTTACAACCATGAGATCATGCTGCAGCTGTTCAAAACTCTGGTGCGGCAACGGTTTGGAGTATTGCATACAGCTCTGGTCACTGCATTATAGAAAGGAGGTGGAAGCTTTGGAAAGGATTCAGAGGAGATTTACTAGGATGTTGCCTGGTATGGAGGGAAGGTCTTACGAGGAAAGGCTGAGGGACATGAGGCCATTTTCGTGAGAGAGAAGAAGGTTGAGAGGTAACATAATTGAGACATATAAGATAATCAGAGGGTTAGATAGTTTGGACAGTGAGAGCCTTTTTCCTTGGATGGCGATGGCTAGCACGAGGGGACATAGCTTTAAATTAAGGGGTGGTAGATATAGGACAGATGTCAGAGATAGTTTCTTTACTCAGAGAGAAGTAGCGGCATGGAACACACTGCCTGCAACATTAGTAGACTTGCCAACTTTAAGGGCATTTAAATGGTCATTGGATAGGCATATGGATGAGAATGGAATAGTGTAGGTCAGGTGGACTTCAGATTGGTTCCACAGGTCAGTGTAACATCAAGGGCTGAAGGGCTTGTACGGCGCTGTAATGTTCTATTAACAAAGTTAAAAGTTAAACATTGCAGTAATTGTGGTGTATTGTAAAACATACAAAATAAGGTTAAAAGTTACACATTGCAGAATTTCTTAGTTTTAAGTCAAAAATAAGTAAAGCTGAAAGTTCAAACATTACAGTTTTTCTTAAGAGCTTCGCCATGGTGGGACCATACTTCGAGGAATCACCTCAAGACCAGGACTTTGTATTGATGTTTCTTGATTCTGACAAAATATTGGTAAAAGAAGTTATAAGAGGGGTGAAAACTGATGGACAATTTATACGTAGAAGGGCTGGCTGTACTTAGGATGGTTAAATTAACTGGTTCATATGGTTTACATCCTGGGTGACTAAAGGAAGTAGGGATAGACATTGCAGAAGGACTTGCTGTAATCTTTCAATTTTCCTTTGATATGAGGGAAATGCTAGATGATTGTAGAATGGTAAATGTGACACCATTACCCCAAAATAGACACATGGGCAATCTTAATAGCTACAGGCAAGTTTAATTGTAAGTAATATTTTTGAAAAAGTTATCAAGCAAAAATGAACAGGCATTTGGCGAGGTTTAACCTAATTGAGGAAGACTCATGCAAATTTGTAAATTCCAGATCATACCTGACTGATCTCATTTAGTTTTTTGATGAAGTAATAAAGTAACAGAAAAGTTGAATGAGATGAATGTACATTGTCTATATGGATTTTAAGAAATATAGGATGAATTACCACAACAGGAAGTTTAACAAAGTAGAATGGTCACTGTCAATTTGGATAAAATATTGTTTCTAGAATTGAAAACAAAACTATGGTAAATTATTGCTTTTCATACTGGAGAATGCAGACAATGGTGCTCTGATGTATTAGAGCCACTGCTTTTTAATAATTTGCATACTGGAATTCAGTGTAAATTTCTGCTGGTTATCCCAAAATATGCTGATAATGAAAATGATCCCAATGGACTGCAACATGACATAGACGCACATTAGAATGAGCATACAAATGGCTTGTGGAACCTAATAATCATTAAAAGAGTAATTAACACAGAATATGGAATCCTGGGCTTCATAAAAACGGAAAGTCATCAAGGCAGTTCTGCTGAACATTTTTAAAATGATTGAATGTTTGTGTTAGAATATTGTGTCCCATTCTGATTGCCACATTTTAGGAAGAATGTGAGAATCTTTGAGAGAGGCAGCGGAGATTTACCAAAATTTGTTTTTATTAATTATTTCATGGGGTGTGGGTGTTGCTGACAAGGCTGTATTCATCATTCATCCCTGACTGGCCTTGAACTGAGTGGTTGACTATACTATTTCAATGGACAGTTAACAGGCAACCATATTGCTGTGGCTGTGGAATTAGATGTTGGCCAGGCTGAGTAAGGATGGCAGATTTACTTCCAGAATAGGTAGGTCGAGTTTTTTGACAGTTGATAATAGTCTCATTGTCTCCACTATTGAGAATAGCTTTTAACTCCAGATTTATTAATTATATTTAATTTCCACCAGCTGCAAATAGCTTTCAATTCCTAATTTATTAATTATATTTCATTTCTACCAGTTGAGGAAAAGGATAAATTGACCATCAAATTGAAAGAAAATCATACCATGTGGCAAAGATTAGTGATGAGAGGATTGAGAGAATGTTAAAAATGAACAAAAAGTGATCAAAAAAAAGGGAGAACATGAACTATGAAGGCAACAGCAGTAAGAGCCGATTTAAATTATATAAAGGGAGAATCAAAGGTGAACACAGCCCTTTCAAAATTCCTGGGGAAATAATCATGGAGAATTGGAAGTGGCAAAGGAGGTTTTTTCCATACCTCGACACTGGATTCATGGTTTCCATGAGTCTCTGAATTCCAGATTTTCTTTATTGGATTTAAATTCACTATCTGCCTTGGCAGGTTTAGAACCTAGGTGTCTAGAACATTACCTGGGCCTCTGGATTAACAGTGATAATACCACTCAGCTGTTGCCTGTAAGTAGTAGAATAACTGGTAAGAATCTTCCAAGAATTCTTCGAGTTTAGAAAGGTTCCAAAGGAATGGGAAACTATCAATGTAACTTGTCTGTTCACAAGGGGTGGGAGGCAAAAAGAACAAGTCAATATAAGCCAGTTCTTTTAACATTTGTCATTGGGAAAACATTTGTGCCTATTGTAAAGGATGCAATAGCAGACCATTGAGAAAAATGCACCATGATCAAACAGAGTA
Source organism: Hemiscyllium ocellatum (assembly GCF_020745735.1). Taxonomy (NCBI): domain Eukaryota; kingdom Metazoa; phylum Chordata; class Chondrichthyes; order Orectolobiformes; family Hemiscylliidae; genus Hemiscyllium; species Hemiscyllium ocellatum. The sequence continues at coordinate 31,762,573 of NC_083414.1, forward strand.
TAGCTTAAGAAGGGGAACTCATGCCTGATGAATTTATTACAGTTCTTTGAAGAGGTAACAAGTGAAATGGATAAAGGATATGCAATATATTTGTATTTCTAAAAGGCATTTGATAATATACACACGTAAGGCTACTTAATAAGTTAAGAGTCTATAGATGCTGGGAGTTGTATATTAATTAAGGAGAGAGGATTGGCTAATTAATAAGCAAAGAGTTTGGTTGAAAGGGGCATTTTCAGGATGACACGTTGTAACTGGTGGAGTGCCACAGGGATCAGTACCAGAGCATGATTATTAACAATCTATATTAATGACTTGGAGAAGGAGAGTGAATGTACAGTTGACAAATGTATGAATGGCAAAGATTTGTGGTAACATAAGTTGTGAGGGTTACAGAGTCTGTAGAGGGATAGAGACAGGTTAAGAGTATGTGGGGAAAACACACATAGATGGAATAATTTGTGGGAAAGTGTGAATAGAGAAAAGCTGCTCCAATTAAATTGATGATACAATAATAAGATGATTTAATATCTTCAGGAAAAGGTGCAAGCAGCTGTGAAGAAAATATTTACTCAGTGCATAGTTATAACCTGGAACTCTCTGCCTTCAATTGCAGTGAAAGCAGAGATTCAGAAAACCAGCAACTTTGTTTGCTCAAATGTTAATATTTTTCTCCTAATTCTTATTAAACAGCAAGTAAAATAACATGGTGACGTCTTTTATGGTGTAAAACTAAAATTTACCCACTTTCTTTAACTTCCAGAGATTGGTAGCTATGAATATGCCCCTGAATAGTGATGGAACGGTAATGTTCAATGCAACCCTTTTTGCCTTGGTGAGAACAGCTTTGAAAATCAAAACAGATGGTAAGATTCATGCAGATGGATCAGAATACATCCAGTAGAAAAGTATCTAAATTAACTCTAGTGATAACTGATAACTTAATATTGTTGTTCAAGATTGACTGGAATACATTTATATGAGCCATGCCTTACAGACTTGAAGTTGCAGACTGCAAACTCTGACAGCAGGAACCATTAGCCAAAATAGAGTATGAAAGCAAATGCTCTACGCATCAAAAAGCATCTGTGAAGGCAGGGATAGTGATAACTTTTCAAGTTGATGACCTTTCATCAAGCCAACAATCTGAATCCCAAGTTGGGAGTACAAATTTGACACAATTGCCAACTCTGCAAAACTGACATGAAAGTAAATTCCGTTGTTTTTTGAGGGGGTGTGGTGGTGGCAGTTGCAAAGGGGAGTCATGGTGTCAAATCCAGAACAGATGTGGAAAGTGAGCTGTATGGAATACCTCCCTCAGTGCACTGGTTCATTGTCAAAGGTATTCACAGAAAACAAAAACCCAGAACTCAGCCCATCTATTCCCTCAGCCCCCTCCCACACTGTGCAGCCACCTCATGCCCTCCATATTTCATGGACCCTCTTATTCTCCATGCTGATCCATACCTGCCAAATAATGCCTCATAACCTCCAAGCCAATCTGTGCCTCTGGAGTCACTACCCCATTTGCAGGCGGGTGGAGGTATTGTTCTTTCATTTACTGTCTGTCTGGCTGGCTAGCCACCATTTATTGCCCATCCTTAGTTACCCTTGGTGATGACCTGCCTTCTCGAACCTCTGCAGTCACATGTTGTAGTAAACCCACAATGCCGTTATGGAGGAAATTCCAGATTTGATCCTATATCTGGCATCTATTAGTCTCGTGAGACCATGGATCTGTGGCTGGGAAGTCTTGCTTGAATCTTTGTTTGTAGAGCAGCATCTGTTGTGGCTGTAGAGGCCCACACGGGAGTCGCAGTCTCAGCTGCAGCGACTGCACTTGAAGGTGCTCACCTCCAGTGTTGTCCTGGTGCTGTTTTCCGGTGGGTACAGTTTTCTTCAACAGCAAGCTTGAGTTTCTCCTCTTCTCTTTTTAGACATCTGCGTAATTCCAGCCTCCAGTGAGAGTGACTGTTTGCAATGCCCTCTCACCTCTCAACGTTCACGTTTAGTGACTTCATGTCTCTCTTGCAGACATCTTTGAAACGAAGATGGGACTGTACTTGTGCTCTTTTGCCGGAGACCAGTTCCCCATAGAGCAGGTCTTTTGGGATCTTCCTATTTAACATGCAGTGTACGTGGCCCAGCCAGCAGAGACAGCACTATTGGAGCAGGGTGATGAGGCTGGGTATCTGAGCGCAGGCCAGGATCTTATCGTTGGCGACTCGGTCAGTCCACTTGATGTCCAGAATGCATCTCACGTTGTGAAGGAGGAAGGCGTTGTGATGCGGCTCCTGTCTGGAGTAGAGTCTCCAGGTCTTGTTGCCATAAAGCAGTGTGCTGAGGATGCAGACCCTGTAGATTGCAACCTTGGTGTGCATTGTCAGCTTTCTGTACTCCCAGACACACTTTGTCAGCCTAACGAATGTTGAGTCTGCACATCTGATCCATCTGTTGATCTGAGTCTACGGAGACACTGACCGTGATAGTGGAGCCAAGGTATATAAACTTGTGGACTACCTCCAGCTCATAGTTATTGATGGTAATGGCAAGGAGTGTTCAGCATCTAGAGCCAACATTGTTGGTCTTCTTCAGGCTGATGGTCAAGCTGAAGTCCTGACAGGCTCTTGACACGCTGTGCTTGAGGTGTTACAGTCACTTCTGAGTGTGATCCCAATGCCGCATCATGAAAATAGAGGGTGGTGGTGGAGGGTTCTTTTTCAGACTGGAGGCCTGTGACCAGTGGAGTGCCACAAGGATTGCTGCTGGGTCCACTACTTTTCATCATTTATATAAATGATTTGGATGTGAGCATAAGAGGTATAGTTAGTAAGTTTGCAGATGACACCAGAATTAGAAGTGTAGTGGATCGCAAAGAAGGTTACCTCAGATTACAATGGGATCTTGATCAGATGGGCCAATGGGTTGAGAAGTAGCAGATGGAGTTTAATTCAGATAAATGCGAGGTGCTGCATTTTGGGAAAGCAAATCTTAGCAGGACTTATACACTTAATGGTAAGGTCCTAGGGAGTGTTGCTAAACAAAGAGACCTTGGAGTGCAGGTTCATAGCTCCTTGAAAATGGAGTCACAGGTAGATAGGATAGTGAAGAAGGCATTTGGTATGCTTTCTTTTATTGGTCAGAGTATTGAGTACAAGAGTTGGGAGATCATGTTGCAGCTGTACAGGACATTGGTTCGGCCACTGTTGGAATATTGTGTGCAATTTTTGTCTCCTTCCGATTGGAAAGATGTTGTGAAATTTGAAAGGGTTAAGAAAAGATTTACAAGGATGTTGCCAGGGTTGGAGGATTTGAGCTACAGGGAGAGGTTGAATAGGCTCAGGCTGTATTCCTGGAGCGTTGGAGGCTGAGGGGTGACCTTGTATCGTGAGGGGCATGGATAGGATAAATAGACAGTCTTTTCCTTGGGGTGTGGGAGTCCAGAACTAGATGGCATAGGTTTAGGTGTGAGAGGGGAAAGATATCAAAGAGACCTAAGGGGCAACTTTTTCACATAGGTGGAGGTATGTGTGTATGGAATGAGCTGCCAGACGATGTGGAGGAGGCTGGTATAATTGCAGCATTTAAGAGGCATTTGGATGGGTATATGAATAGGAAGGGTTTGGAGGGATATGGGCCAGCTGCTGGCAGGTGGGACTAGATTGAGTTGGGTTCTGGATCAGTGGTGCTGGAAGAGCACAGCAGTACCACCAGGGATATATTTCCCTCCCCACCCCTTTCCGCCTTCCGCAAAGACCGTTCCCTCCGTGAAAAAACCTGGTCAGGTCCACGCCCCCCCATGACCCACCCTCCCATCCTGGCACTTTCCCCTGCCACCGCAGGAACTGTAAAACCTGTGCCCACACCTGCAGTTTTACCTGCACATCCACTAATATCATTTATTGTATCCGTTGCTCCCGATGCGGTCACCTCTACATTGGGGAGACTGGGCACCTCCTAGCAGAGCGCTTTAGGGAACATCTCCGGGACACCCACACCAATCAACCACGCCGCCCCATGGCCCAACATTTCAACTCCCCCTCCCACTCTGCCAAGGACATGGAGGTCCTGGGCCTCCTTCACTGCCGCTCCCTCACCACCAGACGCCTGGAGGAAGAACGCCTCACCTTCCGCCTCGGAACACTTCAACCCCAGGGCATCAATGTGGGCTTTACTAGTTTCCTCATTTCCCCTTCCCCCACCTCATCCTAGTTTCAAACTTCCAGTTCAGCACTGTCCCCATGACTTGTCCGGACTTGTCCGACCTGCCTAGCTCCTTTTCCACCTATCCACTCCACCCTCTCCTCCCTGAACTATCACCTTCATCTCCTCCCCCACTCACCCATTGTACTCTATGCTACTCTCTCCCCACCCCCACCTCCCTCTAGCTTTTCTCTCCATGCTTCCAGCTCACTGCCTTTATTCCTGATGAAGGGCTTTTGCCCGAAACGTCGATTTCGCTGCTTGTTGGATGCTGCCTGAACTACTGTGCTCTTCCAGCACCACTGATCCAGAATCTGGTTTCCAGCATCTGCAGTCATTGTTTTTACCTAGATTGAGTTGGGTATCTGGTCCACATGGACGAGTTGGACCGAAGAGTCTGTTTCCGTGATGTACATCTCTATGACTGTATGACTCTTCCATGTCTCTGATGAGTACTTCATGGTCCTTGGTTTTCGCTGGGATAGTCTGAGCAGCCTCACGTCCTTTCTGGTGTGGAGGTAGACACCATCAATTGATGTTCCAAAGGCATGCTTCAGAATGACTGTGAAGAGAATGCCGAACAGGGTGGGGGCAAGCACACAGCTTTGCTTCATCCCGCTGTGAATGTTGAAGGCCTCAGAAGAAGTGCCTTCAAACTGAACGATGCCCTTCATGCCTGTGTGAAATGACTGAACTATCCTAAGGAATCTTGGGTGGGCAACCAATCCTGGTGAAGTCAAAGGCCTTCGTGAGGTCAATGAAGGCAACATAGAGTGGTGTTTTTGCTGTTTGCATTTCTGTTGTAGCTGTCAAAGGGAAAAGATCATGTCGACTGTGGAGCATTCCGACCTGAAACTGCACTGAGACTCAGAATTTACTCTTGGTGATTTTCTGCAGTCTGTTCAGGACCACGTGGGTGAAGACCTTTCAAATGGTGCTCAACAAAGAGATTCCTTTGTGGTTCTTACAGCCACTTCTGTCCCCTTTGTTCTAATATAGGGTGACAATGTTGCAGTCTCTCATGACTTGGGGCACTGCTCCCTCTTACCAGCACTGGCGCAATACTTCGTGCAGGTGGTTTAGCATGACACCCTTTGCGCATTTGATGGCCTATCCTGATGCCTTCCCAGTAGGCAGGCTTCAATTACTTTACTCAGCTGTTCAGCAGTTGGCAATGCATCCAGTTACTCCATGACAGGCATTCCACAGCATCTAGCACGCCATCCGAGATGCTGTTTTCTCTGGAGAAGACCTCAGAGTAATGCGCCACTCGTCTCCTCATCTGTTTGTGGTTGTCTTGGATGGTCTCATCCGTTATGATTTTCAGTTGTGCTGTCTTGCTTTGGGTTGAACCAATGGTTTTCCTGATCCCCTCGTACACTCCAAGGATATTGCCTGTGTCAAATGATGGCTGAATGCTCTTGTACAGTTGTACCCAGTAATCATTTGCACAGTGTCCGGCTGTTTTGTGGGCTTTGCTTCTCGCTGTCCTTAGCGCTTGCGGTGTTGCCTGTTTGGGATGGCATTTGTGCTCTCGTAGTGCAACACGCTTTGTCTCGATGACAGTGGTGAGCTTACTTGAGCTCGCTTCAAACCAGACCTGTATCTTCCTCTGTTTCTTCCCGAAGGCCTTGAGTGCAGTGCTGTGGATAGTGTCCCTGAGAGAGTCCCATCTCTGCTGAGCATCTCCGAGTGAGTCTGCAAGGAGCGCATCTTCCAGTGACTTGATGAACTCTGCTGCTTTCTCTGGGTGTAGGGTCTTACTGGCATTGATGTGCTGCTTGTGTGGAGACTTGACGTAGTGCATCTTCTCTGACCGAAGTCTGTTCTTGCAGCAAACCAGAGAAAGATCTGTGTCACAGTCAGCACTCTGAAAGAAGCAAGTCATGAGCACGTCTCTCAGGTGGTGGCATCTGGTGATTGCCAGGTCTATCTGGTGCCAGTGTTTGGAATGGAAGTGTCACCAAGACACTTTGTTCTGAGCTTTGGACTGGAAGTAGGTGTTGGTGACATACAATTTGTGGAGCATGCAAAGCTCGAGTAGTCATTGCCCGTTGTCATTCATAGTGCCAATCCCATTCCGCCCCAGGCTGCTTGGCCAGGAGTTGTGGTTGACGCCAATTCTGGTGTTGAAGTCGTCAAGTAGCAGCGACTGTTCCTGACTTGGGGTCCCCAGTATTATTATTTGAGAACTGGTTATAAAACTCATCCTTTGCATCTTGTGTAGATTAGAGGGTTGGTGCATAGATGCTGACAAGGTTGACTATTGCTATTCCTATTACCGTGAACAAAGTTAAAAATCACACAACACCAGGTAATAGTCCAATTTGGAAATGCTGTTTCTTCCTCAGGTGGTTGTGGAGAATAAGATAATAAGACACAGAATTTATAGCCAAATGAGTACAGTGTCATGAAGATGTGATGATACATTAAACAATTTTAGATCAAGTCTTTCATCTTTTAGAACGGAATGTGTTGGAATATGTAAATCCCCGAATTACTTTAAAATTACATTCTCAAGAAAGGTGAATCTTTTCTAATAATAGGTGTCATATCAGCTCAGACAATGCATTCAGGTGTGAGGTCTGTTTGTGTCCCAGTGTTGAGCTAGACTGGTTCTATTTCTAAAATGGATTTACAGAGTTTTACATGAATTCATTTAGTTTCTGAACAAAATAAAATGTAATTCTGCAAAAAACAAATTCACCTCAAACTTCTGTGTGCACACATGTAGGAGAGACAGAGTGGGTGTGAGAATGTGATAGAGTGTGTGTGTAGGCTTCGTTAAGTGTGAGTGTGTAGAGGTATACGCCCGTGAGAGGGTGCGTGCGTGTGTGGGTATGAGTGCATGGTGTATGTCTGCGTAAGAGAGAGAGCTTGTCCGTGAGAGAGGGTCTGCGTGAGTTTGAGAGTATGTTGGAATGTGTGTGTGAGAGAGTGTATAGTACAATGGGATCACCTGTAGAACATAGAACATTACAGCGCAATACTGGCCCTTCGACCCTCTATTGCGCCGACCTGTGGAACCAATCTGAAGACCATCTAATCTACAGTATTCCATTCTCATCCATATACCTATCCAATCACCATTTAAATGCCCTTAAAATTGGCGAGTCTACTACTGTTGCAGGCAGGCCATTCCACATCTAACTACTCTGAGTAAAGAAACTACCTCTGATATCTGTCCTATATCTATCATCCCTCAATTTAAAGCTATGTCCCTTCATGCTAGCCATCACTATCCGAAGAAAAAGACTCTCACTGAGCACCCTGTCTAACCCTCTGATTATCTTACATGTCTCAATTAAGTCACCTCGCAACCTCCTTCCCTCTAACGAAAATAGTCTCAAGTCCCTCAACCTTTCCTTGTAAGACCTTCCCTCCATACCAAGCAATATCCAAATAAATCTCCTCTGAACTCTTTCCAAAGCTTCCACATCCTTCCCATAATTCGATGACCAGAACTGTACACAATACTCCAAGTGCAACCTCTCCAGAGTTTTGTACAGCTGCAGCATGATCTCATGGTTCCCTCGAGGTATTAATAATGGTAACACACCGTATGCCTTCTTAACAACCCGATCAAGTTGGGTGACGACTTCCAGAGATCTATGTACATGGACACTGAGATCTCTCTGTTCATCTACACTACCAAGAATCTTACCATTAGCCCAGTACTCTTTAATCCTGTCGCTCCTTCCCAAATGAATCACCTTACACTTTTCCGTATTAAACTCCATTTGCCACCCTCTTAGCCCAGCTATGCAGCTTATCTGTATTCCTGCATAACCCACAACATTCTTCTTCACTATCCACAACTCGACCAACCTTAGTGTCATTGCAAATTTACTAACCCGTCCTTCTATGCCCTCATCCAGGTCATTTATAAAAACAGCACTGGCCCTAAGTCAGATTCTTGTGGTACCCCACTAGTAAATGAACTCCAGGATTAATATTTCCCATCAACCAGCACCCTCTGTCTTCTTTTAGCTCATCAATTTCTGATCCAAACTGTTAAATCACCCTCAATCCCATGCCTCCCTATTTTGTGCAATAGCCTACCTTGGGGAACCTTATCAAATGCCTTACTGAAATCCATATACACCACATCAACTGCTTTACCCTCATCCACCAGTTTGGTCACCTTTGCAAAAACTCAATAAAGACCTACTCTTCACAAAGCCATGTTGACTATCCCTGATCAATTTATTCCTTTCTAGATAATTATAAATCCTATCTCTTATGACCTTTTCCAACACTTTACCTACAATTGAAGTAAGGCTCACTGTTTATAATTACTCGGGGTTGTCTCCATTCTCCTTCTTGAACAAGGGAACAACATTTGCTATCCTTCAGTCTTCTGGCACTATTCCTGTAGACAATGACAACATAAAGATAAAAGGCAAAGGTTCTGCAATCTTCTCCGGGCTTCCAAGAGAACCCTAGGATAAATCCTATCTGGCCCAGGGGGCTTATCTATTCTCACACTTTCCAGAATTGCTAACACCTCCTCCTTGTGCACCTCAATCCCATCTATTCCAGTAGCATGTATTGTCGTATTTTGCTCGTCAACATTGACTTTCTCCAGTGTGAATACTGACAATAAATATTCATTTAGCACTTCCCCTATCTCTTCTGTACATGAACCCAAGGTCCTGGTTGAGGCCATTCCCATGGGAACCGAACGTGGCTATCAACTTCTGCTCGGCCACTCTGCGTGTTGCCTTTTCTGAAGTCTGTCTTGGAGGATAGTCGCCCAGACTACTGAAGTGTTCCCCAACTGGGAGGGAACACTCCTGCCTGGTGATTGTTGCACGGTGTCCATTTGTCCATTGTTGTAGCATCTGCTCGGTCTCAGCAATATACCATGCCTCCGGGCATCCTTGCCCGCAGCATAGGATGTAGACAACATTGGCCAAGTCACCATGAGTGCTCTCTGCATACATGGTGGGAGGTGTCCCCACATATAATTGTGGTATCTGTGTCAACTCTCTGACACATCTTGCAGCAGCTGTCATGACCGGGTTTTACAGTGTTCTTGTCCTGAAGACTGGACAGTTTGCTGTGAACAATGATCTGTTTAATGTAGGAGATACAGAGTGTGTGTGCATATGAGACTTATCTCCTATAAGTTTATCAGGTGAATTTGTTTTTGCAGAATTACATTTCATTTTGCTCAAAAAACGCGCAAATCCATGTAAAACTCTGTAAATCCCACTTAAGAAATAGAATCAGTCTAACTCAACATTGGGACCCAAACAGACCTCACACCTGAATGCATTGTCTGAGCTGAGATGGCACCTATTATTAGAAAAGATTCACCTTTCTTGAGAATGTAATTTAAAAGAAATTCTGGGACTTACATATCAAAGAACAGAAACCAACACATCTCATTCTAAAAGATGAAAGACTTGATCTAAAATAATTTAATGTATCTTTACCTTTGCATGACACTGTACTCATTTGGCTATAGATTCTGTGTCTTATTATCCTATACTCCACAACCAGCTGAGGAAGAAGCAGCACTTTGAGAGCTAGTGTTTCCAAATAAACTGTTGGACCATAACCTAGCATTGTGTGATTTGTAACTCTGTCCACCCCAGTCCAACACTGGAACCTCCAAATTATTACAGTGAAGGAGTAGCAATAGCCAGGATGGTGAGTGGCTTGGAAGGGAACTTGCAGGTGGTGGTGTTCCCATGTAACTACTGCTCTTGTCCTTCCAGGTAGAAGTGGTCATAGTTTGGAAGGTGCTGCCTTCCAAATTCTTCTTTGGTGAATTTCTAGAATGCATCTTGTATATAGTACTTGTTGCTTGTGAGCGTTGGTGGTGGAGGGAATGGATGTTTGTGGATGTGATGCCAGTCAAGTGGGTTGCTCTGTTCTGATGTTCTTGCATGTTGTTGGCTGCACTCATGCAGGCAAATGGAAGTATTTAATCACACTCTTGACTTGCACTTTATAGATAGTGGATAGGTTCTGGCGAATCAGGCGATGAGTTACTCGCCATGGTATTCCTAGCCTCTGTCCTGTACTTGGAGTTACTGTACTTATTTGGTGAGTCCAGTTGAATTTCTGGTCAATGGTAACCCCCAGGAGATTGATAGTGCTGCAAATGATTTAGCCTTATCATTTGCACTGATGCATTGGGCTCTTCCATCATTGAGGATAGGACGTTTGTGGAGCCACCTCCTCCAGTGAGTTGTTTACTTTTCCACTACTATTCATGACTGGATGTAGCAGATTGTTGAGCTTAGATATGGTTATGGGATCATTTAACTCTGCCTGTCACTTGCTGCTAAGGCTTCTTGGCAACTAAGTAATCTTGTTCGGTAGCATCACTAGGCTGACACCTTATTTTTAGGTATGCCTGGTGCTACTCTTGACATATCTTTTTGCACTCTCCATTGAACCAGGTTTTTATCCCCTGGCTTAATGGTAATGGTTGAGTGGGAGATATTCCAGGCCATGAGGTAACATTTTGTAGGATTATAATTCTGTTGCGGTTGATGGCCAACAGCACCTCCATTGATGCCCAGTCTTGATTTGATAGATCTGTTTGAAGTCAGTCTCATTTAGAACAGTGATCGTGGCACACAACATATTGAAGGTTATTCTCAATGTGAAGGCAAGACTTTGTCTCCACAAGGACTGTGTGGTGGTCACTCTTCTAGATACTGTCATGGACTGATGCATCTGCAGCCAGGAGATTGGTAAGGATGAGGTCAAGTTTTACCCCTCTTGTTGATTTCATCACCACTTGCTGCAGGACAAATCTAACAGCTTTGTCCTTTAGGACTCAGTAATGCTGCTGCCACTCTTGGTGATGGCTATTGAAATCATCCACCTGGAATATAATTTGCACCTTTATCATCTTCATTGCTTCCTCTGAGTGTTGTTCAACATGGAGGAGTACTGATTCATCAGCTGAGGACGGTTTGTGATGAGCAGGTCTCCTTGCCCATGTTTAACCTAATGCATTGAGACTTTGAAGTCTGAAGTCTACGTTGAGTACTCCCAGTGCAACTCCCTCCTGCCCATCACTCTATCACTGCTTCTTCTAGATCTATCCTGCTGATAGTACAGAACATATGCATAGAATCATACCTTAAAATTATGCCTGACTGTAGTTTAACAGCTCTCCCAATTTTGGCACCAACTTCCAGACATTAGTGGGGAGGACTTTGCAGGGTCAATAAGGCTGTTTTTGCAATTTTTGTTTCCAATGCCAACTCTGTGCTAGATGGTCCGTCTGGTTTCATTTCTTTGTATGCTAATCCTAAACCATTATACCAACCTATTCTCATCATCGTTCGAATGGCCCTGTATAGCCTCTAAGCCAACTTGGAACCATACCCTGTCAACTCTTGCTACCCACTCTGTGCCCCCCCCCCAACTTACCACTCTTTGCACTTGCACATGCCATTTTAACTGATCCAGAATTTTCCACAGTTATGGCTCAAGGCCCATGCTGAAAAGAAATGTGATGAAAATTCTTTAATGTCTAATGAAAAATTCAGTTTTTTTTAAATCACTGATACATTTTAAATCAGTTTATTCAATACGTTTAATTTCTATTAATCCTTTATATTAAAAAAAAACAAGATGTGAAATTCATAGTTGCAGTTCAAAGAGTTTATATCCATTTAGAATAGTGAACCATGCTGCGGAATGACAGGCACTCCATTGTGACAATGAAAGGTTGTAAAATTCATATCATTCAGCACTAATCCTGCAATCATAACCCCCAACAGTATATCAGCAAGTGACAATTTCTAAATAGGAGACTTTTTTAAATCTTTAAGGGACAGGTGTTTTAAATGCCTCAACAGCTTGACAACTCCTTTGAAATCTTTTTGATACTTGCAATGAACTTGACAGTTTGTGAGTTGATGCAATTTTTATGCACATTATGTATCTTTTAACAAGTCCAAAAGGCTTCCCACCTGCCTCAAAGAGAACCTTAACTTTCCCAATGGATATCTGACTTCTCCAAAAGCTGTCCTGGGATCAAATTGAAAAGGACACTTCATTCTCCAAAAGAGCTCCCTGCCTCGCCAAAGGACTCTGCCAGCTTTATAACTTCTCCTCCTGGGTTTAGAGTGCCTAAATTGTCTTTGAACATGCCTCTAGGGAAAAAAATATCACATTAGACTAAGACAGTTGCACCTTAACATGTGCAGTTGCTACCGTAGACCATGGATATGCACATTAGAACTTGCCTCTAACTGCAAAAATAGCAGACACCTTGTTCAGGTTTGGATTTTCAGATTTGGACCTACGGCACCATTTTACAAAGACAAAGAGGCTTTCAGTCTTTATAACAAATCAGGTTATTAACAATTTCTTTCTCCACGGATGCTGCCAAATCTACTATTTTTGGTGAAAAGAGAGCACTCTGTTTTCTTATGTATAGTAATATATATTTTAAAATATCATATTTTAAATATTGTTATATGCATAATTCTGATAACATTAACGAAACATTTCAGTGCTCGCAAAAAGAATTGCAAGTTAAGATTTAAACCATTAATTGGTTGAAAAAATATGGAAAAGAAAGTGCATTCCATGTTTTTTTTATAGACAAGTTCAAAAAGCAGTCACAAAAGTAGCTTTTATCCCATTTCTCGTTGAAGATTCAAGAATGTCATATTAAAGTCAGGCTACGTTAAACAGAGAATAGGGTTATAGGGCTGGAGGAAGCTACAAGGAGCAGGGGGACAAAACTATGAGCTGTACAAAAAATTTAAAACATAAATTTACAGCAAGACATCCATGTCCATGCTATTTCCAAATTAATTCTTTAAATTGCCTGTCTTATGTTTAACTTGGCCTTGGAATTACATCATAAAGAGGTAGATGCAACAGGACAAGCTGAAGAGAGCTTTGCAGGATAGTGGATGAGGGTGAAGTTGTAGGGGATACCTGACTACATGAAGTTGTACAGAAATCAGGTTTTCTTGCTTGGCTTCACAGAGGGACAGTTTTCAGTGACTCTGGTTTTCTGGGGTGGGGGCAGTCACTTGCTGAACCAAGAGTTGAAGTTCCTTACTAGTGCATCCACAGCACTAGTGGTGACTGTGAAGTTCACCTTGGACCTGATCTTTATACATCATACTTTGTTTTTTTCAAAAACCAGTTACGTCATCGTCTCTTTGCTTTTAATGCACTTTGCAATCAAGGAAGTAGTAGAAAAACTGTTTGCTTAAGCAGCAGGAATTCTTCACTTTTGCAAAGGAGAATATAAAATAGAGAGAACAATGGCCTTTTGAGAATTTCTGTAATTTCTGAAGTGAGGTGGCTTGCAAGTTGCATCCATGTGAGCCTTTGTGGTCAACTGCGAGGCTAAGCCCTCTTCTACAATAGGAAGGAATTCCATTTTTAAATGTGCAAAATATCTGCAACAATCGACAAGAAATTATGCAGATTTGTAACTGGTATCTTGGTTTCACTAGCCAAGATACACACTTTCAACCTGTGTTCTTCACCAGTGTACCCTCTCTTCCACCCAGATATTTGCTCTAGAGGCCAGTTATTTGTGAACAAGTACCATCATCTTCTAATACCTTGCTTATGCCTTCTGTTAGGCTGACCAAACAGATATACAACAGAGCTAGAAACAGTGGAGACCATCAGACCCCTCAAGAACAAGTTCTGATTGCTTGACGTGCTTCATTACAGAAAAATTTGTCAATGCATGCTGCATGTCACATGATTTAATATTGCAAAGTATTGCAAAAGTAGAAAAGCTAGAGCTAATAGTTGGTTAGAGCTTGTTTTTAGATGTGGGGTTTGATCCCTCTTTTCATTGAGGCATGCATCATGCTAACCTGGTGCTGCCTTTTTATTTGCCTGATTGTGATTTATGATTACCTGAGTGTTCAGCAGGGCATGCTTACATCACATGTTGCAACCAACCTGCAAAACTGCCTGTCCCTACTCAAAAGGAAACTGCATTCAGGCGAATAAGCTGCTCACACACACCCAATATAGTACAAATGGAGCACCTGAGAAGGATCCATCATTCATAGATGTAGCACTTGATGCCTTAGTGATAGAGATGGATAGGAATTGAAAGATCACCTTTCCTCACTGAATTACCCTTTGATGGTGACATCGACCCACATTTCTTAACTCGAGACTGTGTATTACATATTCCAAGCCTTCTTACAGTATATTCCATTTCACACCATGTTATGTATAAGTTAATCATATGATTCTTGGCGTTTCCATTTCTAAAATATTGATACTTTTAGCTGAAATTTCTCTATGATGATGCAAATATTTTGCATACATATGTTGTATCTTTGTTCCAGATCTATCTTCCTTATGTCTGCTATCATGCATTTTCTGTTGCATTAATGTCCCTAATTAAATCTATTTCTCAAGAATTACAAGTTCCTACAGCACCTTTTTTAATGTTGGTAGTGCTTCATTGTTATTACAAACACATCTTTTACTGCTTTTCATTTAAAAAGGAAATGTAATAATATTTTTCTAACAATGCATCCAATAAAAGAAATAACAAAATTAAATGTAACATTTGCAGTATTGACTTGTTGTACCAAATGACTAACCCCATTCACCTTTTGCTATCTAAATTTCCACACTTTTTTTTCCCACTCTTCCCCCCACTTGAACTGATACCCCACCGACTCTTTGTTAAGGATCATAGCCAGCCATGCTACTCAAAATTCCCAGGCCTACTCAAGACAAGAATTCACCTTCTCGAGGAACTGGTTGTAGTCCCAAGCGTTGGTCACTATTCTCTTCTGATGCTGTTAAGATTACAGAGTTAAAAATCACACAACACCAGGTTATAGTCCAACAGGTTTAATTGGAAGCACTAGCTTTCGGAGCGCTGCTCCTTCATCAGGTGGTTGTGGAGTACACAATTGTAAGACACGGAATTTATAGCAAAAGTTTACAGTGCTATGTAACTGAAATTATACATTGAAAAATACCTTGATTGTTTAAGTCTCTCATCTGTTAGAACAACCATGATGGTTTCACTTTTTTCATATGTAAATCGTAAAATATTTTTAAAAGTTATATTCTCAGGTGAACTGTAACAATTGGTGTGAGCCCAGATAATGTGTTGAAGGTGTTAGCTCCCGTGTGCTGCTGTCTGTGCCTTAATGTTTAGACTGATTCTAATCTAAAAAATGAATTAGCAGAATCTTGCATGGATTCATGCAGTTTTTGAGCAAAGTACAATGTAACTCTGCAAGTACAAATTCACCCCGCAAACGTATATGTGTATGTGTGCACACACAAATCCACATGCATCAGATTAGAATCAGTCTAAATGTTATGGCACAGACAGCAGCACACAGGGGGCTAACACCTTCAACACATTATCTGGGCTGACACCAATCGTTAAAGTTCACCAGAGAATGTAACTTTTAAAAAAAAATTTGCGATTTACATGTGAACGAAGTGAAACTTACATGGTCATTCTAACAGATGAGAGACTTAACAAACAATCAAGGTAGTTTTCAATGTATAATTTCAGTTACATCACATTAAACTTTTCTTAATAAATTATGTGTCTTACAACTGTGCCTCCACAACCACCTGATGAAAGAGCAGCGCTCTGAAAGCTAGTGATTCCAATTAAACCTGTTGGACTATAACCTGGTGTTGTGTGATTTTTAACTTTGTGTACCCCAGTCCAACACCAGCATCTCCAAATCAAGATTACAGAGCTTCCACTTAATAGAGTAATTGACAGATCTCGAGGGTGGGATTTGCTGTCCATAAAGAACATGATTGAATTCCACTCACACCCTATTAAGGCCTACCCCAGCATGATGTCAGTGTGTGTTGGCCAGAGTTTTGGTCAACACAGTGGCAATGCACTTTAAGCTTGGGATGAGATGGATAGTGCATGCAGGTCACCCAGCCCCTGTGAAATGCACACAAATGTTTTTCTCAAACTAGTTTGAAATCTGTGATCCCATTTTCAATTTGATGCCACGTGAACCCATGTTAGTTTTAATTCCATATCATTTTTCCTGAGCATTTGTAATTCTCTACATTTCATTCAGTTTACTTTCAAAGTATTTAAATATGAGCATTGTTCATGGATAGAAATTAACAGCCAAGGTATAGCACTATCTATTACAACTAACTGAGTGAAACATGCAGTGTTAGAAAAATAATCTGCATGTAATTTAGACGTGACAGCTTGCATCCAGTAGATTTTCAATGAATAATAAAGGTAACTTTGCCGTATTCACACCATAGGGCTGCTAACTCATTAGAGAGAAACAGCTAGTGGTGATTTAACCTGAGGGTGACCACCTCACTGATGACAGGTGAGGTCAAGAAGGCAGACCTTCATGGTAACCTCAGCCAGTGTGGAAATTGAAGCCATGCTGTTGGTATTATTCTGCATGACAAACCAGCCTATTGAACCAACTGACACCCTTTTTTTTTCAATTACTTTTGACATATGTGGAAGTATTTACTACAATTCTTACTTTACTGGAAATTGTGTATTAGGTTGCTACTTCACTGTTTCAAAAGGTTCATGGGGCTGATTCTGTTGCGTGCTTTTTCTCCTTTGATACAGGTAACCTAGATCAAGCTAATGAGGAGCTGAGAGCTGTTATTAAAAAAATCTGGAAACGAACTAGCATGAAGTTGCTAGATCAGGTGGTCCCTCCAGCTGATGGTTAGTGCTATGATTTTCAGATCAATTTTCACTGCAGTTAATTATATATTAATCACAGACTGTTTACCAGTTTATGTTTGTTTTTGAATTAGATAGATGTGCATTGTTAGAAAGTAACCCAATAAAAGTATTTGATATTGATTTTGTATTTGAAGGAAGAGGGAAATGTGTATTGAAATTGGAACTCACTTTGTTTTCACTGTTAAAAAGTAATTGAATTCTAAAGATTATCCATCAGTTTATTTGAAACAACAATTCTTGTATTGAGATATATTTCATGGAAAACACTTAGTATTTGTTAATTTGCTGCAGTGTAAATACCATGCAGTGGAATGGTAAGTACATGGGGTATAAGGTCTGCAGCATAATAAGTAATGAGTAATCAAATGTATTTCATTATTAACAATTAAAATTATCATTGACATTTGGTACTGTTCAAGCTTTGAATTTTGTTAAATACTGCTTAAGTTTTAAATGTATTTTTCAAACTTAATTAAGTAACCATTTGCTTCAATTTTGTTTCTAATGCTTGCATGGCATAAATTGAGAAAACATTGCATGTATCCAATAACATTTCAACTTGTTTGCTCGAGCTTCTCTACAGCTTCTGTCCCTTTCTTCTCTCAATCTGTAAGAATATTCTGAAGCAATTCTGTTTTAGGCCGGTGGCATGGAACTCGTGTTGCCTCTTAACAATTGTTTCCCCTAAGATTTATTTGACACGGAGACCTGTGCTTCAGAAATATTCCACACAGCCAGTTTTGTCTTATCTGCATGTCTTGGAAATTGGAAACAATATAAAGGCTTTTCATCTTTATAGATTTCATATATTCATGCTTGTATTACTACAAGGTTATAGCTAGTTTTCTAGCTTGCTAATTATTCAGTAAACACATGCTTTAATTGACAGAATTATAAACCTATATATTTTAATTCATCTCATTTGTTGTGCTAAGTGTATTAACCTTGTCTTTGGGGTAAGGGTTAAGTTTTTAGAACATTTCAAGTCTGAACAATGTATGTTATCAATGGGCATAAACATAACAAATCACTCAATTGGATTCAATAAACACATTTTCTGTCAAACATTTGCTATGTCCCTGATGAGACAAAATAAGAGGTGTAGAACAAAGAGCAGGCCAATAGCCCAAAATTCTCATACTTACCCACACCATTGCTCCTTTTTTGAATCTCTCTCCAGAATGTCTGTTAATTTGTGAACAATACCCTTGCTGTCAATCTATTTATTACAGATAGTGACATTGACCCTCACTTTGCAATGGTAATTAACATATGGTTCCATAACCTCATTTCTCAATGAAAATCTTTTTTTGTGTACTGCTCCCTCCAGCTTACCTGAAGAAATCTTCCCTCCTTCCCTCCTTTCCTCCTCGATCTCTGCATTAAGAAGCTTGACATCTGTAGTTTGAATCTGTATCTCAACTCCCCCTGCCTTTCCCCTCTGAAACCACTCATCATTTTTCACCCTAAATCTTTCCTGTAATGTAACCTCTGCTATTCACCTAAGTCAATCCTATAGGATGATACCTATCTTTGCTTGCTTAAGCCCAAAGCTGAAGTCGATGAAAAACACCTTTCATCTACTCTCTCCAAACTGTTGACTTCTTTCCTCCTAAATTTCAAGTTTATGTTCAGTTATCTCTACTGTTTTTCCCTCTTCTGCTTCTTGCATTCTAAATTTAATATTTCCCTAAATGCTGCCATAGTCTCCCTCTTAAAAATCTAGTTCTTCCACTGTTATTGTCAGTAAGCTCTATTATAACAATATTCACAATATTTATTATGTTATACTTGAATTTAGTTTTGTACTTGGTAAGGTGAGGGATGACGGTATCAGAAACCCAGTACTGTTTTGCAATTTTATTACTTGGTTGCAGTCTCAATTATCCACAAGTAATTAATTGTGCGAAATGGGGAGAAAAAAGGCTTTTTCTATTCTGCCATTACAAAATCTGAATTGCACAATGGGGTTAAATCTAAATGATGTTATAGGCTATGGATTTTCACTGACTAAAGAACTAGGTTGAGACTACCCAAATAAAGACAGTGAATAATATTACCGATCCTTCTTTAGAGCTCTTGTAATCTTGAACAGGGAAACCTTTTGGCCCTGCTCTTGGCTCATTTAGTTCAGTGAATATTGGAAAACTATTTGAAGGAAAAAGTACATCGTTCAGTTTGCAGCAGTAATCCATGACCTAACTGATGTTTTCCAATAATTATATTAAGCAGAGGTCAACCATCTGCTTAGGCTCAGAGGCAGGAGTAGTGGCCAGGACTTTCTGATGTTCTGACATTCATTATTACAGCATAGATAAAGTTGCGCATGAGGACATAATTTCCATTTCAGCAGGGCCCAAAGATTCTGCTAGACAATTTGTTTAAGCCAAGAGGCCCTGAAAGTCTCAATGTGAATTGGAGAATTTGGAGGATTTCAGTGTAATTAAGTAAATAGTTACTCAGGAAAGGGTAGACTATTTAATATTTGAGGTAAAAACAATGACTGCAGATGCTGGAAACCAGATTCTGGATCAGTGGTGCTGGAAGAGCACAGCAGTTCAGGCAGCATCCAACGAGTTCCTGAGTAATTGTTCAAGTGACCCTGTACTTGCCTCTCACACCTTCAACTATACATCCTACAGAGCACTCACACTAGTGTCAGGAGTAGCCTCCACAAATGACCCTATCGTCAATATTAGGGGAGTCCAGCACATCTCAGCAAAATAAGGTTAAAGTATTTACAACCAGCATTAATCAGAAGTACTGATTAGATGATCCAGCATGATAATCTGCAGAGGTCCTCAGCATCATAAATGCTAGTCTTCAGCTAATTTGATTAACTTAATTTAATATCAATGAAATTGCTAGAGGTGCTGGATACCACTAAGGTGATGTGGACCTAACAACAGTCTGGCAAGACTTGTACTCAAAAGGTAATTGTGCTGTTAGCCAAACTGTTCCAATACACATACAACATCTGCCCAACAATGTGGGAAATTGTCCATAAGAATTTGTCCAGTCCACGAAAGGCAGGACAAATCAAACCCAGCTAATTAACCTAACAACAATTTATTTTTGATAATGAGCAAAATGTTGGACGCAGATGTCTATACTATCGAACAGCACATGTTTACCAACAATCTGCTCACTGATTCTCAATTTAGATTCCACCATGGCGACACAAATCCTGGTGTAAGTACAAACTTAGTATAAATATGGACAATAGAGTTGAACATCCAGAGGTGAGCTAAGGGTGAGTGCCCATAATATCAAATTATTGTTTCACTGAGTATCCTTCAAAAAACCCAAGTAAAATTGATAAAAGTCAAGTCTGGGAAAACTTTCCACTGGTTAAAGTCATTTCTAGCACATAGTTGTTGGAAGCCAGTAGGAGTTCCTCAGGGTCCTTTCCTGGCACAAGCATCTTCAGCTGCTTCATCAATAACCTTTTTCCAGTCATAAGGTTACAAGTGGGAATGTTCACTGATTATTGCACATTTGGCACCATTCACGACTTCTTCGATACTGAAGCAGTTCATACCCAGGAAGACCCAGAGAACACACAGGCTTAGGCTAAGTGGCACGTAATATTCACGATGTGATTTCAAAAGTATGTCAGAAACTATGAATTTTCTGTGGACCAACTTACTCCTGAATACCCCAAACCATTTACAAGCACATGCCAGAAGTGTAATATAATACTCTCTATTTGCCTGCATGAGTGCACTCCAAAAGCACTCAAATTTTTACGTCATCCAAAATAAAGCTCACTTTATTGGTACCCCATCCATCATCTCCAACATTTCCTCCCTTCACCACAGATGCACAGTAGCAGAAATGCTTTCAGTTTACAAGATATACTGCAACAATTCAGCAAGAATTCTTCAAAAGCTTGTTCCAAACCTGCAATGCATACACTCAGAAGGATAAGGGAATTAGAAGCATGGGTGCACTATCATTCAAGCCACACACCATCCTGACTCACTACTCCACCACTGTTCTTACCCTGTCCCTGTATAAACTCCCTTCCTAATATCACAGTTGGTGTACCTACATTCCCATGGATTGCAGTAGTATCATACCACTATCTTCTCATGAGCCCTAAGGGAAGGCAATAAATGCTGGTCTAGCCAGCACTAAATACTGGCCTAACCAGCAATATCCACATCCCATGAATGAATTAAAATAAAAACTTATGGTTTCCACAAGTCACTTATGGAGTTACTTGTAAATCAATGAAAGACAGTAAAATAAAAGCAAAATACTGCAGATGCGGAAATCTAAAATAAAAATAGAAAATGCTGAAAAGCGAAACGGTTGACTTTTGGACTGAGTTTCTCTAGCATTTTCTGCATTTTTATTATTAATAAAAGATAATGTCCTGTTTAGCTTGAGGGTAGGATTGTTATCAAATAATTTTTCTTCTAATTTTGTTTTACTCCAATTCTTCTTCAAAAGTTAGATTCAAAGGTTTCTAACAGTTTAGTTATAATTGACTGTAATAGCTTAAAAAGTTAACAACATGAACATGATTCATTATCAGTTGAGTGATCTGTTAGATTTGTACACTTGGTTCAATATTTATTTGTGCCCGTTTGCTTCCTGATTTTGTAGCCTTGCAATTTTAGCTTGCAACAGCTATGAAGGTGAATAATACATTTTACATGTTTGATTTTTTAAAAATATATTTAGTAAGTAGAATATATTTTCATACTTAACTGTAATTTCATTCTTTGTAGTTCTACTGAACAATATACACTGATAATATTGTCAAATTTATTCATAGTAGAATAAAAGGTTTACAAAGTGTAATGTGCCACCTGACAGGATCTTGTTCTGTGAGGTTTTCCATCCTTAAAAGAATAATGGAATGGTAATTGCTTATTATCTAGTTTGGCAACCATAGCCCAAGGCAGCCAAAAATGTTCAAGATTGTCCAATAATTATTCTTTGCATCCAGTTTAATAATTTGCACAGCTCAGATCATGTGCATATTTTACATTCTTATAAATTTGTCACTCAAGCCAAACATATGCAATTAAATGAAAAAACTACTAAAAGTAAAATTTGTGAAGGGTTTTGAGGTTGATTCAAGATTTGAATGCAGTGTTTTAAATACCTTCTTTGAAATATCAGTTTCTGTCATATAGGAAGTTAGATGCTTTATTCAAACTGCAATTATTTAACACAAGTACATAGCAGAATGACCGATTATCTGCTGTTACTTGCCATTCATTTCAAATTTGTAAAACTGCAGAAGAATTACAAATATGTTCACCTTATACTGCAAATACATCTATCTAATTTGGATTTTAGAGAAAATCCCATCATTTAGGGTATTGTCCAAAATAAAAGTGACATATTTTGCAGTCTATTGACAATTTTGGAGTGGAAATGTGTGTATTATTCACCTTTCAATTAAACTACACGCGAAGGATTATTTTAGTGTCGTTTAATTTTGAAACATAATTCCTTCAAATGTAATCTCTAATATATATTTAATATAATAATTTGAATAAACACATTTTATAAAGTTTAGAGCACAGGTTTACAGAAAGCAATCAAACTAGGAAGTTCCAGGATGATTAGAAAGAAGCTGTTGTTCTGAAAAAGGAGGAATTTGTTTGGTCTATTCACATAGATGATGAGGTAACCGTGGGGAAGTTCTATGCCACCTTCCTGATACAGGACTACTTTAGGAAATTCAAGCGACGCAAGGAACAAGGCTTGGTTGGAAAGCAACCCAGAAAGAATACGACAGTTGCTCTTCAGGTGAGATTAATTTGATAATTTGTAAAGAATGATTTTTAAAGTGCCTGAGCTATAACATTGGATTTTAATTATTAAAGGTCATTAAATTTTGCAGTGTGATAGCAGTGTATGCACACTGTACATTCATCAAAAAT
Organism: Hemiscyllium ocellatum; assembly: GCF_020745735.1. Lineage (NCBI taxonomy): Eukaryota > Metazoa > Chordata > Chondrichthyes > Orectolobiformes > Hemiscylliidae > Hemiscyllium > Hemiscyllium ocellatum. The sequence goes on from NC_083414.1 coordinate 31,785,382, forward strand.
CTCTCCTTGCTAGTTTAGCAAAGGTTATAATCTATTGAAATAGGTTAACATTTCCCCTGAAATTTCTAATATACGTATCAAATATTCTGTACTACTATACCACTGCATAATTTCAAGAGTATGTTCTGTATGAATGAGCTAATGTAATGAATTGTTATATTATTGTTGATGTAAAATGTAAAGCCTGTTGCATCATCCTGCATTCTCTGCAAAAGCCAAACCTACTGTGAGGGGTGGATTAGTGAGATGCATGTAGCCTTTTCGATTTTTCATCGCAGCTTTTACATATGCTCACGGCTGATTCACCTTCATGTGAAGACTATATCCCCCTTTATAATGCATCTCCAGCCATTATTTTGCACGCCTTACAAACAGAAATGAATTACATTGCATTGGCAACAAATGGGAGAATAGCAAAACATAAAGTGTTATGAAGCCAGAACACTGAATTTAAAGAAATATGCATTTTGAGTAGTTTGAATGGAATGTGCCTGCTTGCATTGTTGCTGCCTTGGTCAACTTCAACTATTATCTATAGCTATGCTTGAAAACTTAAGTAACCTTGGGTATTGCAAACCAAATAATTATTCAGCAATTTATAGTAACTCAGGTTGCGTTACGAATCTAACTGAGAATTAAATTATGTAGGAAATGGTAACACATAAATTATATTTATCATGAACAGGTTTATACAGATTTGAAAAATAGCTGCCTTTTTTTAGTTCAATAGGCTGCAGGAAACATATAAAATAAACTTACTGTTTTTGATGTTAGCATGTAATATTTCTTTGTCTGGAAAGTGGCCTTAATCTACTTAAATTAGATGAGTTGATGTCTGCATTAAAAATCAAAGAAATATTTTGAGAATTTAATTATTTCTATAACTAATAACACAAGCAGTACAGATAACTGCAATAGCAGTTAGCCAATTCAGTTGGTTACCTGATCAACTATAATTATGCAATAACTCTTATATGAAAAATTTGATTTTTTTGATACTTATAGCAGTATTATGCTATCTCTCTCAATCTCATTAAATTCTATTTCATGGACATTAATACAACTCAAATTTATTGTTTTCATATGAAAGCGTGCACATAGAGATTATTGGGTAGAAGAGATTAAAAAGGAATTGTTGCTTATTTTTCCAAAGTTTTTGGAAATTAATACAGCAGTCAGTTTCAGTAAAATAAAATAGTTAGCTTGCAATTAGTATTGAAAATTATCTTGGCAAAGTGTTACTCCATCTATTATCAGTAAACTGTAGGGAAAAAATGACAAACTTTGGAGGCATGTATGACTTCATAAGTAATGTTTAGCGGTATCAACTTAAGACATTGTTTATTTTATAACCTTAGACATTTTTTAGCATTCAGAAATATTTGATCCAGTCAGCATAGCTATGATAGAGCTAACATTATAGGTAGCTGTTTGTTTATAGTCGCACAATGGACTAAACATATTGTTAGAATAATAAAACATTTTATTTTTATCTCTACTAGCTGGTGAGCTGATAAATATAACAATTAGAAACTTAGCCTGAACAAAGAAAGTTTTATTTAGCATAACATTAATACACCACTCTGCAAATGTTTGGGTGCAATTATCATTTAATTTCCGAACCTACTGAAATACATAATTAATTATTTAATTTATCTAACCTATTATAAGTATTTATTATAATGTTTGAAAATAGAGGCCTCTTCTGATGTAGTGATAGTTTCTCTACCTCTGGGCCAGTGGCCTAGGTTCAAGTCCCACCTGCTTCAGACGTGTGTCATAGTTTTAATCAACCTGTTCAGATATACTATCTAAATCTTGAAAGTGGGGATCCAACTGGTACTCCAAGTTGAAGATACGAAAGTAACATTGCACCTGCACTGATGAACACAGTACTTAAAGGAATAAAAGATTCTTGATGTTTAAACTTATTTATTTTGCAAAGGAGCATTGAGTGTATACAAAGCAGTTTTAGTAATCTTAATGTCTTAAAACAGAGAACAGTGGCACTTAAAATGCCTGAATTTCATCAGTTAACCAAATAACAGACATTTCAAAGATCACATTCAGAAAAGGAAACGGAATGAGCTATAAATCTCAAGCGTTTCAGACTTCACATTTAAGGAAGAAATGTCAATGAAACTAGTCATGTTAATACAATTTTTAATTAATACCTAGTTATTTACATATCTGCCTAAGGTTTATTTTGAAATTTAACAATTTCAACTTTCAATTCCCATGGTGTCAGGAAATGTTCAAGTGAAAACTGCATGAGGGTAGAAGTTACATTTCTGCAGCCTCAGATTGTAAAATATTCAAACAAAATAAACATCTTTCAGGGTTCACTTGTGACTCTGTGAAACAGAAATTTAATTCCTTATGTTCTGATATAAGGGAAATATTACCTGTTCCAGGCCACATTTCTGAAACATGTCTGCAATGTGCAGATAGGCATTACGTTGGCACCTTGGAATGATGAAGAAGCCAGTGTGTCCTTAGCAGCAATAACTAAAGGGGAATTACTTTAAAAAGAGACTGGAGTTGGCTTGAGTCACAGTGTTCTTCCTTGCTCCACAGATCCCTTGAGGGATCTACCAACTGGCAATTCATCATTCCCCAATTCCACATCCATCCATGAACCTTCCCCAACTTGCTTCAAAGATTCTTCGCTGCTACCCCTGTAATTACTCACAAGAGGCCAGTATCTCATCACTTTTATTTACGTATGAAGAGTCCTTGACACTGATCCAACTCCATCAGAGCCAACTCTCAAAGAGAACAGAACTTCTGATACTCCTGTTTACTTCTGTCAGCCAGAGGTCCCTGATTGGACCAGATTAACAGACATAATCAGGTAACTCATATTCTATGAGGTTCACCAAGCTTACCTCATTACAATCACTACAGTCCCCTTCCTAATCAGAAGTTAGCTCAGTAGGCAGCCTGAAAATTGAACAAGTGGTAAGATGGGCTGCCTGTTGGGTACAGCAAAATTACTCACATTATGTGGCTGAGCCTAAGGCCCGTTAGACCAGTTCCAGGTCTCCAGGTTTCCACCTCATCACTTTGCACATGATACAAGGCTCATTTTATTTCCATTGTAAGAGTTTCTGATGTACATTTACATGGTTCAGCGATGGAAGCTGTGCACTAGTGAATTTCAAACTTCCATTTCTTTTAGACTGGTAGCAAAAATTGACATCCTCTTATAGCATGAGTCAAGGTGCTATAAGGGATTAGAAATTTTTAGATTACAGTTCTTCCAGGGTAAGGCATATGAAAGGAAGGGATGGAAGTCTCAATTATAAAATTTGGGTTATACAGACAGATATTATTATTGAATGGCAGACCAGGCTTGAGAGGCCAAAAGGCTTACTTGTTGGTATAAAATTGGCATGTTTTGATTCTAGGAAAGATCACAGAGTGCTTGTGCTGTGCACATTTCAAATAGATTCACATCATTCACATTGGTGTGAGTTTGTCTCCAGTTGAGTGTTTCGCCTGAGGTGACAATGCTCATGTTATCTCCCATAACAGAAGGAATTAGGTGTGGTATCATGATATTGAAGAAACCAACAGGCATTTATTGCAACAAATAATTATGTACAATGTTACATTCCTCAGATGCATAAGTGATTAAGCTAAAACTACGCTATTATATTACAACAGAACAGTATGCTGCCAGAGTGTCATACTTCAACTGATCCGAGGTGAAACGAAGTATCTTTATACCCTCAAATTACATTCTCTTGCACAATAATGATATTATGAGCATGTTCCTTAAAGGCATACCAAGGATGAGACAAAACACAACACATATGGCCTATAATATAGAAATAGATGTTCTATTGATCAGTACCTCAAAATTTCAAATTTGGGCTTGCAGTCCAGGCAATGTGTACTTCTGATCAGGACAACCCACTAATGGAATAAAATATAATTTTTGTTTTCTTCTGTGCTATTCTATAGCCTTAACATGTAAATAACAGTTCACCATTGGAAAGTATGTCAAACTCCATAGATGAGAATTTAACATATAACTACTGCCTTCAACATTTTCCAAACCCAAGCCAACAAGTGCTATGGTATTCAAGTAAAACTAGAAAGGAAGATGGTTAAGGGTTTAAACAAGACAATGATGTGTTATGCAAGAGATCGTCCTTGGGATTATATTTCAGTTAACACATGGAGAGTCTTTGATACATAGATGTTCATACATTTTACAATTGTGTTGTGTACTCTGGCACCCTAAGTTTCACATGACTGCAAATTATGTGAAATAACTGCAGTAATTTGTAATTCTATGCAAAGCTGGTCAAGTCTCAAGTTGATACATTCCACAGTGGCTGCATTTTTGCAACACTAATCAGTTCCTCCATTTTCCATATTTCACAATGATCTTACCTCTTTATGTTTGAAAACAGAGTTAAAAATCACACACCAGGTTATAGTCTAACAGGTTTATTTGGAAGTACAAGCTTTCAGAGCCCTGCTCCTTCATCAGGTAGCTAGTGGAGCAGGATCATAGGTGACAGAATTTTAGCAGAAGATCATAGTGTCATACAACTGATGTGATATATTGAATAAACCTCGATTGGTGTTAAGTCATTCATCTTTTAGAATAGATTGCAGATTTCTATTAATTAATATATGAATCTCAGATCTTCTTTCAGGTCACATTCCCAAGATAATTTAAGGTTTTCTAAAAAAAAAGTGACATCTCAGGTCAGACAATGCATTAATGTGTAAGGTTAGAGTCTATGTGTATTCCAATCTGAGTCAGACTGGTTCTATATCCAAAGTAGGAATTTATAAAATGTCACATGGATTGACTGCCTACAGATTGTGTGCTTTGTGAACAAAATAGAATGTATCTGCAATTACAATTCTGCAAATGCACATTCACCCCAGAGACTTATATGTGTGTGTGCACGCATGTGAGGGAGAGAGATGGTGTGAGAGTATGAGTGTGTGCATGAGTGTGATGCAGTATATACCTGAGAGAGAGAGGGTGAGAATGTGTATGAGAGCGGGTCTGCATGAACCTCCACATCATATTTGAAAACAATTCTCCTCTATCTGTTTACAGTGATTATTTCTTTACAATCTTACAAGTTTCTTTCCTACATGCATCAAAATAATCAGTTCCCCTTTGGTCTTGGTTTCAAATTAAATATGTCTCGACTCCTTTCAATACTTGCAGCTATGTGTCAACTCTTCTGTATAATTGGCTATTCATTTCTGCATATATAGTTTTCTTTCAGTCTTCTCTTTGGATTCTTAGCTGTATGAAAGGAAGCCAAATCTATTGTGGATTCTCACTTCCCATCCTAGGCCCCAGTAACCAATCGATAGTTGGATTTGCAGATTCCAATGGGACCGTGCAGCTTTATAACACGTTTTACTGTAGCTCCTGCTTATCTGGCTGAACCCCTTCAGATATTGCTTTCTGTCAGTGCCTACCAGCTTGTTCAGAGATATTACACACCTCTGGAGTAGGTGGGACTCGAACACGGACCTTCCGTTCCAGGAATAGAGATATTACCACTGTGTCACAAAAGGACCCAAGATATTAGTGAATTTTTTTATTAACCTGTTTTTTTTGAGATGTTATTACATACCTCTGGAACAGGTGGCACTTGAACCTGGGCTTCTTGGTCTCGGGCTAAGAACACTTCCACTGTGCTACAAAAGGGCCCAAGATACCATTGACATGTTCATTTTTTAAAAAATTAACCTGTTTTTCTAATCAACCTATTCAGTGATGTTATCACACATGTCTGGAGCAGGAGGGACTTGAGCCCCCAGGCCTCCTTGTCCCGGGGTAGCAGCACTGCCTCTGCACCACAGGAGTCCTGAAGATATTCTTGAATAGGTGACTCTGGAGATGCAGTTCAGCTGCATTGCTAGTCCATGTGCTCATGCATATTTAATTGGTTTTGCAGCTTCTCTTACCCAGGCTACAAACACAGAACAGATTACCCAGAATGTGAGCCTGCAAGTCAACATTCACATTGGTTGGACAATTTGACAACTAATAATTTGAACAGTATTTAATTCAACACAAGTAACTGAATACAGCAATAATAGGGATTATAATATTTAACCTACAGTGGATGATACTGAGGCTAAATTTTACGTGGCAGCTGACGCATCAAGGAAACCTTTGTAGCTGCACATTACAACTTCAGGTACTGCATCTTCCCATTCCCAACTGCCCTGAGCAACCCCTCAGGCATATTAGTTTGTTAACTGTGACATTTAGCACTCCACACCACTGATCGCAAGTGACACTGCTTGAGTTCTGATAGAATAAGCCTTGTTGGGTACCCTGGTCAGTCGACTTAGTTCGTTGCATAATCATAGGTATAGTACTTCAATTTCCATGGTCCTCTAAAGAGTGAGTATAACAAACAAATTAGTATATTTGCATTTTCTTACTTCTTGATCTGTATTCATTGATTACACTATGGTTACCAGAATTTCATCAGATCAATAACAACAACGTGTCAAGCCTGGTTTTGCAAGTAGGATCTAACTGTTCCTTGATCCCCTTATATGGTTGTAACTGGGATAATAATGAATTTTGGCTCAGATTACTGCAACATCCTGCTGCCACGGTGTGGCTCTAAATTATACTTTTGTGTTGTATCTGACTGCTCAATAAAGCAGTTTATACTCTTGTTTGCTCTGGACAATATTATGTACTGTGCATACCTACTATCCATATGTACGTTGATTCATTTTCCTCCCCTTTACAAATCTGGCTGATACTACAAGTTATATTACCTGACTTAATCTATTTTTCAAAATCTTTAAATAAAAACTAAAAGAACTGTGGATGCTGTAAATCAGAAACAAAAAGCTTAGCAGGTCTGGCAGCAACTGTAGAGAAATCAAAGTTAAGATTTTGGGTCCAGTGATTGTTGCAGAAAGGTCACTGGATCTGAAACGTTAACTTTGATTTCTCTTCACTGATGCTGCCAAACTGCTGAACTTTTCTAGCAACTTCTGTTTTTGTTTTAAAATCATTATCTGATGTTTAGGGCGATCAGTTTATTTGAAGTGCACAAAGTCTGGCCCCACACAGCAATCATTTAAGTTTGTGATAGCATCTCTATGTCTCGGGTTCCTGGGGCTACTGTGCTCTTTGGGAGTGCCACATATGATTTGCCGCAGCTCTAACTTTGTGTTTGGAATATATAAATGCACAGAGCTTTATCCACATTTCTGGCAATGCATTTTGAAGCTTTAAAGACACACTATCACTCTTAATTTGGATCTTTAAATTCAGGCAATTTCCCCCAATCTCATATCTTAATTGCAGGATTTTAGATTAATCATCAAGTCTCTCCACACTTCTCAGTAGTAGTTTTTTTTTCCTTTTTGGAGTTTAAATCACTTACAATGTTTGTTTCTAGGTTCTATTTAAAAACATCTAAAATCCTCCATGGTCTTTTGAGAACTGTGGCAAGAAAAAGAAGCCTCAAATTTGGCAGCATGTTTTTAACCCTAAAATCCATGCAATCCAACATTGCAGCCTTTCACAGTCTATCTTGGTGAGTATTCTGAGTGAGTTGATAGATGGTCCCTTTTCTGTGGCCCATTGCTTTTGAAACCAAGTCATCATTTCATCCCAATTCCAACTAGCTACACGTTTCTTCCTGATGCTCACTTTTAGCCTGAGAGACCTAATAGCCACTGTTTTAATTTGCTTGTCTTTATTTCTGTCTTCATCCATTATTCAGCCTCACTGATAGGGCATCTAAAATCTGTACAACCCAGTCCCACCCCAGACATTCCACGACCACCAAACAAACCAAGTTAGAAAGAAATGCTTTCTACTAACTTAAACTTCCATTTTTATCCCAGCTTCTTCTGGTTGTTGAATCTTTTAACTTGCATCAATTTAATACATACATTCACATGTACCAATCACTACCTTCTGAAAACAAAGAGATGAAACACAAATATGGATGCACACAATAAAAAAACTAGTTTTCTTTCTCTTGTCTCTTCAACAGTATCCTCAACTTACAATTTTTCTTAGCCTTTCCCTGATTCCTATCCAGTGATCCTGTCAATTTGGTATTGATTCTAGACTTAGTTTCTCAGTCCCAAATATTAATTATTACTATTCTCTTATCTTCTTTGTCCCGTTGCTGGACAGGCTACCTGATGTTTTGGTTATCCAATGGATCCCCATGATTCTAACTCTTTCTTTTGATTTTTTTCAATTATCCTTCAAAAAAGACATTACTTTTGGACCTCTGACTAAAGATGTCATTTTCAGATTTGTCACTATTCTCAGTAACCATCATCTTAAATGGGTATTCCTTATCCTTACAGCCACCTATCCACCCGTGACAAACTGCAATTCCCTCTCCAATGCCTTCTCTCACAATGGTTCTTGATCTACACCCTCCCCTGGCGATTCTAGCCTACCAGTAGTCTGATGAGTCAATCTAACTGGTGGCCGCTTGGGTCTGTGCACTACCCTTTATCTTGTTTCATCCTAGCACCTCCAAGTTTGATCCCACTGGTCTGTTTGTGCAAATGCTAGACGACACTCTAATTTTGGGTGGTACTCACTCATTTGGTGTGATGTGTCTCATTTCTCAGCCCCTCACAGACTTTCCTGTAGACTGCGTCAGTTCGAGTCGAAGAGTCACACAGCATGGAAACAGTCTCTCCAATTCAACTTGACCAGGCCAACCAACTTTCCCAAACTAAACTAGTCCTACTTGTCTACCTTTGGTCCATATCCTTCTAAACTTTTTCCATAAATGTATCTGTCCACATGTCTTTTAAATGTTGTAACTGTACCTGTAAGTACCACTTCTTCTGGCAGTTCATTCCAAAAATGAACCAATCTCTTTGGGCGAAAGTTGTCTGTCATGTCCTTTTAAAATTTTTTCCTCTCAACTTCTCAGCACGTACTCCTAGACCTTGGAATATGCCAGTCTGTAACACTAGGTCAAGGACAACTCTTTGTATTGGAACATCAAAATGTTTTGAGCAGACCAAAGAGTTGATGGTCTTTTGAATGCAGTTGATGTTTGTTTCAGTGTACATTCGTGAGAATAGAGCTGCTCAGCCAAATCTGACAAAAATCACTGCATCTCTCATCATTGTAATGGCACAGTTCAAAAAATGGCCCCTTTACCACCACTGTTCTTCAGCATGCGGTATCACAGAGTGGCCAGGGGTGCATGAATAATTGATGCAAGTGCCTCTGTCACCACTTGTTTTGGTACTTATTTAAAAGTTGTAGGGATAACGTATTCTGCAAGATGACTTTGATAGTCTGCTTAGGGAACCCTTTGACAGGAACCACCATCTTCTTTTTCTGACCACTGCCTGATTCACCTGTGATCATAGATGTTTCTCTAAAAGATTTTTTCCACAAAGTGATACAGTGAAGTACAGCTACTTGGAGCATTGTACAAGTGAGCATAAAAGAACACAGCTTGTGAAGTGACTGTCCTGATTGTAGTTAATTTCACACATTTATATATTTTAAAAACATGTTGCCAACTCAGGCATCCTAATTATCATACAGATTGCAAGTTACCCAAAATGACTACAGTACTTTATAATTCTTTGTAACTAGATGTCTCTGGTTGACACATGCTACAGTATTCTGTAAAGTTAATCAGTTCAAGTTGCACATTCCATAATGATTCTTTCTCTTTATATTTCAGAACAGTTCCCTACTCTCTCTGTTTACAGTAGCTATTTCATTCCGACATTATACAAGTTCCTGCCCTAATATACATCAAGTGGTCAGGTCATCTTTGTAATTTTAAAGAGATCTCCGTTTTGAGTTAGTTATGTCTCAACTGATTTTAATGCCTGCAGCCACATACCATCCTTTTATAAAGCTGGCTATTATTTTTCTGCATTTTTTTCTGTTAAGTTGCAAATATTTTTGCATTTAAACAGTTCCATTTCAGAAAACAAATACCATGCTTAGTTGGAAACCTAATTGGGAACCAAGGGTTCAGTGTTTGAAAATAAAACTGAAGAATTCAAACTTTTGCAATTAATATTACCTCTGAATTCATGTTCTTTTTGTGTTTTTCAATTAATTCATTGGCTTATTGTTCTGAGAAAATATCCATAGTGAAAGTGATTTTGATAAAGATGTTGTTGAAAAGAAAATCAGCAAAAATTGCGAAAACAAAATAATTTTATTTCAAGTAAGAGCTACAGTTACATTCAGAACGTAATCCATTTTCAGAGTGACTATCACACATGTTATCATCATTTGAATGCTACCTTTAGTTTAAATGTAAGCAAATTGAATATTTCTGGATATGTAGTAATGCTATTTCTATTTCTTTACATTTAATAGAGTGGTGTTTCTGTTGACTCTTATTTTGAACAGCCTGAAACGGTCTGATCAGGGTTACCATTATCCCACAGGAAGGCTTGGATGTGCCCTAGTTCAGCATTGGGTTGCATTGTGAACAAACAATTGAGCCCTGTTTACAAGATTGCTGATGAGGCTAACTTATAGTGTGTCAAAGTGTAGGAATCGCAACATGTATGCTGACACGTATATGTGATATGTAGCTTTGCTGTAAACTGTAGTAGAGAACTTCTTTGACCAAGTTTTCAACTGGGATATCAATGAAAGGGGGCTCATTTGATTGCTTCATTTCAAACATGAGCGCAGGATACAGCCCATATATAAGGAAATTCTTACCTGCAGCTGCAGCTTAAAATGTGATGAATAATCTTAGGAGATTTTCAGCAAGGACATATTTCTTATGGAATCCATCAATAATATTTATCAGAACTGGGCTGAGGGTCATTCCATGGCAGCGCCATCTATTTGAATATACATGATGTAATTGAACCTGACCGCATTGGACAAGTTGGTAATTTCATAAGTTCAATGAATACTGGTTTACAGAATGGTAGCAGGTCTAGATTACCATGACATAGTGCTGCAATGCTGGGGTGTTTTGAATAGGCTGGCAATGTCAAATGAGCACATAGACCCAGAGGAACATAAGAGCAGGAGTGGGCCATTCGGCTCCTTGTGCCTGTCTTTATCCTTTAATGAGACCATGACTGATCTGTGGACTAACTCTGTATCCCTGCCTTTGGCCCATATCCCTTATAAAGTTTGCTTAACAAAAGATATCTCCTTCAGATTTAAAGTTAATAACTGATCCAGAATCCACTGCTGTTTGTGGAAGAGAGTTCCAAATGTCTACTACCCTTTGTGTAGAGGTTTATGAAATCATGACGGGCATAGCCACGGCGAATAGCCAAGGTCTTTCCCCAGGGTAAGGAAGTTCAAAACTAGAGGGCATATTTTTAAGGTCATAGAAGAAAGATTTAAAAGGATACGGAGGGGAAACTTCTCAGACAGAGGGTGATACGCATATGGAATGATCTACCAGAGGAAGTGGTAGATGCAGGTACATTTGCAACATTTGAAAGACACTTGGATAGGTACAAGAATAGGAAAGGTTTACAGGGATAAGGGCCAAATGCAGAAAAATGGGTGTAGTTTAGTTTGGGCAACCTGGTCGGCATTGATGAGTTGGACTGGAGGGTCTTTTTCCATGCAGTATGACTCTATCCCATTTTCGAACCAGCTTGGTCAGGATAACCTTGAGGAGGAGTTTGTTGAGTGTATCTGTGATAGTTTTCTTCTACAATATGTAATGGAACTGATGAGGGAGCAAGCTATCCGAGATCTGGTCCTGTGTAATGAGACAGGAATAATTAATGACCCCATAATTAAGGATCCTCTGGGAAGGAGTGATCACGGTATGGTTGAATTTAAAATACAGCTGTATAGTGTGAAGATAAAATCTAATGTCATAGTCCTGTGCTTGAATAAGAGGGACTATGATAGAATGAGAGAGGACCTGGCTAAAATAGAATGGAACCAGCGAATTTATAATGTGACAGTTGACAAGCAGTGGAGGACCTTCAAAGAAATTTTTCAAAGTGCTCAGCAAAAATATATTCCAAGTGAGAAGAAAGGACTGTAAGAGGATGGATAATCTGCCATGGCCGTCTAAGGAAATAAGGCAGGCTATCAAAGTGAAAGAGAAGGCATTCAAAGTGGCCAGAAACAGCAGGAATCCAGAAGATTGGGAAAACTTTGAAGGTCAACAGAAAGCCACAAATAGAGCCAGAAAGAAAAGTAAGATAGACTATGAGAAAAAAACTAGCACAGAATATACAGACAGATATCAAAAGTATCTATAAATATATAAAATGAAAAAGAGTGGCTAAAGTCCTTTACAGGATGAGAAGGGGCAGTTAGTTATGGGATGAGGCATTGAACAGGTACTTTGCATCGGTCTCCACAGTGAAGGATACTAGTAAAGTGCCAGGAAGTGACAATGAGAGGGCCAGGAAACAATTATTATTATGGAAGAGCTAGTGTTAGGTAAGCTAATGGAGCTAAGGATAGATTAGTCTCCTGGCCCTGATGGAATGCATCCCAGGGTACTAAAAGAGATGGCAGGAGAAGTAACAGGTGGACTGGCAGTAATTTTCCAAAATTTGCTGGACTCTGGGGTAGTCCCAGCAGGTTGGAAAATAGCAAATGTGATGCCACTGTATAAAAATGGAAGTAGACAAAGATGGGGAATTATAGACCAGAGAGCTTAACCTCTATAGTGGGGAAGAGGCTTGAGTCTATTATCAAGAAAGAAATAGCAGGACATCTTGAAAGAAATTACACATTATACAGATGCAGCATGGGTTCATGAAGGGCAGGTCATGCTTCACAAATCTTTTGGAATTCTTTGAAGATATTTCAAGCAAGGTGGACAAGGGGATGTGGTGTACCTAGATTTCCAAATGCCTTTGGCAAGGATCTACACAGGAGGCTGCTGCATAAGATAAGGATGCATGATGTTAGGGGTAGAGTAGCATGGCTAGAGGTTTGATTGACTGACAGGAAGCAAAGAGTGGGGATAAATGAATGCTATTCTGGCTGGTAATCAGTGACAAGTGTGCCTCAGGGATTGGTGTTGGGACCATAATTATTTGCATTTTATGTAGATGATATGGAGTGGGGACCACGTGTACGGTGTCAAAATTTGCCAATGACACTAAGGTGAGTGACAGAGCAAAGTGTGCAGAGGACTGTGAAACTTTGCAGAGGAACATTGATACATTGAGTGAGTGGGCAAAGGTCTGGTGGATGGAATACAATGTCAGTAATTGTGAAGTCATACATTTTGGTAGGAGTAACAGCAAAATAGATTATTACTTGAATGGTAAAGAGTTGCAGTGTGCTGATTTGCAGATTTGTCCTTGTGCATGAATTGCACAGGGTTGGTCTGCAGGTACTACAAGTAATTAGGAAAGCAAATGGAGTTTTGTCCTTCATTGCTAAAGGGATTGAGTTTAAAAGCAGAGAGGTAATGTTACAGCTGTACAAGGTGTTGGTGAGGCCACACCTGGAGTACTGTGTGCAGATTTGGTCTCCTTACTCAAGAAAGGATGTACTGGCACTGGAAGGGGTGCAGAGGAGGTTCACTAGGTTGATTCCAGAGTTGAGGGGGTTGGCTTATGAGGAGAGGCTGAGTAGATTGGGATTATATTCATTTGAATTCAGAAGAATTAGGGAGGAGTCTTATAGAAACATATAAAATTATGAAGGGAATTGATAAACTAGAAATAGATAAAATGTTTCCACTGGTAGGTGAGACTAGGACAAGAGGGAATGGCCTCAAGATTAGAGGAGCTGAAAAATGTGTTGCTGGAAAAGCGCAGCATTCCTGAAGAAGAGCTTATGTCCGAAACATTGATTCTCCGGCCTCTTGGATGCTGCCTGACCTGCTGCGCTTTTCCAGCAACACATTTTTCAGCTCTGATCGCCAGCATCTGCAGTCCTCACTTTCTCCTAGTCAAGATTAGAGGAAGCAGGTTTAGAACTGAACTTAGAAGGAACTACTTCACCCAGAGGGTTGTAAATCTATAGAATTCCTTGACCATGGAAGTAGTTGACACTACTTCAGCAATCGCTTTTAAAGCTAAGGTAGATACTTCTTTGTAAAATAAAGGAGTTAAAGGATATGGTGAAAACGGGGGTAAGTGGAGCTGATTCCACGAAAAGATTATTCGTGATCTTATTGAATGACAGAGCAGGCTCGAAGGACTGGACGGCCTACTCTTGCTCCATGGTCTTCTGTTCTTATGTTCTAAAGAGCTATACACCTGAACCCCCAAATCTTTGGACATCCTCTGTATTTCCTTTCAAACCACCTGTAAAGGACCCGGATCTATCCTTTCTCTGTTCTAAATGGATACTGCAAACATTTATTTATTCACTCGTGGAATGTCATTGGCTGGCCGGCATTTATTGCCCATTCCTAGTTGGCTTTGAGAAAATGGTGATGAACTGCCTTTCTGCAGTACTGCCATTCATATACAGTAGGTAAACCAAGAATATTATTAGTAAGGGAATTACAGGATTTTGACCCAGCGATAATGAAGGAAATTAGATGTATTTCCAAGTTAGGATGGTAGTGGCATGGTGCGGGGGGAACTTGCAGATAGTGCTGTTCCCAGGTATCTGCTGCCGTTGTGCTTCTAGACGGAAGTGGTGGTGGTGGGATTGGAAAGTAGTGTCTAAGAAACTTTGGCAAATTTCTTATAGATAGTACAGGAGAAAGTGAGAACTGAAGATGCTGGAGATCAGAGACTAAAAGTGTGGTGCTGGAAAAGCACAGCTGGTCAGGCAGCGTATGAGGAGCAGGAAAGACAATGTTTCAAGCATAAGCTCTTCATCAGGATTGAGGGGATGGGGTCCAAGAGGCATGGGAGAAAAATGGGAGGGGAGGGTGGGGCTGGGTGGGAATGCAATAGGTAGATGAAGGTGGAGGAGGGGTGATCGTGATAGGTCAGAGTGAAGGGTGGAGCAAATAGGCGGGAAGGAAGATGGACAGGTAGGACAGTTCAAGAGGGCGGTGCCCAATTGGGGGTTGGATCTGGGATAAAGTAGGGGGAGTCCTGGGCTGCCTCCACCTCCAAATTCTTGCCAATGGACAACTGGAGGAAGAACACCTCATCTTCCACCTTGGGAAGCTCCAACAACACAGAATCAGTCGATTTCACCAGAACTAGAGAGTATAGGTTTAGGGTGAGAGGGGAAAAGAGACCTAAGGACAACTTTTTTACTGAGGGTAGTACGTGAATGGAATGAGCTGCCAGAGGAAGTGGTGGAGGCTAGTACAATTGCAATATTTAAAAGACATCTGGATTGGTATATGAATAGGGAGGATTTGGAGAGATATGGGCTGGGTGCTGGCAGATGGGACTAGATTGGGTTGGGATATCTGGTCAGCATGGATGGGTTGGACCGAAGGGTCTGTTTTCGTGCTGTACATCTCTATGACTGTAGATCGTTGATGAATTAAATGAATTACATCAGTGTTTGTTATAGAGGTTACAACATCTCAATGTCTGCAATAAATCGGAAAGTGGAAGGGATGGAGCAAATTACTTTCACCAAAGAAGTGATACTGAGTAAATTGATGGAGATGTAAGCCGAAAAGTGTCTGGGTCCTGGTGGATTTCATCATATGGTTTTAAAATAAATAGCAAATGAGATTAGTTGATCCATTGGTTTTAAATTTATAAACCTCACTTGATTTCGGAAAGGTTCAATTAGTTTTGAAAATAAAACAGAATCAAAATAAGAGATCGGGTAGACGATTCAACATAACCATGGATAATTATTCAACTCCGTACCCTGTTCCCACTTTCTCTGCACATTCTTTGATTGCTTTATCCCCACGAACTATACCTAACTTCTTATTGAAAACATTTAGTGTTTTGGTGTCAACCCCTTTCTGTTGCAGACCACTTCTCAGGCTCATCACTGTCTGGGTGACATAATTTCTCAGTCTATGATCCCTGGTTCTAGACTCCCCAGTCACCGGGAATGTCCTTCCTGTCTTGACCAGTATAGTCCTGTTATAATTTTATAGGTTTAAATTATATGCCCCTCATTCTTCTAAACTCTAGTACATGTAGACCTAACTGACACAGTGTCTCTTTATCTGTTAGCCTTGACATCCCAATGTAAACTTTTACTGCATTCCCTACATAGCCAGAACATCATTCCTTAAATAAGGAAACCAAAACTGTACACAATACTTAAGATGTGGTCTCACCCAGGTCCTGTAGCAAGATGTCCGTGCTCCTGTACTCAAATCCTCTTACTATGAAAGCTAACATATTATTTAACTCTTCATTATCTGCTTCACCTGCATGCTTACTTCCAGTGATTGATGAGCAAGGATACCCAGGACTTGTTGCATCTCCCCTTTCCCAATTTATCGCCGTTCAGATAATCTGCCTTCCTGTTTCTGTTGCTGAAGTGGATAATTTCACATTTATCCACATTATACTTCAACTGATATCTATTTTCCCACTCACTCATCACTGTACTCTCTTCAGTTCACTTTCCTACCCAACTTTGTGGCATCTGCAAACTTACATGTATTACATTTAGTTCCGTCATGTAAATTGTTCATATTTATTGTGAATAGCATGGGTCCAAGTACTGACTCCTGATGTACATCTCTCGTCACTGACTGCCACTTAGAAAAACACTTATTTATTCCTACTCTGTTTCCTTTCTGCTAACTAATTCTCTATCCATGTCAGTACATTACCCCCAATCCCACATGCTTTTATTTTCCCTACTAGTTCCATATGTTGTATCTTATCAAAAACCTTCTGAAAGTCCAAGTAAACCACATTACCAGTTATATGAACATTACCAGTTAAATACTTGAAAAATCATAGTAGATTTTTCAAGCATGATTTCTCTTTCGTAAATCCATGCTGACTATCCTATCCTGTGCTGAAAATGTGTTGCTGGTTAAAGCACAGCAGGTTAGGCAGCATCCAAGGAACAGGAAATTCGACGTTTCGGGCCAGAGCCCTTCATCAGGAATCATCCTATCCTGTCACTGTTTTTCAATTGCTTTGCTATGAAATCATTTATAATGGATTTGAGCATTTTCCTCACTACTAATGTCAGGCCATCCAGTGTACAATTCCCTGTTTTCTCTCTACTCCCTTTTTTAAAAACACGGGGTTAATTTGCCATTCTCCAATACATAGGAGTTGTTTTAGTGTCAATAGAGTATGAATGATGACCACCAATACATCTACTATTTCTAAGACTTCTTCTTTCAGTACACTGAGATGTAGATTATTGGGCCTTGGGGATTTATCGGCCTTTAATCCCACCAATTTGGCCATTGCTATTTCCTTCAGTTCCACCCTTTCACTGCACCATTTTCTGGTACATTGGTTCTGTCTTCTCAAAGGAAGACATAAATAAAGAATACGTTTCATTGCTCTGCCATGTCTTTGTTGGAGACCTACATTTGTCTTCACTAATCTTTTTCCTCTTCACATAGCTATAGAAGCTTTTACAATCAGTTTGCATATTCCCTCAAACTTAATTTCATATTGTATTTTCACTTTCTTAGTCAATCTCTTTGTTCTTCATTGTTAAACAGTTCCCAATCCTCAGGTCTTTGCTTTTTATTGGCCAGCCTGTATGTTGCTGCCTTAATGCTATCTCTAATTTCTTTTCTTAGATTAGATGAGATTCTCTACTGCCTTGAAACAGGTCCTTTGGCCCAACAAGTCCACACCAACCCTCCGAAGAGTAACCCCTCCCAGACCCATTCCCCTAAACTCATTTACCCCTCACTAATGCACCTAACACTATGGGCAATTTAGCTTGGCCAATTCACTTTCCTGCACATCTTTGGATTGTGGGAGGAAACTGGAGTACCCCGAGGAAACCCAAGCAGACATGGGGAGAATGTGCAAACTCCACACAGACAGTCGCCCAAGACGGGAATCGAACCTGGGTCCCTAGCACTGTGAGGCAGCAGTGCGAACCATGAGCCAACGTGCTGCCCCTATCTTAACAATAGCAGGACCACTTTTCCAATTTTATATTTGTACCAAACTTGAATGAATAATTGTTGCAATTTACCCGTGTGATGTTTAAATGTTTCCTATTCCCTGTCCATTGTCATCCCTTTCATTGATGTTTCCAATTTATCTATAACCAGCTCACACCTCATTTCATTTCAGTTTGTTTTATTTAGATTCAGGATCCTAATCACAGAATCAACTACAACACTCTCTAATTTGATGAATAATTCTATCATGTTATGGTTACCCTTACCCAAGGGGCCTTGCACAGCTAGATTGCCGATTATTCTTACACACTCCAGGAATTCCTCCTCCATGGTATTGTGACAGATTTGATTTGCAACAAAATGCTTGGCCTGACAGCAGTCATTGCACTGATGTAGGGTTATTAGAATAAGGAGCACTGTTGAAATAAAGGTTTACTATGCATCTAGCTTATAATATACCTTCAGTGTTCAATTTTGTAATTTCGCATAACGGGGATAGTGTTCCACACCTTGATAGGTATGTTAATTCACAACAATAACAATTGTGGTTACTAGCAATATAAGTAAAAATAAAATTCATTTCTACTGCTACATGGTATGTTGTGCCCATTTTCAGGCACTAAATTTCTAAAATAGGAGACAAAAAGCACATTCACATTTCGAAACCCGAAGTCTGTTAACTGGCATATTGGTGAAGTAGTTGGACTGGTACCAGGTGTATACGTCAGGAACATATAAGTGAGTGAGTAATGTATTCAAAATTTAGCCCTGTATTTTTGCCATGACCTCCTTCCACTTTTTTCAGTGTTGAACTCACATCACAAAGTAGTGCTGAGCACCAGGAAAGCTCCACGTCAGCAAGTGTTTGCGGAAAAGGCTCAGATTGGAGTCTTTGCTTATTAGTGAATCAGGATTTTTTTCCTACTTTTTAAGATGACTCTGGAATGATAGGATAATTTGACCGTTGTCAAGGACATGTGATATTACTTGGTTTTGTCAAACACAGTTGCATTATGATGGTGAAAGATATTAGCTTATAAACTTCAAAGTGCACAATGTGGTTGATCAGTGCACTTGTAAGCTAACAAACTCCACGAGTACATAACTTGTTTTGTCCTGCCATTATCACAATAAATGCAGGGCATCAGTTACACTGCCAGAGAAGATTATATGAGAATTAAAACATAAGAAAATTACTGTGGCATTTATATTTCAGTAAACAGGTGTACAATACTTTTGGGAAAGGCTGCCTATATATTTAATGATTAAGGATTTTATATGATGCAAGAAACCAAGAGTGTCAAAGGAAAAATAATGTTTTTTTAAATTTACATATTTTTCTGTACAAGTTAGAAGCTCAGAAAGAGTGTTTCTTTGAGATTGCTAGTGATAAATACTGACTCATTGACAGTGTGGGAAAGACAATCTATTTCCCGGTCAGCAGGGAAAGGACCTTGCAAGTGGAACTTGCGCTATCGTCTAGGTAGTGGAGTTTGTGCATTTTGAAGGGAAGTTTGTCAAAAGAGGTTTGGTGGATTTTAGCTGTGTATCTTATAGATGGCACAAAACTGCTGCCATCTGTGTTCATGGGAGTGAACATCAAAAGTGTTAGATAGGCGACTGGTCAAACTGTCTATTATTTCCAGGATAGTGGCAATCTTCTTGACTGTTGTTGCATCTCAACGAGGTAAGTTCAGAGTATTGCATCTCTCTTCTTTCTTGTGCCTTTTAATGATGGACAGGCGTTGAGGAATGAAAAGAGTTACTTGCAGCAAATTCACTGTCTGAACTGCTCTTCTGGTCACACTATTTACATTGCTGCCCAGTTCAGTTTCAGATTAAGGGTACCCCCTCCCTCCCACTCCCACCTCCACCCCCACTTTGCAATCTGGCCTCAGAAACAAACAACAGCTAGTTTGTTCCTTTTTTTACTTTTTATTTCATTTTTTACTTTAAAAGAAGAGAATCTTCTACCCACAGTCCAAAGGTCATTTTCAACTCCCAGTTCACATCTACAAACTAAAATTGATAAATGAATAAAAAAAAGAATAAATGAAACATCAGTGAGGGTTCTGACATCATTACACTGCAGAGGCATTGCCAAGGAAAATGCACCAATTAAATGACTGACAGCTGCGTTAACTAGTGCATTCGCCATGGCAGTAACTTTACCTATCAGAGTTCACTTGCAAATCAAAGAGTATTCCCTTCTTGAATAGTATAAAAATATTGATAATTAATATTTTGGGATTTCATGTGAATTGTCTTGATGAGTGCAAAACAAAACGTTTCAACAAATTGTAATTTTTTTCAGCAAATTCAGTTCTGTACTATGAAATGAATATTTATTTTTAAGCAATGACCCTTACTTCTAGCTGTTCATACAATAAGAAAATTCCTTTTCATATACACCCTATGAGATCCGTAATGATCTTAAATGTTTGAAGTCCGAAACTCCAGCAGCTAAAAATCTTCCTTGTAAGTCAGTTCACCTGATCTAGGCAAAAGTTGGATCAGCCTTCGCTGACTGCTATTAACTCATTTACATCCTTCATTAAATGGGAAGACTGATGCTGTACACTGTGCTACAAATGTGATCTCACCTGTACCATGTACAACTAAAGCACAACTTGCCTACTTCTGTATTTGATTCACTTTATGATAAATGAAAAGGTTAGTTTAGTTTTCCTACTTCCTTCCTTTGATGCGACACCTACCTTCTTGGAATCTAAGCACATGCATCTACCAGTTTCCC
Organism: Hemiscyllium ocellatum; assembly: GCF_020745735.1. Classification (NCBI taxonomy): domain Eukaryota; kingdom Metazoa; phylum Chordata; class Chondrichthyes; order Orectolobiformes; family Hemiscylliidae; genus Hemiscyllium; species Hemiscyllium ocellatum. Next base: position 31,806,079 of record NC_083414.1, read on the forward strand.
TTTATCCACAGCACAAGCCCCCAAATAGTTGGCTGCATTTTCCATTTTTGTTTCTGGTGACTTGATTGATGCTTGGTAGTCCGGCCACTTTCCTTCCTTTCATCAGACTTTGTAGCAGTTAAATGCAACTCCGTGGCTTGCCAGGCCATTTTAGAGGCAATTAAGAGTCAACCATCGTAGGTCTGAAGTCACTGTGGATGAAACCAGCTGAAGATGGCAAATGTTTCTTTTTAAAAGAGCATTCATGAGCAGATGCACTTTTACAACAATCAACATTATAACGAGTACATTGATATTTGTGCAAAACAAATGTTTTTAATAGCCTGCTATAAATTAAATAATATGTTTAAATGGATGTAGGTTTTCTCGCTGAGCTGGAAAGTTCATTTCCAGATGTTTTGTGATCAGGGTTCTTAGCAGAGACAGTAATGCAGAGACTTGAACAAACAACTCTGCCGACCATCCAACCCAAACTTTGGATCCGCTACGTGGATGATACCTTTGTCATCACTAAACGAAGCAAATTAGAGGAAACCTTCAAGACCATCAATAATTCCCTTACTGGCATAAAATTCACTAAAGAGGAGGAAAACAACAACAAACTGCCATTCCTAGATGTCACAGTAGAGTGAACAGCCAATGGGGAACTTCAAATCAGCGTCTACAGGAAAACAACACATACGGACCAAATATTGAACTACAGAAGCAATCATCCCAACATTCACAAACGAAGCTGCATCAGGATATTATTTCAATGAGCCAACACACTCTGTAGCACAGAGGAACTACGCAGAGTACAGAAAAATCACCTATACCATGTATTCAGAAAGAATGGGTACCCAATGTACACAGTCCACCAATTTCTCAGCAACAAACCCAAACAAGCAGACAAAACACGTCCGAAAACCCTAGCCACTCTCCCCTACATCAAAGACATCTCAGAAATGACTGCCAAACTACTCAGACCCCTTGGCATCATGGTAGCCCACAAACCCACCAACACACTAAAGCAGTAGCTAATGAACTTGAATGACCTTATACAGACAACAAGCGAAACTACTGTTATTTACAAAATACCGTGCAAGGACTGTAACAAATATTACATTGGACAAACAGACAGAAAACTAGCCACAAAAAGACATGACCCTCTCTCACTAGTATCCTTACATATGGATGAGGAAGGACACCACCTTGACTGGAACAACACATCCATCCTCGGACATGTCAAACAAAGACACACATAAGAATTCCTAGAAGCATGGCATTCCAACCGGAACTCTATCAACAAACACATTGAATTAGACCCCATCTATCACCCCTTGAGAAAAAGAACAGGAAGTGACATCACAGGAAATGACATCACCAACCCAAATAAACCCAAACATATAAACAGAAAGCAGGACTTATCAGCAGTACTGAGGCCCACTGAAGATGTTACCTAGGAGGGTGACGAAATGTCTGGAAATGACCCTTCCAGCTCAGCGAGCAAACCAACATCCAGAACCTCAACCTGAGCTACAAATCTTCTCAAAACACGCTAAGACCTATGGGCGCAATACACTAAAAATGGCCTGAAAATGGGAAACGAATGCCATCTGACAGAGTGCCACCCACAAACAGCTGTACGTCCTGCATGAATGCCAAAGAAAACAGGTACTACCTAAATGCCGAAAAATACAAACCTCCCCTTAACACTGCACTAGCCAAAAGAATAGCAGAATGCTTGGAGAAATGATTAATGATGCCCACAACAGACTCCATAAATACAACTGGGAAATTTTGCACCAAAAATCTTTACTCACTCATGCAACAGGCCATGAATGGAGAGACCCAGTACAACAAGCCATCGATATTAGACAGTGACAAACAAAGAAAATGAAAAAACTAGACCTGCAAAGAAAACTAGACAAACTTACACAAAGTAACAACGCTGACAAGAGAGAAGCATGGATAAAAAACTTATCTGACCATCCCTTAACAGACACTGAAAAAAAACATCTTTAGTAAGAGGATAAAATTACAACTGCCTGGATGCGGATAAGGAAGATTTCTTAGCAGCATTAGAAGCAACACTAAAAGACAACCAACTCACAGAAGAAACCCAGCTAACCATCAGACAGGTAGTTGCACCAACCTTAAGCAGAAAAAAGGAAGGAAACACACTCAATACACAAGACTAAAACAAAAAGAAACATTTGTTAGCCTACCTGTGGACAAAGGATGCTTGATAGTCATTCTAAATTGAAGAGACTACATTGAAAAAGCGAACGCACTACTTACACATACCAACACTTAGCAACAAGTGGCAATAGACCTGACCCACATCCAGAGAACCGAATCATAGCCCTACTCAAAAAACTTCAGAAATCTGGAGAAATAAACAAGACCAACTTCCAAAAAATGAAACCAGATGGATCTAACACACGCTTCTACGGATTATCCAAAATTCACAAAACCAGGAACCCCCCTCAGTTCCACAGTCTCCCAACCTGGAACGCCAACTTACAGATTGGCCAAGGAGTTACACCAAAGACTAAAACACTTAGTAGAAGACTCACACCACTCCATCCACTCCACCCAAGAATTCCTGAAGACCATCAAAGACACTAAGATAGAAGAGGATGAAATAATGGTCTCCTTTGATGTAACAGCCCTGTTTACATCAATCAACGTTAACCTGGCCAAGGAAACACTAACTACACTATTAGAAGACCCAAAGACAGATACAGCAAACACCACTAACTTTAGCAGCAAGGATGGTATCATCAAGCTAGTGGACCTATGCCTTACCACACACTTCACCTTCAACAACAAAACCTACAGACAAACCAACGAGACACCCATGGGATCTCCGATCTCAAGGTTCTTAGCAGAGGCAGTAATGCAGAGACTTGAACAAACAGCTCTGCCAACCATCCAAGCCAAAATTAGGATAAAGAAGGTGGTTAGGTGCAACATGGGTGTCTTGGAAAAATGGTAATGTTGTCAATAATAAAAAGAAAATGATAAGTAATTAATTCATGCATGTACTTTGAGTAGAGGAAGAGTTCATACATTTCAGATAATTAATATTGAATCAAGCACAGGGACTTGACAAAAATGGTATAAGCAGAATAGCAGTTGTGAAGAAAATAAAGACTTTAAAAATTTCCTGATCTCAGAAACCAGCCCTCCTGGAGTTTTAAAAGGAAGATGTTGAGAATTTTGTTCATGCTGGGTGTAAAGCTAAGGTAAAGATAGAGTATCAAAAGAACAGTCAGAATGTGGACCTTGGAATATGGTACCTTGGATCCCAAAGTTGTCCAAAGTTCTGAAAGAAAGGTGGTCTGGGTGAGGGGAGAAGAAAAAGAGAAGAACTACCATGTAGTACTTGGTAGGAAATTCAATAACAGTCACCATCTTTTGTAAATATGATGGAAAGACACACAATATGTTGCTGTAACAGGATGAGGGGCAACCTAAAACAGCTTGAAAGTATCTCAGAAGGGCTGCAAGAGGATCTCATTATTGTGGTCCCTTTGGGACCAAGAACATAGAGAGAAAAGATATAACTTATAGAACTGAACCTCCAAAGGTTATACTACCTAGATTATTACCTCAGTCATGTGAAAAGTAAACTCAGCAAATTAAGCATATGAATAGGTGACTGAACAAGAGATGCAAGAAATAAAGGCTGTATTTTATGGGACACTGACATGAAAGGAGAGCATTGCACTGTTGAATGGGATTCATCTGAACCAAGCTCCCAGTAGAATTGATAAATAGGGTAGTCACATGGACTTTAAACTAGTAAATGGTGGAACATTGGTAAAAGTTAGTAAGGTTAGTTTAAAACGCATGAACAAGAACGGTGTAGGTCAGTAATCATAAATTCTGCTTTTGGCACTTCGTAACATGAAACAAAAAAGATGTAAAATGAGACCAGGAGAGAGAACTATCAATTATAGAATCCATACAGTGTGGAAACAGGTCATTAGGTCCAACAAGCCCATACCGATCCTCCGAAGAGAATCCCATCCAGATACCCTATTACTCTCATTTCCCCTGACTAATGCACCTAACCTACACATCCGTGAACACTATGGGCAATTTAGCTTGGCCAGTTCACTTCACCTGCACATCTTCGGACTGTGGAAGGAAACCAGAGCAACCCACACCGACGATGGGAGAATGTACAAACTCCACATAGACAGTCGCCCTAGGCTGGAATCAAACTTGCATCCCTGGCGCTGTGAGGCAGCAGTTCTAACCACTGAGCCACTGTGCAGCCTGTAAATAAGAAATGTATGAGTGAGACATTACAGTTAAGTAATAGATTAGGATGTGTGGCCCAAATAAGTATTACTTACATAATTATGTGGAGTATACAGAACAAATTGGATGAATTGCAGGTGCAAAATTCAATTTGGAGAGTACAGCATGTTAGCCATTCTTGAGATGTGAACTAGACAACTGTCAGGACTGAGAATTAATTATGCCTGTTTATGAGAACTGCAGGTTGGACAGGGAAAATGATGACAAAGCTGTAATTATTAAGATAAAATCACTTTCACTGGCAAGAGAGGAAACTTATCCTGGCAAAATAGAAAGCTACAAAGAACAGCAAAGGGTGATGAAACAATAGGAGCCACTATAGGGGAGTCTAAAAAGAAAAAAAGACTTCAATTATGAAAAAGAAGATGCTTAGGAAAAACTTGGGTAATTATGGTAACATGGTCAATGATAAAAAGAAAATGACAAATGATTCATTTGTGAGTTGTTTGAAGAGAGGAAGTTGTCAGAAATTCCAAGGAATTAAAATAGAACGGGGGCAAGGATTCACCAAAATTAACATAAACAGAAGAGCAATAATGAAGAAAATAAAGGCAAGGCAGATACCAGACAGCTTCTATCCCTGTGTTTTAAAGGAAGAGAGTGAGAATTTTTCTGATGCCCCAACTATAAACTTTGGAAGATCTTTTGATTCTGGAACTTTGTCTTTCTGATTAGAAATGCATGTCACTCTATTATGTGACCATCAGTAGGGTCTTGATTCTGTAGTAGGTCTCCTCATATTGTCTGGTAATTCAGTGGGCCTTTCCCAAAGGTTCCTTCCACAGCTGGCAGAGATTTTCCTGCACCTTTAAACATCTCATCTATTGTGTCCATTGCTCTTGATACATTGGGAAGGATGCCAACTTGTGGAACATTTCAGAGAACATTTCTGGGACACACACTGAACAATCCCACCGCCCTGTAACCAATTACTTCAATTTCCCCTCCACCTCCACCAAGGTCATGCACATCCTGGGCCGCCTCCACTGCCAAACCTAGCCACCTGACGACTGGAGGAAGAACATCTCATCTTCCGCCTTGGGACCTCCAACCACATGGAATCAATGTCAATTTCACCAGTTTTCTCATCTTCCCTTCCTCCACCTTATCCCAGATCCAACCCTCCAACTCAACACAGTCCTCTTGAACTGTCCTATCTATCCTATCTGTCCATCTTCTTCCATCTATCTGCTCCACCCTTCACTCTGATCTATCACCATCATCCCCCACCTTCATCCACTTATCACATTCCTAACTACCTTGCCCCCCCTCCCACCCCAGCCCCGCACCCCCTCCCATTTATCTCTCAGCCACCTTGGGCACCCTCCCAGATTCCTGATGAAGAGCTTATGCTCACAGTGTCGACTGTCCTTCTTCTCGGATGCTGCCTGACCAGCTGTGCTTTTCCAACACCACACTTTTTGACTCTTTCTCAAAGGAGGCCACATAGATCTCTCACTGGCATTTCAGCAGAGACTGACATCTCAATTGCTTCCATAAAATTCATCTATACTGTCATCTGTAACGCACACAACCACCACTCAGACATAGGGATCACACTTATAATCTCTTACTAACGTGGCACAGAACCATAGGATATGATGATTCATGTTTAAGATATTGGTGAATTCAATTTGACCCACAATTGCAATGAAAATCCTATGAACCAGGATAATCAATTTCAGTTGCAAAAGATATAACCTTACTGCTGGATTCTTACATGCAATAGGCAGCTTCTAATTTATGTTTCAGTAATGATTTATTTAGCCATATCTGATTTTTGACAGGACAGTTTTGCAATGTCCTATGATACCTTACATGATGGTCATGCAATTAAAATAAGATGTGCTATTTCTGAATGATTTCAGAAGAAATTGATCCTTAACTTGTGACTCAAGTTTTATTTTGGGTTACCACTAATTACGTATGATCAGCTTCACTTATAGTTTTCCAAGGTTGGGGTTGAATGAAGAGAAACTTAAATGTTTTACTTATCCTTTATATTATTTATTCTCATTTTTTCATTAATTTCACTATGTCAAATCCCGTAGTCTTGTGTTCCAACACAGCCCCAATTGAGATGCTTTTATTATTTTTATGGCCCAGATTTTGTGGTCAGTGGCAAAGCAACGGCACTCACTACTGACTTCAAAGAAAACTGCCCACAAGGTCTAGTGATATCTGTAGCATGGATTTCCCCTTTCCCAACATTAGTTTGAATCTGGTGTGAAGTCAAGAGGATCCCAGGTATTCAATCAGGGTAAGCAGCCAATCACAATGAAGTATTCTCATGGACAATAAATCAGAAAGTAAAATACACTTGATTATTCTTCACTTATAATTCATGCTTAGGGAGATTGAAATAAATGTGTTTAAGCTAAATTACTATAAACAAATAATGCTATTTTTAAATCATGGACTTTTCTTTACACATAATGGAAAAGTGTGCTAATACACAAATATAAGATTAGAATTTCAGATCCATTCAGGCTGTTCAAAAGTAATTGTGAACTTGTATTTTGTTCAGAATCTAGTTACACCACATTCAATAAAATGCAACCTTTTCAGAGATTTTACTGTGAGCATAATATTGAAAAAAGAGCACGTTCTCAACAGTTCAGTGTTTCTAATCAGTTACAAACTGGGTGGACTTTAACAGTGCACCTTAAGGGAAACATAGAATTTAAGCTCCAGCATTTATATGCGCACATACAAGGTTTTCAGTGTTGTCAAGTTCAGAGGAGTAATGATGGTGAACATTTTATGTTTTGCCGTGACTACTTCCATTAAATCAGGGCCAGCGTTGCTCTTACATACTTAGTACTAATGTTGTGAAACTAAGTGGTACAATTAATTACCACGTAATTATTTATTCTCTGCAACCTAAGGTTTGAAACTTTTGGCTAGATAGATCCTCTTTTTGCAGATTGTGGAAGTCCAAAGTGACATGGATTTGCCAAAATTCTGGAGTGCAGAAAACAAAACTGCACAGAATCCATGAATGTATTAAATCGTCTCAATCAGAGACAAAAAAAATGCTCCTGTGAGAAATGGAAATATTTAGGCTAATGTTGTTAGGGGTGCTTAACTGGAATTGATCTTGTGGATTAAGATATATGAAAGCAAAATATGCTATCCTTTGGCCTTGCAATACCTGATGTAGAAGTTGCTTGCATCACATTTGAGTTATATCTGCATTGTACTTTTTGATAAACACATCCATTGTATGTAAACAGATCATTGTAATTTGCATGGTATGGACAGTTTGTTCCATAAAAGAATCATGTGCAAACTTTCTATTCCCTTTGGGTAGATGTATTTGCAGTAAAAGAATGTGCAATATCATTTTGGGTGATTTTGGAAGTATCTCCTGTAAATTCACATTTCATCATAGTTTTCTCTCTGTTCTACTTTCAACAATGCTTTGACAGTGCCATCCATTTGAATTTTGGCTCTTATTACAGTTAAAACCTAGTAAAAGCCTGATTGAACACACTTTACACCTTATTACCCATTATGATGTTTTAAAAATTTAAGTCCAGATTCCAGTTACTTACTATTTTAATGACAGATCACCAAAGAAATGGAATACTGAACTGTTTGCTGGAATTAGCTGTTTTGAAAAATGATTGCTTGCTGGTGGAGAAACTTAAGCTTAACTCTCTACCCTTCCAATTTAATTGAGTTGGCTTAATGCAGACATTACATTTGCATTTTTTGCAATATGTTCAGGCTCTGAATACATGTGCGTTTTCAAGTGTACAAAAATGACATTGCACATATGCTCATTTTTAATATGTCTGTTCAAAAGGAGTGGACATTTGCACTTCTCAACATCTAACCCTGAAATCATTTAGCATATTAGCATAGATACAAACCAAACAACTTTGCTCACAACATTGAATTCAAATATATCTAACCATGTAAAAATTTAGAATGCATCATTGGAAATTTAAAATTATGAATTTCTACTCCTCAATTTCTAATGTGTAATTTGAATATAAAATGGTCAAACACTTGATGTCTCATATAAATATCACAGTAAAAGTGGTATTTGCTACTGTTAAATCGCTAGCCCACTTCTGTAATTATGTCTATACACATAATAAATATTAACTCATTTTGTACCTGTTTATAGCCAATATTTAGAAGCTTTTTTTGTCATACCAACTAATTTCAAATGCACAATGCATTTTACAAGAAAAGCTATTGGGCAATTCTGTTATTGGCTCATAAAAATCTTTTCAAGAGTATTGTGACAAGTGTAAGTTTGGAATTTCCTTTCAAATGAGTGTGAACAATATCATTTCTAATTACAAAGCAAATTTTACCATATGATCTTTGTATAAAGCTCTATTCTTTTCAGAATTCAGCAAAACTGTATTATTCTAAGTTATTTGAAAACTTATTTTTAAAGAGGGCCATCTAGTAGTTTCAAGGTGTAGCCACACTTTCCATATTTTAGAAATTCCTAGGTGCACAAAATAACTTCTAAATATTGTGGAAAGCCTTAATAATGTTTCTCGTATAACTTTTGGATCAATACTGCTCCACTTTGGAATCAGTGATTTTTTTTAATGGTAGGTGCATCCTGTATTTGGACATTAGTTTTCGAAAGGATTAATAATATTAACAGCAAAAACAATTGGCTTCTCCAAATGATTTTTGTCTGTATAATTAAAAATTTAAGGTGTGGTCACACGAAAATGGAAGTGCTACTGACATCAGTCTTGGATTTTATCCGATCATGGCCCATTTCCAAAGGACGTTGATGGTAGAGAGTCATAGAAAAAAATTGGTGGTGCTCAATTGAACAATTTCAAAGAAAATCAGCTTGCTGCTGGCAGCCATCTTGGATTTCATCAGATCATATCCACTTTTAAACGGAAGTGCCGGTGCAAATCATGTGCATTTGATGACAGGGATTTATTATATACAGTGATCTGAGAAAAATGAGAGCCACGGTGTTCATCATGGATTCAATTAAATTATATCACTTATTAAAAAACATGGTGGCTTTTGATATTAGTGGATCGCATTAAAATTAGATGAATGGCTGAACAGTTCCAAAGTTGATGAAATCACAAGGAAATTAAACTACCAGAGACATCTGGATTTTTCTGATCATCTACTTTTGATAGAAAACAAAGTTTTTTTTTCTGGGAGCACATCATACCTTTAGATTTTGTGATAAATGACTGGACTGATTCAAAGATTTTGAAATTGCAAGAAGTGCCACTTGCAATCATTGTGGATTTCACTGGATTGGTCCAGATTTGAAAGGAAGCACGATTTCATGTTGGAATCTATGTACAATATTGACTAAATCATTTTTATGATGTAATAATGAGAAAATCAAAACGCTGACAGAAGTTACATTGCATATTTTCTAACTATTTCCAATTGCATAAAGATGTCAGAATTTTATGGTAGGATGTCATGTTGAATGTTTTAATAATCAACTCCATGATTTTAAAATGCAGTCAGAGAGAAGAGGTTCAGATAAGGACCCAATTGATAAACTAATTGCATGGTGCAGCAGATGGCAAAGGGAATTGGATGAATGTACAGATTATTTTCTTAAATTATTTGAAATATGCATGACATTGATTGCTCAAATACAGGAATGTCATTTAAAGGGAAGATGATAAAGAAACATATAAACCCAATCTGGCTTGATTAACCCATTTATTATTGCTTAGCATGGCATTAAGCCAGAGACAGTATACTAAATCTGTCCCATATACCAAACTCATATGTGTACAGCAGTTTATCCAACAAAGAAAATGAATGTAAAACTATTCAAAGCAATATTCAAAGAAAATAGTTTTTCAAAATATTTTGAACAAGGTGATGAAAAAGTTGGATATCGAAAAGGAATGAAAGAATGTGTCAGCATAGATTGAGTTGTTTTTGCAGTTATATTACAGTACACTCAACTCGCTACAAGATTTCAATATCCGGGTAATAGATATGATGGCATTCTTAATTGGGTCATTTAAAGTGAAGGGGATTTTTCTCATATTGCTCAATCATGTTTGCACCTTTGCAAAAAAAGTAACAATATTAATGGAAGAATCATGAAACATCTTAAAATCTCACTTAAAAGTAACAGCTCATGCTCCCAATATATTACCCAACAAATTCCTAAGGATAGTGGAGAATCTGAAACTCCACTAATATGTAAGCCAATAATCACAATACAATTAGCTCCAATGTCTTAAAACCAACCTTAAGAGTCATCACATAAATACCCCGCTATAATCAATTAAAATTATTTGACCCAGTTAATAATTAATTAATTTGATAGTTATTTTAATCAATCTGTTTGGACATGTTATGACACACTTCCAGGAGAGGTGGGACTTGAACCAGGACCTTCTGGCTCAGAGGTATGGACATAACTACTATGATGCAAGAACCCTCTAATTAAATTGATATGCTGAAACCAAATGATAGGATTTTCTAGTAAGCCTAGTGCATTAACATTTGATAAATATTTTGAGTGTATTACAATTATTCATTTTCATCAAGTTATATGTTGACATCTATATTTTTACTGGAAAAGCAGACTAAAATGAATCAAAACAGCATTAGTATTTTGTAATTAAAAACAGAAATTGCAGGAGAAACTCAGAGGTCTGGCAGAATCTATGAAGAGAAAGTGGAATCAATGTTTTGGGTCCAATCATGCTTCATCAGAACTGTCAACAGCTGCCAGATCTGCTGAGTTTGTCCAGCAATTTCTGTTTTTGTTTCAGATTTTCAGCAGCAGCAGTTCTTGGTTTTCGAACCATTTTGTATGTGTATGCTGTGTGCATGCATCTGTGTGCACATGCATATAAACATGAAATAGTTTCAAAGGTATAATCTTAGTTTGAATGCAGTTGACAGCTATAAACAGTTCAAGCTTAATCCTTGTTGCGCATGGTATCTTTTGGATGCCTTGCTGCTTTTGCTGCCACATAAGTGCTCCCATTATCTATCTGTGTCTTTCTATATCTCATTAAATGTTAACAGATCATTACCTAAGGCTAATTTTGGTGATGTTAAGAGAACAATTCAAAATCCAGTGACATGACATTTGTTTTCTATTTCAATCAGGACATGAAACAGTATTTTCAAAAGTTAATGTTTCTGCTATTCAGCAATTGAAGAAATGTTATAAAAATGCATTAAACACTGTACACTAAAACTGCCAATAACAAATTGTAAGCTACTGTCTTCATAACATCGATAAATTACAAGATACTTCAAAGAGCTTAATTTCTATGCATACTTAAAAGATCAGAATAAGACCATTAATATTTAAAATATTAATTGCATTTTTACATGTCAATAGTATAAAAATGATATGTGAAATTGATAAATTAGATAATAGGCCTCCTGTCATTTTCTATTTGTGCTCATTCATGCTCAGGTTCCACTTGGAAAACAAAAAGATAAGATGCAGAGCCCCATGGTTTCTCTTTTTCATTTCTCTGATTTTATCAAAGAATTTCTCCTTGCTGGAGAAGAGTGATGACATCCACAACAAAAGTTGTAGCCCCTTACAAATGAAACAGTAGTGACATCAGAACAACTGATACCTCATTTTTACTTTGCTTCAATGGAGGTTGCTTATTTGGAGAAGTGTCCTATGGGCCCATGTTTAGATTCACTCAAATGAGGGGATTACAACAGGCCTTGGCTCCCACTTGGAGCTGTGCAAATTTCAAGAAAGCATTTGAGTTTGAAAGTGTTCTGGCTAATGATTTTGGACACCCATCTAGAAAGCTCCAGTTAGGGTTTTACATTGCTGCAACAGCGGTTCAACTTCCACTGCCATTCAGAGACAGAGCCTCTGTTAAAAACATAGTGGGCCTTCTCCAAATGAATATTGGGTACAGTGATGTATTGAACTTGCAGATATAATTTGGTTCTAATCAGGCCATTAAAATGCATGTCTGAAGCTCGGAACCTGACTTGAACTTAGATGGTCTTGTGTGAGTTTAGTGTTGGTAAACAGTGAGAGAACAACTAAGCCCTAAGTATATAAGTTTCACCAGTAAAAATCACCTTTTTATGATGCTTTCACAAATGATGAAAAACTCAGAGCTTTCATGGTGCTTTTCACTAAAATAATCATGATCTTTGATGAATCATGGTGAATATCCTTGTGATGAAAATATTGCCAATCTGATTCAGGCATAGTGATGGAAGTATTTTAAATTTGATTGCTTCCCTGTCTGAGTACCTTCCTTTTTAAGGAAAACACAAACATGAAACTGTGAAATGGAGTTGTATAGCAGCCTGCATCAATCAAATGAGAGATTTTTAAAATGTAAAATGTGCAGGAGGTGGTTGTCATTCTGGTTTGCTCATATGCATACTAACAGTAGAAAATAGGAATTTATATTTAGCTCTGGTTAACAAATTAATATAGAAATTATTTTCCATATCAAGGAATTTGCAATAAACCAACCAGAGAATTGATTTATGAATGTACTATATGCCTTTTACTTTGTGATATGCCTTCTGGACTCAAGAAATAAATAACACTGGTTTTAAGTGTCTTGTTCACTTAAGGCAGAAAATTTCTAATAAATGTTCACATGAAACACTTAATATAAGCAAATTATAATTAGTTTTTAGAGGGGGGGGGTCTGCAAAATGTCAATTTATTTTAAAGTACATTTAATTCTTTCATCCAGATATTTTGTTTCTTTTCTTGATGACCCCACATGACTGACCAAATAGGTCTTTGACAGGAACATAATCAATGCATTAGAGTAGTTGGTTATCTTTCTCATTGATTGTCCTTTCCCTGTGTGGGTATGAAATGAAAATCTCACTTAGGTACAGTATTACCTGATTTATTTACCTACTAATTGTTTTCAGAATTTCAGTTACATGCATTTTACATTCAAATTCAATTTAAGCTACACTTGTAGGAGCTGACGCAACAATGTAATTATAAAACAATTACCAGTCAATCTGAGCCCTTTACCTGTACAGTATGATGCTTGATCAGCAAATACTGTACTTGTTATACTTCTCACCTTAAGCCATTGAAAATCTTTGTAAGTTCCACTGAGTTTAGTAATAGAATAATGGCAATTTGGATTTATATAATTACTTTCATGTAATGAAACATCCAAGCTGTTTCATGAAAGTATGCTGTTCATTGTTCTATTGTAAAACTAAGTTTGACATTGAGTAACTTAAGGGATATTGGGGCAGATTTTCTACTGGGCAGATTTTTACTTTACAAACAGCTATAGAAGTTGTGCATGAGGACACTGCAGAATACCATTATAGCATCCACCGAAGAAAATGTCCAGGAAATTGAATTTTCTGCTGGGCAATTCTACTATGCCTGGAATCCAGTGAAAGGCCCATTTAAAAAAAAACATAGACTTCAGATGATTCTGATGAAATTATGTAGAATAGTTATGAGGAAAAGTTAGACCTTTAAATGCATAGTCTAATTCCTGCAGCACTCTTAAACTGACCCCATCTGTACCTCACTAACAGCTCCACACCCCTTAGGTCCCAGACCCTAGGATCTGACACTGTTGGGGAACTCCAATGCCTCCCTTAGGACCCAAAACCACAGTCCTGATACCGAAAACCACTCTGAGGAATCAAAGAACTCCCTTGGTTTCCTCTGACAGTTCTGTGCTACAAAAGAATCTCCTCTCAGAACTGCAAAATTGGATGAATGTATATGTCTTAGAGGGTTGGGGGACTGGAGAAGATTCCAGACATAGGAAGAATCGAGGCCAGGAGGGGATTTGGAAAGAAGGACGATAGTTTTAAAATCAAGGCATTTCTTAACTGGGAGTTGTGAAGAGCACTCAGATTATTGGTGAATGGTATAAAGCACGACTTAAAACACAAGTGACAGTTTTGAGTGGCGTCAGGTTTCGAAGGATAGAATAAAGAGGGTATGGCAGAAGTGAGTTTCAATAGTAATAGTTCAGAAGTTTCAAAAACACAAATGAGGGTTTCAGCAGCAGATGAGCTAACAGAAATGGATCAAATGATGCTACAGAGGTGGACGTAGGCAGTCTTGGTAATGGCATAGTAAGTTGCCGAAAGCTGCTCATAGATAAAATATTATATAACTACAAAGGTTGTGAACATAGTTTGCAGTAGACAAAAGAAACTCTGTGTTTTCATTGATTTTGACATGATTCTGGATTCAGGAACAGTTTTCAAAGACAAGAGTAAGTCTTCATAGTGCTTCATCTAGCCAGATATGGCAATGACTAACTAAGTCAGTAATCTTTCATTGTCATTCATATTTATCTCACTTGGATTTAAGGGATTTCGGGCATATGCCTGAAACGTCAACTCTTCTGCTTCTCGGATGCTGCCTGACCTGCTGTGCTTTTCCAGCGCCACACTTCTTGACACATATCTCCTGCATCTGTAGTCCTCACTTTCTCCTTAAAGTGTATAACGCTCATCTCCTTTCTATGGAAGATAACAAAGCTAAAGGGACTGATGATATAAGTGGGATGAGGACATTAAATGTGGAGCCAAGGGTATGATTGTAAATTGGTAAAATGGATGAAAGTTTTTTTTCCAGAAATGGACACAGAAGCAAGTGTTCTTGGGAGGAAGAAGATGATTGTGGATGCAAAGTGATAGAAGGAAGAGATTTGAGAATGACTTATCTGTAATAGATATGCTGGGAGTAGCCAGCCCATATAAAATGGAAAAGCCGGGGAAGAATCTGTGAAAGCAGATGGGATTTTACAAGGAGGGAGTGATGAAGGGAATATAGAAGTGTGGAATTCTGACGAAGATAACATGATGAATTAATGTGCATGTGATATCACCAAGATGAGAATTCTGTGTAGAGCCTGAGGGAGGAAACCAGTGAACTGCATTTGAATTGTGTGCCAATTTTTTTGAAGATATGTAGACAGCTCCATTTTCCCTTTGGCAGAGTATGATGGAGGATTTATTTCCTGACAGCATTAACAGATAATGAACACATTACAATGCAACTTCATACCAGGATGCAGCATTTCATTCCTATCAATCTCCATTTTAGTGGATATCAATTCCAAGCAGTGTGAAACTATTTAATATGACTTTTTTATTTTTAATCATTTTGCTGACTCCAGATCATTGAATTATATTGCAATACTTGTATGAATGTATACCCCTAAACACTTTTATTTGGCCTAAAAGTGGCAATGTTTATGTCTTAGATAATCAATCCCTAAAATCCATATACCTACCAGTAGGTGCAATTATTGGGGTAAGGCACAGTTTGCTGGGTCTTTGTTAGTTTCCAAGCTGGATTGGTAGCATCCAAGGAACAGGAAATTCGACGTTTCGGGCCAGAGCCCTTCATCATTCCTGATGAAGGGCTCTGGCCCGAAACGTCGAATTTCCTGTTCCTTGGATGCTGCCTAACCTGCTGTGCTTTAACCAGCAACACATTTTCAGCTCTGATCTCCAGCATTTGCAGACCTCACTTGTTACTCCAAGCTGGATTGGGACTTGTCAGGGTGGGAAACTCATGCATCAGTTCATTTTCAGCCAGAAGATATTATTAGAAGCAGGACCTTTGCAATGGTATAATTGCTGAAATTATCATCAGTTCTCCCTCCCCCATTATTCAACATTTGTGCATATTAAAGCTCTACTGTGCATTTTTCTGGTGGAATGCACCCACAAGAATGGCCCTGACTCAGTTAAGAGTTCAGAAATGGACGTTTCGGTAGCAAGCAAGCAGCCTGCTGAAAAGGGACCATTCCTTTCTTTTAGTCTAATTCTTTACCTGCCAAATTTGCCCACAAGTTGCTGGCCAGCTCTGTGTTTTCCTTAAACCTAGTAACAGCTGAGCACACCAGCTATTCTGGTACTGATGTGGTACTCTGACATTATTATGAAAATTGCCAACTCCAGGAAAGCCAATAGAGTTAGATGTATTGATCAACAGTAATCAGACTCCTATTCAACTCCGCTCCCCTTGATGGAGAAAGATTATGAGTTTTCAGCCTGCACTTCCGACTTAACAAATGCTTCCATTGTACTAAATTCATGAGGATCGCTGTGTTTTATAATACTTGAAAATAAGCAAGAAACTTCCAAACTCAGTCATTTTTAAAAAACAGATTATCTGTTCCTTTTAACACTTCAAAATATAATATACATTTGAATAACATACTATATTAATTGCTTATATATACCAATCTCATTTTCTATAATCCAATATTTCTTAACATACTGTGGTAAATATTCAGAAGTCAATACAATCTAACAAACGAGACTTTCACAGTGTTCTAATATCCTAAACAAAATTTTAGCTGTGCTCAGAACAACTGCATCATAGTTCTTTTACCTGTAGGTATATCTACTTTTGATGCATTTGCTGTCCAATATAGCAATATTTAGAGCTGAAGATAGATGTATGGACTGAAATTGTCTGATCAGTGTAGGAGACACTGCTTTCAATGATGAACCGTCAGAAACCTGCACACTCAACTCGATATGTTTAAAAAGGTTAGAATTTTGATGCAGTAAAGAGAAGGACTCATTTAACTCAGGCATACACACAAAGAATAACAAAGACCAATACATGCTGAAGGCACATCTTCTTAGGCACTAATTGCCGTAAGATAAATTGAAATGTCCATTATGAATGTTGGTGAATATGTGAATGGAAGAATGATTGAATTAATAGAGTAGGTAGATGGACAGGTAAATGGAGAATGGGTTGGGTAGCAGGTAGTGAGGTGAGTCAAGTAAAAAGTGAGGTCTGCAGATGCTGGAGATCAGAGCTGAAAATGTGTTGCTGGTTAAAGCACAGCAGGTTAGGCAGCATCCAAGGAACAGGAAATTCGACGTTTCGGGCCAGAGCCCTTCATCAGGAAATGATGAAGGGCTCTGATGAAGGGCTCTGGCCCGAAACGTCGAATTTCCTGTTCCTTGGATGCTGCCTAACCTGCTGTGCTTTAACCAGCAACACATTTTCAGCAGTGAGGTGAGTCTAGTCAGGTTAGGTTGGGGGCCTGATTGGATGGGGTAGTCATTGTAGTGAGGGCTAGTCAGTTCAGTATGGAGAGGTAATCAGGTGGTGAAGGCTAGTTAGATCAGGTTTAGGGGTAGTTGTATGATGGAAGCAAATCAGGTCAGTTGAAGGTATAATCAGATGATAAGAGGAATAGTCAGCTTGAGTCAGGAAGTAGTTCGGTCAGCTGGAAGGACTATGTGGTTCGAGGTGTTTTTTGAGAGTGATTGGGGTGTTCAATTTTCCAGTTACCCAGGAGTTAGATGAGGATGTTTCTGAGTAACATTTCATGGAAAAGAAAGGTTCAGGGAAGTATGTAAACCTTTCTAAATTGTGCATTTTGGAGGGTCCTGGAAACAGCAGAATTGCTCATCAGAAGTTCAAATTTCCCAAGCAATACCACGTACATCAGTGTATTCAGACCTTATGCGCATCTTGCGTTATACATCTAGTCTATGCTGAAACCTCAATTATAAATAAAATTTTCCTTTTACTGAAGAAAATAAGTAATCACAATCAATCATAGCCTAACAAGGGGGAAATATAATGACAAAATGTTTAGAATCTATTAATTATATTGCATTTACAATACATGAATATGCCATTTGGCTCCACCCATTTGGTGTTAGCATTTATACTTCTCACGATATATTTTAAAGATTAGAATATTAATAATATCCAAAGATTTGATCAAAATAGTATAAGAATACAATAAAGTATTGCCTTATTTCTGTCTACTAAATGCACAATTGAGTCTGATACAATACCCTGCATTGTTCAACATCAGTGATAATTTTTCATTAAGCTTAGATCAAATCATAATGTATGGTAACAGATAAAGGTAATAGAAGAAAACTATTGCAAACTATAATTATTCATCAAAAATACAATAAATTTTTATGAGTTATGATCATGTCTGCTATATATTTGTTTAAAATAGAGGAGCACTCAGGATGATAATAAAATAAAAACACATCCACCCCTACCCATGAATACTATTGTGGGCTCCATGGAGAGTATGCATAGGGCTAGCATGTGCACTTGGTTCAGACTAATTGAGTTTCATCCCATGCGCAATGAACATTGCTTCATTTTAAATAAAGAGAGGATTGGCAAAGTACTTCAGTTCAAATGTACACGGTGCCGTGTGATCAGCAGTTGTTTGCTTTCAACACAAGCTGAAATGTGGTCTACTGAGAAGAGCAGTTCTGTGGAATTGAATCTGGATTACTTTCTTTCATATGTGCACTGCTACAGTGTAGGTGTTTTATTATTTGTTTATTGTGAGCATGGAACACATTTGGCTTTACTGTCTGTGTTTTTAATGTCATTGAACAGTTTGTGAAAGCACAAGACTGGGTACATAAATAGCTATCATAACATTTCAGAAACCTCATTTGTTAGCACTGCTTTTACTTGTGCACAGATTAAGTTTGAATTGGGATCCCAATTTCAGTATTTACAAGCATTATTAAAACAAGTCTATGAATTATAATATCAAGTAGAACAAACAATATAGAATGCTATGCTAAGCCATTTCAGATAATTGTTAATTGAATAAAGATTTGAGTCATGTTGGACAAAACAAAATTAATTGTTTTTAATAACTACAATAGAAGATATAATTCAATTTCAATCACTGGTTTTCTTTTGGAAACAGTGCTGAAATTTCTTAGCAACTTAGAATATAGTATTATAGTTGTAATAATATTTCAAATGGAAGAATATCAGTTTGTAAAAATGTAAATTATGATTATTATGCAATAAGCGAAATGGTTTAAAATAAAAAGCACTGTTTGATGTTGTTAGGATATCATTATAATGTTATATAATATTCAAATGGTTGACATTATCAAATTGATTTTAAAGCAAGTATATTGCATTCAGTTTGTAATGGATTGTTTTATTATTGATTTTAGAACATGTGTGCCTTACTACTCAAGGAAATTATTAATTTTTACTAGTATAAATTTTGACTGGTTAAATTTATAATTTAAATTACAATTTATGTTTTCCATTTCATGGTTTCTGTTCTTAGAAGCTTTGAAATTGGGAAAAAGTATAGCCTTTTGAAAACACCCATTTACCTTACAATGATAATAAATAATGTAGCATAATCTATTATGATTAAATTATTCAATATTGTTTGAGTACTTCTATAGCTTCAAAACTACGTTTGGAACTGAGTTGTTTCTTTACTCTGCCAGCACTATCACAAATGCCCAAACAAAAAATGAACCATTTTGTACATTTGTTACCAACAGTGAAAAATACTCTTCTTAATTTATATCAGGCAGTTGTTGAGAGAAGTTAATGAGAACTTCAAATCTTTCAAGAATACATGCATTTACATAAATGTTATTGTTGAAGACAATAAGAAGAGCAATTAGAAAAAGTAGTAAGTGTATCTCCTGAGCAATAAGGTCTGCTGGCAGTTGAAATCACCACAGATATTTAACCACTGTGATTCCACTGGCTGGAATTTTAACTTGTTTTAAGCAGATGATCAGGCTACCCAACAAAAAGGCAACAACATATTATTTGAAGTATATAGAGATCTCGCAATGATCTCAGAATTGGGGCACAACTGTAATATTAACCTTAAGCCTGCAGGGGGAGCTGTTACAATTTTCCTGACAGGCAACTTGCTAGCAAACAGGAACAATGCCAGAAGAGGCCCATAAAGGTTAGTAAAGGTGATTTTTTTTTCTCTCTGATTGCTTTGTAAACGAAGAGGAGTAGGATTCTACTCTGAGTTTCCCATCCCTCCTTCAAACAATAACTAACTGCTGAGGGCTGTTCCATTAGCTTCAACTCATGATTCCTAAAATCCCTTGAATGAGCCACCATTTCCATTGTATTTGGTTGCAGGACTCCAACCAGGAGTTAGAATCTTGTCTAAAGTCTCAAGATTTGTCATATTTTATGTTCTATTTTCTTGTTATTAAACTTTTAAAAATTGATTTATTATGAACCTTGGCTCTGCAGAGAAGTATTCAATACAATTCAGTAAAATATGTATTATATGTGAGCTATCACTCTGCTATGCTGCTCAATATTAAGATGTCTGACTAATGGTGCACAATGGGTTAGGCAGCATCCAAGGAATAGGAAATTCGACGTTTCGGGCATAAGCCCTTCATCAGGAATGAGGAGAGTGTGCCAAGCAGGCTAAGATAAAAGGTAGGGAGGTGGGACTTGGGGGAGGGGCGATGGAGATGTGATAGGTGGAAGGAGGTCAAGGTGAGGGTGATAGGCCGGAGTGGGGTGGGGGCGGAGAGGTCAGGAAGAAGATTGCAGGTTAGGAGGGCGGTGCTGAGTTGAGGGAACCGACTGAGGCAAGGTGGGGGGAGGGGAAATGAGGAAACTGGAGAAATCTGAGTTCATTCCTTGTGGTTGGAGGGTTCCCAGGCGGAAGATGAGGCGCTCCACCTCCAGCCGTCGTGTTGTTATGTTCTGCCGGTGGAGGAGTCCAAGGACCTGGACTCCTCCACCGGCAGAGACATGCAGGTCCTTGGACTCCTCCACTGGCAGAGACATGCAGGTCCTTGGACTCCTCCACTGGCAGAACATAACAACACGATGGCTGGAGGAGGAGCGCCTCATCTTCCGCCTGGGAACCCTCCAACCACAAGGAATGAACTCAGATTTCTCCAGTTTCCTCATTTCCCCTCCCCCCACCTTGTCTCAGTCAGTTCCCTCAACTCAGCACCGCCCTCCTAACCTGCAATCTTCTTCCTGACCTCTCCGCCCCCACCCCACTCCGGCCTATCACCCTCACCTTGACCTCCTTCCACCTATCACATCTCCATCGCCCCTCCCCCAAGTCCCTCCTCCCTACCTTTTATCTTAGCCTGCTTGGCACACTCTCCTCATTCCTGATGAAGGGCTTATGCCTGAAACGTCGAATTTCCTATTCCTTGGATGCTGCCTGACCTGCTGCGCTTTAATCAGCAACACATTTTCAGCTGTGATCTCCAGCATCTACAGACCTCATTTTTTACCCTAATGGTGCACAATGGTGCATAGTATGGAAAGGATCACGAACAGCAAATTCTGGAATTCCAACTGCATCTTAAATGAAATACTGAACAAAAAGTTAAATTTTTTCTGTTAATTATATACACATTTAAGAACATATTTATGTAATCCTAATATTTGCACATGCATAGTTATTCTGTTATAAACACAAATTAATAAACTTAAGTTCTGATTTTTTGGATCTCATTTTAGTTTTATCTTGTGTAAGGTTGATTAACCATGTGAACTTCTTTGCATTGTACTTTGTCTTATTGTCAAATATACAGAAAAAAGCCTGTTGTTAATTAGCAGTTGATATCATAATGCTATGTAACAGCCTTGTCTATCATAAAATTGAGTTTTTCATAAACATGTACTTTCCATAAATGTAACATTTACTTTATATAATAGTCATCCATATTTTCATTATGATTTTTCTCTTGCACTATTCTACCATGCTATTTCTATGATAACTGACCTTCACTTTATAGTATGCTTTTTTTTCTGTTTACTTCTGATTGGCTTATTCTGGTTTATGACTCACACCTAACCATCATGCTTCCAGTCTTCGCCCTCCTAAAAACACACAACTGATTGGTGGATAATCAGCTTCAGCCTTGGTTCTCCCCAGCCCTACCTGAGCACACTGATTAGATATTACAATCTAATATTTCCATACTCCAGCACTGAAGATCTCCCAATGCTGTCAAACAGGCAGAATTCCAACCATTGGTGAACCAGAAGTTCTCTTCCTAATCCTCTCATTCTACTCACTACCAAATCTAGCATTCCTCATTTTCATTATCAAACCTTAATATTCCATCTCTGTTGTATGTAACACTCAACTTGCACACACGATAGGTTTCTCGAACACTCCATATCTTAAACATCTCCCAGTACTGAAATTCTCAATACTTGCAGATGCTAGCATCTCCTTCAAAACTTCTATATTGGATTCTGAGAAACATCTCCCTTTTCTTCCTGCTGATTCCTCTTGCTCCCTTCCCAACAGCTTCCAGCTTGTAACAACCAAGATCCTACATGCTGAGAGGGCTGTAGTTGGCCAGCAGCTTTCCGCATGTGTGACTTCTACCATAGCCCCATCTGGCGTCCTTGACTTAAGGATAGGTTATGCTGCTGGTCTGTCAAGCACCTCTGAGGAACAAAAGGCAGCCTGACTGACAGCCCCATCATATCTACAACATTTCATGCATCATCTTCCATTCTCCCTGTGTAGTTGAACAGTAGGTTGCAGGTAGCCCAATGATGGATCCTTAAGGGGTTCTTTCTGTCACTGCTGGCAATTTACGAGTTGTGGGTGCAGGTAGAATCGTGCCATTTGTGGGCTTGCTTGCAGATTTGGTATCTCTGATTGGGAACTCACACCCTAAAGAAGGCATCCCAATAACAAGGACAAATGCATCATTGCAACCCACTGGGAGAATTCGCTGCCCACATCATCAATACTCCTCAGGATGGCCATCACTAGTGCCCAAATATCTATCCCGGCAAGCTCCCATCCCTTTGTTTTCCAGCTGAACCTTGAGTGAAGTTGTAATCTCCGCAGATGCCATTGTTCCCAGTGTCAATAGTAAAATTGGAGAGTTGCCGGTCCCCTGTCAAGCTTGGCAGCTCTTTTCGAGTAGAAGATACTGTATCAGTTGGGATTGGAAGGTGATACTGGTGGGTGTTTCTCTAGCTATTACCAGATAGGCAAGAACAAAATTCTCATTACTTAAGGAATTGGCTGGAAATTTGAACTTTTTGCTGGGCAGGTGCTCTATACCTGGCATTCTCTCTCAATCTCCATTTAAATAGAAGACTTCAGACAATTGCAGTGTAATTAAGTAAAATAGTTACGTAGGAAAAGTTAGGACAGTAAACACATAGCTTAACTCCCAAGTAACTACTAACCAACACCATACTCTCACTACTTACAACCCCCAGAACCTGAATAAATGCCTCCAGAATTGCAAAGTGCCCCCATCTGCCAGGACTGGACACCACACCCCTCTCCAATCCACACCTGAATCCCACCCTCACCCCTTGAGACCACTGGCAGACCTGACCCAACCTCTGAACCTTCCCCATTGCTCGGACCAATTGCCACATCCCCCTCAGCTGCTGTCCACCTGACCTGACCTGACTCCTGACCTCCCATGTTCCTGCCACCTAACTGGATCTCCACACTCCATCTCCACCTCCTGTTGGACCCAACTGTCCTGCAGCAAGACCCACTCATTTATCTTCCAGTAACCATAGGACTGGTCTGGACTGGACACCCCCACCATCCTGTCACCCGACTCGAATGAACTCCACGGAACTGACACATACACATATCCTCCACCAGAAACAACATTTCCAATCAACTTGACCTACCCTAAACACTTGTCTGCCCCTTGCATCCTACTTGGTTGTCACCTGACCCCTTTCCTATCTTGTACCCTACCCAGGTGGCACTCTACTCCCTGTCCAGCTGGCACCTGATCTATTTGGTATCTACTTACTTATTTATTTACTTACTCCCTTATCCTCATCCTAACAACCCCACCTCATCCACCTGGCAACTAACTGTCCCAGCACCCGAACATTACATTTACCTTTTGTACTTATTCTTTGACAACAGTTGTCAAAGTGTCTGTCAGGGCCAGCTGACTGCTGTGAAAAGGGAAAGTGATTTGCTTTTCTTAGAGTTCACACCAAGAAAGAACTGTCAAAGTGGAAGTACAGTTGCACATTTCTGAGGGAGACCTGAGTAAAATCTCCTCTCAGAAATGTGCAACTCCCTTATAACAAAAAAAAAGGCCAGAGTGGCAATCTGCAGGAGATTGCCTATCATCAGAAAATCTGGGCCAACCTACTACATCATTGTGGACCCTCCTCATTCACAAGATTAGATTTAATTTATGTCTATGTATCACGCAACACATGAGCCTCATCAAGCCCACTGTTACTTTCATTTAAAAAACAGAATTGTAGAATTTAACTCCAAAGTACTGTTTAAAAATTGTAAACTACTATATAATAGAATTCCAAATTTTATTTATTAATTTGACAATAGTAAATTCTAAAAAGTTACAAATGATGCAATCTGTTATACTGCATTTTTCTAAAGCAATAAGTAAACTTGTACTGAATAAATTGTCATGCTAAGATGATACTTATATAAAAGTAATGACAGGAAATCCAAGTACATACCAATTTGTTGCTTTAGGTCATGTTTTTAGATTTGAGGATACAAAGTTTTAGGAGCAAGTGTGTTCAATTTTACAATTTTGTAAAATGATCCTCAAGTGTCTTTGAAATTGTAATTGGTAATATATATCTAAACATTCTTGTATAATGGAGGATATTTGCTATAGTAAGTTTGCTGGCAAAAAAAAGTCTTCCCAATGCCATCTTCAATAAATGAATAAATCCTAAAGAAATGTCCATTTATTATATCAAATTATCATAATGTATCACATTTCTTTATTGTTATAAAGTTCATATTGAGAAACCATCAAAAATAGTGATGTTTAAATGTTTCTTCAGACAAAGTAAACAAATTAGATGTTTGATGCAGAATGCCTATTCTTTGTGTTAGTGTAAATGAAAAATAACATTACTGTCAACATTTTTCAAGCATTAACTCTGAAGGGAAGGGAACTTCATTTTGTGACTTTTCGAAATGTTTCTATAAATAGCCTGAAGCTGCATTTGCACATTAATGGAAATCTTCATCATTGGATCTAACACCAATTACAAACCAAACCAAATCAGGTGAAATCAGATATATCTGATTAAATCAAAATTGCCAAAGATGGATTAACTGTATATGTAACTTAAAATCATCAAATGCAGATTTTTAATTATTTAAATAATTAAGTTTTGCTGATTTTTTTTTCCTTTGGAAACTCTGGAGATTATTTAGCCTTTTGTGCAAAATAAACATTTCAGTGGATTTTTTTGAAAAGATGTCTGATTGTCAAATTCAGTTGATGGTAATAATTTAGGATAGAGCAGAGTATTACCAATGTGCTTGTGGAACAAGGACAGTTTCACTCAGACTTGGAGGTGCTGGTGTTGGATTGGGATGGACAAAGTTAAAAATCACACAATACCAGCTTATAGTCCATCAGATTTCACTCAGTAAACATTTATTCCTGCAGGCGGCAATCAAACATTCAGACACTTAGATTCTTTTACCGTATAACAATCCACAGTATCTTCAATTGTTCAAAAACTTTCAGAAGATGATTTCTGAGAGCTTGATTGCTAACACCTATCTTCAAACCACACAGTACCATGAATGAATAAATGAGGCTCATTCTGCCTTCAGGACCTAAATTAAGTTCTCAAGCCATGGAGCCATGCAAAATTCTCAAAAAGATTATTGCAGTATTGCAAATTATACATCCTAATATCACAGTTTTGAGAAGCAAAATTGTGTAGAAGAGGCAGGATATAGTTTAGGAAATATCTTTCTCCATGGAAAAATTACTCTTTGAACAGTTATGATTTGGAGATGCTGGTATTTACTGGGGTGTATAACGTTAAAAATCACACAACACCAGGTTATAGTCCAACAGGTTTAATTGGAAGCACACTAGCTTTTGGAGCGCTGATGGAGGAATGGCGCTCCAAAAGCTAGTGTGCTTCCAATTAAACCTGTTGGACTATAACCTGGTGTTGTGTGATTTTTTATCTTTGAGCAATAGAATTCTCATTAAATCAGTAAAAGATTAATTCCTGAACTGTCACAGCATCACAAATTATGAGTCCCCACAAAACCTTAATCACTAGGCAACACGAGTGCAATATGGATGTGTGCACACATCTTTGAAGGTGGCAGTACAGGTTAAGAAAACAGTTAATAACCCAGATGGAATCCTAAACCTCGTAAATAAGGCAAAGAGTTCAGGAAGCTATCCTAATTCTGTGTAAAGCATTAGTTCAGCAGACATACTATCACTAATTATGAGTATTATTATTTAGAAAAGGAATGATGTATTTGGAAGAAGAATAAAAGACCTTCTGTCTGGACCCATTATATTAAATTTTGTACTAATAGATTATTCCAGTTTACAAGGGAGCTGCCTGGACCATCGTGCCTGCACCAGCTTTTTAACTGAGCATCATCACCTGGTGCCAAATCTGAATTTATCCCATCCCCTTGTGCATTATTTTTATCCAAATAATCATCCAATGCTTCCTTGAATGTCTCAATTGAACCTGCTTCTATCACACTTCCAGGCAGTGCATTCCATACCTTGACTACTTGCTGAATGAAAAAGGTTTTCTTCACTTCATCCTTGTTTCTTTTGCAGATCACTCTAAATCTGTGCCCACTGGTTCCTTTTATAAGCCAGGACAGTTTTCCCTTACCACTCTATCTAGCATGCTCACCATGTTGAATACCTCTATCAGATCACTTCTGAGCCTTTTTTCTATTTGAGGGGAACCATCCCATCTTATTCATCTATCCCCACAGCTGAAGTCTCTCATCTTTGGAACCAATCTTGTAAGCCACGTCTGCATTCTCTCCACTTTTCACATCCTTCCTATAATGTGGTGGTCAAACTGTACACAATCCTCCATCTGAGGTCGAACTTGTATATGTTTAACATCACCTCCTTGCACTTGTACTCTGTTCCCCTATTAAGAAAGCTGAGGTTACAATGTGCTTTCCTGACTGGTAGACTTTTCATGCCACTCTCAATAACCTGTGGACATATACATGACTTAGTTCAGGTGTCTCTACTATTCTCCTTTGGATTATTCATACCTATTAAGTTACTTTTAAAACCTTCCCAATCACACTAGCAAAATGACTTAAAAGGAACTTAGTCCCAACTTGTACAGATGCTATCTTCTCCAGCGCCTGTCCCAGGAATCTAAAGCCCTCCTTCCTGTACTGTCTTTCCAGCCATGCATTCATCTGCCTTTTCTCCTTTTTCTGGACTCACTTGCATGTGGCACTGGGAGTAATCCGAAGATTGCTACATTTGAGGTCTTGCTTATTAACTTCCTATTTAGCTCCTAAAAATCTGATTGCAAGATCACAGCTCCCTGCTGACCTAAGTCAATGGTACCATAATCTCAGGCTGTTCATCCTCCCTCATGTGACGATACTATGGCTTTAAGAGGTTACTTTGTCCTTTTTTTTAAGAGCGCTTTTAAGGCCGAGATATCATGCAGTCCAGCAGAGCCTTGAGAGTAAACAGCTTGTGAGGCCTTGAAATTTTTTTTTAAAGTTGGAACAATTGAAACAGCCTGAATGGGTATAATCAAGCTGTCACAAAACCAGGATTTTTAGGTTTTAGTTTTTCAGCAGTTGCTGTTGGTGTCTTGAAGAAATGAAAGCTGATTTTTCCCTCTCAGTTATAGCCAAAAGCTGGGGTCCTCTTTCTGTTACTGGAGTTGCATGTGAGACAATGTGTTTTCTGAATTTGTCTTTTGCCAAGGATGTGTTTAAGGGATGTTTATTGTATTGGAAAAGTTAATAAGTAATCATTACTGTATCTAATATCCAATAGAGTAATTATTCCAATTCCTTCTTTCTTTTGTTGTATTTTAACTTAAAGCAGATGAATAAAGTGTGCTTTGATTTAAATCCGGTAGTTTGACCAATCGACTTGTATCTGGAATGCAACACCTTGTAATAACCTTTAAAATAAGAAAAAGCTAGGTATATTTTAAGGGGGTTTGGTCTGTTCCATAACATCCGGATAATGGCTTGCAGCCACATCCTGGATCATTGAAGGCCACAGAAATGTCCGCCTTTTCTCCTAACTAATCAATCCCTATCACTATTGCTGCTCCATTCTTCTTTTCCTCCTGTATGGCTGAGTCACTGGTGGCACCATAACCATGGCTCTGTCTGCACTCTGTTCCCAAACCGTATTGTGAGCGGGATGTCAGAAGATTCTTCCAATGTCTATCTGCTTCTCTTGGACTACCTTGCAGTCAACATTCCCTTCCTTCCTTCCGACTCTTAAGCCACGATGTGACCTGACCACCTCTCTGAACCTGTTATCCATGTAACGCTCAGCCTCACTGATAAGCCAATATCTCCAATTATTATTCAGATTCCAAAACCTGGAGGTCAAGTTCCTGTAGCTTGAAATTCTCCCTGCATGTATGGTTGTCTAGAACCTCAGTAGGGTCCCTAACTTCCCACGCATTAGATTACTTACAGTGTGGAAACAGGCCCTTCGGCCCAACAAGTCCACACCGACCCGCAACCCACCCATACCCCTTACCTAACACTACGGGCAATTTAGAATGGCCAATTCACCTGACCCGCACATCTTTGGACTGTGGGAGGAAACCGGAGCACCTGGAGGAAACCCACGCAGACACGGGGAGAACATGCAAACTCCACACAGTCAGTCGCCTGAGGCGGGAATTGAACCCAGGTCCCTGGTGCTGTGAGGCAGCAGTGCTAGCCACTGTGCCACCGTGCCGCCCCGCATTAAAGCCACACATTCTACTTGACTGATCTGTTTCTGTCATGTCTTAAACTTAAGTTCACTTGATCTTTCTTACTTAGTATTAAACTTAATATGCTTATGCAAACTTTATTTTCCTTACAAGTCTTTGCTTATTTATGACTTTACAATTTGGTCCTGAGTTTGACTTATTCCTGTTGTTTCTCAGTTAATCCCTTCTTCCAAAAAAAGTTTTTAAGATCACGAACCAATCACCCCATCGGTTCCCTGTGATGTCACTGTTTGATTTTTATTTTCCCCCGTCAGCGGTTTCCCCAAAACTGCAGCTATTACACTATGTCTCCCCTCTCATTATATCCTCTTGCTGCTGTGTTGAAGCTGAAATACTAGATTGGAGAACAAGTGTCGCTGTTTTTCATATGGAGAAGATTAAGAGGGAGCTTTGCCAGAGGTGGTCAAAATCAAAGGATTTTGGATAAGAATGAATAATGTCTAAAGAGTCAATAACCAGATGACATAGGTTTAAGACAGGAAAATGAGAGGTAATATGAGGGAAATCTTATTTAGTGACAAGTTTATGGAATGCACTGCCTGCTTTTTTGCAACTCTGCCCAGTTTCCTGTGTTTATTTTGCCTTTCCCTGGTCCTTTCCTTTGGAGATACCAGATATTGTCTATTGTATTAGCAATTCTCCTAAACACTACTGTGGCAAGGCAACAAATGAAATAAAAACTATGTGCGAAGGAAAGTCAGCAGGTCTGGCAGCATCTGTGAAGAGAGAAACAGAGTTAACATTTTGAATTCTTTAGAAACATTAACGTTGTTTCTGTCTCCACAAAGACAGTCCCCCCACCCACAAAGATGGGTAGGAGTGCTAAACCCTCCGTGTAGACATCAGTTCTGTCTTGTGGTCAAAAATAATGCAGCTAATGAGCTACTATATACTAACCATCATGCATGGGAGCATTTTTTGTGAATTCTTTTAAAATTGCCTTGAAAAATTCGGAGTCTTGTTAAAATTCTTTCAGGTTTAGAAGCTGATTCATTTACTTTTGAGTAAGTATCGACCCACTCACCAAGATTCCTTCAACAGCACTTCTCAAACCTACAACCTCTGTCACCTAGAAGAACAGATATAGCAGATATGTGAAAACACTACCACAACCAAGTTCCCTTCCAAGCCACTCACCATCCTGTACTGGAACTAAAGCACTGTTCCTTCACTGTGTCTGGTTCAAAATATGGAACTCCCTTTCTATCAGCAAGTGTAGAACTGTTACAAATGTCAACAAGAAGCCTACACCTCTTTTTGGCCAATATTCAGTCTCAGGATTCTTAAACAATCACTGTCATTAGAAGATAAGTAAATGTTTTTAAACATACTATATTACTTCAATGCTGTGAAACCAGGTGGACCCTGAGTGCTTTTGTACTGCACAGTATGTTCATTGCCCCTGGTCCCATTGCTGTTTCACATTTACCCCACCAGGACTAAACATTAGCCTGCTGATGAAAGGTGACTGCCCCAAAATGTATTTGTTTGAGTGGGTGAGCTTCCATTGGAACATTCACTCCCTCCCCCACTGATGAACAGTGGTGACAGTATGCACAATCTACATACTGAACTGCAGCAACTTATTCAGGATTCTTCAACAAAGATCTTTCAAACCTGAGACCTGTAGCACTTAGAGGATAAGGTCAACAGATGCACAGGAATACTGCCAGCTGCAAGTTTCCCTTCAAACCACTCACATTCTGACTTGGAACTATGTTGCTCTTCCTTCACTGCAATACAATCAGAATCATGGAGCTCACTTCCTAATAGCACACCAGTGGACCTACTCCCCATTACATTGCAGTGGATAAGGATGGTGGCTGATGACACGCTCAGGGACATTTATTTTTTCTTTATTCTTTCATGAGATTTGGGATTTGCTAACATTCCTAATTGTCCTTGAATTGAATGACTTACTAAGGGCCAATCCAGAGGGCATAAAAGAGTCAATGACATGTGGGTCTGGTGTCACGTGACAGCCAGACCAAGTAATGATGCAAGTATTTCTTCTGTAAAGGACATAAATGGCCAAGTGAGTTTTTATGACAATCAACATAGTCACCATTACTGTGGTTTGCTTTCAATTCCAGATTTATTAATTGAACTGAAAATAAAACCTGCTGAATTTGAACCCATACTGTCAGATTATTAGCCTGGGTTTCTGTATTACCAAACATGTGATATCACAACATTACTAGCTCCAACATAAAACACTGGCCCAGTCAGTGGCAAGCAGATCCCATGAATGAGAAGAAGTCACTAGTATTAATCCTTGGCCTCATTTCTCCAGGTTTTTAGATATTTTTACCATACCTGAAACAGAGAACTGAATTCACATCTGTCCATTTTCTTATATCTTCCTGTATATTTGTCCAAGCTTTCAGTGGATGGACTGCAATCACCTTACTAAAATGAGACCAGATTTAAACTGTTTTATTTTACAGACCGCAAATTAATATAAAATAATATGAGAATCAGAATTCACAGATTCAAAGAATTGTTATGGTGCAGAAGCAGTCCATTTGGCCCATTGAGATAGCACAGCTCTTCAATGAGCATCATTGCCTAATGCTAATCTCCTGCTTTGTCCTCATACCTTTGCACATTTGCTTTTTCCTAAATAATCATTCAATGCCTCAACTGAACCTGCCCCCATGACACTTTCAGGCAACGTGTTCCATACCCTAACTACTCTCTCATCATCCTTGCTCCTTTTATACATCACTTCAAATCAATTCTGTCTTATTGTTATTCTTTTTATACATCTACCCCTAGCATCTGTCCTATACCAACTATAATTTAAAGCTGTGTCCCCTAGTAACAGCTGACTCCATTAGTGGAAAAAGGTTCTCACTGTCAACCCTATCTAAACCCCTAATCATCTTGTACACCTCTATCAAATCTCCCCTAAACCTTCTTTTCTCCAATGAAAACAGCCCCAAGTGCCTCAGCCTCTCCTCATACGATACATGAAAGTAATTTCTCCCTATTCTATCTAGCGCACTAATGATTTTGCAAACTTCTATCAGATCTCCTTTTAGCCACCTTCTCTTCAAAGGAAATGGTCCCAACTTTGTCAAACAGTCCTGATAACTGAAATCTTTCATCCTGGAATCACATTTGTAAATCTCTTCTGCACTCTCTCCAATGCATTCACATCTTTCCTACAGTGTGGCACCCACAACTGGACACAATGCACCAGCTAACAGCTATCTCCTTCTGTCGTGCCTTCTTCAATGATCTGTGCACATATACACCCAGGTCCCTCTGCTCCAGAATCTCCAATTTTATGTTGTCTTTCATTGTTCTTCCTACAAAAGTTCATGACTTCATATGTCTCTGCATTAAACCTGATCTGCAACTGACCTGCTCACTCCACCACCTTGTCAAAATCCGTTTGGAGTTCTGATTTGGAGATGCCGGTGTTTGACTGGGGTGTACAAAGTTAAAAATCACACAACACCAGGTTATAGTCCAACAGGTTTAATTGGAAGCACACTAGCTTTCGGAGCAATGCTCCTTCACCTCCTTCAATCACCTGATGAAGGAGCGTCGCTCCGAAAACTAGTGTGCTTCCAATTAAACCTGTTGGACTATAACCTGGTGTTGTGTGATTTTTAACTTTTGGAGTTCAGCATCGTTGTCCTCACAGTTTACAACTCTTCCAAGTTTTGTGCCATCTGCAAACTTCGAAATTATTCCTTGCACACCCAGATCCAGAAGGAAATGCATGGATCCCAATATTGACACCTAGGAAATTGCACTACAGCCTTCCTCCAGCCTTGAAAAATATCTATTGATCATTAGACTCTGATTATCGATCCATCTTTTTTAAATGTGACTACTAATTCTCTCCAAAATAATTGTTTCTAGAAGTTTCCCCATCACTGAACGTAAATTGTCTGGTCTATAATTTCTGGGATTAAATTGCAACCTTACTTGGTTGTAATGTTTGCCTTTCTCCAGTCTTCTGGCTCCTCTCCTGAGTCCAAGGAAGACTGAAAGGTTATGGCCACTGTCTCCACAATTTCTACTCTCGCTTTCTTCAAAATCCTTGGATGCATCTCATCCAGTCCCGATGTCTTGTCTATTTTAATTGCCAACAGTCTATTGAAGTCACCTTCTTTATTAATTTGGAACCCTGTGAGTATGAGATTCCTACTCTGTCACTATAGGTTGGACAGCATCCTTCTGTTTTGTAAAAGTAGAGGAGTAAAGTATTCATTTAACACATGTAGGTTTCCCCTGGTGGTAGGAGTTCTTGACCTTGACTGAATCAATTTGGCCCATGTGTTTTTATCCCCTCTTGCACTAGGAAATGGGGGATCATTTGGTCCATCCCTTGTCTGTCAATTGGTCAGATGGACCTGTAATGAAACTGGCATTAGCTTCCCAAGTGTGGACATTCATTGATCAATCCCTTACCACATCCCTCCAGCACCCCACCATATCACCTCCAAACATACAGGTCAGCAATGGACTTTAACTTAATACAAGCTGGAATTGACTGAATGTATTAATATTTGACTTGATAGGATAAATAGTTTCAATGATTGATGCAGTCTTCTCAAAAGGATCCAAATTAGGAATAGGCATCCTCTCCAGGGAGGGACAGCACACTGGCTCAGTGGTTAGCACTACTGCCTTTCAGCACCAAGGACCTGGGTTCAATTCCAGGCTCGGGTGACTGTCTGTATGGAGTTTGAACATTCTCCTCATTTCTGCATGGGTTTCCTTTGGCTGCTTTGGCTTCCTCCCACGGTCCAATGAGGTGCAGGTTAGGTTGATTGGCTGTGCTAAATTGTCCAGGGATGTGCAGGTTAGGTGGATTAGCCATGGGTAATGCAGGGTTACAGGGTAACGGGAGGGACTGGGGGTGAGTCTGGGTGGGATGTTCTTCAGAGGGTCGGTGTGGACTTGCTGGGCTGATTAGTCTTTCTCCACACAGTAAGGATTCTATTATTAGTATCAAAGGAAAAAATGTTACATTTTTAGAATACCTTGGACCTCAGAACATCTCAAAATGTGTTACAATAGTAACAACTTTGTAAAACTTATTAATTTGCTGTAATGTAGGTTATGCTGCAGCCAATTGGTGATCATTTATCTAGGCCCTACAACCAGCAATCTGTAAAGATCAGATCATTGTGTTATGGTGGTGTTTAGTCAGCAATAAAGATTTGTCAGGAGAGTGGGAGGAATTCCCAAGTTGTTCATAGTGCCATGGCATTAATTGGGTCCATTTGAGAGTGCAGGAATATCCTCTGTTCCACATTTCATCCAAATGATAGCATCTTCAACAGTACAGTTCTGATGTTCCCATGAATTTGCTGCCATATTCTTATAAATGGCATTTGTTGTAAATGTGAAATATGTAATTAGACAGTTTGGAACATTGTTAGTATCTCTCATACACAATACATACTTTGGAGAGAATATAGTGGTGTTTGAATAGTGGATGTTTAAAATGATTGACAGACTATTGATAATTGCACATCTAGATTCCATGTCTAGCTTCTTGAGTGCAGTTGTAATTGTATATAATCAGGTAAGTGAAGAGAATTCCATTAAACTTCTAACTTGAGCCTTGTAAACTAGTAGAAAGGAGTTTCAAAAGTCAGGCAATGAACTATGTGGTGTAGAATAATTATTCCTTGATCTTCTCGAGTAGTTGCACACTTATGTGGCTGGTCCTGTCAGTTTCTGGACAGTGATGATCCCTGGATGTTGATTGTAGTGGATTTGAGATGGTAAAACATTGAACCTCATTGGGAGCTTGCACAACTTTTTCTTATTGAAGGTACTCAACTGACATTTGCATATTGCAAATATTACCTCTCACATTTCAGCTCAAGGCTGCACATCAAAAATCCCCTCTGAATATTGAACTGTAGCAGACTTAATGAGTGGTTGCTGCTCAGAAAATAGCCTTTTATTATCCATTCCTGAATGGTACCAATCTTATAAGTGATTACCTGAAAGATAGCCACCCAGTTTATTTGTGGCTATGACTCTGCTACCTCCAACATTTCATTGTTCTTGACGTTTCAATTGTTTCAAGAAAAACACCACTGGTTGCCTTGATTACTCAGGTCCCAGATATCCTGCTGGTCTTGTTGCTGTGTGTTCAGCTTACAATTCCAGCTCTTAGGTACAAACAATTTTTGAAATCTTGAAGATGCACAATCAATTATAACTAATGCCATACATTATTAGATGCCTTGCCCCAGAAAAACCTTGACCATTATCTACTTCTGGAGTGTCTTGCGGAAAGTGGTGTGGTGGCAAATGGATGGGCTCTGTCTCATTTCTGGTGTGCTACAGTTCCTCAGGCAGCTCTATGGCAGTACAAAGAAAACTTATTAATT
The DNA here is from genome assembly GCF_020745735.1 of Hemiscyllium ocellatum. Lineage (NCBI taxonomy): Eukaryota > Metazoa > Chordata > Chondrichthyes > Orectolobiformes > Hemiscylliidae > Hemiscyllium > Hemiscyllium ocellatum. The sequence goes on from NC_083414.1 coordinate 31,841,284, forward strand.
CGAACATGTAAGAACTTCTTGAAGTACATTTTTTAAACAGTGCCCATTATGATTATTTACCCACCTGCTAACTACAAAGAAGAGAAACAAAGGGCCTCCTCGGGCACGTTTTGTCTTAGGCATGTAGATGCAGCACGGAAACAGACCCTTCGGTCCAACTCATCCATGCCAACTAAGTTTCTCAAACTATACTAGTCCCACTTGCCTGCATTTAGCCCATATCCCCCTAACCTTTTCTATTCTTTTAAATGTTGTAAACTGTACCTGCATTTACCAATTCCTCAGGCAGTTCATTCCACAAATGAACTCACTGTGTTCAAAATTTGTGAGAAGCTTTGTAGCTCGGGTGTTCGTTGTTGTGGTTCTGTTCGCTGAGCTGGGAATTTGTGTTGCAGACGTTTCGTCCCCTGTCTAGGTGGCATCCTCAGTCCTTGGGAGCCTCCTGTGAAGTGCTTCTGTGATATTCCCTCTGGCATTTATAGTGGTCATTATAGTCCACTATAAATGCTGGAGGAAACATCACAGAAGCGCTTCACAGGAGGCTCCCAAGCACTGAGGATGTCACCTAGACAGGGGACGAAACGTCTGCAACACAAATTCCCAGCTCGGCGAACAGAACCACAAGAACTCACTGTGTGTGAGAAATTGCTCCTCAGGTCCCTTTTAAATCTTTCTCCTCACCTTAAAAATATGTCCTCTCATTTTGAACTCACCCACTCTAGGAGAAAAACCTTTGCTATTTACTTTGTCTATGACCTTGATGATATTATAGACTTCTGTAATGTCACCCCTCAACCTTCTTTTTTCCATTAAAAAGTGTCCTTGTAATTCAAATCCTCCAGTCCCAGTAACATCCTGGTAAGTCTACTCTGAACCCTCAATTACCCCGTATTCCTAAATATCCCCTTTCCTGGTCTGGCTTACATGTGACTCCAAATATGCAGCAATGTGTTTGACACTTAACTGCCCTCAGAATGACTTAGCAAGCAACTCAGATCAAGGGCAATTGGGGATGGTATCAAATGCTGGCCTTGCCAGTGATGCCCACATCCCATGAAATAATAAGAAAAAAACATCTCAAGAAAGTAAAAGAACATAAGATTTAGGTTGAGCACCCTGCCTGCATCACTCTGTGATAATCTCATGGCTGATCTGTTTGTGGTCTCAATTCCACTTTCTTGGCTGGCCCTCCCAGAACTCTCGAGTCCCTTGTCAATCAAAAATCTTTCCAATCCAGCCTTGAAAAATACAATGACCAAACTGTACTGTAATTTAAGTCATCTTCCTGCCACTCAATGATCCAGTACATCCATATTTCTTTAAAGCTTGTCAAAACCTGGAGTTTTGTGAAAATTCCTCCAAATATCAACATTCTTCTTCAACAGTACCTTGTCTTGAAGTTCTAAATATAATTGAAATGTTGTTTCCTGAGGTTTCTCAGAGTTAGGCAACCATCACTGTGCTTTCCTAGATAAGAGGACATAAACAGACAGAATGTAAATGATAACTAAGTAATCTTTATGACCCCACTCTTTTTATTAAAGAAAGGGCTCTTGGGGAGGTGAAATAGGCCTGAAAATGGGTTACCTTGGACTTGATGTAGAGTGAGCAAATGGGTGGAGACATAAATGCATCAGTTTGGGGGATTATTTATATTCCAAATGTCATTGCACAATACTGAATTTCTCCCATAATGGGGAATCTAATTTGTTAATTGCACAAATAGTATTGATCTACCCATCCAACACTATGCAGACTATCTCAACTTCAGCTCACTGAACAGGATCCCCATTACTGAAAGTTAAAAAGTAGCCATTCTTGGATTCTCTTACATTGTTTACGGATCTCTCATGTGAAAGAAAGCTGCCTTCCCCCCCACCTGGAAATTGTTAGACTTTGCCTTAATTCCAGAAAATAAACAAGAGAAACATTTTTTCTTGGAAAAAGAAGTGCTGGATCCATGCTGTGAAGCACCAACCAAGAAATCCTGTGTTTTTGCAATTTTGCATCCCAAGAAACAAATCAAGAAATGGGTATATCCACTAAATGCACCAAGAACTAAATGGATTTTTGTCCCCATTTTGCTGCTGTCTCACAGCACTAAGGACCCAAGTTCAATTCCAGGCTCAGGTGATTGTGTGGAGTTTGCATGTTCTCTCCATGTCTGCATGGATTTCCTCTGGGTGCTCTGGTTTCCTCCTATAGCACAAAGATCTGTAGATTAGTTTGATCGGGCATGCTGAGATTGTCTGCAGTATTCTGGAATGTGTAGGTTAGGTGGATTAGCCAAGGTAAATGCGGTTATGGGATGTGGTGGGGGCTTGGGGCTAGGTCTGTGAGATGCTCTTCGGAGGGTTGAGGGGCCAAATGGCCTCTTTCTGCATTGTAGGAATTCTATGATTTGTTGTCCCCCTCTCCTGTGGCCCAGTTTCAGGTACAGAAAGCTTGGATTGCTGCAAATACTCAGGCCATAACCAGACCTCAGCACCTTCCATGCAAGCTTCAGGTACTAATCATATGTCCTTAGGCTGCTACTGTTTTGAAGAGGATCATTTAAGCTAACTTCCTCACCAGCAACACACACAGTTAAGTGAGGAGGGGGAAGAGGATGGGATGATGGCTAGCATGGGGCTCCAGGAGCTCATAGAGGTACAGTATAGCTAGCTGGAGCTGTTCCCCTGCTGCACCTTGTTAAATTTAAAAGTAAGTATTTATAATTTAGGTGGCAACTTCCAACCATTGTCTTTCCTGATCTCTGGTTACACCATTGAACAACCTATAAAACCCTTGGGAGAGGAAGGAGCAGTATTGGTTTGAGGTAGCCTGCACGGTGTTTGAATATTACCCTGCTCAATATAGTGTTAGATGTACTTCATACTCAGGAAACAACACTGAAATTGGTGTCTTTGTCTCCATCTCACACCTACAAAGTGGGCAAAGCAAGGTTCAATTTTCCACCTTTTCTCCATCTGAGAAGTTTATTGAATCTGCAGTATATAACCATGTGACTACTAAAACTGATTAGGTCACAATGTTTAAAAGGGAATGAAGAAAACAGGTAAAGAAGAAACTTAAGTACAAGGAAAAGTAACATAAAAATTGCAGTGGTTCAAGGTGGTTCACCATGACTTCTCAAGAACAGTGTGGAATGAGTAATAAAGACTAACATAGCCAGTGTTGAGCACATCCCACAAATGATTTTTTAAAAGTGCTTCTCGCTCTTTGAGACAGAAATTGGGCATTGTTTTGCTTGTGTTACACAATAGATGCATCAATGATCTATTTTGAAAATAATATTTTGCACCCATATTATGTCTGAAAGATGCCCATCCAATAATAGGTCAATATATTTTTCAGGTGTCCATGCCAGCTTCTAAAAAGGTATTGTTTACCTTATACATATAAATGGCTGGTTTAAGTCCCTTTGTGAAATTGTATAATTGGTGAAGCAGGAGCTAAAATTTTCCCATTATTCAGTGACCAGTATGTTTTTTAAAAATACATTGAAGAATTGTTCTTTCTGAACCATGTAGAGTCTTCTTCTAACTCCTTCTCCCATTCCCTTCTCGCATCCCCTCTTGGTGAGACAAGAAGCCCGAGATCCTAAAATGACCAAGCCATCTGTGGAGGAAACAACTCCCCCAAATAGTATTGGTAAGACAAAAGGTTGAACGTAGGTTCAGCGGTAGACGCTGGTGAGTTACGAGGATGAAATTACTGGCTTGAGAAAAGAGTTTATGGCGGCTCCAAACAGACAAGAGACGTTGGTCTCTCTGTAAATGATTAGAGGAAATTTTGGCTAATTCTGGAATCAGATGCTGTCTGACAATACAAGAGTGATGATGGCAGACAATGTCATAATCATCAGAGTGATGCCATTCTCAACAAAATGTATGTATTAAGTTCACAAGATTTATTGAATAATGCCAATATGTTTTCTTACAATATCTTGTTTCAGGTGTATGACACCTTATCTATCATTTCTTCCTAATAATCTTTTTGAGGATAGAATCCAGGATTTGATTGACAGTTTGTTGTTATATTGCTTGCCACAGTCCTCCCTTTTTTGTATTATGTGCCAGCCACATCTGAGATCAGAGTGGCTGACTGGTTGCCCCTTTAAAAGCCTTCTGAGAACACAGCTGGGCATTGCTCTCTGAAGTTATGCACTGTATCTGATTCAAAAAAGGATTGCAGCTCTTGTGATTCAGCAACACCCAAATCTACAACAATTTTGTGAACAATCCATGAGTTTTGCCTTACCTGTGTTATTTCACTGTTTAATAGACTCTTAGTTACAATTCACAGTTGATGCACACTCACTTCTCATAGTGGGCATTGTTTTGTCCATAGTATGAAAACAGGCAATATTGTCGATAAACCAGCAAAAGTAAATTCTTCCAGGAGTTATAGCCAATTTTATAATGAAAATTATAGGTTTTTATACTTGGACTTCCTTCTATGTGGGTTGCTTGCATTCTGTGTACTCATTTAACTGACACACAGATTATACCTCATGAATCCAGCCTTCTGATCCAAATGTTGGATAACATTGACGTAGTAGCCTAATAGTTCACCAGGTTATACCACAAAATGAAAGTATGTCATTTCAAGCCAGCTGTTTCCCATTTGAGTTGGGCCATCAGGTGGAAGTAGGAGATGTTTCTCTTCAGTGAGGGAGACAGAGAACTGAATCCACATCACATTTGTGTACCTTCCTTGGTTACCTGGAAGATAACATTAACACAGACTCAAAAGCAGTCAATTTGCCTAGATCCTCGGTCATGTCACTAGAAGAGTGTTTGGGATATTAATATATAGTGACATTTCCAGATAATGCATTTTATTTTTTAGGCTGGGCTTAGAACTCTGCATGACATTGGACCAGAAATTCGTAGAGCAATTTCATGTGATCTACAGGAAGAGGATATTATTGAGGGGACTCAAGAAGAGGATGAGGATATATACAGAGTAAGTTAACATCCCTTCAGTAACTCCTGTTTTGTGTTGCTTCAAGAAACTTTCAGTTACACAGACTGTATGCAGTAAAGGAATATGGAAATAATTTACCTTTATAGGTGTATAAATAAGAAAAAATTAGTTAGCATGGCATTAGCCTTTATTATGCATTCATTTTACCACGTTTGTGCAGCACTCATAGACATGGTAGCACTGACCACATTAATACCACTGATTATTTTAATTGGTGGTACAGATGTGGTGTCGTCTAGTAACTAGGAGAGTTGACATAATGTCCAGAAATCCATTGTAGAACATGACAAAATAGCATCTCATGATGATGGTGCATGTTGCAGTCACCATTTATCATCATGTGCCGGCATAAGCTTTAAACAAAGCATGTTTTTTGACATGTAGGTAAATACATATAAAGTTTCTGGTGAGTTACAAAGGGTATTCTTGCATCCATTGAACTTGACTACCAGTCTGCCTGTATTAGGATGTATGATATGCAACATTACATGTTTTTGCATCCACTGTATTATTTTGAGTATCAGAGATAGACAAAATTTAAAATGGAGTGCAGCCAATATATCCTGACTAACAAAACGGAGGTAGAAATTCCTCATGATTAGTATCTATTCCATTAATATTGATTATACTGACAATGAACAGGATCTGTAAGTGGTGGCCTGAATGATACTGCCTGTTTCGTGATATTATCCTTGAAAAAAGCTCTAGCTGATTATGCTTTACTTAAGGAGGCAGTCTGTTTCTCTTACAAACATTAGTGAAAGTTGAAATAATTTATTGCTCAGAATGCCGCTGAGGTTGCTGTGGATGTCCCTGTAATAGACAATTGTCTCATGAAATTTCTGTTACTGTATGTAGAGTGGGAAATTTTAGAAAGAAGAGGCTATTTAACTCAAAAGTTTTGGTTTTATTGACATTCCCTTATCAGTGGGTTCCCTGATGTAATACAAACTAGCATCCAAACTCCAATTTGAGTCTCCAATAAGTATTTGTTTGTCAAAAGTAGTGGGCGGCACGGTGGCACAGTGGTTAGCACTGCTGCCTCACAGCGCCTGTAGACCCGGGTTCAATTCCCGACTCAGGCGACTGACTGTGTGGAGTTTGCACGTTCTCCCCGTGTCTGCGTGGGTTTCCTCCGGGTGCTCCGGTTTCCTCCCACAGTCCAAAGATGTGCGGGTCAGGTGAATTGGCCAAGCTAAATTGCCCGTAGTGTTAGGTAAGGGGTAAATGTAGGGGTAAGGGTGGGTTGCGCTTCGGCGGGTCGGTGTGGACTTGTTGGGCCGAAGGGCCTGTTTCCACACTGTAAGTCTAATCTAATCTAATCTAATCTAAAAAAAATTAATGCTCTAAAATCGTTGCCTCTTCCATAAATTGAACAGACTATTTGGCTTTATAATATTGCTGTCATTTCTACTTAAAGGATTCTTCAAGTAATTTTAAAGATAAAGAGTAAATACCCTACACTCAAGCCCAGCAAACTAATATGAAAGATGAGTGAGAGTTAACACAGACCAAATAAAAAAAAGGAGTCATAGAATCATGACAGAAATAATGTAATAGTACAAAAACTAACATAACAACAATTTACTGAGGTATGGTTTTGAGTCTGTCAGCTTCACGTGGGCCCATGACACAGCAATATGCAAACTGAAACCATTATTTATACACATCTAATAGTGTGAGACATTAAATCATAAAAGTATTGGAAAGTTTTCAATTGTACTTAGAATTATTTCAATTAAAACTCTGCAATAAATAAAAAAGGAAATTTAATGACAAACCATTGCTGTTGTTCAATTAGGTTTGATTAAGTATCATTCTGCATGTGAACGAAACCCGTACACATTCACTAAAACTTCCATAGCATGAGCTTTGTTCATCCCTTTTATAGCAAAGTTTTGCTTTTTCCTCATTCATTACCTGTCATTCATATTACAGTCCATGTGGATACTTTCTACATTGCTACAATAAGACCTCCTATTAAGTGACCTACTGCTAATAAGGATATTGTCAATTATAATCATATAGTGGCTGATAGAACACTCAACATGCAGGTTGTTTTATCTTGTACATTGAGCTAATACTGCTACTTACACATTGAGATTCTAGTTTGGAACATCTCAGGCTCTGGGGATCTGCACACATAAAAATTCCCTGAGGCAGCTTGTTTTTTCTGTTTTAAAGGTCTTCTACTTCTGATGTATTGTAACATTCTTTATTTAGTTCCAGATGTCGTAGTTTACTAAACACACTTATCCCTCTTTCGAAGGCACTCAGTACCCAACTGAGAGCCATTGTAATGTTTCTGCCAGCTCTCTCACTCCTGTTCTGTGACACTGTTGCAAGTGAAATTCAGTAAGAAAGAGGCCAGCAGTAGCAGGCATTGGGAGTCCTAGGTCTCAAGGAGGGCTCACTTCAGCTCAGTTAAGTGCTTGGGTTTGCTGTACATTTATTGGGCCTTCACAGAAAGGCAAATTACCCTAAAAAACTGACTCCAGGGTAAGGTCAGAATCTCATTCTGTCTCACTTACGACCAGGACGTCTTCAATCTAATCCAATCTACTCACTAAATTGCTGATTTTTTTTTGTTGGGCTTGAAATAAATGTTCTTTAAAAAGTCATTATAGAAAAGGGGAGGCCTAGTGGTTTATCGCTGGCCTGTCAATCCAGTGACCCAGGTGATGTTCTGCCGACCCAGATTCGAATTCTGCTGTGGCAGATGGTGGAATATGAATCCAATAAAAATCTGGAATCAATAGTCTACCAATGACCACGAATCCATTGTTGAATGTTGGGAAAAACTCATCTGGTTCACTAGTGTCCTTTAAGGAAGGAAACTGCCAAGCTCACCTGATCTGGCCTTCGTGTGATTCCAGATGCATGGCAATGTCATTCACTCTTAACTGCTCCCTAGGCAATTAGGGTTGGGCAAGAAATGTTAGTGTATCCAGTGATGCCCTCATCTTGTGAATGAATAAAAAAAAGGATTTTAGAAATATAATATACATAATAATACTACAAGATTAAATATATTTATAATAATGCTTAAAGAAACTCAATTTTAACTATTTTTCTTTTGACATTTTCAGAGAAGTGGTGGCCTGTTTGGCAACCATGTTAACCATGTACCTGTAAAAGAACAAAACTTCGTCCAGCAAACAAATGTTACACAGCGGCCTCTGCAGGTTAAACGACCCTCAACTCCACCAATAACTGATTCTGAAAAATCACCACCTTCATCCAACTTTGAGAATTCCATATCACATAACCAATTTAATCATAGTTTTTCAGGAAAGGTATCTCCAAATTCCACTAATGCCAATCTCAATAATGCCAATGTATCCAAAATTGCAAATGGAAAGCGCCCCAGCTCCTTAAAACATAAGCAAGCCACTGGTAAAAATTCCAACTCTGACACATTGTATGTTGAAAAGCCAAGAAAGTCGAGCAGCAGAAGGTAAGAACTTTCAATCACTTCTCTTATAGAGTAAGCAATACCTTAAAAATTAAGATTTGTTCATTATTACAAAATGCACAGTGAAGTAATATTTGTTAATTCAAAAGGGAATTGATTAACTCAATCGAGAAAAAGATTCAAATGTTTGCCTTAAAATGTTTATATTCTTTATCTGTTTGAATTAAACATGGCACATGTGTCACAATGAACAAAGAATATTTGCCTTTTTAGTGGAGAAAATGAATTCCCTGATGTATGAAATGTAAAAATGTTAATATTAAATAATGAACTTGCCACCTTTTTAACTTATATACATTAATCTAATGAGACCATTATTTAATCTAAAGCACAAGTGTTTAGTTTTGCTATGCATTGACATGAAACATTTAAAACATGATTGCAGTGAAACCAGTTGAAAACAAAATTTTGAGTTAACAGATAAAATGTTGTTTGTAACTGGAATTTATTCTTAACAGATATCTTACTATTTTTTTCTGAAGGAATTAAAACAAATAAAGCCTTATTTAGTAAACATTATCATAAAGTACTCCAAATATTTGTGCTACAAAATTCAGCTCAGTTGTACCGTAATTTCAACACTATGGTTGCCAGTTTAATAACAGCATATGTTGGCAGGGCTAGATAGAGAAATCACGGGCTCAGGTATTTCTCCTGTCAATAGACCCCTTGCCACCAAGTGGTCCCCCTCACCTCAAAGTTTTCTTCCTTTTGGTTCCCAGAATTGGGAACTGTAGTCACAATATTGTTGAATTACTTTAGATGGGTTTTGCCAATTGACTTTTGTACCCTATTCCTCTACAGTGAGATTGTGATGAGATAAATTCAGATAACCTGAAATTCTGATTGGGCTAAGAGAGGTGGCGGTATCATAACCAATGTCACTCAAGTTGTAATCCAGAGGCCCAAGCAAATCCTCTGGGAAGGTGGGTTCAAATCCCACTGAATCCCTATCTGGTCAAATTTAAAGTCAATTAGTAAATCTGGAATTAAAAACTGACAATGAAACCAATTCTCAAAATACTCATTTGATTCACTAATATCCTTTTGGAAAGGAAATCTGCTATTCTTATCTGGTCTAACCGACATCTTTCCTCTAAAATGGCCCAGCAAGTTTCTCAGGTGTATCTACAAAGTCCAAAGAAAGGAATGTAACCAAACAGCACATCCTATCATTGACCTAGACACCAGAAATAACAACTCAGTCCTACTAATCCTGCTTATTAATATTTGGACCTTGTGCTGAAACTGGGAGCGCCATCCCACCAACTAGTCAAACAACAGCCTGCAATCGTCATACTCATAAACCATAATTTGCAGACAATGACACAGATGTCCCACTGACCATTCCTAGAAATATTCTGTCTCACCAGCTGAAAGGTCCAAACAGAGGTGGTGCAATCGGGAAGGATTTCTCTGGGAGTCATCAACATTGATGCCTAATCCTATTAAGTTAGCAAATCAGACCTGAGAAAGGAAACTTCTTGCTGATTGCAAGAAGTGCTGGGGAGAGCCAAGAGTATGGAATGTACTCTGGTTGGGGGCCTTATGTCTATCACCAAGAGTGGCTTCGTGGCACCTTCTATTGACTAAGCTGGCTGAGTCATAAAGAACAAAGCTGCTAGACTGGGAGTATAGTAGGTGGTGAAGGACAAACTTGCACTCAAGAACGAGCTGCACGGGAAATATTTTTAAAAGGTTTAATTATGTTTGATTTTATGACATTAAATCATACTGTAAGACTACAGTTAGTTAACTACAGGATCTGTTTTACAAAAATACAGTCATAGCAAAGCAATAAAGATACTAATATTGAGAAGCATTGAGCAGTGAGAGTTAGGATTCAAGATGATACCCTCACTAGAAATTGGTGTCAGTTCAATTGCTTTCAGTAATAGAAACAGTGCTGTCTGTGCTCTCTTGTTTCACCCATTGAATTCCACTTTAGGATGATTACTTGGCTTTTCAGCAGGTGGTATATTTTCTTGCAGTCCAGCTTAATGATCGTTTGCCATGTTAATCAGTTATTACACCTGTAATTAAAATGTAAATCTGTAATTAAACCTTGTTTGAAGAGGAGTTGGCAAAATCACTGTCATCATATTTCCAGTTGCTAATTGCCTTGGCTGGCTGTCTTGAAACAGAGCAGGAATGGCATTTCATTTTGCTAGTTAGGGAACTTGGGAAATGGTTTCATTGCAATATTTTTAAAAGCATTTTCCGCCATGATAGCTTCCCGAAAATCAGTCATGTTTTTCTAAACTTAGATCCTGGTTTCGAGTTAACTCCTTTCAGGTTAGTTGTGCAAGTTATTTTTGTGGAGAGTGACCTTATCCCAAACATAAGTCCTTTTCTACACTATTTCTATAATATTAACCAAATCATTAATTCATCAAATCTATGAAGCCTTTTCTGTTAGTATTGCAATACAAACTACTTACATGCAACCCCAACTGAGGATGCAGTTTTAAAATGCCTATATTAGGATATTAGCCCCATTGAAAAGTTTGAGAACTTCCATGAAATGCACATCAACCAAACCAAAGATTAATGAAAAACCAGTCAAACTTCCCTCAATTTGAAATTTATAATGGTTATATTGCTTTTATATATTCAGCACAACTTCCAATATTGAGATATTGCCAAGTGGAAGATTTATCATCTGTGTTAAACACAAATTACATCAGTTGGCTTAAAATGAGTCTGTGACTTGTGCTAACCCTGGCAGTTTCATATACTCTAATTACTAGGTAATTTCAACCATGAATATAGATTCGTGAGTATCAGCAATGACACCCTAGCATTTGGTAGCCATTAATTAAGTTTCATTAAAGGTCAGTTTTGCACTTAAAATCTCAATAGGCAATAATACTTTGTTTACCTAGAGAATCCATTTTGTATAATACTAAAAACAACATTTAGAAACACATTGAGAGGGGCTGTGTATTTACAAATATGCATTTAACAAACTGTCATTTTGACATATACAGTTGCCTCAGGTGATGGTACTTAACTTTAGAATATAGAGGCTAATGACAAGCTCAGTCATTATTGGAACTGGTGCCTTTCAGTTGAAAGATTAAACTGAGATCCTGTCTACCTTTTCATTGGGTGTAAAAAAAATCTTATGCACTGTCTGAAGACTGACATACGATCAGTTTCACAAGTTATGTGGCTGCATACAAACTTCTAAAATTAATTTAAGATACAAGAAGAATGAGCTTTCTGAAAACTTTTCAATGAAATTTATATCCACTGAGAAAGTGAAAGGCAGGATGGCTTACTAAATTGTTTTTGCAGATAGCTGGCTGGAGCTTGATTGACTGAATGGCCTCCTGTTTTGCAATGTTTCAATGATACCTTCACCCTGTTTTGTCAGGGAACTTAACCTTTCGAAAATTTTGCTTTGTTATTTTTCAGAGAGCGTTTTTCAAAATTCTGCTACACATTAACCAGTAATATGCCAACAAATGTTGTATTTAAAGATTGAAAATGCCAATCTGAGTTTCAGATCCAAATTTAGCCAAACTGAGTCTGTTTGGTCTGTTTCAAAACACCCAAAGTTTTCTATTTCCTACCAGAATATATTACTTTTGGGTGACGGAAAACATTAATGCACCAAAATGATATCATGACACAACCTTACTCTGTGCTTGTTGTCTGTTTGGCAGAGATAGTAGGGAGCTGTCAGTCCCATGAGTATACTAAGTAAGAAACAGTATATAACATTCCACCACTCCATGGCATATTATTGGAGCACTGATTTGCTGATGTGGTTTAAATATGAAATCATAATAAATAGCATTTGGGTCTTTGAACCTGCTCTGCAATTTATAAGACCGTAACTCCACTTTGACCTTTCACCATGACCTAGGTCTATTCTTATACTAAATGAGTTAGTTCTTGTGGCTTGCCTATTCTACTTGCTCCATTGTGATATCATGGCATCATTGAGCCATGAATATTAACCCTAAGACAATGACAAAGCCACATAAAGAGAGGAAGAACAAAGAGATGTGTTTGCAATGCAGATTTCTCCATACCCATGCTAAATCTGTTCTACTTTTTGATAATTAGACATGCATTTACTGTGAAAAAGGTGGTATGTACTAATTCTTTCCATGTTCAGGGAAATTGCCAGCAACAACAACCTGGCCAAATATTGTAAATATGTTTGCAATGTAACTTGTAAGTTAGGATGCCAGGTAGTCTAGAATGCCAACTCACAACTAAAAGATTTTGAGAGAATATTCTTAGCTGCCAGATTAATAAGTTTTTGAATAAAACTAGAAATTGACCTGATTAAGGACTACATACTCAACAGACTAACAAAAATAGTAAGCAAAGATGTCATTTGATGTAATACATATAATTATATTTATCACCAACATTAGTTTTCAAGCAACAACTATTGATTGATTTCATAACTTTACAATTTAATTTGAAAGGTCAATGTTGCTTTTGTGAAAGAACAATTTTTGAACTAGAAAAATATTGAAATATAATTTATTTTCTAACCTTATTTTTCAAACTACTTTGTGGACCAGAACGCGGTATCATGAAACTAACGTTAGGTATGTCCTTTAATATTGACATATATTTGAATTGTTCAAATAATACTTTTCACATATTATTTTGTGGTTGAACACTAAAAGTGGTACAAAAACAAAGAATTGTGAATCCTTGGAATTTGAAATGAAAATGGAAAATGCTGGAAATAGTCACAGCAGGTCAGATAGCATCTTTAAAATGAAGAACAGATCTAATGTTTCAGCTCAATGACCTTTCCTCAGCATTGACCTCTTTTCAGCATTTTGTGGGTTATTTTCTAATCTTCAAAATTGTTTTGATGTGTTTTAGTTTAAATATTGAAGCATTGATTTTGATACTTACTTAAATATTATTAATTATCACACAACACCAGGTTATAGTCCAACAGGTTTAATTGGAAGCACTAGCTTTCGGAGCACTGCTCCTGGAGTACACAATTGTAAGACAAGGAATTTATAGCAAAATTTATAGCAAATGTAACTGAAATTATACGTTGAAAAATACCTTGATTGTTTGTTAAGTCTCTCATCTGTTAGAATGACCATGAGAGTTACACTTCTTTCGTATGTAGATCACAAAACTCTTTTTATAAGTTACATTCTCAGGTTAACTGTAACAAATGGTGACAGGCCAGATAAGGTGTTGAAGGTGTTAGCCCGCTGTGTTCTGTTGTCTATGCCATAATGTTTAGACTGATTCTAATCTAAAAAATGAGTTAACAAAGTCTTACATGGGTGTGTGTGTGTGTGTGTGTGTGTGTGTAAAAGGGTCTAAGCCCATGAGAGGGTGCATTCCGCAGAACAATCAACAGATAGCAGTGTGTCCTCCCAGTTGGAGAACACTTCAGCGGACCAGGACATTCGACCTCAGACCTTCGAGTGACCATCTTCCAAGGCAGACTTCGGGACAGGCAGCAGCAAAAAGTGGCCGAGCAGAGGCTGATAGCTAAATTGACACACACACTCCCAAACTCTCACATGCACTCTCTCACAGACTTAGACCTCTTTACAAACGCTCTCACACACACATATATACATACACGGTCTCTCACAGACACCCACACCCACACGCACAGAGACACATATATGCTTGTGTGGTGAATTTGGACTTGCAGAGTTACATTGTACTTTGCTCAAAAACTCCATGAATCCATGAAAGACTCTGTTAACTCATTTTTTGGATTAGAGTCAGTCTAAACATTATGGCACAAACAACAGAACATAGGGGGCTAACGTCTTCAACATCTTATCTGGCCTGACACCAATTGTTACAGTTAACCTGAGAAGGGCTTATGCCCGAAACGTCGAATTTCCTATTCCTTGGATGCTGCCGAACCTGCTGTGCTTTAACCAGCAACACATTTTCAGCAATGTAACTTTTAAAAAGAGTTTTGTGATTTGCATATGAAAGAAGTGGAACTATCATGGTCATTCTGACAGATGAGAGACTTAACAAACAATCAAGGTCTTTTTCAATGTATAATTTCAGTTACATCAAACTGTAAATTTTTACTATAAATTCCCTGTCTTACAATTGTGTACTCCACAACCACCTGATGAAGGAGCAGCGCTTCGAAAGCTAGTGCTTCCAATTAGACCTGTTGGACTATAACCTGTGTTGTGTGATTTTTAACTTTGTACACCCCAGTCCAACACTGGCATCTCCAAATCTTAAATACTATTGTTTTCCTCACAGTATTTTATTACAATCATAAAATGTTTTGATATTTTTATATGGAATTTGTTTTTGTGAATTGCATATATTAACAGGAATATCAAAATGCCGAATCCATTTTTTAAAAAATAAGCTCTGTTTTAATGTTATGCCTTAATTCACCGTAGATCTGATTCAGGTCATGGTTTTGTGCCCACTATTTCTCAAGAGGAACCAAAGCCAGATGACTGGTTTGAGGATGAACATTATTCAGGAGATCAGGAATATTTTAGTGGGGAGGAATATTATGAAGAATACAGTACGCAGTCAGTGGATAGGTAAGGTAACTGCATTATAACTATATCCATCTTGTAAATCAATTTAGGAGAAATAAAAATTCCCTTTCCTATGGAAAACAGTCATAGTCTCACCATTTATATATGGTCATTTTTAAAACCATTTTTAAAACTGTTAATCGAGAATTAATTGTCAATATTTGCTGCAGTTAACAATCACATTGGTTGCTTCTCCATTCTATATCATTTGTGAAGATAAGATTAATGGAACTGTAACTCAATAAATTTAACAGAGTCTTTAAGAATAAAAGATTTATAATGTTTTCATAGTTTTATACATTCATGTTATAGGGGAAGAAATACACCGTCAGCTTTGGGTCCAATACTGACATAAATGCAACAAATCAGCAAGTACTGCCAGCGTTCACTTAAATATATTAGGTCAATTAAATATGTTAGTGTTAGCCCTAACAGCCATTCATAGATCTACCTAGTGGTGCATAATCAAGACTACAAGGGAGTATAGATTGTAATTCAAATATGTTAATGGCTGTATACCAGCTGAAAAACGTTTTATTATGTTCCTTTTCTTCCAATTTCCTTTATACAATGAAGACAAATACATAGTGACTATCAGAATCAAACTCAAAGTAATGACCTGGATTTTGAAAGACCAAAGGGTTACCATCACCCCTGTGGTTACTATGAGGAAGATGAGCCTTACAGTTATGCTGGATACCGGCGCTCACCAAGGCGACGATTGCTTCCACCAACACCTATAGGTGAATAGTTTCTTAGACCAGTTCAGTAACATTTTTGTGTTTCTTGAATTCACTTTTGTGTTTACATTGGCGTGTTCTATTTATTGACTGTAATCTAACAGAACAGTAGGGCGGCACGGTGGCACAGTGGTTAGCACTGCTGCCTCACAGCGCCAGGGACCTGGGTTCAATTCCCGCCTCAGGCGACTGACTGTGTGGAGTTTGCACGTTCTCCCCGTGTCTGCGTGGGTTTCCTCCGGGTGCTCCGGTTTCCTCCCACAGTCCAAAGATGTGCGGGTCAGGTGAATTGGCCATGCTAAATTGCCCGTAGTGTTAGGTAAGGGGTATATGTAGGGGTATGGGTGGGTTGTCGCTTCGGCGGGTCGGTGTGGACTTGTTGGGCCGAAGGGCCTGTTTCCACACTGTAAGTAATCTAATCTGTCCTAAAGTACTGGAAAATACTATTTGAAGTTTTCAAATGTAAGTTTACTTTATAGGAGCTTTTGATGCATTTTTATCAAAATTTTTCTATTGTTACAAACATTATAATGTTGCAAGACTTGCCAGAAATTTCAGAAAAAGACAAGTTTTGTCTTTCAATTGTTAAGAAAGCCAGTGGAACCCAATTGAATGCAGATACAATGAATTGGGGAAAAAAATTACTTACGTTTGTCCAATGCAAAAAATACTTAGCGAATGTTTAGAAACCATTGTCTTTTTTCACAATTGATGATGTAGAGTTACAAACCAGTAAGAGGGCTATTCTCATATAAATTGCTCAAAATATACATTCAGGAAGTTGCTTAGAATTCTCAAGAGAAATACAATTTTATCTCGATCAAGTTTTAGATTCAATTAAGTAAGTTATTTTTGTCACACTTTTCATAAATGAAAAGTGGCATATGACACAGGTAGAGCCACCACTGGTGGGATCTGCCACTACATATGTTTGGTGCTTACATTCAATTTGGAGAAAAAAAATTCTCAACTGAATTATTCTCACAATTCCAAGTACTGACATTATCCCAGTTTTTAAATAGACTTAAATCCATAAAAACAGCATTGTGTGTAGGATCTTGGACTGTGGATGCTATGCTATACATGAGTAAAAAGTGAAGGGCGGGGGCTGATAGAGGTATAATGAAGTCAAGTTATTTTTAAAAATACTCTATAAAAGCAAGAGAGAAATAGTTTCAGAAAAGAAACCCTATAGACAGGGTGACAGGTGTTTGAAGTTTAATGGCTGACACAGCACATAAGGCACTTTCAGCAGAGGTAGAGGTCATGGAACAGCAAGTCAATCCATACAATAAGTACAATTACATGTCTCTGAACATCCCACTTTTACAAAGAAACATGCATGTACTATCATATGCAGTTACAAGTTATGCCAGTTACCCAATAAACATTGGTTCTACACTGTCCTGCTCAGTATAAAATGTTCCCAAGTTATGTGTTGTACAGAGTTTAACATTGTCTTCTGCGCACCAAGATCTAGATCATTTATATACATCAGAAAAAGGAAGAGTCCCAAAACTGGCTCATAGTGAATTCCACTACAAACCTTTTCCCAATCAAAAATACCCATTAAATCATTATTCTGTTTACTAATGCTGAGCCAATTTTGTATCTATATTGGTGTTGTCTCTTTTATTACCATAACTTGTAACTTGCTTCACAAGTTAATTTGTATGTGGCACTGGGAGTAATCTGGAGATGGTTAATTTTAAGAGTTCCTGATTGTTGGTTTTCTACTTAGCTTTCTAAATTCAGATTGCAGAATCATTTTCCTTTTCCAACCTATATCATTAGTACCAATATGTACCAGGACCTCTGGCTGTTTACCCTCTCCCAGAAGAATGTTCTGTAACCATCCTGTGATATCCCCAACCCTAGCACCAAGGAGGTAATAAGCCACCTGGTCTGTTTCCATGCTGTATCACTCTATGACTATGACTATAAGAGTCACATTGAAGGCAGCAGAAACACCTGTCTGTTGCCCTCACTGAAGAAACCCCTGTCAATACTGCCCTTCTGATCTTCTTTCTCCTCTACTGTACAGCTGGGCCAACAATATTGCCATGAATTTGGCTTTTGTTGCACACCTCCAAGGATCAATCTCTCTTACAGATATCTGGAATGGAAAGCAGTTAGTGAGTTGGACCCTGGGACTTCTGCACTACCTAGCTCTTTCTCTTGGATCACCTGGCAATCATCCATTTCCTGTCTGCTTGCTTGCCCCTAACTTGCTATTTAGCTACCTGTCTGGATGTGCTAGCCATCTAGTTCTCTGCCTCGCGGATTCACCTCAGTTACTCCAGCTGCTGCTTCGTCTCTAGAACCTGAAAATCAAGCTTCTGCATTACAAACTTAGTGTTTAAATCATGCTAATCTCCTAATAGCACATATGCATTTATCAGTCTTTGTTGATCTGGCATTTACTTATTCCTTGGATGATATTTTTCTCCAGGCAGTGGTATGCCCATGGTAACTATTGTTGTTCCATTGGTCATTTCATACCGCGTGCAGGTGATGAATTCACATCTTTTTGATCAATTGCTTATAGTGGAGGTGTGAACTGACAGTTGCTCAGTCACAAGTCTCAAATTGCTACATGGTTGAGAGTCTTGAAAATTGTCACTCTGACTGACTGTCTAATGTTCAGTTCTAACAATGAATTGGCATTTTAACAAGTGAAGTCTGCCTTGTCATTTCACTTTGGTTTCGTCACTCAACACTGTTTTTCTTCTGGCTTCAGTAGTTTTTATTCGCTTTTGTAAGTACAGTTTTTTGTACCCTGGCTTTGCTCTTAGTATTGGGCTCTATCCCTCTCCCTGGCACCTGACTGAGACTAAGCCAATTTGTTCGCAACCGTGGTGTCATATTTGTACCTGAAATGAGCGTTCACCCAAGCATTTGTGCCATCACTATGACTATCTGCTTTCTCCTCCAAAATATTGTCTCTGTCTTTTCTTATACCTGATGCTGAAACATTCACTCATGCCTTTGTTATCTAATGACTTGACTATTGCTAAGCAGTCCTTGCTGCTTTCCTACATTTGTAAACCTGAGACATCCCGAACTCTACCTCCCATGTCTTAAAACATGTCAAGTATCTTTTTTCTATCATCTCTGTACTCACTGACCTACATTGACACCTGATCTAGCAATGCCTTATTTTTATTTCCATATTTTCCCTATGGCCCTGCCGCTCACCATCTCTGAAATCTCCTTCATGATATATACTGTATATTGTTCTAATTCTGAACTCTCAAACATCCCTGATTTTAATTGCTCTTCCATTGCTGGTTTTGCATTCAGCTGCCTACATCTTATACTCTGGAATTCCCTATCTACATCTTTCTAGCTTGCTTTCTTCCTTTAAAATATTCCTTAAAACTTTCCCTATCATCAAGCTTGTGACCTGATTTCAGTCGTGTGACCTGATTTCCTTACATGGCTTAGTGTCATTGTTTTTTACAATGCTGCTGTGGAGAACTTGTTTTTTTTTTATTATTCATTTGTGGGACTTGGGCATCACTGGCTGGCCATCACTGATAACCCATCCCTATTTGCCCTTGAGAAGGTGGTGGTGGTGAGCTGCCTTCTTGAATCGCTGCAGTCCATTTGCTGTGGATTGACCCACAATGCCAGGAGGAACTTCCAGGATTTTGACCCAATGACTGTGAAGGAATGGCAGTATATTTCCAAGTTAGGGTGGTGAGTGACTTGGAGGGGAATTTGTAGGTTGTTGTGTTACAAGTACCTGCTGCCCTTGTCCTTCTAAGTGGAAATGGTCGTGGGTTTGGAAGGTGCTGTCTGAAGATCTTTGATGAATTTCTGCAGTGCATCTTGTAGTTAGTACTGAGCACCAGTGGTGGAGGGATTGAATGTTCATAGATGTGGTGCCAAGCAGGTTGCTTTGTCCTGGATGCTGTCAAGCTTCTTGAGTGTTGTTAGAGTTGCACCCATCCAGGAAAGTGAGGAGTATTCCATCACACTCCTGACTTGTGTCGTGTTGATGGTGGATAGACTTTGGGTTATCAGGTGAATTACTCACTGCCATATCCCTAGTCTCTGACCTGCTTTTGTAGCCACTGTGTTTATGTGGTGAGTCCAGTTGAGTTTGTGATCAATGCTAATCCCAAGGATGTTGACAGTGGGGGGTTCAGTGATGGTAATACCATTGAATGTCAAGGGGTGGTGGTTAGAGTGTCTCATACTTTTTAATCTGTTATATTTTTATCAGAATATAAGTTTTGTGATATTAACTCAAGTAATAATATATTTGTTCACAGCAAATCGGAGGCCTTCCTTCAATTTTGAGTGTCTGCGCAGACAAAATAGTCAAATTGATGTCTCACTATCGCCTATATTCCAACAGCGAACTGCTCTCCCATTACATTTAATGCAACACCAGGTAAATATCCTGATTCCAATACATGCATTGATCCTTCATTTAATGTGAAAATGATCATATAGTGCTTCACCAAAGGAAATTTCTCAAATTATTAAGGATGGTAATAAGTGGGTGGCACGGTGGCACAGTGGTTAGCACTGCTGCCTCACAGCAGTGGAGACCTGGGTTCAATTCCTGACTCAGGCGACTGACTGTGTGGAGTTTGCACATTCTCCCCGTGTCTGCGTGGGTTTCCTCTGGGTGCTCCGGTTTCCTCCCACAGTCCAAAGATGTGCAGGTCAGGTGAATTGGCCATGCTAAATTGCCCATAGTGTTAGGTAAAAGGGTAAATGTAGGGGAATGGGTGGGTTGCACTTCGGCGGGTCGGTGTGGACTTGTTGGGCTGAAGGGCCTGTTTCCACACTGTAAGTAATCAAATCTAATCTAAAGTGCAATTGTAAAATTGCTGCAGTTCTTTCAAAGACTGTTATCAGGAAGTTCCCTCACTCAGTTATGGTGGTGAATAGCTGAAAAATACAGACTAACAATAAGCTCAGTTAATTGACCTTTTCATCACAGTTGTGCTTTACCTAGTGACAGATGCAGTTGATGTGAAACTGTTTGTATAGATATGAAAGCCAGAAGCAAGCTTGCTTCTGATGTACCCTTTGCTCAAGTAGCCTGCAATGCCCAATGTATACCTAACTACATTTAAGAATTATATTTGCATGAAAACTTAGAAATAATGATGGCAATGAGGAATCGTTATATTGAGACAAGGCAACTGATGAATAATAGAGAGGAAAATAAAACCTAGCATATGTCGTGTGTAACAATTGATAAATCATAAAATAATTAAAACATAATTCCTTAAAGTATCCAGTAGCAAGGAAAGTAACTTTTGATCATTTATGTTTTGTGCACCAGTTAGCTACTTTTCTAGTCAACCTGTTCAGAGATGATGTTACACACCTCTGGAACAGGTGAGACTTGAACCCGAGCCTCTCAGTAGGCTCTGCCACATTTTTTAATGAAACATCTTTCCTTAAGTGCACGTTTTCTGTCATAATATTCTACCAACCATTTTACATTGGAAATCGTACATTATGTAAAGGAACACAGGAACAGGAGAAAGCCATTCAGCCATTGAGATTGCTTTGCCATTCAATATGATCATACCTGATCATCCATGTCAAAACATTTTCCCCCACATTACTCCCATAACCCTTTATGTCACAGTTATTAAGAAAACTGTCAATCTCTACTTTAAACATACTTAACAACTGAACTTCCAAAGCCCTCTGGTGTGGAGAATTTCACAGATTCACAAGTCTCTGAATAAAAAAAAGATTCTTCTCATCTAAATCCTAAGTTGCTTTTCCCTTATTTTGAAATTGTGTCTCCTGGATCTAGACTCCTCAACCAGGAGAAACATCTTGCCTTCATCAACACAGTCTATCCTTTTAAGTATTTTGTCATTTTCAATAAGATAACCTCTCATTCTTCAAGAGAATACAGGTCCAGCTTCCCGAATCTCCCTTCACAGGGAGACCCGCCATCCCCAGAACAAGTCTGGTGAACCTTTGTTGCAATCCCTTTGTATAAATAATATCCTTCCAAATGTTAGGGAGCCAAAACTATGTACAGTAGTCCAGGTTCAGTGTAACCAAAGGTCTATACAATTGATATGTCTATACTTGGGATGTACATCAATTCCTTTTGGGATAAACAAATATTGTTGGGATGTCATGTTGCAGCTGATTGTTTAGGTCATTTTTGGAATACTGGGTTCAATTCAGGTCTCCCTGCTATATGAAAGGTGTTGTTAAACTTGAAAGGGTACAGAAAAGATTTACAAGGATGGTGCTGAAGTTGGAGGATTTGAACTGTAGAGAGAGAGGCTGCATAGACTGGGGCTAATTTCCCTAGAACTTCGGAGGCTGAGGGGTGACCTAAAAGACATTTATAAAATCATGGGCATGGATAAGACAAATAGCCAAGGTCTTTTCCTAGGATAGGGGAGTTCAAAACTAGAGGGATAATTTAAAGGTGAGAGGAGGAAGGTTTAAAAAGGACCAATGGGGCAACCTTTTCACACAGAGGGTGGTGCATATATGGAATGAGCAGCCAGAGGAAGTACAATTACATTTAAAAGGCATGTGAATGGGTATATGTATAGGAATGGGTTAGAGGGATATGGGACAAATGCTGGCAGATAATTTAGGATATCTCAGCATGGATGAGTTGGACTGAAGGGTCTGTTTCCATTATGTATGTCTCTATGACTCTATTAACATATCATTGACATTTCTAATTGCTTGCTGCACCTGCATATTAGACTTCAATGACTTATGGGCAAGAATTCCTCAGGCCTTTGTCTACCTACACTTTCTACGACTCATCATTTCAGAACTATTCTGTTAGGACGAACAAATGTGCAAAGCGGATAACTTTACATTTTTCTTTGTTGTATTCCATTTGTCATGTTCTTGTCCACTTACTAAGCCTATTTAAGATTTCTTGAAGCTGATTGTGTATTACGTTTGTGTATTCCTTACAACATTCATTCCCACTAAACTCTATCATCTATGAGTTCAAAATATTATAATTGGTCCCTTTGTCCTCAGGATGTGTGTTGTGAATAGTTGGTACCCAAGTATGATTCTTGGGGTACCCCACTAGTCACAGCCTGCCAATGCAAGGTTGATCTCATTTATACCTTCTCCCAGTTTTCTTCTATTGGCCAATCCTTAATCTATGCCAGTTCATTACCTCTTATCCCATTTGTTATAATTTTATTAACCAATCTCCTGTGGGGCACTTTATCAAAATCTAAGTGTACTATGTTCACCTTTATCAATTCTGTTAGTAATATTTTGAAAAATAGATTGTCAAACACAATTTCCCATTCTATTTCCCATGTTATCTCTAATCATCTCATGATTATCAAGTGTCTATTTGTCACATCCTTTATAATACTCTAGCATTTTCATACAGCTGCTATTAGACAACAGATCTGTGACAATAGACAATAGTTTTCTTCTATTGGCCAATCCTTAATCTATGCCAGTTCATTACCTCTTATCCCATTTGTTATAATTTTATTAACCAATCTCCTGTGAGGCACTTTATCAAAATCTAAGTGTACTATGTTCACCTTTATCAATTCTGTTAGTAATATTTTGAAAAATAGATTGTCAAACACAATTTCCCATTCTATTTCCCATGTTATCGCTAATCATCTCATGATTATCAAGTGTCTATTTGTCACATCCTTTATAATACTCTAGCATTTTCATACAGCTGCTGTTAGACAACAGGTCTTTGACAATAGACAATAGGTGCAGGAGTCGGCCATTCTGCCCTTAAAGCCTGCACCACCATTTATTATGATCATGGCTGATCATCCTCAATCAGTATCCTGTTCCTGCCTTATCTCCATAACCCTTGATTCCACTATCATTGAGAGCTCTATCCAACTCTTTCTTAAATGAATCCAGAGACTGCGCCTCCACTGTGTTTGGGAGAAGAGCATTCCCACACACCCACCACTATCTGGGTGAAGAAATTTCTCCTCATCTCTGTCTTAAATGGCCTACTCCTTATTTTTAGGCTGTGTCCTCTGGTTCGGGACTCACCCATCAGCGGAAACATGTTTCCTACCTCCAGAGTGTCCAATCCTTTAATAACCTTATACGTCCCAATCAGATCCCTTCTCAGTCTTCTAAACTCAAGGGTATACAAGCCCAGTCGCTCCAATCTTTCAACATGATAGTCCCGCCATTCCAGGAATTGACCTCGTGAACCTAAGCTGCACCCCCTCAATAGCCAGAATGTCTTTCCTCAAATTTGGAGACTAGAACTGCACATAATATTCCAGGTGTGGTCTCACCAGGGCCCTGTACAGCTGCAGAAGAACCTCTTTGCTTCTATACTCAATCCCTCTTGTTATGAAGGCCAGCATGCTTTTAGCTTTCTTCACTACCTGCTATACCTGCATGTTTGCCTTCATTGACTGGTGTACAAAAACACCCAGTACTGCCCCTTTACCTAACTTGACTCCATTTAGGTAGTAATCTGCCTTCCTGTTCTTGCCACCAAAATGGATAACCATACATTTATCCACATTAAACTGCATCTGCCATGCATCTGTCCACTCACCTAACCTGTCCAGGTCACCCTGTAATCTCCTAACATCCTCCTCACATTTCACCCTGCCACCCAGCTTTGTATCATCAGCAAATTTGCTAATGTTACTATTAATACTATCTTCTATATCATTAATATATACTGTAAAAAGCTGCGGTCCCAGCAATGATCCCTGCAGTACCCCACTGCCATTCCGAAAGGGAGCCGTTTATCACTACTCTTTGTTTCCTGTCAGCCAACCAATTTTCAATCCAAGTCAGTACTTTGCCACCAATACTGCCCTAATTTTGCACACTATCCTCCTATATGGGACTTTATCAAAGGCTTTCTGAAAGTCCAGGTGCACTACATCTACTGGATCTCCCTTGTCCATCTTCAGAGTTACACCCTCAAAAAATTCCAGAAGATTAGTCAAGCATGATTTCCCCTTCATAAATCCATGCTGACTCTGACCTAACTGTTACTGCTATCCAGATGTGTCATAATTTCATCCTTTATAATTGACTCCAGCATCTTTCCCACCACTGAGGTCAGACTAACCGATCTATAATTTCCTGCTTTCTCTCTTGCTCCTTTCTTAAAAAGTGGTACAACATTAGCCACCCTCCAATCCGCAGGAACTGATCCTGAATCTATCGAACTCTGGAAAATAATCACCAACGCATCTACGATTTCTAGAGCCACTTCTTTCAGTATCCTGGGATGTAGACCATCAGGCCCCGGGGACTTATCAGACTTCAGACCTAACAGTCTTTCTCCAACATCAATTCCTGGCAAATATAAATTCCCTTAAGTTCAGGTCCTTCAGCCACTGTTACCTCTGGGAGATTGCTTGTGTCTTACCCATTGAACACAGATCTGAAGTACCAATTCAATTCTTCTGCCATTTCTTTGTTCCCCATAATATATTCCCCTGTTTCTGTCTTCAAGGGCCCAATTTAAGTCTTAACCAATTTTTTTCCCTTTCACATATCTAAAAAAGCTTTTACTATCCTCCTTTATATTTTTGGCCAGTTTACCTTCGTACCTCATTTTTTCTCTGCGTACTTCCTTCTTAGTAATCCTCTGTTGTTCTTTAAAAGCTTCCCAGTCCTCAGTTTTCCCACTCATCTTTGCTATGTTATACTTTTTTCTCTTTTGACTTTATATGTTTCTTCAGCCACGGCCACCCCTGCCTCCTCATAGGATCTTTCTTCCTTTTTGGAATGAACTGATCCTGCATCTTCTGCATTATACCCACAAATATCTGCCATTGTTCCTCCACTGTCATCCCTGCTAAGGTATTGCACCATTGAACTTTAGCCAGCTCCTCCCTCAAAGCTCCATAGTTCCCTTTATTCAATTAAATATTGTCACTACTGTTTGTACCCTCTCCCTTTCAAATTGCATATTTAAGCTATTATGGTCACTACCTCCTCATGGCTCCTTCACTTCAAGGTCTCTGATCAATTCTGCACTATACCTGATCCAGAATTGCCTTCTAGTAAAAAATGAGGTCTGCAGATGCTGGAGATCACAGCTGCAAATGTGTTGCTGGTCAAAGCACAGCAGGTTAGGCAGCATCTCAGGAATAGAGAATTCGACGTTTCGAGCATAAGCCCTTCATCAGGAATATTCCTGATGAAGGGCTTATGCTCGAAACGTCGAATTCTCTATTCCTGAGATGCTGCCTAACCTGCTGTGCTTTGACCAGCAACACATTTGCAGCCAGAATTGCCTTCTCCCTGGTAGGCTCCAGCACCAGCTGTTCTAAGAATCCATCTCGTAGGCACTCCACAAAGTCTCTTTCTTGAGGTCCAATACCATCCTGATTCTCCCAGTCTACCTGCATGTTGAAATCCCCCATAACAACTGTAGTAACATCTTTGCAACAGACCAATTTCAGCTCCTTATTCAACTTACACCCTACATCCATACTCCTGTTTGGGGGCCTGTAGATAACTCCCAAGAGGGTCTTTCTACCCTTAGAATTTCTCAGCACTATCCATACTGACTCTACATCCCCTGATTCTAGGTCCCCCCGCACAAGGGACTGAATTTCATCCCTTACCAACAGGGCCACCCCACCCCCTCTGCCCGTCAGTCTGTCCTTTACATAGCATGTATAGCCTTGAATATTCATTTCCTAGGCCCTGTCCACTTGAAGCCATGTCTTGGTTATCCCCACAATATCGTAGCTGCCAATTTCCAAAAGAGCCTCAAGCTCATCCATCTTATTTCTAATACTTTGTGCATTCATATATAGTATTTTTAATTTGTTACTGCCCTCATCCTTTCTATCAGCCCTGTTTCACTCAACCTTACAGCATGATCCCTTTTTGAGTTTTCTGCTTCATTGATACCGTTGTCTTTCTTGCGTTCCCTTGTTCTAACTTTACCTTCAATTTCCTTCTTAAACTTTCAGTTTGTCCCCCTGCTATTTAGTTTAAATGCAGCTGTGTTGCAGTAGCAAACCTGCCTGCCAGAATGCTGGTCCCCAACCTATTAAGGTGCAAGCCGTCTCTTTTGTATAATTTATGCTTACCACAAAACATGTGATGTTAGCCCTCTTAAATAATGGGCTAATATTTGCTAGCTTCCAATTTGCAAGAACCATTCCAGAATTTATGAAATTTTGAAGGTGATCACCAATGTCTCCCCTATATCCATAGCTACCTCTATCAACACTCTGGAATGTGCATTGTAGGAGAGTCTAGAACTAGTGGCCATCGTTCAAGAATAATCATAGAATCCCTACAGCATGGAAGTGGACTATTCAGCCCGAGTCCACACCAACTGTCTGAAGAGCATCCCACCCTGCCCTACCCCCTACCCTTTCGATGTAACCCTATATTTCCCATGGACAATCCACCTTGCCTATACATCCCTGGAGACTACGGGGCAACTTAGAATGGTCAATCCACCTAACCTGCACATCTTTGGACTGTGGGAGGAAACTAGAGCACTTGGAAGAAACCCACACAGACACGAGGAGAACATGCAAACTCCACCCAATCACCCAAGGTTGGAATCAAACCGGGTCCCTGACACTGTGAGGTAGTGCTAACCACTGAACTACCATACTGCTCTTGATAAGATGTAAACATTTTCAGACTGAGGTTATGAGAAGTTTCTTCGCCCAGGCACTGGTAAGCCTATGGATTTCACTACTACAGGAAGTGGTTGAGGCCAAAACATTGTTTTTAAGAAGGAGGAAAATATAGCTCTTGTGGGTAAATGGATCAAAGGATGGCTGGGGGTGGGAAGAGCGGGATTTAAATATTGAGATCAATGATCAGCCATGATCATATGAATGGTGGATCAGGCTTAAGACGTTAAGTGGCCTACTCCTGCTCCTATCTTCAATGTTTCTATGTTTATTATTAGGACATGGGTAGTTACCAACCTTCAGTTGCATTCATTTCTCCAGATTTCTTCCTAATTTCTATCAATTTCTCATTCTCCCTCGTCCTATTCATCTGTAATTCTTGGAAATTTTGTGTATTTTCCTCAGTGAATACAACACCAAGTAACAATTTGGTATCTCTGCCATTTCTCTGTTCCCCATTATGAATTCTGCTGACTCTGTCTGTAATGAACCCACATTGATCATCGTCAAACATTTCCTTTTTTACAAATCCAGTTTGTTTTCAAGCTTTTTACCAGTTGCAAGTCATAGTCTATTTTCCCTTTATCAGTTTCTTGATTCTCCTTTGATGTGTTATAAACTCTCCCAATCCTCAGATTTGTTTCTATTTCTGTTTCTAAAAATGTATGTATTTCTGTAATCCTATAACATGATTATTACCGTTGCATCCTGATCTGCTCTCAATCACAAGAACAGAGAATAAATTTGCTCAGAACTCAAATACATTACATGTGAGCTTGTTCAGTCCAGCATGTTATGAACTGGAGAAGTAAAGCTAAATCAAAAATTTTAAATACAGTAAATCAAATTTCTGTTTATCTCACGATGTATGGCAGTGTAAATAGTGTTTCTCTAAGTTTCTTTACCAAGAGAGAACTCAGCCAAGATGGATTCTCTATAAAATGTGTTTTCTGCTGCTCACAAGCCTTTCATCCTGAAATCTTGAGCTATCATACTTGTACGAATAGCCTTGTAATTCAGTACTTCACAAAGAGAATTCATATTCATTTGATGTTACATGAATGTTAAATGGGAGAGAATATGATAACACCAAAGAATAAGATTAAGTTTGACTGCAATAGTAAATAAAATTTGGTCATGGCTTTGTATGTGGGAAATCATCTTACTAACTTGATTGAATTTTTTGAAGAAGTAACGAAGAGGATTGATGAGAGCAGAGCTTGGTCATGACCTATGTGGACTTCAGTAAGGCATTCAACAAGGTTCCTCGTGAGAGATTAGTTAGCAAGGTTAGATCACATGGAATACCAGGAGAACTTGCCATTTGGATGAAGAATCAAAGTTAGAAGACAGAGGGTGGTGGGGCAAGGTTGCTTTTCAGATTGAAGGCCTGTGACCAGTGGTGTCCCATAAGGATCAGTGCTGGGTCCACTGTTTTTCATCATTTATATAAATGATTTGGGTTCTGAACATAGGAAATATAGTTAGCAAGTTTGCAGATGGCACTAAAATTGGAGGTGTGGTGAACAGCAAAGAAGGTTGTCTTAGAGTACAATAGGATCTTGATCAGATGGGCCAATGGGCTGAGGAGTGGCAGATGGAGTTTAATTTAAATAAATGTGAGGTGCTGCATTTTGGAAATGCAACAGAAATCATGTCTCACAAACTTGATTGAGTTTTTGAAGAAGTAACAAAGAGGATTGATGAGGTCAGAGTGGTCAATTTGATCTATATAGACTTCAGTAAGGTGTTTGACAAAGTTCCCCATGGGACACTGGTGAGCAAGGTTAGATCTCATGAAATACAGGGAGAAATCACCATTTGGATATAGGACTGGCTCAAAGGTAGAAGACAGAGGGTGTGGTGGAGGGTTGTTTTTCAGACTGGAGGCCTGTGATCAGTGGAGTGCTACAAGGATCGGTGCTGGGTCCACTACTTTTCATCATTTATATAAATGATTTGGATGTGAGCATAAGAGCTACAGTTAGTAAGTTTGCTGATGACACCAAAATTGGAGGTGTAGTGGACAGCGAAGAAGGTTACCTCAGATTACAACCGGATCTTGATCAGATGGGCCAATGGGCTCAGAAGTGGCAGACGGAGTTTAATTTAGGTAAATGTGAGGTGCTGCATTTTGGGAAAGCAAATACTTAGCAGGACTTATACACTTAATGATAAAGTCCTAGGGAGTGTTGCTGAACAAAGAGACCTTGGAGTGCAGGTTCATAGCCCCTTGAAAGTGGAGTTGCAGGGAGATAGGATAGTGAAGAAGGTGTTTGGTATGCTTTCCTTTATTGGTCAAAATATTGAGTACAGAAGTTGGGAGGTCATGTTGCGGCTGTACAGGACATTGGTTAGGCCACTGTTGGAATGTTGCATGCAAGTCTGGTCTCCTTCCTATCAGAAAGATGTTGTGAAACTTGAAAGGATTCAGAAAAGATTTACAAGGATGTTGCCAGGGTTGGAGGATCTGAGCTACAGGGAGAGGCTGAACAGGCTGGGGCTGTTTTCCCTAGAGTGTCAGAGGCTGAGAGGAGACCTTATAGAGGTTTACAAAATTATGAGGGGCATGGATAGGATAAATAGACAAAGTCTTTTCCCTGGGTGGGGGAATCCAGAATTAGAGGGCATAGGTTTAGGGTGAGAGGGAAAAGATATAAAACAGACCTAAGGGACAACTTTTTCACTCAGAGGGTGGTGCATTGTGCAATGAGCTGCCAGAGGAAGTGGTGGAGGCTGGTACAATTGTAACATTTAAGAGGCATCTGGATGGGTATATGAATAGGAAGTGTT
Source organism: Hemiscyllium ocellatum (assembly GCF_020745735.1). Lineage (NCBI taxonomy): Eukaryota > Metazoa > Chordata > Chondrichthyes > Orectolobiformes > Hemiscylliidae > Hemiscyllium > Hemiscyllium ocellatum. The sequence goes on from NC_083414.1 coordinate 31,871,441, forward strand.
CGAAGAGATATAGGCCTGCTGGCTGGGATATCTAGTTGGCATGGACGAGTTGGACCGAAGGGTCTAATTCCATGCTGTGCATCCCTATGACTCTATAACTCTATAAGTCAGAGCAGGACTTAAACACTTAATGGTAAGGTCCTGGGGAGTGTTGCTGAACAAAGAGACCTTGTAGTGCAGGTTCATAGCTCCTTGAAAGTGGAGTTGCAGGGAGATAGGATAGTGAAGAAGGTGTTTGACATGCTTTTGTTTATTGGTCAGAGCACTGGAGTTGGGAGGACATGTTGCAGCTATACAAGACATTGGACTTTTGGAATAATGTGTGCCATTCTGGTCTCCCTCCTATTGGAAGGATGTTGTGAAACTTGAAAAGGGTTTAGAAAAGATTTATAAGGATGTTTCCAGGGTTGGAGAGTTTCAGATATAGGGAGAGGCTGAATAGGCTGGGGCTGTTTTCTTTGGAGCATTAGAGGCTGAGGGGTGACCTTATAAAGGTTCATAAAATCATGAGGGGCATGGATAGGGTAACTAGACAAAAACAATTCCGTGGGGTGAGGGAGTCTAGAACTAGAGGGCATAGGTTTAAGGTGAGAGAGGAAAGATTTGAAAGGGACCTAAGGAGCAATGTTTTCATGCAGACAATGGTGAGTGTATGGAATGAGCTGCCAGAGGAAGTGGTGGAGGCCAGTACATTAAAAGGCATTTAAAAGGCATCTGGATGGGTTTTTGAATAGGAAGGGTTTAGAGAGATATGGGCCAAATGCTGGCAAATGGGACTAGATGATCTAGGATATCTGGCCAGCATGGCAAGTTGGACCGAAGGGTCTATTTCTGTGCTGTACATCTCTATGACTCTATGTGTAAAATGGACTACTTCACTTTGGCTCCACAACTCAACTAATACGCCAGGGACCAGTGGAAAAAGTGAGTAGTAAAAAAGTCAGTGATAGTAGGAAGAATCATAGATTCACTCTGGATTGCCTTACTATTTTCACACTGACAGATATTTAGCCAGCACCAAAATAAGATGACATTTTCATGATTAAATTCAGAACTAAATGCTTCAGTAATTTACAGTGACTGTTAATGCTTGAAATTTCTCTTTGACTATTGAGGCAATGTATCACAAAGGAATTGAGAAATCACCTACTTAACTTAGATTCATGTTTATTTTTCTGATCAGTAATGAAAGATGATGGATTGTGTAATTATATTTGTACCATTGATTTCTTTCTCTATGAACAAACAGGTTATGGCTGTGGCAGGAATGGATTCTTACAAAAGTAGAAGACTCTCACCAGCACGATCAACACGGTCATGGGCAACGCCTCCTGCTACGCCACCCAGCAAAGAGCGTTCCCCATACTACACTCCTCTGATCCGTGTAGATCGTGTTGAATCCAGGGAACATATGAATGGTAATCTTCCCTCGATGAGCAGGAGCTCTTGGTATACTGACGACATTGACATTCCTTACAAAATCTATACCCCATCAAATCTAGCTGTTCCCAATAACTTTTTACAACGATACTATGAGAAACGAGGGAGTGCAGACAGTTTGGTAGAAGCTGTAAGTATTCAACCTTTCTCATATGATATAATGTGATGAAGTTCAAGCATTATGAAACAATCTATATCTGATATAATGCAAGATACTGTTGGTGATCAATTTTTTCATTTTCTCACCATTCCTCTCTGACATCATTCCTTCAAGTGAGAAGGTTGAGTCCCTGACACTGATTATGGACTCCACAAATTGAATGTGGTTAATCAACCTTAGGGATAGTTTCAATGGGATGGAAGAATACAAAATATTACTTCTTGACTCCTTTTGCTGATTACTGGTTCACTCAACAAGCACATATGAACCTATTGTACTGACCTAACTGAGACAAAAATGCTTAGTGAGTAACAAAGAGCCCTATAGTTTCAGCTTGTGAACATCTTGATAGCAGTTTTAATTGTTAAACCATCTTGCATGAGGAGCTATAGCTTGAAAGAGAGAATCTATTGCTGACTGACAGCAAGTTATGAACACCAGGTCGGTCATGGTATGACAATAATACTTTTGCTCCCTTTAATCTCCCTTCAGGGGCAAGATAATTTTAATGGTGGTCAGCAGTGTTTGACAACGTGAGGTGAGATAGCTGACTGCTTGATTTTGGTGCACTTCTGGCAGACAATACATTGTATGAGGAACAACATTAATTTATGTTAATTGACTGAGATGACATTATTGACAAAGATTAATTTTGCACAAAGTAGGGCAACACAGTTTGAGTAGCAACAGTCTTGCAGCACTCTACTGGGACCATATTTTCAGCTGCATGTATAAAAATTCAAAGTTGGCTGGGATGCACAACAGGTGATAGCAGATTAGTCACCCATTATGGAATCTTTATGGCCACAAAAAGGGGATATTTGGTCCATTTAGTCCATGTTGGCCTTCTCTACAGCAATCCAAGCAGCCATTTACACCCTACACATTCCATTGAAGTGAATGACAGCTGGGAAGGAAGCTCTTGCAAAGCATTCTCAACCCCATCTTGCCTGTACATTGAAGGGCATAGAATCATTGCTGAACAATTATTACCAGAACATAAAGTTCCTGAAACTCCAGTTAAACTAACTGGAAATGACTGGGGCCTCCATATTGGTGTACTGAAACCTGTAAAAAGTTATCCAACGTGGAGGATTTAAATTAGAAGAGGTAGAGCAGCAATTTTCATCAAAATAGGAAAACCAAGATGGAGAGGTAGCAGATAGAGTAACAGTAAGCACATTTTACGCCAAGTATGAAAGGGAGGACATAACTGCACAGCAACTCCTCTGGCTGCTTATTATCCTGCCTTGAAATGTTAGATTAGATTAGACTTACATTGTGGAAACAGGCCCTTCGGCCCAACAAGTCCACACCGACCCGCCGAAGCGCAACCCACCCATACCCCTACATTTACCCCTTACCTAACACTACGGGCAATTTAGCTTGGCCAATTCACCTGACCCGCACATCTTTGTGACTGTGGGAGGAAACCGGAGCACCCAGAGGAAACCCACGCAGACACGGGGAGAATGTGCAAACTCCACACAGTCAGTCGCCTGAGTCGGGAATTGAACCCGGGTCTACAGGCGCTGTGAGGCAGCAGTGCTAACCACTGTGCCACCGTGCCGCCCACTATGCCCTTACACAATGCCCTTCTGCATTTATAGTACTTGTTACATGTTTCACCATTCTTTTAAACCTGCCTTGAAGAACTGATTCCTTAAGTTAACTTCTATTTCAATCATGTACGAAACATGAAAAAATAAGAGCACTCAGTCAGTTGAAAGCCAGAAGTGATTAAAATGTTTAATTTCCAATACAATAATTCCCTTGAGTTTATTTCACCTGCCAGTGAGAAGCATGTACCTTTTTCAAAAACAAGTTTATATAGTCTATTACTCCAATCAGTAGTGCTCTAGTGGCCTCAGCAAAATTGTTGGAAGACTATTGTTTTAGACACTGGGATCCTTGAGATTCTCATGATGTAACTACATAACTGCATTTCAATTGCTGCCTGTCCCAAGTGCCATACTGGTACTCTTGGATAGAATTTACAAATGTGGCAAGGACCAGACATTCATGGATCATTACAGGACAACATAAACCCCTCCTGTAGCAACACCATTACTCCTGTGAGATCTGCAACAGCACTTCCATTTATCTGGTAGAAAATGAGTGAGCCCCAGAAACCCTTATGTATGTAGTCAAGTAACCTGGCCAAGGTAGATACTTTGTTCTCAAAAACAAAGCTTTATTGCAGCCATTTGAGCTTCCACAGAAGTACCAAAGACTAGTGACATTGACTTCTATTGTTAGGACACTGCTGCAGAATCCCTGAAGGTGGGGACACAATATCACAGTTTAACCACAGTATAGAAGGAAATTATTTGGCCCAGCGTGTCTACTGTAGTTATCTAATTAGCATAATGGCTTAGTGCTGCCATCTTGCCTTTCCCCATACTGTTACACATTGTTTCTATTCAAATGATTATTAAATGCCTTGTGACTAGAGTCGTAGAGATGTACAACATGGAAACAGACCCTTCGGTCCAACCAGTCCATGCCGACCAGATATCCCAACCCAATCTAGTCCCACCTGCCAGCACCCGGGCCATATCCCTCCAAACCCTTCCTATTCATATACCCATCCAAATGCCTCTTAAATTTTGCAATTATACCAGCCTCCACCACTTCCTCAGGCAGCTCATTCCATACAAGTACCACCCTCTGCGTGAAAAAGTTGCCCCTTAGGTCTCTTTCCCCTCTCACCCTAAACCTATGCCCTCTAGTTCTGGACTCCCCTACCCCAGGGAAAACACTTTGTCTATTTATCCTATCCATGCCTCTCATAATTTTGTAAACCTCTATAAGGTCTCCCCTCAGCCTCCGACACTCTAGGGAAAACAGCTCCAGCCTGTTCAGCCTCTCCCTGTAGTTCAGATCCTCCAACCCTGGCAACATCCTTGTAAACCTTTTCTGAACCCTTTCAAGTTTCACAACATCTTTCCGATAGGAAGGAGACCAGAATTGCATGCAATATTCCAACAGTGGCCTAACCAATGTCCTGTACAGCCGCGACATGACCTCCCAACTCCTGTACTCAATACTCTGACCAATAAAGGAAAGCATACCAAACACCTTCTTCACTATCCTATCTACACCTGTGACTCCACTTTCAAGGAGCAATGAACCTGCACTCTAAGGTCTCTTTGTTCAGCAACACTCCATAGGACCTTACCATTAAGTGTATAAGTCCTGCTAAGATTTGCTTTCCCAAAATGCAGCACCTCACATTTATCTGAATTAAACTCCATCTACCACTTCTCAGCCCATTGGCCCATCTGGTCCAGATCCAGTTGTAATCTGAGGTTTCCCTCTTCGCTGTCTACTATACCTCCAATTTTGGTGTCATTTGCAAACTTACTAACTGTACCTTTTACGCTCACATCCAAATCATTTATGTAAATGACAAAAAGTAGAGGGCCCAGCACCAATCCTTGTGGCACTCCACTGGTCACAGGCCTCCAGTCTGAAAAACAACCCTCCACCACTACCCTCTGTCTTCTACCTTTGAGCCAGTTCTTTATCCAAATGGCTAGTTCTCCCTGTATTCCATGAGATCTAACCTTGCTAATCAGTTTCCCATGGGGAACCTTGTCAAACGCCTTACCGAAGTCCATATAGATCACATCTACTGCTCTGCCCTCATCAATCTTCTTTGTTACTTCATCAAAAAACTCAATCAAGTTTGTGAGACATGATTTCCCACGCACAAAGCCATGTTGACTATCCCTAATCAGTCCTTGCCTTTCCAAATACATGTACATCCTGTCCCTCAGGATTCCCTCCAACAACTTGCCCACCACCAAGGTCAGGCTCACTGGTCTATAGTTCCCTGGCTTGTCTTTACCACCCTTCTTAAACAGTGGCACCACGTTTGCCAACCTCCAGTCTTCCGGCGCCTCACCCTGTGACTATCGATGATACAAATATCTCAGCAAGAGGCCAGCAATCCCTTCTCTAGCTTCCCACAGAGTTCTCGGGTACACCTGATTAGGTCCTGGGGATTTATCCACCTTTAACTGTTTCAAGGCATCCAGCACTTCCTCCTGTATAATCTGGACATTTTGCAAGATGTCATCATCTATTTCCCCACAGTCTATATCTTCCATATCCTTTTCCACAGTAAATAATGATGCAAAATATTCATTTAGTATCTACCCCATTTTCTAAGGCTCCATACAAAGGCCACCTTGCTGATCTTTGAGGGACCCTATTCTCTCCCTAGTTACCCTTTTGTCCTTAATATATTTGTAACATCTCTTTGGATTCTCCTTAATTCTATTTGCTAAAGCTATCTCATGTCCCCGTTTTGCCTCCTGATTTCCCTCTTAAGTATGCTCCTACTTTATTTATACTTTTCTAAGGATTCACTCGATCTCTCCTGTCTATAGCTGACATATACTTCCTTCTTTTTCTTAGCCAAACCCTCAATTTCTTTCGTCATCCAGCATTCCCTATACTGACCAGTCTGTAATTTTTTGGCTTATTCTTACAATAATTGTGAACAAGGATGTAATGTTTGCATTCTCCAGTTTTTTGGCACCTCTCCTGAGTCCAGTGAAAACTGAAAAATTATGACAGGTGCCCCTGCAATTTCCACACTCACCTCCTTCAATATCCTTGGATGCATCTCATCCAGTTCTGGTGCTTCATCAATTTCAAATTCTCCTGGTCACAAACCTTCCATCTATCACAATGACCTGGATAGCTTCTTAGAAGAAACAGGTGCAAATATTCATTTAACACATCAGCCACACCTTTTATTCCCATATGTAAATCCTCTTTTTCTGTCCCTAATCAACGCTAATCCTTTCACCTGAAGTGCTTTTGATGATCTTGGGATTTTTTTTCATAATCCTTCTTTGCTTCTCTAAAATGCTTTTTCATCTCCCCTTTGAACCTTCTGTTATCCCTTTGGTTTGCAATTATATTTTCTACTTGAAACTTGTCATAAAATTTAAAATAAAGAAAAAAATTGCTATCTCCTTTTCCATTCAAGAGGCCTGGGGTTTATTCACCCTCCCTTTCGAGTGATACTGAAAGTGGCTCTACATTGAAGAATTGTGATATCCTGAGAGATCACAGCACAAAAGCTAAAAATCAATTCATAAAGTCATAGAGATATACAGCACAGAAACAGACCTTTGAGTCCAACTCGTCATTCCGACCAGATATCCCAACCTAATCTAGTCCCATTTGCCAGCATTTGGCCCATATCCTCCTAATCTTTTCCTATTCATATCCTCATATAGATGCTTTTAATGTACCAGGCTCCACCAATTCCTCTGGCAGCTTGTTCCATACACATACCACCCTTAGTGTTAAAAGGTTGCCCTTTAAATCTTACCCCTCTCACCTTAAATCCATGCCCTCTAGCTTTGGACTCTCCCACTCGAGGGAAAAGGCTTTGTCTATTTATCCTATCCATGCTCCTCATGATTTTGTAAACCTCTGTAAGGTCACCCCTCAGCCTCTGACACTCCAGGGAAAATAGCCCCAGCCTATTCACCCTCTCCCTGTAGCTCAAACCCTCCAATCCTTGTAAATCTTTTCTGAACCCTTTCAATTTTCATAACATCCTTTCTAATAGCAAAGAGACTAGAATTGCCAGTATTCAAAAGTGGCCTAACCAATGTCTTCTATGGCCACATGACCTCCCAATTCCTATACTCAATAACTGACCAATAAAGACAAGCATATTAAATGCCTTCTTCATGATCCTGTCTACCTGCAACTCCAATTTCAAGGAACTATGAACCTGCACTCCAAGGTCTCTTTGTTCAGAAACAGTCCCCGGGACCATACCTTTAAGTGTGTAAGTCCTGATTTGCCTTTCCAAAATGCAACACTTCACATTTATCTAAAACTCATACCTTAAGTCAAAGCTTTTGAACACCTAGTGCAATTGGTTGTTTGTGGAAAGTATTTGTCTTTCTATTGCTCATGCATTGATACTCTCTGTGTCGTTCTGTGAAAATTATGAGATAATTTGTTTTTATAATATTGATTGAGAGGCAAATAGATTATTAGATCATTTTCATATTCTGTGAAAGAGACCCCAGCATTTCAAAATATTTCCACGGGACCTTTAACAAGTACCTGAGAGGGTAGACATAGAAACATAGAACCTAGAAGCAGGAATAGGCATACCGCCCTTCCATACAATAGGATCATAACTGATCATCCAACTCAATACCCTGTTTTCACTTTCTCCCCAGACCCTTTGATCCTTTTAATCCTAAGAACTATACCTAACTCCTTGAAAACATTCAATGTTTTAGTGTCAGTTGCTTTCTGTGAGAATTCCACAGACTCATTGCTCTCTCAGTGAAGAAATTCCTCATCTGTTTTAAATGACCTATACTATATCCCTGATTCTGGACTCAGTGGTTATCAGGAACATCCTTCCTGTGTTTACCCTGTCAAGTCCTGTTAGAATTTTATAGGTTTCTATGAACCTTCCCAACAGAAACTCCAGTGAATATACTAACTGATCCAGTTTCTCTCCATTTGTCAGTTTTACCATCCCCAAGAATCACCATTTGCCCCACTTGTGGGATTAATGGAGATTTAGAGGACCTTTTTTTTTGGTGCAGACTTGTTGTGTATAATTCATTACTCTCAATATCTCACTGATTTATGAAGTATCTCACTTTACAAAGTGGTCGCTGTCTACCACTTGGAAAAAGACATGTTTATCCCTATAATTTGTTTGTCAGCAAACACTTCTCTATCCCTACCAGTAAACTACCCCCAATCCTATGTGCTTTAATTTTATATGCTAATCCCTTATTTGGGACCTTATTGAGAAATTTCTGCAAGTCCAAGTAAATCACATCGACTGCTTCCACTTTATCAAATCTATCAGTTACATCTTTAAAAAATTACAGCAGATTTGTCTAGCCCAGAAGTGAGAAACCTTTTCATGTTGGTATGCCGCATTATGTTAGTTGTAATCTAATAAGGCCGCATCCAAGAAAATTCAATTACATATTCTTCAAAGTTCAAATTTTTTTAATAGTGGCGGTCAGTCTGTGAGGATTATTTCATTGAATTTTCTTTTACTCTCTGGTATTTTAAATACATTCATTTTAAGATTAAAATAAAAATAATAAAGGACGACAAAAAACATATTAATTAAAAAATAAAAGATTTGTTCTGCAAAATTTGGATTCATTCAAAAGACCACACACAATGGCCTAGAAGGCCACATGCAGCCTTAAGGCTTCAGGTTCCCCACGCCTGGTCTAGCCTCATTTTCCTTTCATTAAACCATGCCAACTCTGTATGATCCTGTCATTGTTTTCCAAGTCCTCTCCAATAAGCCATTTATTCTTGGACTCCAGCATTTTCTTTATTACTGATGTCAGGCTAATCACTCTTACATTCCCTGTTTTCTCTCTACTCCCTTTTTTAAATGATAAGGTTACATTATGTACCCTCCAATCTATAGAAGTTTTTCCAGAGTCTATAGATCCTTGAAAGATGACCAGCAATTCATCCACTATTTCTAAGCCACTTCCTTAAGTACTTTTGGATGTAGTTTATTGTGTCCCGGGGATTTATCGATTTTTAATTCCATCAATTAGAATCATAGAATCCCTACATAGTGGAAACAGGTCCTTCGGCCCAACAAGTCCACACCGACCCTCTGAAGAGTAACCTACCCAAACCTATTGCCCTACCCTACTACTATACATTTACCCCTGAGTAATGCACCTAACTTACATATCCATGAACACTATGGGCAATTTAGCCTGGCCAGTTCACCTAACCTGCACATCTTTGCACTGTAGGAGAAAACCAGAGCACCCAGAGGAAACCCACACAGACACACGGAGAATGTGCAAACCCCACACATACATTCGCCCATTGCTGGAATAAAACCCAGGTTCCTGGCGCTGTGAGGCAGCTGTGCTAACCACTGTGCCGGACCCCAAAAGCATTTCCCTACTATTATTCATTTCCTCAGTTCTTGTCACTAGACCCTATGTTCCCCTATGTTTTTGGGCACTATTTCTGTCCTCCTTTGTGAAGACAGAACCAAAATGTTTACTTAATTGGTCTGTCATCCCTTTGTTCCCCCCTATAACAACACCTGTTTATATCTGTAGAAACTTGCATTTGTCTTCAAATATCTATAGAAACTTTTACAATTTGTATGTATTCCCCAAGCTCCATCTTAACCAATCCATTTGCCCTTTTTGCTGAAATCTAAACTGCTCCCCATTCCTCAAATATACTGCTTTTTTTTGCCCAATTTGCATGCTCCTTTCCTTGGATCTAATACTATCCCTAATTTCACTTGTTAGCCATGACTGCTCACTTTTCCTGTCTTATTTATGTAACGGACAAGATAAACAATTGTTACAGTTCATCCATGCAATCTTTAGATGTTTGCCATTGCCAATCCACTGTCATCCCTTTAACTAATTACTTAGATTAGATTACTTACATTGAGGAAACAGCCCTTCGGCCCAACAAGTCCACACTGACCTGCCGAAGCGCAACCCACCCAGAACCATTCCCCTACATTTACCCCTTCACCTAATACTACAGGCAATTTAGCATGGCCAATTCACATAACCTGCACATTTTTGGACTGTGGGAGGAAATCGGAGCACCCGGAGGAAACCCACGCAGACACGGGGAGAATGTGCGAACTCCACACAGACAGTTGCCTGAGTCGGGAATTGAACCCTGGCGCTGTGAGGCAGCAGTGCTAACCACTGTGCCACTCTCAATGTCCCTCAATTTATCATATCCCAACTTGCATCTCATACCACCTAAGTTTGCTTCATTTAGATTCAGGATTTTAGTCTCAGAATCACAGACTACATCACTCTCTACCTCAATAAAGAATTTTTGTATTATGGTCAGTCTTCCCATTAGGGGCCTCACACAACTAGCTCGCTAATTATTCCTTTGTAATTACACAATACCCAGTCTAGGACAGCTGTTCTTTAGTTGGAACATAGAACAGTACAGCCCCTTCCACCCACGATGTTGTGCCGACCTTTTATCCTACTGTAAGATCAGAATAACCTATAACCCCTTCATTGTACTATCTTCCACGTGCCTATCCAAGAGTTGCTTAAATGTCCCAAATGTATCTGACTCTACTACCTCAGCTGGCAGTGCATTCCATGCACCCACCACTCCCTGTAAAGAACCTATCTCTGACATCTTCTCTAAACCTGTCAATTACCTTAAAATTATGCCCCTTTGTGACAGCCATTTCCACCCTGGGAAAAAGTCTCTGACTATCTTGTACACCTCTATCAAGTCACCTGTCATCCTTATTTGGGTAAAAAATGAGGTCTGCAGATGCTGGAGATCACAGCTGAAAATGTATTGCTGGTTAAAGCACAGCAGGTAAGGCAGCATCCAAGGAATAGGAAATTCGACGTTTCGGGCATAAGCCCTTCATCAGGAATGAGGAGAGTGTGCCAAGCAGGCTAAGATAAAAGGTAGGGAGGAGGGACTTAGGGGAGGGGCGATGGAGATGTGATAGGTGGAAGGAGGTCAAGGTGATGAACTGTTCAACCTCCTCGTGGGAGCACGAGGCAGCGCCAATACAGTCATCGATGTAGCGGAGGAAAAGGGGGGTGGTGCCAGTGTAGTTGCGGAAGATGGACTGTTTTCCCCTTTTTGCCCCCCTTCCTAGACCTTTCCATTTCTATCTCGGGCGACCGACTCAACACAGACCTGTATATCCTCGGCAGAGTGGGAGGGGAGTTGAAATGTTGGACCATGGGGCATTGGGGTTGATTGGTGCGGATGTCCCAGAGATGTTACCTGAAGCGCTCTGCGAGGAGGCATCCAGTCTCCCCAGTGTAGAGGAGACCGTATCGGGAGCAACAGATATAATAAATGGCATTGGTGGATGTGCAGGTAAAACTTTGGTGGATGTGGAAGACTCCTTTGGGGCCTTGGATGGAGGTGAGGGAGAAAGTGTGGGCGCAGGCTTTGCAATTCCTGTGGTGGCAGGGGAGGTGCCAGGATGGGAGGGTGGGTTGTTGTGGGGTGTGGACCTAACCAGGTAGTCACAGAGGGAACGGTCTTTGCGGAAAGGGAAAGGGATGGGGAGGGAAATATATCCCTGGTGGTGGGGTCTTTTTGGAGGTGATGGAAATGTCAGTGGATGATGTGGTTAATGCGAAGGTTGGTAGGGTGGAAAGTGAGGACCAGGGGGGTTCTGTTCTTGTTACGGTTGGAGGGATGGGGTTTGAGGGCGGAGATACGGGATGTAGATGAGATGTATTGGAGGGCATCTTCAACCATGTGGGAAGGGAAATTGCGATCTCTAAAGAAGGAAGCCATCTGGTGTGTTGTGTGTGGAACTAGTCCTCCTGGGAGCAGATACGGCGGAGGCTGAAAATTGGGAATACAGGATGGCATTTTTGCAGGAGGTATGGTGGGAAGAGGTGTAATCCAGGTAGGTGTGGGAGTCAGTGGGTTTGTAAAAAATGTCAGTGTCAAGTCTGCCATCATTATGGTTGGGGTGGAATGTGTTGGTGAAGTTGATGAACTGCTCAACTTCCTCACGGGAGCTCGAGGTGGCGCCGACGCATCAAAGTAGTGGAGGATGAGGTGGGGAGTGGTGCTGGTGTAACTATGGAAGATGGACTGGTCTATGGATCCAACAAAGAGACAGGCATGGCTGGGGCCCATGGAAGAAGTGGGAGAATTCGAAGGAGAAATTGTTAAGGGTGAGGACCAGTTCAGCCAAACGAATGAGAGTGTCAGTGGAAGGGTACTGTTTTCCAGCACCACTCTTATCCAATTCTATATCTAGGCAGCCAAATTTCCCTGTATCCCATGCCTCCTTACTTTCTGATTGATAAGGTTCCCCATGGTAGGCTCAAATGCCTTGCTAAAATCTATGTACACCACTTCCACTGCTCTACCTTGATCAATGTGTTTTGTCACATCCTCAAATAGTTCATTGAGGTTTGAGAGTCATGACCTGCCCCTCTCAAAGCCACGCTATCTCTAATCAAACAATGGTTTTCCAAGTAATCATAAATCCTGTCTCTCAGAATCCTCTCCAATACTTTACCCACCACAGACATGAGACTGACATGGTGTGTAATACCCAGGATTATCCCTATTCCCTTTCTTGAACAAGAGAATAACATTTATCACCCTCCAATCATCTGGTACCACTCCAGTGGACATTGAGGACGCAAAGATCATCACCAAAGGTGCAGCAATCTCTTCCCTCACTTCCTGTAGTAACCTAGGGTATATCCTGTCTGGCCAAGGGGATTTATCTATCCTCGTGATTTTCAAAATTTTCAGCACACCCTCCTTCCTAACATCAACCAGTTCTAACATATCAGCCTGTTTGATGCTGTTGTCAGAAATGTCAAAGTCCCTCTCAGTAGTGAATACTGAAGCAAAGTATTCATTAAGGACCTCCCTACCTTCTCCAACTCCAAGTGCAAGTTCCCTCCACTATCCCTGATTGGCCCTTCCCCCACTCTGATCATCTTCTTGTTCCTCACATAAGTGTAGAAGCGCCTTAGGGTTTTCCTTAATCATCTCTGCTAAAGTGTTTTCGTGCCTCCTTCTTGCTCTCCTAAGTCCATTCTTCAGTTTCTTCCTGGCTACCTTGCAACCCTGTAGAGCCCTGTCTGATCCTTGCTGCCTCAACCTTAAGCAAACTTCCTTCTTCCTCTTGACTAGATGTTCCATGTTCTTTGTCATCCAAGGTTCCTTCATCCTACCATCTCTTCCTTGCCTCAGTGGGACAAACCTGTCCAGCACTATCAGCAAGTGCTTCCTAAATAACTGCCACATTTCTGTCATGTATTTCCCTGAGAACATCTGTTCCAAATTTAGGCACCACTGTTCCTGCCAAATAACCTTGTAATATCCCCTCCCCCAATTAAATACTTTCCAATACTGTTTGTTCCTATCTTTCTCCATGAGTTTAGTAAAGGTCATGGAGTTGTGATCACTATCATTGAAATGCTCTCCCACAAAGAGATCTGACACCTGCCATGATTCATTGCCAAGCACCAAATAGCTTTCCCTCTAGCCAGCCTATCTACCAATTCTGTCAGGAACCCTTCCTGGGCACACAACCCTTCCTAACAAATCTGCTTCTTCCAAACTATTTGAACTAAGGAGGTTCCAATCAATATTAGGGAAGTCAAAGTCACCCATAACAACAACCCTGTTACTTCTGCACCTTTCCAAAATCTGCCTACCACTCTGCTCCTCTGTGTCTCTATTGGGAATTTTCTACAGACTCCCCAATAGCAACAAAGTGACTGTACCTTTCCTGTTTCTGACTCTGTAAACAAACCCTCCCTTTCTGCGGCTCTGATACTAACCTTGATTAGCAATGCAACGTCTCCACCTCTCTTATCTCCCTCCCCCCACCCCCATTCCTTTTGAAACATCTAAACCCTGGAGCATCCAACAACCATTTCTGCCCCTGTGATATCCAAGTCTTCATAATGGCCACAACATCATAGTTCCAAGTATTGATCCATGCTTTAAGTTCCACCCTTATTCCTGATACTCATTGCATTAAAATAGACACATTTCAACCCATCACACTGACTGCACCTTTGCCATAAAGTCCCTATCCCTCCTCACAGACTGTCTGCACACTGTATCTGGCTGTTCACTACCTACTCCATCATCTAATCCATAGCTTCGTTTCTCACCCCGCCCCTGCCAATCTGGTTGTTTCTTCAACGCATTGATCCAGAAAACCATCTCGTATACACTCCAGGAATTCCTCCTCTTGACAGTGTTACTGATTTCATTTGGCCAATCTATTTAGTTCCCATTCCTGATTGCAGGGTAACCAAGTCTCCATGATTCCAACTATATCATACCCATTTATACCTAATTACACAAATAATTTATCTACTTTCTTGTGAATGCTCCATGCATTATGCCTCAAGGCCTTAAAGCTATCCTTTTAACATTCATTTTGCACTCTGCCTGTGTTTGACTCTTGCCCTTGAGTCCTCTGTCATTTTTCTTATTTTCTATTCCGTCTTTGATTTTGCACTCATTTCTGTCTCCCTGTATAGGTTCTCATACTCTTGCCATTTTTGTTTAAACCTTCCACAACTGCACTGACAAATACTCGCTCTCGGATATCAGTTCCAGTCCTATCAAAACAAAATTCGTTCAGCTTGTATTGGCCCCATCTCCCCCAGAACTGGGCCTAATGTCGCAGGGATCTAAATCCCGCCTCCGTACCAACTTCTGCAGCTACATTTTTAGCTGATAAATCCTGCTAGTTCTACTCTGACTAGCATGTGGCATAACTGGAGATCCTGAGATTACTCCCATTGAGGTCCTACTTTAGCTCACTTGGCTGAGTGGTTGGATGGTAATGCCGACCGCGTGTTCAATTTCTGGACTGGCTGAGGTTACCATGAAAGACTCTCCCTCTCAACCTCTCTCTTCACCTCAAGCATGATGACTCTCAGGTTAAACCATCACCCTTCATCTCTTTCTGTAATGAGACAGTAATCCTAGGGTCTGATCAGACCATTACAGTTATTCCTTTTTAATTTTCCTAACTCCGTATATTGTGCTTTTAGGATTTCACTATGACTTCATTATCAACATATACAAATGACAACTGGCTTTTCACCCCTTGAAGCTGTATTGAGACATCCTTAACTCTCACACCGGGAGGCAACATACCATTACCCTTACACCTGAGTCCCCTATTCCTATTGCCTTTGCACATACATTCCTTTTCTCCCATGCAGCAGAGTCAACCATGATACCTTGAATTTGGTGTTACTACTTTCCTCTGAGAGACCATTCCCTCTACAATTATTCAAAGCAGTATATCTGTTTTGCAGGGAAATGGCCACAGGGATTCCTGCACTGGCTTGTAATGCTCTCTGTGTGCCCCGTGGTTATTTGTAATATTCTCAACCTCATGGATGCTCCACAGTATCCTCAACAGCTGCTCCAGCTCAGAAATTCAGGCTTCCAGGAAGTGCCGTAGGATTCTCTTTCACATGTTCTGGTTCCGGGCACCAGAAATATGTCTAACCTTCCACATAGGGCAGGAGGAGCATACCAAAGCCTTGAACTCCTATTCCGTGACTTAGCCCTTTAAATTGAATCTTTACATTGCCCTTAAAATCAAATAATCTTAATTTCTCTCGGGCCGTTCTTCTCTAAGCCTCAGTGCTATTGCTCTTACAAACTATTAGTGATAGAATTAGTATAAATTTTGACTGATGGAGTCAGAATCATACAGTATGGAAACAGACCCTTTGGTCCAACTCGTACATTGCCAATCAGATATCCCAATCTGACAGAGAAAAAATTGAATAGAAACATCTCCTAAAATCTTAAACATTTTGTTTTAATTCAGTGAAAGATATCTTCACTTTTATAAAATCAAGAGGAGTTAGTGTTCCAATTATGAAAAGGAAAAATATGAGGTTTTGTCCAAAATTCCTGACACTACAATTTCCTGGTTCCCATATTTACTATTTAAATTATAAGGAAAGGTATTAATGAGAACAATCCCACGTGGAAGTTGGTTAGCACAGTTTGGAAGCCTGCTATCAGTCAGCAAGTGATACTTGGGCAATCAGAGGATCTTAAGTTAACATTAACATTTCCCTGACAAATGTTTCTATTATTTTAATTCAATTTTGAGTTTCTCAAAGCTTCTAATGTATATCATCTTGGGTCCTATTAAAATACACTGGAACATGACTAAATGCTTAAATTGATGTAACTTTTTATATTAAAATTGTTGCATTCACTAGATTAATAATTACATTATTTTTCTCCTACTTATAAGGTTCTAATATCAGAAGGTCTTGGCCGATATGCAAAAGATCCAAAATTTGTTTCAGTTACTAAACATGAACTTGCAGATGCCTGTGATATGACCATTGATGAAATGGAAAGTGCTGCAAGCAATTTATTAAATGGCAATCTTCATAATGGAACTAGTGGGGATGTGTTTCCTGTTAGAAACAGGTCTGACTATGAACTACAAGATTATTACCCAGGATTCAGTGATGAGGAGACAGACACTGGAATATATGAAGAGGACCTAGGTGATGAAATGATATGCATCACCTCTTTATAGCATACATTTAATAGACTCAATTATATAAAAATGATGGAAGTGCCTGACAGTCAAGGAATTCTTACGGCACTAGACAGACGAAGTGACCAGTAGAGTTTCTTCCAAGTGATAGCACAATGGTCCAAACTGATGGCAATCTGATACTATAACCTCCATTTGTTGTCTGATACAGCAGTGTGATATGATCAGAACATGGTCATTCTAAATAAGTATGAATCAGTCAAAATCTAACAGCAAATAAGTCATTGAAGACCAAGGAGCGAAAATCTTAAGGTGAAGTAAAGCCACATTTTTACCATTCAAGGCTATCATTTTTCCTCGGTCAGAATGTCATACAACTTATAATGTTGAACAAAGCACTGTATTATTTTTTGTGACAGTGCATAAGGTGAAAGGGAAGTTATTAAAAAGGTGATGGCAATCAAAGATGACAGATGTCATTACCTCAGAAATACACTTGGACTTAACGGCTGAAAGCAAGTGTTAGCATATCAAAAGATTTGAAACTATCAAACATATCTTTTCACTTCAAGTTTTTTCATGCAAATATGAACCATTCTCAATAGCTTTTTAAAATCCTAGCAGATCTGAGAAAATATCTTTTTTTAGGGGGGTATGGAAAAGTACAAAATTATTAATGTTTTTTTCTGAAATATTTTGAGAGTTTACATAGGATATATCATTTTTGTCTTACTGCATCATTTGCTATTGTGGAGAGAAAACCTAATTTTCTGGTTAAGAAAACTCTGGTCAACCTACATTGGAAACAGTAATGGCATTCATCTTACCTTCAAAGTTAATTAAAAGTAGTTTCCTTCAATTGCAAATTAGAGAAATTGTATATGGTTGTAACATAAAGATAACAAATTTGTATTTGTAAAGAGATGTTCTATATTTTGTAATCCTGGTACTGTAACTGATAATCAGCAATATTTATGGCTCCAAATTACTGTCACTTATTCTATAGATTATTGTTATTTTTTAATAGAAGTACAAATTCATAAGTAAGTGTACTGATAGAGCTGCCTTTTCTTTGAGTATAAGTTTAACTTTAGAGTTTGTGCAAAGTCTGAAGTCAAAGGAAAATCTTTGGCAAGAAATTTTTAACTAAGGTAATATATAAAACTAACTTTACACAGGATATGCAAAGATGATTTACTTGCACTCTTACTTGGAATGACTAATATTTAAAAACATTTAAATCTTTAGTACACCTCCACACTTTTTTCTGAATCATTTATAGCAGTTGACAGTTTTCATTGCACCATTCATTTTACTAAAAGCTAGTTTACAGAAACAAAATCATTTGGGATAAGTTTCAGTCTGCATAATCTGAGCAGTTCCTTTCAGTTTTTTTAAAAATCTGGGTGATTTTAAAAACACAATCTGAGTTTTGCATATCTTGTTTAACACTTTCATGGTAGATCAACTTGCAGTCAACATGTACAATTCTGTCATCCACTGAGATTAGCTTTTATATTTCGGTTAGTGTAATTATTAGCATTCCCAGTTTACTGCTGAGGGCTATAACTGCATGCATCCCAAGATAAAGTTCCTTTTGTGACTGTCCTTCAAATTACGTGTATCAACATATGCATCAGTAGTTTGAGTTTAGTTTAAACTAAACATGCCCATTTATACACTTTATTTTCAATGCATAAAATACTTCACAGAGCAGGTCTTTCTGAATTATCGAATGATGCTTTTTTTGCTATGTACGTTTTCAGAATTTTTAATATATATTTTAAATGATGGCCTGTTTAAATTGCAGGTACATCATGAGTAGCAGCCACTAAAATCTTTTAAACTGTATGCATTTTTAAACACTTCTATATATTCTATTAGTAACAAGAACTAAAACAGGATATTTTACCTCAGTCAGGGATACATAGGGTTTTAAATTATTTTTATTTCATACCCAGGGTATTCTTGATCTTCAGCATGGCGGAATAGCAACCTATGATTGCACAACTCTTTCCTTGTGTGCAACCTTCATGACTACTTTTATATGAAGTAAGCCTTTTGTGTAGTATGGTATTTGTATATTCAGTTTCTAAGGTTGATTATTTTGTGATTGTACGTATGGTACAGTAAGGTCTGTATGTGTATTTTCCATACCACCATACCTAGTGCTGGAAATGTATATACACATAGTGTATATTTCTGTAAGACTGCATTAAATATATTGGCATTGAAATTCAAGTGAAATCAAGTTAATTTCTCATGAGACAAGGCTGAACTGTCATTACTGTGAAAAGTATAGGTGACTCTTGGTCTTTCAATACTTTTGCTTTAGTCCTAAAACAAGTTGCTGTACTTCCACATTAGATTACTATTATTGATTTTTCACAAAAATACAAAAGTGAATACTTCATTAGTTTGTAGCTTTTGTAATATTTGTTCTTGCATACCCTTACCTATCGTCATGTACAATGAATCATGATTCTGACATGCCCACCATATCTTAGAACTGCAGGTTTTAGAAATCTGAAACAAAAACAGAAAGTGCTGGAGAAGCTCAATAAGACCAGCGGAAGCTGTGGAGAAAAGAAGTTACATTCCAAGTCCAATGACCCTTTGTCAAAGATCACTGGACTCAAAACATTAACTGTTGTTCTCCTCACAGATGCTGTCGAATTTGCTGAGTTTCTCCAACATTTTGTTTTTGTTTCTGCCACATTTGATATTCTTGAAGGTGTCTGCTAACTCATGTTTGGGTTGTACACACTATAACTTATTTATCTTAAGGAACAAAATACATTGATAAGTTATCCTGTACAAAGTAAACAAGTAATTAAAATGTGTCCCAGAAATTAGCCATATGCTACATCGGTCATGGTACTTCCAATGTTGAACATTATTTGTACATTAAGCATGCACAAAAACAATTAAAAGTGATGCAGCGGTTTAAGGATACTGTTTTGTTTAATTTGGTATGGTTGAATTTATTTTAATAGGCTCAGGAGGAAGGTACTTTCAAGTCTGATACAATTCTTCTTCTTACCTTCACCATTCCAAAGAAGAGTCATATCGCACTTCAAAAATTAACTCTTTTCTCCACAGTCGCTACCCAACCTGGACAAGCTTCTCCAGTACTTTCAGTTTTTATTTCAGATAGCCAGCTTTCACAGTGCTTTTAACTGTGACACAAAGATATCTGGAGACATATTTAGTCAGATGATCAAAACCTTAGGTTTTAAGGACAGTATTAAAAATGGAAAAGTAAAGAGATACTAAGGTGTAAATTCCAGAGCTTCGGGCTGAGGGCAGCTAAAAGCCCATTGTCAGCAATTAAAATGAAGGATGTGCAAGAAGGCAGAATTTAAACTGTGTAAGTATCTTGGCAGGTTGGAAGGCCACATTCTAGTTGAAACGGTTAGAATTTTAAGATCAAAATGTTGCTTAAGTTGGTGAAGTGGTGGCATGGAAGTTATTAGAAAGAATTCTGAGGAACAAACTATATCAGCAAGGTAAAAACAATGACTCCAGCTGCTGGAAACCAGATTCTGGATTAGAGGTGCTGGAAAAGCACATCAGTTCAGGCAGCATCTGAGGAGCAGTAAAATCAACGTTTTGGGCAAAAGCCCTTCATCAGGAATGGAGGGCTTTACCCCGAAACATTGATTTTACTGCTTCTCAGATGCTGCCTGAACTGCTGTGCATTTCCAGCACCTCTAATCCAGAGACTATATCAGCATTTGGATTAATCGGAGATAGTCAGCATGGATCTATTGAGAGACGGTTGTGTTTAACACGTGATTGAATTTTTTGAGTAAGTATCAAGAGTGTTGCTGAAGATTATGCATTTGATATATTCCAGTTGGACTTTAGCAAGGCTTTTGACAACATCCCTCAGAGCAGACTGATCAAGAAAGTGAGAGCCCATGAGATCCAAGGCAAAGTGGAACATCAGATCTAAAATTAGCTGAGAGGCAGGAAGCAAAGGGTGATGGTTGAGAGATGTTTCTGTGACTGGAAGTCTATTTCCAGTGGAGTTCCACAGAGTATATGCTAGGGAATTTGCTGTCTGTGGTAACAATTTAGACTGAAATGCAGGAGATGTGATAAAGAAGTTCACAGATGACATGAAAATTGGTAAGGTGGTAAATAGTGAGGAGAATAGCCATAAACTGCAAGAAGATATCAATGAACTGATCAACTGGATAGAACAATGGAAAAATGAAATACAACTGGAAAAGTGACGTGTAATGCATTTGGGGAAGGCTAACAAGGCAAAGTATTACACTATGAATGGTAGGACCCTGACAAGTCCATTCAATCTGCTGCTTTGGTACCCACGAATCTACATACTTGTGAGATCAACTCCGCATTCCATTTTGAACTTTTTGGTTTGAGCCAAACCAAAAAGATTTGAAACATATCTGAAACATTGGGATTGTATACAAATGTATTCCTCTATACGTGAGTGTATTTCCGACATACACACCGCCTGCGCCACTGGGTGTGAGCATCCATTAATGCTTTTACAACAATACAGGGCATATTTATATTTATTTGGAGGGTGTATTGGATACATAGGAGATGGACTAGTGATATCCACATTTTTTACATGTAGGAAGTCCGCTCCCCCATCCCTCTTGGATATTGAGGATTAAATGTACTGAAGGTCAGAGAGACCTTGGTGTGCATATCCACAGATCCCTGATGCTAGCACGGCAGGTATAGAAGATGGTTAAGAAGGTACATTGAATACTTGCGTTTGTT
This sequence comes from Hemiscyllium ocellatum, assembly GCF_020745735.1. Classification (NCBI taxonomy): domain Eukaryota; kingdom Metazoa; phylum Chordata; class Chondrichthyes; order Orectolobiformes; family Hemiscylliidae; genus Hemiscyllium; species Hemiscyllium ocellatum. The sequence continues at coordinate 31,892,875 of NC_083414.1, forward strand.
AGCCAAGTCATAGAATACAAGAACAAAGAAGAATAGAACTTTATATAACACTGGTCAGGCCACAACTGGAGTAATGTATATGGTTCTGATCACCACATTAAAGGAAGGATGCGATTGCACAAGACAGGGTCAAGAGTAAATTTACCAGGATGTTGCCAGGGCTTGAGGGTCTGAGCTATGAGGAAATATTAGATAGGCTGGGGTTGTTTTCCTTGAAGTAGCTTAGAATGAGAGTGGATCTAACACAGGCATATAAGATTATAAAGGGTGGAGATAGGTTGGATACAAAGGCACTTTTTCCATTAGCAGACTGACCAACAACAAGGGGGCAAAGGTTTCAGATAAAAGGTAGAAGGCTAAGTTGAGGTGATTTTTTTTCACTCAGATGGTGGTGGGATTTTGAAAGTCATTGTCTAAGAGAATGGTTGAATCAGAAACTCTGAACATTAAAGTAGAGTTAGGTGAAGGGGTAAATGTAGGGGTATGGGTGGGTTGCTCTTCGGAGGGTCAGTGTGGACTTGTTGGGCTGAAGGGCCTGTGTCCACACGGTAAGTAATCTAATTTAGTCAGATCTTCATTGACCAGCACAGACATAATTGACCAAATAGATGTCATAGTACAGAAGCAGACTTGAGTCAACTTTTCTCAACAGTTGAATATTTGAATAAGGCTACAGCAGTATCCGTTAAGCTATTATAAATCAACGACAAATTTGGATATTAACCAATGGGTTATACCACTGTGTGTACTTTGCATGACTGATGCGTAAGCAAACCAGCCTTATCATCTTGCCTAGGGTTGAACAATGACATCAAACATAAAATGAGAGACAAATATTAGGTGAAGTACATGATATTTAATGTGATTAACTGACTAAATGAAGGAATATTTCATTGAAAATGAAAGGATACAAAGAATGCAAGACATAAAATTAGGTTCAAAAACATTCTACTTTGTACCAATTAGGTCATTAACAAAATTTTGGGGGTTTTCACATTTTATTGAGTACAATTTTAAATATTCTACCTTTTGTCCATTGGTTAAAAAATAAATTTTTTCCTCATGCAAAAGGAGAGAATTTAAATCTGTGTCACCTTTGCATTGTCAAAAGTTAAGATTTGTGTTTATAAACAGGAACGTCCTTATCACAAAGTGCTGGACACCCCTTGATGATGTCAGCAGCCTTCTCAGCCAACATGATTGTAGGGGCATTTAAATTGCCACTAACAACACTTGGCATTATCGAAGAATCAACAATCCGCAGGTTCTCCACCCCTATAACTCTAGTCTCGGGGTCAACAACTGCCATGGGATCAGAAGGTTGGCCCATTTTACAGGTGCATGATGGATGGTAGGCACTGTCAGCTTTTTCTCTCACAAATGCATCAATTTCCTTATCTGTTTGGATATGGCTTCCAGGTGTGATCTCTGGACCACGGAATCTATCAAATGCCTTTTGAGCAAAAATTTCCCTGCTTAGCTTCACCGATTCACGGAGTTCCAGGACATCAGTTTCTGCAAAAATGATCAATTACTTCAATGAGACCCAAAAGTTAAAACAAAGTAATGTTCCACAAATATGTAAATATAAATCAGAGCTTACTTTGCTTTAGATAAATGTGTTCTGCAACTAAAATGTTCTTGTCAAAATTCCAAAAGAGAATTATTTTATGTTGAAACATTCTATTCGAAGGGTAGAATATGGAAGTGATGCCATGTCAGTACACATGGGACCCAGAGTAGTATTTTGCTGGTCTGGCCCGTTCCCAACAGTTTTAAGCCTAACCAGAGAGCCAGTAGCTCAATAGTGCCATTGCTACCAGTGGCCATTTCTGAGGTTCCAGCTGTATGGACAGGGACATCCTTGAAGAGATTTAAATAAATTGGGGCAGTCACAATTGGGGTCAGGGGTGTCATGGTGTACTGGCAGCATTGATGTCGCAGTAACAGCCACTGTCTCCAAGGGCCTTTTCACAGACAGGATGCACTATTGGGCCCTACTCGGAGACCATCAGCTCTCGCTGAGTTGTCACCACACTCTGTCAGTTTTTCACTGATGGCAAAATGGCATAGCAATGATGGGACATCAACTTCCCAACTAACCCTCCTCTCCCAAAGCCTTCCTGCACCATTCGACTAGCCTTTCAATCCCATAAACAGCCTAGAAAATTCCAGCCATTGATGCTAACCAATGCTGAGAAAACTACAATAGAAGTTCACTATTTCTTAATCAAGGAAATTCAGCTCTTTTTTAAATAAGTTATTTATAGTTTATGGCATATCACCAAACACATATTGACTGAACTTCACTAAATGTATAAATACAGTAATTTATTATGACTAAAATAGAAAGGGATAACTACCTGTCGATAAATAGTTTGGTTCAATAACTGGATGGTCTTTGGGGTTTGTACTCTTGAGTTTCATCCAACCCACACTTGTGGGTCTCATTGGGCCCACATGAACCTAACAAAAGAGTCAAATAAAATATTTTGAAGAATTCAAAAGATCAGCTTGAAGGTACACAGTAGGTCATTTTTTTGATAAGTCTGCTGAGGAAATAATGATTCAATAAAATTACATAAAAGAGATTCTGTGCCTGGTAGCAAACTGACCTTCAAACATCCTTTAAAACACAAAACATACCAAATATTTGAAACACTGAAAATCAAATTAGGTGAGCCTTTATTAATAAATCACTGAGTCAAGTCCATAGACAATTTTAACCTTGTTACTATCTCTATTAGATAATAGCAGCATACTGAGAAGATTTTCCATTACTATGGCAAGTCTTGTGTAACGGTCTAATTAGTTTTCAACAGATTACACAACATTTACTCATTTAACCATTTTGCTCCATTCTCTTCATCTCGTTTTGTGTTTGAAGCATTTCAGACTACTGGTTAGCTCAGAGGATCAATGGCTAAGCCCCAAACCACAACAATTTCCTGTCTTTATCCAAACTTCTATTCCATGTTAACCTAACTGACATTGCTCAAATTGACATTGATTTTAGCCTCCAGAACATTACATGTAATTCCTGCAGTTATATCTTGACTTCACCTTCTTCGTCATTTCCTGATTTTTGTAACAATTGAACTCAGTAAACTTTTCAAATCATTCAATTCAAGTACATTCAATTACTTAGATGGGACTGACAGCTTAAAACGAAAATTCAAATAGGCCAAAAGTAACAGAGGAGAACAAAAGGTCATATATGTTTCAGTGAGCAAAACAATACACATAGTAAACACTTTCAGCCCAAGCAATTTGCTGTCACAGTAGTGTTGCGATTTTCCTGGACTTAATCTAAAGTGATTGTTAGCTCCTGAGGGTTTACTTGTTGTCCCTTTTCTTGCCCACCCTAGTCTCTACTAAACCCAGAGCTGGCTTCCACAGTGAGGGCTTTTACCTTATGATTCTTCCGCTAGCACAAGCTAGATAAATCTTCCAGTGTTGTTTCAATTTCTTCTGAGAAGATTTCGAGTGCAAGCTTCCACCCACATTCCTGCACAGTTACCTGTAGCAATAACTCAGCTCCTAGCTACTCTCCCTTTCCTGGAACACTGCACTGCCTGAGAAATTCAGTGACATTTTAAAGAAGAAACTTGCAACACATTCTTACAATGGCTTACCAAGGATCCTTACCCCTCCCAAAGCCTGTTTCACGGGAGGTCACAAGGCATATATTCAGGTAGAAATCTGATTTAAAACCCTCAAGCCCCCAACTCTCTTTAATCTTGAAAGCAAATAGATAGTTTAAAGCATAACTGATTGCAACCCAACATGGTCAATACCTTCTTGAGACTTTGAAAGAGAGCACTCTAAGCAAGTAAACATATATGCTGCTTTTGTTACTGCCAAGAGTGAGCACTTATTTCCAAACAACAGCTCAGATCTCCTTTTAAACTTTCACAGCCAAGTTACATTGGCCTGTTGCTGAGAAGATTTCAGAACAGGTCAAAAGATTGCATTTATTTTCACCCTAAACTAAAGATAGAGTCCCAAACACAATCTTATAAGTCTTATATTTGTAACATAATTAGTTGCAGTTATCTGTTTTTTTAACCACACATGAATCTATTCAATAAGGTTGTACAGCAGTTTGCCTTTCTTTTAAACTCATGAGATGTGGGCATCACTGGCTGGGCCAGCATTAATTGCCCATCCCTAATTTCTCTGAGGAGGTGGTGGCCGGCTGCCTTCTTGAACTGTTGCAATCCGCTTAGTGTAGACACACTCACAATGCCACCACCAAGAAAGGACTTCCAGGATTTTGACCCAGTGATATTGAGGAACAGCAAAATATTGCCAACTCAGAATGGTGTAGGGGAACTTACAGGTGATGATGTTTCATGTAGTGTAGCTGCCTTAGTGCTTCTGAATGGTAGTGGTTGTGGAATTAAAACATACTATCAAATCAGCCTGGTGAATTTCTTCAATGCATCTTGTAGATGGTACACACTGTTGCGACTGAGCACGGGTGGTGGAGGGAATGAATGTTTATGGATACGGTGCCAATTAAGCAGGGTGCATTGTCCTGGATGGTGTCAAACTTCTCAAGTGTTGTTGGAGCTCTACTCATCCCAGACAAGTGGGGAAGATTCCAACATACTCTTGGCTCACATCTTGTTAAAGATGCACAGGCTTTGAGGAGTCAGGAGTGAGTTACCTGCTCCAGGATTCATAGCTTCTGACCTGCTCTTGTACTTCTGTATTTATGTGGCTAGTCATATCAGTTTTTGGTCAATGCTAACCCCAAGATTACAGGCCAGGTCATTCAGGAGAGATATTAGGAAGCATTTCTACACTCAGAGTAGTAGATGTTTGGAACTCTAGTCCATAAATGCCAGTGCATGCTAGATGAGTTGTTAATTTTAAATCTGAGATAGATAATTTTTTTAAGCAGTTATTAAGGGATGTGGGATTAAAGTAGGTAGATTGAGTTAGGTCACAGATCAGCCATGATCTTCATGAATGTTGGAGCAGGCTTAAGGGGCTGAATGGCATACTCGTGTTCCTATGTTCCCTTTGATTCGAGAGTCACCATATCCGATCCAAGCCACAAAAGAAAATATAAGGTTCTGATCATAATGTACATCACTACTTCTTAACTTACAATTTGCTCACTTACAATCCTTATAAAACATTTCTAGGAGAATAAACAGATCATGCAAATAGCCTAATATCTTTCCAACTCCACTTAGAAAAGTACTTAGAAATAAGTATGCATGAGTATCAAGTTGAAAAACTTTCTTCACTTGCTCTTTCTAATCTCTGCTAGACACTTAACATTATTAACTTTATTAGAACTTGCAGAATTACTGAAATAAACGTGTACCATCACTTTAGACTTAGTTTGAAAATGTTATTTAATGTGTTGAATTCTAAGTTAAAATAAACCAGTCAATTGAATTATTACATAAACAAACATTTCCAAAGTTTTACTGTGAGTAGCAAGAAAGATCTGTTAGTAGTTTAAGAATAACTAAATACACACTAGGGAAAAGAAAAGACCATTTCACCATGGAACAGATATTCCTACCATTTTCCTCTTGGAAAAAATTAATAATTCAGGAATAAAAATATGTACCAATCACTCCTATCAATATCAAACTAAAAACAACATAAATTCAGTAATCATCCAAAGACTATCATCTCGGCTTCCTTCTAAATGCTTCCAGTTGTGTTTGAAAACATAAGTTTTAATACTACTTTTAAACGTGTATTTAAAAAATGCTTTGTATACTTTCTCTAAAGTTAGAGTGCATGAAGTTCTTATATTGATTTATGCAAGACATATACAATATATAACCACCTTAGTAAGATAATTGAATAGATCATGGATATGAGAAATATATTAGTCTGTTTTATACAACAGTCAGAGGCTATGATAGAAAATTTCAAGCAGTTCATGGTGGTTTTGAACTAAATTCAAATTATAGTTTTTCTTATGTTTAATTATTATTGCTGCAACTGCTAAAGGCTCAATAAACATTTGCTAACAATTATTCCAAAAATTTTTAAGTTACACACCTAATTACGTAAAGTCATTATAATATTGCCATGCTAAATTTCTTGATTCATAAAATGATAGTAGTTTACAAATGTTAAATACAATGTAACATTATGAATGTCAAACAAATTAAAAAGGGTCACACTTTCAACGGAAATTTACATGTGCTCACTTTAACTTACAGCCTTTTAGTAGTTAAGAAAACACACACATTAAGAGCTCACCTGATAAGCCTCCATGTTAGGTGCAACACGTCCATGATCTATCACCTGTGATGGCAAAAAATGGAACTGAATATCAGGATGAGTTGCCTCAGGATGACTTCTGATAAACCCACCAGTTTCTAAGTGAGCAGTCGCAGCTTCACCTGAAGAAAACAGTTGCATTAAAAATTACTTCATTCAGTAACGAAAACAGGCTGTCATATGAGTACAGAAATTGTTCAAAAAACATATTCATTTACGATGTTACACAACTAATGTTTTCAGTTTGAGATTTTATATGGTTTAATTAAAGCAAATTGTTATTATTATCTATTGCTTTGGTTTCAGAGTTATTATACAGTAAATACATCACTAAGACTCTTGCTGTCTTATTTGGAGATACGGTAAAATTCTTATATGCTGAAATTAGATCATTTATGCTGCAAGATAAATACGTACTAGGGATACCTGATCCACTGACTTCGAGAAATAGCTCCTCAGTCCTAAAATTGTCCAATTTCTAAAACTATTTGAAGATATTTGTCACCCCACCCCACTCATTATTTTTGTTGAGGAGAGTTGTGTAACATTCATCTTCTATTTGCCATACAAGTCTCTGGGTGAAACTGAATCTCTATTTTCCATCAACTTGGAATGCAAAACTCATTTCATAAGCTTCTAAATGAGGTTAGGAACACATACCAGTTTGAGTAACCTGGAAGGTATCCTGACATCAGCCTCAAAAAGAAACACTACATTTGTAGCATGCCTTTATGCCTGCCCCTTTGCATCTTTAAAGGTACTTTTAGCAGGTTACTTTTAGCAGACCCAGGTACATTTCAAACATAAAACTTTTCTAAAATTTAACATAATGAGAAGTCAGAAAGAACATTCTGCCAGGGTGTACCTGAAAACTTTTACATACTTAACAACAGCCTGAAATTCTTCCCTGGGCAAAAGTGAGGACTGCAGATGCTGGAGATCAGAGTCTAGATCAGAGTGGTGCTGGAAAAGCACAGTAGGTCAAGCAGCATCCAAGGAGCACAAAAATCGCTGGATGGGCAAAAGCTCTTCATCAGGAATTAAGGCAGGGAGCCTCTGGGGTGGAGAGATAAATGGGGGGGGGGGGGGGGGGGGAAGAGTAGGTAGCCAAGAGTACAATAGGTGGATGGAGGTGGGGATGAAGGTGATAGATCAGGGAGAGGTTGGACCGGATAGGTGGCAAGGAGGATTATCAGGTAGGACAGGTAATGAGGATGATGCTGAGCTGGCAGATTGGAACTGGGGTAAGGTGGGGGGAGGGGGAAATGAGGAAACTGATGAAGTCCACATTGATGCCCTGGGATTGAAGTGTTCCAAGGCAGAAGATGAGGCTTTCTCTCTCTAGGCGTCGGGTAGTGAGGGAGTGGCAGTGGAGAAGGCCCAGGACCTGCATGTTCTCGGCAGAGTGGGAGGGGGAGTTTAAATGTTGGGCCATGGGGCAGTGGGGTTGATTGGTGCGGGTGTTCCGAAGATGTTCCCTAAAGCGCTCTGCAAGGAGTCCAGTCTCCCCAATGTAAAGGAGACCGCATCAGGAACAACAGATACAATAAATGACATTGGTGGATGTGCAGGGCCACCACCCCGGAGGCTCCCTGCCTTCCTTCCTGATGAGGGGCTTTTGCCGATACGTCGATTCTCCTGCCCCTCCAATGCTGCCTGACCTGCCGTGCTTTTCCAGCACCATTCTAATCTAGATTCTGAAATTCTTCTCTGCTTATTGTTGAGAAATATACACTAGGCATCTAACTTGACAGGCTTTAAAATGAGGTTTGAGTCAAGTGGGATTCTAACTGCTCCAATGATTATTCTGTGCATCTAATTTGCTCCACTTTAGTAGCATAAATGATATTCCAATCCATAATCCTTGCACTACTTTTCTGACTTAATTTGGTTTAATTTTCTGAATCTTTACTAACTTTGCAGTTTATTACTATGCCTCTGAAAGAAGTCCTTTTAGTAAACTCTACAATCTTAGTACAATAAAGACGCTATAGAAGTTCAAGTTGCTATTTGTCAGGTTTATCTTAAGTTTGTATACATTAAATTTCAATATTATTGTATGATTTATTTACATAACTTTCAACTTACCTTTGTTGCTCCTCAGTACATCAGAGTTAACTGCCATCCTAGTTGGATATCACCTTCAAATTTGACTTCTTCAAACTGAGATCTTAATTTAGTTACTAACTGTCAATCAGTAGTAATGAATCCTAAACCTCAAACACCAGAGTAGCTGCTCAGCAACTAGCCAACAATACAACTCTGTCAAAAGGCATTACAATCATAGCACCAATACCAGACTTATCAGGGGCCCAAATCGAAAGCCTGTACCAAGGTTTATTCACAAGGACCATCAATACATCACTGAGAAGGGGAAAGGCTCTTCTGTAATATTACCAAATTACAACAATTTTCAAGATTTTAATGACTGTCAATTTGATATATCAGCCCACAATGAAACACTCCTAATCATTTTACTGAGCTTCATCTAAAAGTTGAGTACAAGGTATATCGAACAATATTAAACAAAACAAAAATGCTTTTCTTAAACACAATAGAAAAACATGCAAAGATAATCTTAAATTGCATTACCAAATGAAAAATAAGTAACAGGAAATTAGAATTTGTTGTCTAAGGGTGTGGGAAACACTTACAGTGTGATGATATCATATAGGCTTATGGTAAAAACAGCTTGAAAGGAGGAAGACCCTCCATCGAAATCTTCTTCATGTCTGAAAACAATGTTTATCAGAGTAGCTTGTTCATAGTTGCTGACATGCAATGAATTACATTCTATTTAAGACAAGAGCCTGTTCTCATTAGACGAGCAGGTCGTTTTTGTCTGTAGCACCAAGTAGACCAAGATCGATTCTTAGCCTGAAAGGATGGTGGCAGGAAATCTGCCTTATAGTGAATAATCTTACAGAGAACACTTACAATATGGTGAACATTGGTACTGTTGGCTCATATGCCATGGTAGCAGCAATGTGGATTCCATTCAGCTGCTTCTGATAACACTGGCAGCAATACAGGTCAGTAGATTCATCAAACATAACTTTAAAAAGGCTGCTTGTGCAGACAGCAGATGCAAGAGAAATACAAGAACATGACAAAAGAAAACTTTGTGGCAAGATTCAACAAGGCAGAATCTACAGTCAGTAGTATAAGCATTTCAGATTAGGTAAGAAAGATCCAGCAGCGGGGCAGAATTTGGAACTCTTGTAGAAGCAGTCCCAAGTTGGTGTTGGTGTTCAGTCAGAGAGCAAACAGACAATGGAAACTGTGACAGCAAAGTTAAATCCCAAGAAGGCATGGGAAAACTTTAAAGCTGGCACAGATTTACAAGCTAGAAAATTGAAATTAAGTGAAGAACTTAACAGTTCATTTAAAGTGTTACTACATAATAACAAGTGAGCACCATGAGGCACCACAACAGTTGAAGGAACTCAAGAGAAGGAGTAAGACTGTTATCTGAGCCTTCCTCACAGTTCTTGGTAACAATGATGATCACATTAATGTAACTTGCATATACTTGCTAACATGTAATAAACTCCATTTTGTTTAAGACAAAAATCTCTTCATGTAGACTATCAAATGGCTTTCTTCTATCACACTAGATAACAGTCCAAAATAGATCCTTACCTTCAATTCCACCTTGTAGCAAACAATAGCACAGAGAGTAATTATAACATGATGAATAGTAGAATGGATTCCTGATACAACAGCAGAGTCAGTTTCTGATTAGAATGTTAAATTTTATCTAATGCAGAAAGATTTTGGCAATAACAAGGCAGTACACTGATTTCAATCAAATGTCTCAGCAAAATATCTTCTGGCAAACCTCATCAATTCTGTCAAAGAATTTCTACCAAGAAAAACAGAGAAAAACACATGCTACAAGTAATTTTCCTTGTCAACAACCTCACCAGACTCTCCAAGACAAAACAGTAGCTCTTTGCCACCACTGATAGAAAACCCGTATATCATTCTTAACTCTTCTCTCAACAGGCAAGTTGTCTGTCATTTGTAATATTAATTCAGATGAAAAAATATAGCCCAACAATTTTTGGCTGAGCTTCAAAGTTATTGGCAATTAACAGAAATACAGTATGCAACACACAATGAACAAAATAATCTTTTAACATAAGATATGGTGTGAAGGCTCATTAAATGTGTTTCAGCTGACATGTCATAAATAATTCCCATTCTCTATCTCCATCCATGAACTTATGGTTTTTTGAAGGGTGATGAGTAGTGGCAGATAAACTCAGAATAACTAGAGGGAAACTATTTGCACTAATTTGGGAAACTAAGAATCAGAGAGATAGTCTAAAACTCAGAGCCATCTTTTCAAGAACAAAATTAGGAAACATTTCTTAACCCCAAGAGTAGTAGAAGTTTGTAACACCTTTTCCACAAACTAGTACTGATGCTACTTCAATTGTAAAATTTAAGTTTAAGGAATTGAAATATTTGTGTCATCCAAAGGTATTGAGGGACCCAGAGCACTGGCAGGTGTATGGAGTTAAGTTGCCAATAATCCACAATCTCATTCTACTTCTGCTATAGTTGTGTCGGCAGTACAAACTAATGTCCATATTTTGCCAACATTGAGATGGATAGTACAAAAAAAAACCCAGACATGACCTGCTGGTATGGTAATTCCGATAATGAAAGCTTTTAAATGAAAATTTAAAGGTGGCTCATGAAGTTTTCAAATTATGAAGCTGTGACTATTTTCTTTGATGGATTGCTCCATTCCGGGATTACTGATGGGACACTGAATGATAAAACAATTTCAAATGATCAACTGACCTACTCATGCTCTTATGAGCCTAATGTATTCATGTTTATTTCAAGGTTCAATCACTGGAAGATAACAAAATTCTACCTGTGAATTTCCAAAGCCATTCCAGGCCAATCTTGATCATCTTGAATGATTTCTGAGATTGGTATAGAGTAATAGGTTCAGTGCATTGTTGCTGTACATACAATTCCAGATGGTCTTGCAGATTCTGGCCAACACCTAGGAATAAGACAGTTACAACAATCATCAGAGCATAAACTGGATTAAATTAACTAAATTAATACTTTGCTTCTTTCTGAATACTTAAATTATTACCAGGAAGGTGGCAAACAATAGGAATTCCCAATGCTTTAAGGTCATCTGCGTTACCAATGCCAGACAACATAAGAAGCTGGGGTGAGTTTATTGAACCTCCACTTAGGATTACGTCTTTTGTGGCATAGACCTACAAAGATAAACATAAACTAATCAATTATTACCAGAATTCTGGTTTCACAATACTACTTCACCTAAACAGAAAGTGCTGGAAAAAACTTAGCAAGTCTGGCAGCATCTGTAAAACGAAAGACAGTTAATGCTTTGAATCCAATGATCCTTCGTCAGAACTGTGGGCGGCACGGTGACACAGTGGTTAGCACTGCTGCCTCACAGCGCCAGAGACCCGGGTTCAATTCCCGCCTCAGGCGACTGACTGCGTGGAGTTTGCACGTTCTCCCCATGTCTGCGTGGTTTCCTCTGGGTGCTCTGGTTTCCTCCCACAATCCAAAAAATGTGCAGGTCAGGTGAATTGGCCATGCTAAATTGCCCGTAGTGTTAGGTAAGTGGTAAACGTAGGAGTATGGGTGGGTTGCGCTTCGGCGGATCGGTGTGGACTTGTTGGGCCGAAGGGACTGTTTCCACACTGTAAGTAATCTAATTTTGACTAGAACTGAAAAATAGTTGGTAAATGGTGGCACTTATGCTGATGGTGGTGTTGGTAGCATACAGTGGGGTTCGGGGCAGCTGTGGTGAATGGAGAATGAAATCAGTTGACTGTGCTGGGAGCAATCCATACAAAACAGGACCAAGGAACATGGAGAAAATTGTTTTGATGTTGGGCAACTATGACAAATAGTCCTGTGCAGCCTTGGACAGCAAGTCCAAAGCAGAGAATCCACCTAGCCTGCATATTCCTGATACTATGGGCAATTTAGCATGTCCAATCCACCCAATCTGCACATCTTTGTGACTGTGGGAGGAAACTGGAGCACCCAGAAGAAATCCATGCAGATATGGAGAGAATGTGCAAACTCCACACAGACATTGCCCATGGCTGGAATCAAACCTGGTGCTAACCACTGAGCCACCGTGCCTCTGCGCCCCCACCCATCCCAATCTCTCTTAAAACCTAAAGCTTGATTAGCAATAACTGTTAACAAAAAGATGGTTTAAATTTGACCCTGATTAGTTATAAGACCTGGCTTTGTTTTTGTGTTAAGTTGAAATCACACTGAGATATTAAATATATTCTTGAAACGTGGGCTGGATTTTAACAACAGTTCAGAGATCCAATATCTTACCAAAGCAATCCTCCTAACCACCACCTTAAATAATTTACTATTTATCAGATTGGAGGCAGACTTTCAACATACATTTCAGGTGTTCAGGCTTAAAAAAATTTAAGACTATGGTGTTGTTCAATCAGCGTGTAAAATGGATCATTGAGGATAGGGGTGACAGGTGAATGCAAGTTGATGCAAGTAAGGACTTGGGAAGCAGGTTTTTGGGTCACCTTAAATTTACAGAGGTTAGAATAAGGGAAGTTGGCCAGGAATACATTGTTATAGTTATGCGTATGGAGGCAACAAATGTACATGAGGGTTTTATCAGAAAATGAGATCAGGCAATCGTGGAGTTGTGCGATTTTTTTTGTTAAGAGTTGGAAATCAACAGTTATAGTGATTATACAGATATATGATTGGTAATATTGTTTGGAATCATATATGACACCAACATGACAAATAGTCTGGTGCAGCCTTGGACATTGAATCCAAAGCAGAGAACAAAGTTTGTGGTGATGACTGAAGATAATCACGTTATTTAAGCAGAGCAGCAATTTATGCTATTGGTCAAGAGAGTTGGCAGTGAAGTAGAATTGAGTGTCTTCAGTGCACACATGGAAACTGACAAGTTGTTCTTGAATGATAATACAAACAAACAGCATACTGATGAGAAATCAGCAGAGGACAAAGACAGATCCTCATGGAATGGTGGGAGAGCAGGAAGATTTGAAGGAAGGCTGAAGATAGAGAACAGTTAACAATTATTAGGTAATATGACAACAAGCACACCCTGCATAAAGAAGTTTCTTCTAAATTCCCTCTAGTTACATTAATAACACATAATTTGGACTCACACATAAATAAAAATTTTTTCTATATCTAAAGGTGACGATTTAGAACTGGATGTTCCTCAAGGTATGTTTTTCAGTATCAAATGAACATGGAGTATCCACTCCAACCAGGTGGTCACACACACGTTCAAATTTAAGCTTTGAGCCTCAGCAACATTATCAAAGCAGGCTCCGATGATTTATCATTTCTCCATGGCGAGAATGCCTGCCTCTTTCACGTGACTCATTATCTGGGTGGCAGCTGCTTACTTGGCTGCACTCAAGCAAACCCAAGCAAAGGAGGCTTGACATCTCTGCCTAGACCAGCCCAATGTTTCTTAATCAGGTAAGGAATGACGCAATATGTGGATTGTCGATTGTTGGGGGGAAAAAGAACATCTGGTTCACTAATGTCCTTGAAGGATGGAAATTGCCATCTTTAAGGGCCCTTTAGTGGTGCAGTGGTAGTGTCCATACTCTGGACTGAGAGACCTAGGTTCAAGTCCCACCTGCTCCAGAAGTGTGTCGTAACATTTCTGAACTGGTTGATTAGGAAAAATAGGTTAAAAACAAGCATGTATCTGTGGCTGCTGCAGACGCCAAAATAAAATCATGACCCAATATTGAGTTGATTTTTGCTGAGGCATTCTTTGGCATTAAACATTGACCTCTGAAATTGCTTCATACTACACCTGTTTATATCATAAAATGGACACAATAAGATTAACTTTCTAACATTTTTAACTTTAAAGTGTTGAATATGCATGAAAAGACAGGTGCAAAAACATGATTGGACAAGTTGAATTCCAAAGAAAATTGAGGATGGGAGGCAATGTGAATACTGCAGTATTTGTGTGTCAAAAGTGATTCAGCCATTAACATGAGGAGGACACAGAGAGGCTGCAAAGAGATGTTAGCTGGTTAAGTGAGTGAGTGGGCAACAAGGTGTCATCTAGATTCTAATGTGAGGAAGTGTGAGAGACGATTCACTTTGGTTGTAAGAATAAAAAAGATAGTCTTAGGGTTGTGAACGGGTTCCATTCTGGAATCCATTTGGAAGTCGATTTGTGCACAAGTCAGAACACAATGCAGGACAAAGCAAAGCAGCTATTCATAAGTACAGGAAACATTTGTATGTTGGGTCTTTGAAGTTACACTCATGTATAGGATCACATTCATAAGTTGGTCATTCATCAATAGGACAAGCCTGTATCTTTTAAAAGCTCTGAAACTTTAACATTTTTTTATTCACTCGTGGCATGTGGACATCACTGATGGGCTAGCATTCATTGTCTATCTATAGTTGCCCTTGCAAAGGAGAAGGTGAGCTGTATATCAGCCCAATCATTAATAACAGATAAGTAAGCTCTTTGGCATTGCAGTAATGAACCAGGATACCTGGGTTCAAATTATACCTGCTCCATTGGTATAAAATAAAATCTCTGAACAGGATGATTAAAACACATCTAAAAACAGTTAACTGGGAAATTTTAAAATTATGGCTGAGATTAGGTGCTGACTGCACAAGGTAAGAGACGACATTTTCATCAGTGGCTAGTACTTCCCACAATCACCCAATCCCAGCACAGATTAAGCTCCAAGTATTCACGGAGCCTTGCCAACAAAACCCTGTCTAACCAGAATCAGAGGTCAGCAGCAACAGTGAGTGGAAAGCTTGATTGGAGGCCCAGGCAACACAAACATGAAGAGCTGTACTTGTGAAAAGATGAGTGTGCCTTTTTGGGATATCATGAGGCCACACTCACAGCTAGATATGTAGTCAGAATTGGGGATGGAGTAATTTTCAACAGTCACATCCTATCCCCTCAGCAAAATCTTCAACTTTTCCCAGATTTAGGCAAAGAGGGCCCCTTTCCCCAACATGAGACACAGATGTCTCTATCAGGAAAGCAGTAACTCTTCTTGCCTAACGGTACAGTAGGTAATTAAACCAGTGGTCGAGGCTCTTAAGTGGCCTTTAATTTATCATTGAAGGATTGTTATTTGTTGCAGATCAGGGATGTCTCCCATAGATTTTCCTGCCTAGAACTTCACAGCTGAGGCACAGCAGCTATCTCACCAGAACTAACGCAGCCATCACTTGCCTTTCTTGCCAGAGGAAAATCCCACCCAATGCAAATTAAGCAAAAATAATTTTCTGTTAGCAATTCCAAGAAAAAGCAATACATCAGCACCATTCTCTATATCTGAACAAAGAAGGAATTTCCATAAACATATCAGTGATCTACATGTAGTTTGGAAAGCAAAGTGTTACACGGTCATCACAAAACAATGACTCTTTGTTCATAAATTGGAAGAAACTCAAAAACAAATGGAACACTACAACAATGCTACTTTGTGCTTTCACTAGTACTAAAGTCTGTGATAACGTATCATCTGTTCCAAGAGGGCACGTAGTGATAGATTAATAGTGAACAAACCCCTAAAACTATTTTATCTTCCTATATTTTAGATCTTAGCACATTTTAAAAGAACGTAAATTGAAGGGGATATCAGAAGTAGTTGATGTAAAAAATAACTTGAATGCTACTTCAGTGTACAGTGTGAAGTCAGGAGCTAGTTGATGAGGGGAACTACAACTTAACTGAAATAAATACACAAATTTAAATAACACAACAAAGAAGACAAAGGGGTAATGTGACATGATTGCAGCACATCGGAGTTATTAGATGCCATATTAGTCCAGGTCAACTGTATCGCAGATAAATGTTTGCAGCTGAAGGAGCTTCAACTTGTTGAGCTGGGGGCTAAACTTCATTCATTGCGTTGCATCAGGAAGGGGCAAGTTACCTGGTCTTATTGTTCCATAAGGCAGTCACATCACTTAGGTTAGCTTTGTTTGATTTTGTCAGTGGCTAGAGACAGGAGGTTGTGACTGTGAGTCAGGCAGTAAAGGGGGCCACGAAGTTGGGAGTAAGGAGTCTCAGTCCTTGCAATTGTCCAACAGATTCAATGTCCTTGCAACTTACATAGACAAAAGCGAAGGTTGTAGTGTGGATGGGCTTGCAGATCATGGTATGGTGATGCAGAAAGCTAATCAAATCGAGATGTTAAAAGGAATGTGATGGAAACTATTCTCAGCACGTAACAGCGAGAACCTAAAAGATGACTATGTTGCCTGTCCAGTGGAAAGGTTCAGGATATTTGTGCAGGATATGTTAGGACATTGTATGGGAGGGGGAAAATCCAGTTTTCATTGTCAAATTGTTACAATATCATGGGTAAGACTAGGAAGGAGGTTCATGCAATGGCAATATGAAGAGCAAGGATCTAAATGCAAAGGCAGAACCTTAAACTCAATAATGTCTGAATTAATGCTGTGTTAAGAAGGTTTATGATTCAAGTTTCATGATTTAAAGTTCTTATTATTTAGAAACTTAGGTTCTAAAGTGGACAGAACCATGTTTGGTTTAGGTTTGATTTGATTTGTCTAGATTGAGAGAGTTAAGGGTCATCGTTTTGGTTTCAGTTTTGAATTCAGAGAGTGATTCCAGGTTGTCTGGAAATCTGAGCTGAAAAATGTGTTGCTGGAAAAGCGCAGCAGGTCAGGCAGCATCAAAGGAACAGGAGAATCGACGTTTCGGGCATAAGCCCTTCTTCAGGAATGAGGAGGGTGTGCCAAGCAGGCTAAGATAAAAGGTAGGGAGGAGGAACTTGGGGGAGGGACGTTGGGAATGCGATAGGTGAAAGGAGGTTAAAGTGAGGGTGATAGGCCAGAGAGGGGGTGGGGGCGGAGAGGTCGGGAAGAAGATTGCAGGCCAAGAAAGCGGTGCTGAGTCCGCGGGTTGGAACTGAGAAAAGATAGGGGGAGGGGAAATAAGGAAGCTGGAGAAATCTGCATTCATCCCTTGTGGTTGGAGGATTCCTAGGCGGAAGATGAGGCGCTCTTCCTCCAGGCGTCGTGTTGCTCTAGTTTGGCGATGGAGGAGGCCAAGGACCTACATGTCCTTGGCGGAGTGGGAGAGGGAGTTAAAGTGTTCAGCCATGGGGCGGTTGGGTTGGTTGTTGCGGGTGTCCCAGAGGTGTTCTCTGAAACTTTCTGCAAGTAGGCGGCCTGTCTCCCCAATATCTGGAACTCTGTTTCTATACCTATAAATGAAGCTTTTCAATCTACAGAGGTGAATAGTTGAGTGAAGTGTGAACAATGGTAAAAGAGAGAAAAAAACGTGGTTTTAGAAAGACAGAAATAACCAGAAGGTCATCGAGTATGTAAATTTCTTTCAGAGAGAGAAGTAGGTCATATAGAAAGCAAATGGCCTATAATAGCAGCAATGCACTTCAGCAGTGTCCAAAACAGGCAGAGCTGAAGAAAATAAGTTCTGTGCAGATTAATGTCAGTAACAGAAATCTCCAGAAACAGAAGGCTGTGGAAGCAGAGTTCAGGCAACTCTTTTTATGAAATCAGTAAACAGCATTACTAGATTGATTAAGAGTTTCAGGAAGAGTCAGAATTTTTTTAAAATACAGAAGTTCACCAAACAGAAAGCACTTACAGACATACTCATTGAAAGTTAATTTTAAAATGGAAACAGGGAGATGCTTCATTGACATTTGAGCGTCTGCAGGATTATTCTTTGAGGGCAAAAAGGTTGAATCTCCACCTCTAATATGTGTAAATAGACCATTTCAAATATTTTTGCACAATGTGAAAGAGTTCTTTTTTTTAATAACCTTTTTTTTGTTAGAAATACATTTTGTTAGAAGCCTCTTGCGAACATGTTCAGTAACTGAGTACAATGGTAAACACAAATTACCAAAGTAAAACTTATGGTCTATCAAACCAGGCTTCAGTTGTGGATCTGACTTCACTGTATTATCACTAACTGGAATCATAACAAAGTGGAGCTCATCTGAGATTGAAATTTGTTGAATTTAGGAGGGATTTGCCAATCTTTAAGAATGAGTAAATGGAAGTACTGAGCAAAAAAAAACTGGAGAACTGTTGTGAAGTATGTCCCACAGATTGAAATTTTGGAATGGCATTGACTGTTGTTAAGGTTTTTCTGGGAGTAGATAAGAGAGGAGAAATACAAAGAGAGTAATAAAAAAGGGAAACACTATTAAAAATAGCTGTCTCCAAAACAGTTCAGGCAGAAATAAATTATCTGCATTAGTAGTTGCTTTAGGGATTCAGGAAGACAATTAACTGAAGAAATAGTTAACGGCAGTGAATGCAGGAGTTTGCCCAAATCAATTTGATAAGGAACTTTAAAATGGAAAAAGGGTGACCCTTCACTCAGGTTTGTATATCTGTAAGGTTGTGTTAAAAGAGTTGAATCCTTGCTTCTGAATCTTGTAATAGGATTGTTTCAACCAGCTCTTATATATCATAAAAGAGTTCATTTATTTCCTTGTATGTATAGAAAACTTGGATATTCTTTGTTTAAAAAGTACATTACTAGTCTCTTGTGAAAACGTTGAGTAACTGACCGTTACCGTAAACAGATTCCGAAAGTAAAGCTTATGGTTCAGGTTTCCCTCTGGGATCTGATTTGATCAGTATTACTGTCAAGTGGGATATTAACACCTGAGCCACATGCACATTGAGATGGGGTGCAGAAGGTTAGCGAATAAAGTGCATTACTCAAAGACAAAAGTGGGAGAAGTAGGTTCCAATTTGTGCGATACTGGCACCGCAGCGTTGGAAAGATGGAGCTGTTCTGTTGGGATGGACTTCAGTTGAACTTGCTGGAGGTAATGTACTCATGAATGATTTAGGTAGGGAAGCAGAGAGAGCTTTAACTAATCAGGAAGAGTAAGGAATTATTGAGGGGAAGACTGCGCAAATTAAATGCAAGACTATAGATAAAAGTAGCAATAAATGTAAAGATAAACAGAGGATGATAGGAAGAGCTAATGACTGCAAACATAGGAGCATGTCAGCAAAGAAGACCAGAGGTAACAAAAACCTGAAATAAGGACTCTGTATCTGAACATCAATGGTATGCACAATAATTCATATGAATTGAGAGCTGAAATAGAATCTGATTTGTACACACTCATGCTTATTACAGACAAAGCTGAGAAATGAATATCTAAGGGTACCTAACAACCAGGAAGCTAGGTAAAAGTGCCGGGGTAGCTTTGTTAATTAGGTGTACCTTTGAAAATATGACCCGAGTTCAATATGCAGAAAATGTTTGGATGGAACTAAGAGGCAGAAAGTGAGGATCTGAAACCTGAATACAGGCTGAGGTAATTAGTTGTCAGGAACAACCATTTAACAGATGCTCTTAATAACTTAGGCAACAATAAAATGGCTTCTAGGCTGCAAATTGATAATTCTGCTAAAGCAGCATAAAATGGCTTTTAAGTTACTAATTGCTAATTCTGCTATAGCTGCATAATTGACTAACCACAGTCTGCTTCAATAAAGAATAGCAGACAATGCTCCCTTTACAGCATAAAAATAAGTGGACTAGATAAGACATTACTGGCCAGCCTAACTGACCTTCAGATGCAGGTGCAATGGCTCGGTTAGTGAGATAACGCTGGCCTCAGTGTTGGAAAACAAAATTGGTTCCCAGGAAATATCACTGGACCAAGTAACTGTCAAATAAAGCAGTATTGCGTAATGATTGGTAATCGTTTGAATGTACTGTGCGGTCATAGCCTGTACCCTTCTTTAAGGAAAATATAAAAATGTCTTTGTTTTAAGCCATGGGTGCAGTTCCTCCGAGGAATACGGATATACACGACCTCTGTGTTTCGCGATGCTCTGTACCTGGTCATATGAAGAAATAAAGAATGAAATCTTAAAGAACCAGACTGATTGTGAGTGCTTATTGACCAATCACAGAGCAGAGACGGCCGTACTAGCTACTGCCCCCTCCCTGCACCCCCAGGTCCAGACAGAGTCATAGTGATAGAGTTGTAGAGCATGGAAACAGACCCTTCGGTCCAACCAGTCCATGCCAACCAGATAGCCCAATCCAATCTAGTCCCACCTGCCAGCACCCGGCCCAAATCCCTCCAAACTCTTCCTATTCATATACCCATCCAAATGCCTCTTAAATGTTGCAATTGTACCAGCCTCCACCACTTCCTCTGGCAGCTCATTCCATACCCGTACCACCTTCTGTGTGAAAATGTTGCCCCTTAGGTCTCTTTTATGTCTTTCCCCTCTCACTCTAAACCTATGCCCTCTAGTTCTTGACTCCCCCACCCCAGGGAAAAGACTTTGCCTATTTACCCTATCCATGCCCCTCATAATTCTGCAAACCTCAGTCTCCGATGCTCCAGGGATCTTGAAAAGAAGCAGAAAACTTTGATGTGAGTTGTTTATAGTTCACCAAGTAGCAAAGAAAATACAAAGCACGGTATGAATTAATTAACCAGAAGTGAACCTAACAGTGGTAATACAGCGATCGTGAAGGATTTCAATAGACTACGGTAAATAGGTAATACTATTTAGTACAATTGTTGCAAAGTACAAACTCTTCAAATATATGCAAGATATTTTTCTCAGAGCAGCATGCAGAGGAACAAAAGGAGAACAGGCTATTTCAGACATAGAACTGTGAAGCCATCATGGGTTCTATTCGATGAAGAAGAAAACTTTTAATGTTGTTTAAAAAATGGCAAGCATGTGGATTGGAAAGATTTTCTGCAAAAGACCAAGTTAAAAATCACACAACACCAGATTATAGCCCCAACAGGTTTATTTGGAAGTGCTTGCTTTTGGAGCGGTGCTCCTTCATCAGGTAGCTATGGAGCAGGATCATAAGACACAGAATTTATAGCAAAAGATCCCAGTGTCATGCAACTGAAACAATTTATTGAATAAACCTAGGTTGCTGTTAAGTTTTTCATCTTTTAGAATGGGTTGCAGGTTTCGGTTCATCAATATGTAAATTCCAGAACTTCTTTCCAGTCATATTCTCGAGATAACTTAAAGTTTTATTTAAAAAAGATGACATCTTAGCTCAATGTACTGAAAGTGTGAGGTTAGAGTCTGTCTATATCCCAATCTTGAGCCCAACTGGTTCTATATCCAAAATAGGATTTTATAAAATGTTACATGGATTGACTGTCTATAGATTGTGTGCTTTTTAAACAAAATAGAATAGATCTGCAATTACAATTCTGCAAATGCAAATTCACCCCACAGACTTATATGTGTGTGTGCGTATAGCGGTCAGGGACATTCGACCTCGAACCCTCGGGTAACCATCCTCCAAGGCGGACTTCAGGATATGCAACAACGCAGAGTGGCCGAGCAGAGGCTGATACCCACGTTCAGTACCCATGAAAATGGACTCAACCGGCACCTGAGGTTCATGGCACACTACAGGTGACCTCACTACACACACACACACACACACACACACTCCTACATACTCTCACACTCACGCAGACCCTCTCTCATATACACTCTCTCTCTCTCAGACACACACACACATACACCTCCTACACTCTCACCCAGGCACACAACCTCTCACAGGCTTATACTCCATCACACTCAGGCATACACTCTACCAAGCATGCACACACGCAAACACACACTCTCACCCAGATACACACATGCACACACAATCTCTCTCTCCCTCTCATATGCACACATACACACTCTCCTCCCTCAAATGTCCACACACACACACACACTACACACACACACATATATATAAGTATCTGGGGTGAATGTGCATTTGCAGAATTGTAATTGCAGATACACTCTATTTTGTTCCAAAAGCACACAGTTTGCAGGCAAGTCAATGCAAACAGTCTACCCACGTAACATTTTAACCTCACACTTTCATTACATTGTCTGAACTGAAATGTCTCTTTTTTTTAATAAAACCTTAAGTTATCTCGAGAATGTAGCTTAGATTAGACTAGATTAGATTCCCTCGAGTGTGGAAACAGGCCCTTCGGCCTAACCAGTCCACACCGACCCTTTGAAGAGTAACCCATCAGAGCCATTCCCCCTGACTAATGCACCTAACACTAAGGGCAATTTAGCATGGCCAATTCACCTAACCTTCACATCTCTGGACTGTGGGAGGAAACTGGAGCACCTGGAGGAAACCCACGCAGACACAGGGAGAATGTGCAAACTCCACACAGACAAACGCCCGAGGCTGGAATCGAAGCTGGGACCCTGGCACTGAGCCACCATGCCGTGTGACTGGAAAGAAGTTCTGGAATTTACATATTAATGAACCGAAACCTACAATCCCTTCTAAAAGATGAAAGACTTAACAACAATCTAGGTTTGTTCAATATACCATTTCAGTTGCATGACACTGAGATCTTTTGCTAAAAATTCTCTGCCTTATGATCCTGATGAAGGAACAGTGCTCTGAAAGCTAGTGTTTCAAAATAAACCTGTTGGAATATAACCTGGTGTTGTGTGATTTTTAACTGTGTCCACCCAGTCCAACACTAGCACCTCCACATCATGGCAAAAGACCAAGAAAGAGATTTTTTTTAAAAAAAAGAGTACATTTAATATAGCAATAACTTAGCACAAAACATAAAAACTGACTTTAAAAACGTCTACAGGTATGTCCGGGGGAGGTGGTGGTACGGGTACTATCACTAGACTGTTAAGTCAGAGACCTGACAACGTTCTGGGAACCCAGGTTTGAATCCCACCATAACAATAAGAGTCTAATAATGACCAGCAACACTGTTCTCAGTTGTCCTAAAAACTCATCTGGTTTGCTAATGTCTTTTAGGGAATGAAACTGCCATCCGTACCTCGCCTAGCCTACATGTGACTCCAGACTCACAGCAATGTGATTGACTCGAAAACTGCCCTCTGAACAATTAGGGATGGGCAAGAAATGTTTGCCTAGCCAGTGACATCCACATCTCATGAATCAATTTTTTAAACGAAAGGAAGAGAAGAACAAAAAAAAATGCCAGTGTGTATTAATACATAGTCTCACTTGTCACTATGTATGCATATTTCCAGAAATGTTACACATTTCAATGTAGAATTTCAATGAGATTATACACAAAGGAACTGCAAATGTGCAGAATAGAAGCACCCTATTGAATGGAGTTCAGCAGGCCAAAGTGAGGGAGTGGACTTAGGGCACAGACAAAGTCAGGGGGGGAATAGTGAGGATGAGGATGGAATGAGGAAGAGGAGGGAGTGAGGGAAGAGAAGAGCACGCAGAAAGGGGGGTGATGAAGGAGGATCGGGAGGAGGGTGTAGTATGGAGGTGGGAGTTAGAGCATTGAGGGATAGGAGAAAGGACAGGTGGTGGTTATGGAGGTGGGAGGGAGGACAGAGGGTGGAAAGTGATGGGAAGGATGTGGGGGATATTGGTGAGAGAGGGAGGATAGTTCATCCCCTCCCCCATTCACAACCAACCTCCATCACCCACTTCATAACCACACCAAGTTTAAAGCTGAATCCACTTAAATGCGCAAATTTAAGTCATACATAGTACGTATGCAGGTGGTGTCAATGGACATGGCAAAACAGATATGGATTCAGTAAGCAAATACACTTTGTCTGTCTTCACGGACAGGGATACCAAAAAGATCTCCCAAGAATAATGGTAAATCCAGAGGCTAATGCAAGCAAAGAACTACAAAATATTAATATATGTAAAAATATAGCACTAGGGAAATGAATGGAACTTAATGTGAACAAATCCCTTCAACCTGATGATCTATATCCCAGACTATTGAAAGATGTGACTGCAGGGGTGATAGATGCATCAGTGGTCTTCGTTAAAGTCCGATAATCTCTGGAATAATCCTGGCATACTGAAAGATGTTTAACGTAACCACACAATTTAAGAATGGAGGACAAAAGAAAATGGGCAGGTATAAATCTGTGAGCCTAACATCAATCAAAGGAGAAATCCTAGAACTTATTTATTCAGTCAAGAGGTATGGGCTTCACTGGTTGAGCTGAATTGGCTTCTTAAACTACTGAAGTTGTAAATCGTGCGGAATATTGTGCAATTATTAGCAAACTTTCTCACTTCTGACCTTACTATGCTGGCAAAGTCTATCTATAATAAAGGATTTGATAACAGGACATTTGAACATAACAGCAGAACTGGATATATATAGTTGACATGGATTTATGAAATGGAAATAGTGTTGGAGGTTTTGAGGACATAACTAGGACAATAGATGGGAAATCAATCAGGTTGTTCATTTTGGTAAGAAAAACAAAAATTTAGAGTGCTGTGTTATCCCAAGCCCTTAACAACGTGTGCAATGATGAGTCAGTTGGGAAAATTTGGTGAGAATGGAAAAACAACATTCTCAACACTGAGGGGAAAAAATATCTGATGTTCCACCAAAGATTTTAACAACTAGATAAGACACTTACTAGGGAGTGGCGAGGGGCCTATTTTACATGCGTTAACATCTTATCATTACTGAATTTCATCTAATGTATTTGCAGTTTGCCCCAAACAGTGGAGAGAAACTGATGATGACAATTCCCAGCATGAAAGTCTGAATGGGTACCTGTTAGCAACAGCTCACCAGGGCCTTCGCTAGGCCTCTATGTTGGCCAGCAATCCACACATATCAGAGCACACTCCACGGGCAGTGACTGACTACATCCTCCAACTATGGAGACTGGCATTGGCAAAGCACCAGCCTAAAACCAGCATGGCAAATTTGGGACTCACTTTAAGTACAGGTCTGCAATTTGGAGCAGATATACACCCTACATTGTAATACTCCTGCCAATCTGTTATATGCAGAGAGAGGCTCTCATTACATGCATTGGAACAGAATGTGTCTCAGGGCTTGTAGTTTGCTTTATCTGGTGCTAAGTAACTGAGCACAGTTTGGATGCTCACTGTATCTCTTCCTTACTTTTAGACAGATGCTCAAGCAGTTTTCCATGACTGTGGTCAGACTGATTCTGCATCAGTCAGGAAAGATAATGAGGTAGCCCAATTGAATTACTGGGAAGCACAGAGGGCAGGAAAGATTGTTAGTTTGGGAGGTGGAGTGGTTGAGAGCCATTGAAGAAGATGTTGGATACAATACTGAGAGTGGTAGACTACGAGTCTTGGTAAAAAGTAGATCAAATAGCAGTATTACAAGTATGAAGCAGCAGTGGAAAAATGATAGTACTTACCCTTAACACACAGTGTCAAAGTCATTTACCTCTTAGATTGTTCCCTTAAGCAGAGAAGGTCAAGAGGGAAATTTAAACGAAGTGTTCAAAATCATGAGAAATTTTCACAGATTAAATAAATGTTTCCAAAGACAAGTGATTGATACCCAGAGAACAGAGATTTAAAATAACTGAGAACAAGAGGGAGATGTGGAATTGTCTTTCCAAATATTTATGATAGAGAATCCATTGCCTGAAAAAGTGGCATAAGCAGATTCAAGAGCAACATTCCAACTTAAGTTAAACTAAATTAAATTAAGCTTAAATTCATTTCACAGACAAAAATACCAACTACATATCCAATGTTTTGGAATGTTGGAGACTTTCAAATAAATTTCTGATGAAGGCATGAGAACGTTAGGTTATCTGACAATTCCTGCAACGGTGATGGATTGCATTTGATTTGGACGCACCATCAAGTATTTTTACATATATAAAAATGAGAAAAAAATGCAGGGACATCAAATAAATGCAATGCTTACAGTACCTTTATTGGTAATCCAGCTTGAATGAATTCAACTCCAATGGCTTTGGTGCCATCAAATAAAATTTTTGTTACAAAGGTTTTCTCTTCTGCTGTTAGGTTCCTGCGTACCAAAGCAGGGTGCAAGTAGGCACTGGCCGCACTCCATCTTTTTCCTGAAATACAGAAAATTTTGACTATAAGTAATGAAGTAACTATTTAGTCTGCATTTTTTGTAGCTTGCAATGGAAAGATATAAAAATTACATTCATCATAAACTTGGCTAATCAAGTTAACTTTCCATGACTCAAGCAATGCCTTCAATATGTCCCTACAGTTGCAATTTGGAAATGCTGGTGTTGGACTGGGGTGTACAAAGTTAAAAATCACACAACACCAGGTTATAGTCCAACAGGTTTAATTGGAAGCACACCAGCTTTCGGAGCGACGCTCCTTCATCAGGTGATAGTCACTATTTTTAACTTTGTACACCCCAGTCCAACACCAGCATCTCCAAATCATAATTAATATGCTTTACTTCAGTTAACAATAAGACCGTCAAACCGTCAGTTTGAGGCAACATACCTGGAGATTTTTGTTATTACAGGTGTACCCAATCTGAATGTTGGTTAAATTTCAAAGCAGTCAAGCACTTCAGCTCAACAGGTGGTCTATTGCTCAAAAAATGATTGCCACCTTTAAGAAACTGCAACTGCAAACTATGCTTTTGATGTGGTTATTTGTTTGTTTATAAAGCTAATCGGCACTTAAATTATTTTAATTCTTTTAGCACTGGCAAAGCTTTTTTCCAGTATGAGTGATGATAGATTTAATTTTATGATTTTATTAGATCATTTGAGTTTAATTTCCCTCAATAACTTTAAAACCATTACTTTTGCACTGTATACAGTGAGTACTGGGTGAGAGACAATGGAGAGTACATGGGGAAATTAAAGTATCACAGAGATGGTATGGGTAATCTGAAAGAGCACAGAGCAACAAGGGGTGAAGGAACACGGAGGTTGCTTCAGAAACAAGGGACGAAAATGTGTTGCTGGAAAAGCGCAGCAGGTCAGGCAGCATCCAAGGAGCAGGAGAGTCGACGTTTCGGGCATGAGCCCTTCTTCAGGAATGAGGAATGAGGAAGGAATGAGCCCTCCTGAAGAAGGGTTCATGCCCGAAACATCGACTCTCCTGCTCCTTGGATGCTGCCTGACTGGCTGTGCTTTTCCAGCAACACAATTTCAGTTCTGATCTCCAGCATCTGCAGACCTCACTTTTTACTCGAAGATTTTTGCACAGGGGCTCAACTCTTAATATTATTTAAAAACCAACCCAGTAAACCTGAACTCTTACCATACCACTCTATGGTCCCTTGTTGCTGAGAGGAAGTGAGTGAATCTTCGAGTAAAAAGTGAGGTCTGCAGATGCTGGAGATCAGAGCTGAAAATGTGTTGCTGGTTAAAGCACAGCAGGTTAGGCAGTATCCAAGGAACAGGAAATTCGACGTTTCGGGCCAGAGCCCTTCATCAGGAGGGCTCATTCCTTCCTCATTCCTCATTCCTGAAGAAGGGCTCGTGCCCAAAACGTCGACTCTCCTGCTCCTTGGATGCTGCCTGACCTGCTGCGCTTTAACCAGCAACACATTTTCACCCCTGTGCAAAAAGGCAAGAATCCTAAACAAAGTCACATATGGGTCACAGGTGCATTTCAGACGCTGGAAAATGGCACAGAATTTCCCAAGCACACATGAAGACACAGCCCTGCATGCAGTCTTTGGCATTCCATGACATGCATGCATGTCCCATTATGACAAAAGCATAGACACTTATAGCCTATATAACAGAATCAATGTCTGTCTAATCAAAATTGCACACACACATTCTACTTTTTCAGTTTTTGGCCATCACTGCATGGAATAATCTGCAAAGATTCCAATGAGTCAAGATATTAAGCTTCTTTATGAACTTAAAAAAAGCTAAATGCTCACTCTGGTATTTCCCATTTTACAAAGTGCTACTACCACCAAGAATTTCCAAAATACTAAAATACCTGTGACTTACCAGATTCCTTTTGATTTGATTTTAAAAATAAATATGTTTAAATTCTCCTTCCACCTCATATAGTTTCATCGGCAGACTGCCAATCCTCATTCAGAATTATTAACTAAGCTATTGCACAAAACCTTTTGCAGTTTATGCTCTTCTTTACCCGTGATCAACTTGCCAATAATCAGTCTTGAGCAATGCAGAAAGATTTCTTTCTCAACAGTGTTTGATGCACTGTTAAGGGCAACAATCACATGTACAGAAGAAGCCCAAGTACCAATGAGCCTACCATTTAACAACAATCTCATACTTGAAAGTCAATTAACTGCAGATACCAGATAGTCTGGCTTCTACAATTTTAAATAAATAAAGACAACAGTAGAAATTGAGCTAAATCATCATTGTATTTTTTACTGAGGAATGGAGCCAATTGTTATGATCATGTTAGAGATTGTTAGTATTTACAGTGAAAACGGAACATCTCAATTAACGTACAGAGCCGTGCCTTCGAGTTCCACACTTATATTCAAAAACATTGAGCAGTCTTGACAGCCTTCTGTGGTAAATAATTCAACTGATTCAATACATCCAGAGAAGAAATTCCTCTTTATTTCCATCCTAACTGAGCAATCCCTTACTCTGAGTTTATGCTCTGTGATCCTGGACTCTCCTACAAGGGAAAATAACCTCTCAGAATGTACCATATCCACACCACTAAGGAACTTTTTTTTGTTTCAATAATTCTAAATCTCACTTTCCCCCCCACCTGCATCCACCTATCACCTTCCCAGCTACCTTCCCCCCAGCCCCAGACCCACCCTCCTTTTTTACCTATTAGACCCCTCCACCCCCACGACATTCTCGATGAAGCGCTTATGCCTGAAAAGATGACTCTCCTGCTCCTTGGATGCAGTCTGACCTGCTGTGCTTTTCCAGCGTTACATTTTTCAACTTTAACCTCTAATGTGTACAAGTCAACCGAAGCAATCTCTCTCATAAGACAGTGCCTCCATAACCAGAATCAAACTATGAACTTTCTCTGGGCTGTCTCCAATAGCAGTATATCTTTCCTTAGCTTACTGTTTTTCAGTGTAGTCCAACTCGTGCCCTGTATACTTTTAATAGGATTCTGTCATTTTAAACTGCATTTCATTTGAATAACGGACAACATTTCATTTGCTTTCTCTATTACCTGCTGAACCTGTACTGTAATGTTTTGCGAATAATGCAAATTATGCACAAGCACCAGCAAATCAGCAAGTTATTTCTCCCACTTATCTAACCAGTCGAGACTCCCTATACACTCATACTGCTGCGTCATCCTTACAACTTGTCTTCCCACTTACTTTTGTGTCATCTACATCAATGTTCCCCTTATCCCAGCTCCCTCTATTCTGTTTGTTAGCTAATCCTCCATCCAGGCTAATATAATATTCCCAATAGTCTTGGCTTAAGAGTATCTTACCTTAACAGCTACCTTAACATACCAGTCTTTAGCTCCACCAGGTCCCCTGATATGTTTTCTCTAGTGATAGTTATTGTAGCTATTTCCTCTCCCGTTCTGTCCCCTGCCATCTCTCAGTCTTCCAGAATAACTACTGGCTGCATTCTGCCAAAGGCTACATAAATGTCAGTATAGACTTTTTCCTCCAGCTGTCTACCGCCCCCATCACCCCCTCCAACCTCCCGCCCTCACAACACGCAGCCCTCCACTCCCTGCACTCCAATCCCAGCCTCTCCATCAAACCCGCAGACAAGGGGGTGGGTGCAGTAGTAGTGTGGCGCACTGACATCTAGACCACTGAAGCCAGATACCTCCTCCTATTGCCCCCTTGATTACGACCTCACCTCCCATCACCAAACCATCATCTCTCAGACCATCCACAACCTCATCACCTCTGGAGATCTCCCATCCACAGCCTCCAATCTCACTGTCCGTGAACCCTGCACTGCCCGATTCTACCTTCTACTGAAGATTCATAAATCTGACTGCCCCGGTCAACCCACTGCCTCAGCCTGCACCTGTCCCACTTAACTCATCTCTGTCTACTTTGACTATCCCCCTTAGTCCAGGAACTCCCCACCTATGTTCAGGGCATCACCCACTCCCTTCACCTCCTCCAAGATTTTTGTTTCGCCAGCCCTCAATGCCTCATCTTCACCATGGACTTCCAATCCCTGTACATGTTGATCACCATGACGAAGGCCTCCAAACCTCCGTTTCTTCCTCTCACACCGTCCCAACCAGTACCGTTCCACTGACACTCTCATGAGCCTGGCTGAACTGATCCTCACCCTTAACAACTTCTCGTTCCAATCCTCCCACTTCCTCCAAAACAAAGGGGTAGACATGGGCACCTGCCTGGGACCCAGCTATGCCTACCTCTTTTTCGGGTACGTGGAACAGTCCATCTTCCGCAGTTACATCGGCACTGACCTCCACTTGTTCCTCCGCTACATTGGTGACTGTATAGCACTACCTCGTGCTCCCACGAAGAGGTCGAACAGTTCATCAACTTCACCAACCCCTTTCATCTCAAACTCAAGTTCACCTGGACCATCTCGGACACCTCCCTCCTTTTCCTGGACCTCTCCATCACCATCTCCAGCGATTGACTAACCATGGACATCTGGTACAAGCCCACCGACTCCCACATCTAACTCAACTACACCTCCTCCACTCTACTTCCTGTAAAAATGCCATCCCTTTTTCCAATTCCTCTCCCTCCAACGCATCTGTTCTCAGGAAGACCAATTCTACCTCAGAAAGTCTCAGATAGTCTCCATCTTCCAAGATTACAATTTCCCTTCCCATGTGGTTGACGATACCCTCCAGCCCATCACCGCCATTTCCCACACTTCTGCCCTTGAACTCCACCCCTCCCAACATAACAAGGACAGAACCTCCCTGGTCCTCACCTTCCACCCCACCAACCTCCACGTACATCGCATCATCCTCCACCACTTCTGCCACCTACAAACGGACCCCACCACCAGAGTTATAAGACCATAAGACATAGGAGTGGAAGTAAGGCCATTCAGCCCGAGTCCACTCCGCCATTCAATCATGGCTGATGGGCATTTCAACTCCACTTACCAGCATTCTCCCCGTAGCCCTTAATTCCTTGTGACATCAAGAATTTATCAATCTCTGCCTTGAAGACATTTAGCGTCCCGACCTCCACTGCACTCTGCGGCAATGAATTCCACAGGCCCACCACTCTCTGGCTGAAGAAATGTCTCTGCATTTCTGTTCTGAATTGATCCCCTCTAATTCTAAGACTGTGTCCACAGGTCCTAGTCTCCTCGCCTAACGGAAACAATTTCCTAGCGTCCACCCTTTCCAAGCCATGTATTATCTTGTAAGTTTCTATTAAATCTCCCCTTAATCTTCTAAACTCCAATGAATACAACTCCAGGATCCTCAGCCGTCCCTCTTATGTTAGACCTACCATTCCAGGGATCATCCGTGTGAATCTCCGCTGGACACGCTCCAGAGCCAGTATGTCCTTCCTGAGGTGTGGGGACCAAAACTGGACACACTACTCCAAATGGGGCCTAACCAGAGCTTTATAAAGTCTCAGTAGCACAACGGTATTTTTATATTCCAACCCTCTTGAGATAAATGTCAACATTGTATTCGCTTTCTTAATCACGGACTCAACCTGCATGTTTACCTTTAGAGAATCCTCGACTAGCACTCCCAGATCCCTTTGCACTTTGGCTTTATGAATTTTCTCACCATTTAGAAAGTAGTCTACGCTTTTATTCTTTTTCCCAAAGTGCAAGACCTCGCATTTGCTCACATTGAATTCCATCAGCCATTTCCTAGACCACTCTCCCAAACTGTCTAGATCCTTCTGCAGCCTCCCCACTTCCTCAGTCCACCTAACTTTGTATCATCTGCAAACTTCGCTAGAATGCCCCCGGTCCCTTCATCCAGATCATTAATATATAATGTGAACAGCTGCGGCCCCAACATTGAACCCTGCAGGACGCCGCTTGTCACCGGCTGCCATTCCAAAAAAGAACCTTTTATCCCAACTCTCTGCCTTCTGTCAGACAGCCAATCCTCAATCCATCCTAGTAGCTCACCTCGAACACCATGGGCCCTCACCTTGCTCAGCAGCCTCCCGTGTGGCACCTTATCAAAGGCCTTTTGGAAGTCTAGATAGACCACATCCACTGGGTTTCCCTGGTCTAACCTACTTGTCACCTCTTCAAAGAATTCCAACAGGTTTGTCAGACACGACCTCCCCTTACTAAATCCATGTTGACTTGTTCTAATCAGACTCTGCTCTTCCAAGAATTTAGAAACCTCATCCTTAATGATGGATTCTAGAATTTTACAACCGAGGTTAGGCTAATTGGTCTATAATTTTCCATCTTTTGTCTTGATCCTTTCTTGAACAAGGGGGTTACAACAGCGATCTTCCAATCATTCGGGACTTTCCCTGACTCCAGTGATTTTTGAAAGATCTCAACCAATGCCTCCGCTATTTTCCCAACCACCTCTCTCAGAACTCTAGGTTGTATCCCATCGGGGCCAGGAGATTTACCAATTTTAAGACCCTTTAGCTTTTCTAACACTTTCTCTTTTGTAATGGCAACCATACTCAACTCAGCCTCCTGGCTCCCTTTAATTGTTGGGATATTACTCATGTCTTCCACTGTGAAAACTGACGCAAAGTACTTGTTAAGTTCTCCTGCTATTTCCTTATCTCCCATCACTAGGCTTCCAGCATCAGTTTGAAGTGGCCCAATGTCTACTTTTGCCTGTTGTTTGTTTCTTATGTATTGAAAGGAACTTTTACTGTCATTTCTAATATTACTGGCTAGCCTACCTTCATATTTGATCCTCTCCTTCCTTATTTCATTCTTTGTTATCCTCTGTTTGTTTTTGTAGCCTTCCCAATCTTCTGATTTCCCACTGCTCTTGGCCATTTTATAGGATCTCTCTTTTTAATACATTTCCTGACTTCCTTTGTCAGCCATGGCTGTCTAATCCCTCCCCGGATAATCTTTTTCTTGGGGATGAACCTCTGTACAGTGTCCTCAATAATACCCACAAAGCCCTGCCATTTT
Organism: Hemiscyllium ocellatum; assembly: GCF_020745735.1. Lineage (NCBI taxonomy): Eukaryota > Metazoa > Chordata > Chondrichthyes > Orectolobiformes > Hemiscylliidae > Hemiscyllium > Hemiscyllium ocellatum. The sequence goes on from NC_083414.1 coordinate 31,926,037, forward strand.
TGCTCTACTGTCTTCCCCACTAGGCTCTGCTTCCAGTCTATTTTTGTCAGTTCCTCTCTCATGCCTTCATAATTACCTTTATTTAACTATAACACCACTACATCTGATTTTGCCTTCTCTCTTTCAAACTGTAGACTGAACTCTACCATATTATGATCGCTGCTTCCTAAGTGTTCCCTGACTTTAAGATCTTTTATAAAGTCTGGTTCATTACATAGCACTAGGTCCAGAATAGCCTGCTCCCTTGTGGGCTCCATGACAAGCTGTTCCAAAAAGCCATCCCGTCAGCATTCCATGAATTCCCTTTCTTTGGATCCACTGGCAACATTATTTACCCAGTCCACCTGCATATTGAAGTCTCCCATGATCACTGTGACCTTGCCTTTCTGACATGCCTTCTCTATTTCCCGGTACATGTTGCGCTCCTGGTCCTGACCACTGTTAGGAGATCTGTGCATAACTCCCATTATGGTTTTTTTTGCCTTTGTGATTCCTCAATTCCACCCACACAGACTCCACATCATCCGACGCTATGTCATTCAGTATCATAGATTTAATTTTGTTCTTAACTAACAAGGCAACCGCACCCCCTCTGCCCACCTCCCTATCTTTTCGATAAGTTGAAAATCCTTGGAGGTTTAACTGCCAGTCCTGACCCCCCTGTAACCACGCCTCTGTGATGCCTACCACATCATAATCATTCACTATGATCTGTGCCATTCGTTCATCTGCTTTGTTACGAATGCTATGAGCATTCAGGTAAAGTGCCTTAATGCTAACTTTATTATTAGAGATATTGGAAGTCATAAGATGTCCTAAGTTATCCTTCCTTTTTGCTGCATTCCCAGTCTGCCTCCCCACCCCATCAGCATTCCGGAGAGATTATTCCCTCCACGACTCCCTCGTCAGGTCCACGCTCCCCACCAGCATACACCCCACTCCTGGCACCTTTCCCTGCCACCGCAACAAGTGCAAAACCTGTGCCCTCACCACTTGCCTCACTTCTGTCCAAGACCTCAAAGTATCCTTCCACATCCGACAGAAATTTACCTGTACCTCCACCAATGTCATCTACTGTATCCATTGCACCCAATGTGGTCTCCTCTACATCGGGGAGACAGGATGCCTCCGTGCAGATCGTTTCACAGAACATTTCTGGACGTCCGCACCAACCAATCAATCCCATTGCCCCATGGGTGAACACTTCCACTCCCCCTTGCAATTCGTCAAGGACATGCAGGTCCTGGGCCTCCTCCATCATCAAATCATTACCACCAGACGCCTGGAGGAAGAACACCAGCAACCACACGGGATCAATATGGATTTCAACAGTTTCCTTATTCCCCTCCTCCCACATTATCCCAGTCCCAAACCTTCAACTTGGCACCGCCCTCCCGACTTGTCCATCACCTTTCCCATCTGTCCGCTTCACCCTCTTCTTCGACCAATCCCTTCATCTACCTATCGCATTCTCAGCTACCTTCCTACCAGCCCCACCCCATCCCATTTATCTCTCAGGCCCCCGGCCCATAAGCCTTATTCCTGATGAAGGCTTATGCCCAAAATGTCGATTCTCCTGCTCCTCAGATGCTGCCTGATCTGTTGTGCTTTTGCGGCACAACGCTCTTGACTCTGAGCTCCAGCATCCGCAGTCCTCATTTTCTCCTAATTGCTACAAACTAGGCAAATCTTTTGGCTGCTTTTTGCTTCACAACATCCAATCTGAGCCTGTGCTTCACCACTGTTTGCATAGTAAATGATAAAGTTAGTACTTTATCTAAGTTCAAGTCTGATTACCAAATACCTCATGTTCTATCTCTCCCAACCTCATTAGAGGCAGATTACAAAAAAGCAAAGTTACAACTGCTTGGATTCTGTGAAAATCATACGCAATTTTAAGAAAATAATGTTCCACCCAGCTCCAAAACAATACGGCGTCCTTTTAGGATATCCTCAAGCAGAATGTAAATTCATTATTTTACGATCAACAATTTTGTTTTTCTCTGTAACCTGTATAAATAATTTAATTTACTCAGAGTTTACAATCCTTTCTTCAGAATTCTTATCTTTAAAATAAAGCTTCCTTATAAATCATCTTCCCCCAATCTCTCTTGCAAAACCTTGCTCGGCTACACTCCTAACAATAGATTATCCATTTTTCAAATGCTCTCATTGTTGACTCTTACCTTACTGAATAAATGGAGACTATTTTTTAAATGTAATAAACCTAGGCATGCTTGAATTATATTTGTATAAGAATTGTATTTACCAGCTTGTTAATCAAATGCTTCCATTTATCTTCTGTTAAAACTCTGATTCCCAAAAATACAAATTATATTATTCTCAAACTTATGAATTATGAACTGGATAACGTGTAATAAATTTAAATTTAAAAAGCCACTTTGTTTTGTATTATTCCTCCTTTGTAAAATTTCCATAAAAAGCAGCAATTTATTTATGAGAAGCAAATAGTTCAATAATATCTGAAATACATAACATACAAATGTTCCGTGTGTGTGCTCATATGTACAGAAAAACACTGATGTGGGCAGAACCAAGTCACATTTTTTTCACATTCCAGGAATTCGCTCCTTACAAGAAATTATTTGAACTATCTTTTCACAATTTTAGATTTTGTCAGAAATCAATTATATGTTGTCCCAAGATTCTTCTACTATCATGAAAAACATTGCTTGAACCCTCCAAATCTCTTGACACTTTGGTCAAGGGTCTATGTTGTGGATAAACTCAGGTAAGGAATAATAATAAGCTATTTCTGTGAAAGATATCACTGTTTAGTCTAAATCTTGTCCTCACCTGACATCTGCACAAAGGAAGTTTCCAATAGCAATCACTGAGTAGAAAAGCAGAAACGTTGTATTTCAATAGAAATAGTAACAAATTACAAGTTAGCAATTTAGCTTCTGACTTTTTGGTTTATATAACTCAATACTACAAATACCTCTGCAGTCCAAAGCTAAAACATTGCATTAAACCTAAATTTACCGTGATTCTCTACAAATACCTGTGGGAATTGCGGTAGTATAAGAATTCTGGGCAAGTTCAAAATGTTAACTGGAGTATGTCTGCCGTTGAGATGATGTTCAAAGACCTCATGATTAGCTAATGAAAAGTAGCGATTTCTGTCATTGTTCTTGCCAATAGTTATCTTTTGATCAGCAGTGATAAATCTGATTGATTGATTATTAACCCCTTCACTGTCACTTCACTATGGGACTATTCTGTTCATTGATAAACTGCTTTTGTTTATTCTATTGTGACATTTACACTCCAGTAATTACATTTCAAAAGCAATTTTTTTTCTTATTCTTTCACAGCATGTAGGTAGCATTGGCTAGGTCGGCATTTATTGCTCATTCCTAAGAGCTTTCTGCTGAAGACAGTTCAGTATCACTGTGGGTTTAGAGTCACATGTAGGACAAACCAGGTAAGGACAGTAATGAATTAGTGAATCGGATGTGTTTTTCCAACAATCGACAACAGTTTCATGGTCATTAGACTCGTAATTCCAGATTTTTTAAATTGAATTCAAATTCCACCATTTGCCACAACAGGATTTGAATTCAGGTACCCAGAACTTTACCTGGGTCTCTGGATTAATAATCTTGCAATAATATCAGCAGAGCATTGCCTCCCTTAAATTGGTCAAAAATTTTGAGAAAAAAGTGTCTTTTAAATGCAAACTGTTCACTTCTTGACGATCTAAGACATTCTTTATGTTTAATGCTGCGATGAAAATTCCAATTCTTCCAGAAAAAAAATGTAATAATGAGGTCATGCAGCTTTTCACTCCCACACAGTCAACTCAAGAAGTGACAAATTAATGTGAGGAACGAACTGGCCGACAAACTTAATAAATAACATATTTTAATGAAGTGAAGTATCAACGTATTGTTGAAAGGGAACATTGTGAAAAGTTGTTTGTGATCAGGACCACACACTGAGCAACTACTGGAAATTATGTAACAAAGGAGTAGGAAAGGACAGTCCAAGATATCAAAGACACACAACTTGCAACAATACAACTCTTGGCACTGGGCCTATAGAGAGAGTCAGCTAGTCTGAGAAGCAATGCATAAATTCATTCAAAGTAGCAGGAAGGCACATAAACTGGCTTTAAAATGTCTAAAACCAGGTTAAACAGTCATTGCAAAATACTACCAATGTGCTGCTAAAGTGAAGCACTTTAAATTCTTTTGTGTGAATTACAACCTAGAAAGCAAGTTATCTTCCCAACCAGTTAAACGATCAGAAGATGACCATAAGAAATAGGATCAAAAGTAGGTCATTCGGCCCCTCAAATCTACTCTGCCATTTAATAGGATTGTAGCTGATCCAACATTCCTCAAATCCACTTTCCTGCCCTGTCCCCATTCCTTCTGATCCCACTACCCTATCTGAAAATCTACTTATCTCAGCCTTAAATATATAGGAGTCTGCCCCATAGCTCTGTGTAAAAAGGAACTCCAAAGTCTCTCAACACACTCAGAGAAGGAATTCCTCCTGATGGTAATCTTAAATTGGCGTCTCTTTATTCTGAGACTATGCCCTCTGGTCTTAGAATCTCCTGTAATTGGAAACAGCCTTAAGCATTTATCCTGTTGAGTTCCTCAAGAATCCTGCATGTTTTAACGAGATCACCTCTTATTATTCTAAATTCCAACAAGTAACCATTTAACCTTGATTCTGGGTAATTCAAGATGGAGGACAGGAAAAACTTCTGGCTATAAGAGCTGTTCCTTTTTTTGAGGTATTTTAGGTGTTGGAGGTGATTTCCTTGAATTCAAGGAGTAGCGATTACTGTTTTATATGCTGTTGCATTTTTTTGGAACTTTGGAGAAAAAAGTCAAAACAACAGCAGTTTTAAAAGGGAGAAGAGCAAACAAAGGAAGCACATGGTAAGGACAATGCAGGAGAGAGAGAGAACCTGCACAATTTCTGCCTTTGCTGTTTCATTTCATGTATCATTGGACATCAGAGTGCATCTGGGAAAATTAACAAACAGTGAAATTCACAACTAATCTTGGAGGAACTGTTGGGTGATGTTCACAGCACAGAATCAGATAAGTTAATTGTTGTTTTAAGTCTGTCCAAGAGAAAGGCTGCAGTAGTGATTATAGTGGATTCTTTCTTGATAATGTTTTTGGAGATAAGTTTCTTGATTAAACTTAAAATATAAGCCATAGCTATTAATTTAACCTGGGGCAGTGTTTGTAGAGGAATAAGATGGTGTTATTTTCTGGGTCTGTAGATTGTGAAGGAGCAAAAGTGACCTTTGCAGTGATATGTACTTCTTGTCAGATGTGGGAGTTTAAAGAGAGTTTAAGGGTTGCTGCGGATTATATCTGCCATAAATGCTGTTGGATGCAAATCTTATCAGATCGAGTGGATCGGTTGGAGGAATTTGCAACAGCAAAGTATGTGATGGATGGCAGTTATAGGAAGGGGCGAAAGTCTCAGATACAGTCACATAGATGGGTTAACTCCAGGAAGGGTAAGAGAGGTAGGCAGCTAGTGCAGCAGTCTTTTGTGGATATACCCATTTCAAACAGGTATGCTGCTTTGGAAAACGTTGGGGTGATGGATTCTCAAGGGAACATAGCACGAACAGCCAAGTTTCTGGTATTGAGACTGGTTCCAATGCAAAGAAAGATATGCCAGCTTCCAAGAGATCAATTGTGTTCAGGGATTCTGTAGTCTGAGGTACAGACGTTTTTGTGGCCAGCAGAGAAAAAGCAGAATGGTGTGTTGTTTCCCTGGTGCCAGGATCAAGATGTCTCACGGGGGAGAGGGGCCAACAGGAGGTCATTGCCCACACTGGAACCAATGATATAGGAAGGGAAAAGGTTGAGACTATGAAGGGAGATTATAGAGAGTCAGGCAGAAAGTTAAAAAGGAGGTCCTGAAGGGTAGTAATATCTGGATTACTCCCAGTGCTACAAACTACGGGCAGGAATAGGAGGATAGAGCAGATGAATGCATGGCTGAGGAGCTAGTGTATAAGAGAAGGATTTACATTTTTAAACCATTGGAATCTCTTCTGGGGTAGAAGTGACCTGTACAAGAAGGACGGATTACACCTAAATTGGAAGGGGATTAATATACTGGCAGGGAAATTTGCTAGAACTGCTCAGGAGGATTTAAACTAGTAAGGTGGGGGGTGGGGGGACCCAGGGAGATAGTGAGAAAAGAGATCGATCTGAGACAAGTACAGCTGAGAACAGAAGTGAGTCAAACAGTCAGGGCAGGCAGGGACAAGATAGGACTAATAAATTAAACTGCATTTATTTCAATGCAAGGGGCCTAACAGGGAAGGCAGATGAACTCAGGGCATGGTTACGAACATGGGACTGGGATATCATAGCAAATACGGAAACATGGCTCAGGGATGGACAGGACTGGCAGCTAAATGTTCCAGGATACAAATGCTACAGGAAGGATAGAAAGGGAGGCAAGAGAGGTGGGTGTGTGGTATTTTTGATAAGGGATAGCATTACAGCTGTGCTGAGGGAGGATATTCCCGGAAATACATCCAGGGAAGTTATTTGGATGGAACTGAGAAATAAGAAAGGGATGATCACCTTTATTGGGATTGTATTATAGACCCCCCCCCCCCCAATAGTCAGAGGGAAATTGAGAAACAAACTTCTAAGGAGATTCAGCTATCTGTAAGAATAATAGGGTAGTTACAATAGGGGATTTTAACTTTCCAAACATCAACTGGGACTGCCATAGTGTTAAAGGTTTAGATGGAGAGGAATTTTCTGATTCAGTATGTGGATGTACCTACTAGAGACGGTACAAAACATGACCTACTCTTGGGAAATAAGGCAGGGTAGGTGACTGAGATGTCAGTGTGGTAGCACTTTGGGGCCAGTGACCATAATTCTATTCGTTTTAAAATTGTGATGGAAAAGGACAGACCAGATCTAAAAACTGAAGTTCTAAATTGGGGAAAGGCCAATTTTGATGGTATTAGGCAAGAACTTTGGAAAGCTGATTGGAGGCAGATGTTCACAGGTAAAGGGACGGCTGGAAAATGGGAAGCCTTCAGAAATGAGATAACAAGAATCCAGAGAAAGTATATTCCTGTCAGGGTGAAAGGGAAGGTGGTAGGTATAGGGAATGCTAGATGACTAAAGAAGTTGAGGGTTTGGTTAAGAAAAAGAAGGAAGCATATGTCAGGTATAGACAGGATAGATCGAATGAATCCTTAGAGTATAAAGAAAGTAGGAGGGAAATCAGGAGGGCAAAACAGGGATATGAGATAACTTTGGCAAATAGAATTAAGGAGAATCCAAAGGGTTTTTACAAATATGTTAAGGACAAAAGGGTAACTAGGGAGAGAATAGAACCCCTCAAAGATCAGCAAGGTGGCCTTTGTGTGGAGCCACAGAAAATGTGGAAGATACTAAATGAATATTTTGCATCAGTACTTTCCGTGGAAAAGGATATGGAAGATATAGACTGTGGGGAAATAGAGGGTGACATCTTGCAAAATTTCCAGATTACAGAGGAGGACGTGCTGGATATCTTGAAATGGTTAAAAGTGGTTAAATCCCCAGGACCTGATCAGGTGTATCCTAGAACTCTGTGGGAAGCTAGAGAAGGGATTGCTGGGCCTCTTGCTGAGATATTCGAGTAAAAAGTGAGGTCTACAGATGCTGGAGATCAGAGCTGAAAATGTGTTGCTGGTTAAAGCACAGCAGCTGATGAAGGGCTCTGGCCCGAAACGTCGAATTTCCTGTTCCTTGGATGCTGCCTGACCTGCTGTGCTTTAACCAGCAACACATTTTCAGCTCTTGCTGAGATATTTGTATCATCGATAGTCACAGGTGAGGTGCCGGAAGACTGGAGCTTTAGGGTGAGAGGGGAAAGGTATGAGACCTAAGGGGCAACTTTTTCGCGCAGAGGGTGGTACATGTATGGAATGAGCTGCCAGAGGAAATGGTTGAGGCTGGTACAATTGCAATATTTAAGAGGCATTTGGAAGGGTATATGAATAGGAAGGGTTTGGAGGGATATGGGCCAGGTGCTGGCAGGTGGGACTAGATTGGGTTTGAATATCTGGTCGGTATGGACGGGTTGGCACGAAGGGTCTGTTCCCATGCTGTACATCTCTATGACTCTATGAACATAGATCTTCCTCGTTAAACCTGCCTGAACGGCCCCCAGTAATATTTTTTCCTTAAATAAGAGGACCAAAACTCACCAGCAACTTGTACAAGTAGTGTTAGACTTCCCTATTCATAAATTTCAACTCCCTTGAAATAGGGCCAACATTCCATTAGCTTTCCTAATCACTTGCTGCACTTAACCATCAGTCTATTCCTATTACAAAAGTCAGTGTTTTGAAAATTGACTTTTAGAAACTGGGTTGTAGAAGCACTTCTCAGATATGCATAAACAAACATCTCAGTACATAGACTAAGTAGAGATATACAGCACGAAACAGACCCTTTGGTCCAATTCATCCATGCCAACCAGATAGCCTAAAAAACTCTAGTTCCATTTGCCAGCATTTGGTCCATATACTTCTAAAACCTTCCTGTTCATATAGCCATCAAGATGCCTTTTAAATTTTGTAATTGTACCAACTTCTACCACTTCCTCTGGCAGCTCATTCCATACACGCACCACCCTCTGCATGAAAACATTTAGATTAGATTCCCTACAGTTTCGAAACAGGCCCTTTGGCCCAACAAGTCCACACCGACCCTCCGAAGAGTAACCCATCCAGACCCATTCCCCATATTCACCCCTGACTAAGGTCAATTTAGCATGACCAATTCACTTAACCTGCACATCTTTGGATTGTGGGAGGACACCCACGCAGACACAGGGAGAATGTGCAAACTCCACACAGACAGTCACCCAAGGCTGGAATCGAACCTGGGATCCTGGTGCTATGAGGCAGCAGTGCTAACCACTATACCACCGTGCTGCCCCTTAGATCCCTTTCAATTCTTTTCCCTCTCACCTTAAATCCATGCTCTCTATTTTTAGATTCCCTCACCCCTGGGAAAAGACCTTGGCTATTTATCCTGGCCATGTCTCTCATGATTTTATAAAGCTCTATAAGGTCACCCCTCAGCCTCCGATGCTCCAGGGAAAATAGCCACAGTCTATTCAGCCTCTTCCTAAAGCTCCAATCCTGACAACATCCTCATTAATCTTTTCTGGACTCTTCACAACATTCTTCCTATAGAAAGGAGACCAGAATTGCATGCAGCATACCAGTCATGGCCTAACCAATGTCCTGTGACAAAATAGCTTCTTGTCATGTGTTAGTAGAGCACATCTATGATAATTGGCTAAATTGTGATTGCTGATTGTTTTCACAATGTTTCAGTTGTACACTTCTACCATTCAATTACAATAAATTTCAAATGTAAATAATTTCTTTAAATCTGAGAGCAAAATGTATGGCACAATAATCATTAACTTTCAATACCTTTGTAAATTGTCATATCCATCCAACCGACACCCTCTTGCTGAAATCCATTCATGTCATCAGTAAATGGGTAGCCAGCTTGTTGCCCAGCTTCAAGGAAAGTTGTATGAAGAGGATGGTTTGTTTTTCCACGTGATACATGTAATAGTCCATTTCCTCCTCTATACCTGTCAGCTCCAAGCTCATGACATTGAGCCTTCCTAAAATAAGGAAGGCAGTGATCATAATCCCAACCAGTAGCACCTTGTCTTTCCCAACGATTATAATCCTCTGCATGTCCACGGATATAGACCATTGCATTCAATGAAGAGGATCCTCCCCAAACACGACCTCTGGGCCAATACATTACACGGTTATTCATATGTTTCTGAGCTACAGTATGATAATACCAGTTGTACTTGTCATCACACAGATTGTATATCAAAGCAGCTGGCATATGGATTTTCCACATTAGTCTCTTGCTGTTCCATATTGTATCTTTAGGTCCAGCTTCCAAAAGCAGCACCGAATTATCAGGATCTTCTGACAGACGATTGGCCAAGACACATCCTGCAGAACCTGCTCCCACTATTACATAGCTATATGTTTGTACCTTTGGTGCGCTGGTTTTGGTTGATACACTTAAGCTCCTATGTTGCTGGGATCTAGCAAACAAACTGTTTGACACATTCACTTTTGCGAACCCAATCAATCTGTGCATACTTCCTGCTGTCAGAACAGCATGTGTCAAAACAGTCCTGGAGATGTAGAACATAATTTCTGTCCTGCTTTTGTTGACTTGATGTGCTGGTCCAGGAGAACGAAAGCCTTTTTACTTACTGATACAAAGTTCAGTAAGTACTATGTACTGTTCAAAGTACTATAATTCTAATGCTCAGTGCCGTTGCTCCTCACGATCTATGGAGAAATTAAAACAGATATTTCTTGGCATTCACTGCAAATATCAACACAAAACACTTTAAAACTACAAAACAAGAATATACAATATTTTCTAATTAATTACTAAACAAAAGCCAATGTGTTTTAAAAGTCAGCAGTGAAAATATGATAGATTTAATGCAGCTTAATTTAAATAAATAAATAAAATATTTTATAGATACATGCACCCGCTCCAGTTGGCACATCCAATGAAACAGAAAAACAAACTTTAAGGTTGGACTACTGTCTGAACTATGCAATAGATAATTTCATGACGCTACCCAGAATTAACTGGTATAATGCTCTTTGGGAGATTTTTACCAGTAAGCAAAGGTCACTGCGTTAATGATACACTCCAGATACTCATTACTCCAAACAGTCAGAAATTTAATTTTACAGCAGTTGATACAAGACTAACTATGTATCACTGCATTATCTTCCTCCCCATATCAGATGAATTACTGTAATCACTGAAGTAAATAACTGGCTGTCCATACTGTTCACTCCTCAGCATTTCAGTAAATCATTAATTTTCAACTGTACAGTTCATTTTGAATTAAAGCAGAAATTATAATACTTTCAGTATTTGACTCCTTTTGTCTAGCTTTTGGCTTGCTTCTTTAAACTCCCTCTTTATCCAGCCATATCCACAAACTATCATTTGCTTCCCAGGGTCAACATCAATCCATGAGAAAAACAAAATAAGTTGCATTGATCATTTCATAAATCTGTTTCACAGATCTAACTTTCATGGAAATATGCTTTTCTCGCTCCAGTATTTCAAAATCTGAAGATGTTTCCATTTAATTTCTAATCCAAAATCTCATCTTTAAATGCTAACTGCTGGGGCATTCTGAAGGAAAATGTCATGGAAAATACACCAGATAGAACATGATATGAATAAGTCTTCTGAAATAGATGTTTTGTTACACATTTTAAACTGGTATGTGAATACAAAAAAAAGGGTAAAATATAAAGTAATTACAAAAGAAAAGCTGATCAGAAAAGATTTATTACACATTGAATAATTAGGATCTGGAATGCAATTTCAGGTCTGGGAATGTGCCCACAGACTCCCATAACTACCTGGACTACACCTCCTTCCACCCAGTATCCTGTATAAAGCTCCCAGTCACTGCCCATTTCAATTCCCCTTCCCATTCCCTCTCTAACATGACCATCCTCGGTTTCTTCCATTGCCACAGAAGATCAGACCACAAACTGGAGGAACAACATGTCATCGTCCGCATGCCCGAAACGTTGATTCTTCTGCTCCTCGGATGCTGCCTGACCTGCTGTTCTTTTCCAGCACTATACTCTCGACAGCTCAGAGGACTCGACATTCAGTTCTCCAATTTCAAATAACTTCCCTTCCTATCGCCCAACTCCCTTTCCAGCCCCTCCTTAGAAAGTCTATAGCCTGAAAACTTGTCCTTTAGACTAAATGTAATGTTGAATTATAGAACACAGTTGCTGCACACTAGAAAATAAGCTGACAGGCAGGGAGGGTTGATTAGATTAGATTAGTTACAGTGTGGAAACAGGCCCTTCAGCCCAACATGTCCACACCGACCCGCCGAAGTGCAACCCAACCAGACCCCATTCTCTCACATTTACCCCTTCACCTAAAACTACGGGCAATTTAGCATGGCCAATTCACCTAACCTGCACGTTTTTGGACTGTGGCAGGAAACCGGAACACCCGGTGGAAACCCATGCAGACACAGGGAGAATGTGCAAACTCCACACAGACAGTAGCCTGAGGCCGGAGTTGACACAAAAGGGGGAACCCAAGTTATGCAGAAGATAAAAACATGACAAAGGAAGCACATGGTGAGGACAGTTCATGAGAGAGAGAGAGGGTGAGAGAGAGAGAGCCTACAGAGTTACCGCCTTTGCTGTTTGAATTCATGTATCGCTGGACATCAGAGTGCATCTGGGAAAATTAACAAACAGTGAAATTCACAACTAATCTTGGAGGAACTGTTGGGCGAAGTTCACAGCACAGAATCAGATAAGTTAATTGTTGTTTTAAGTCTGTCCAAGAGAAAGGCTGCAGTAGTGATTATAGTGGATTGTTTCTTGATTATATGTTTTTGGAAATAAGTCTCTTGATTAAACTTAAAATATAAGTCATAGCTATTAATTTAACCTGGGGCAGTGTTTGTAGAGGAATAAGACAGTGTTATTTTCTGGGTCTGTAGATTGTGAAGGAGCAAAAGTGGCCTTTGCAGTGATATGTACTTCTTGTCAGATGTGGGAGTTTAAAGAGAGTTTAAGGGTTACTGCGGATTATATCTGTCATAAATGCTGTTGGATGCAAATCGTATCAGATTGAGTGGATCAGTTGGAGAGACAGATAGAAGCGATGAGGAATTTGCAACAGCAACAATATGTGATGGATGGCAGTTATAGGAAGGGGGGAGGGGTGTAAGTCTCAGATACAGTCACATAGATGTGTTAACTCCAGGAACAGTGAGAGAGGTCGACACCTAGGGCAGGAGTCTTTTGTGGATACACCCATTTTAACCAGGTATGCTGCTTTGGAAAATGTAGGGGGTGATGGATTCTCAGGGGAACGTAGCACGAACAGCCAAGTTTTTGGTATTGAGACTGGCTGTAATGCAAGAGATCGATTGTGTTCAGGGATTCTGTAGTCAGAGGTACAGACAGACGTTTCTGTGGCCATCAGAGAAAAAGCAGAATGGTGTATTGTTTCCCTGGCGCTAGGATCAAGGATGTCTCACAGTGGGTGCAGAATGTTCTCACGGGGGAGAGGGGCCAGCAGGTCATTGTCCATATTGGAACCAATCACATAGGAAGGGAAAAGGTTGAGACTCTGAAGGGAGATTACAAAGAGTCAGGCAGAAATTTAAAAAGGAGGTCCTCAAGAGTAGTAATATCTGGAATACTCCCAGTGCTATGAGCTAGTGAGGGCAGGAATAGGAGGATAGAGCAGATGAATGCATGAGGAGCTGGTGTATGGTAGAAGGATTCACATTTTTGGATCATTGGAATCTCTTTTGGGGTAGAAGTGACCTGTACAAGAAGGACGGATTGCACCTAAATTGGAAGGGGACTCATATACTAGCAGGGAAATTTGCTAGAACTGCTTGGGAGGATTTATACTAGTAAGGTGGGGGGGAACCCAGGGAGATAGTGAGGAAAGAGATCGATCTGAGACTGGTATAGTTGAGAAAAGAAGCAAACCAAACAGTCAGGGCAGGCAGGGACAAGGTAGGACTAATAAATTAAACTGCATTTATTTCAATGCAAGAGGCCTAACAGGGAAGGCAGATGAACTCAGGGCATGGTTACGAACATGGGACTGGGATATCACAGCAATTACAGAAACATGGCTCAGGGATGGGCAGGACTGGCAGCTTAATGTTCCTGGATACAAATGTTACAGGAAGGATAGAAAGGGAGGCAAGAGAGAAGGGGTAGTGGCATTTTTGATAAGGGACAGCATTACAGCTGTGCTGAGGGAGGAAATTCCCAGAAATACATCCAGGGAAGTTATTTGGGTGGAACTGAGAAATAAGAAAGGGATGATCACCTTATTGGGATTGTATTATAGACCCACCCAATAGTCAGAGGGAAATTGAGAAACAAACTTCTAAGGAGATTCAGCTATCTGTAAGAATAATAGGGTAGTTATGGTAAGGGATTTTAACTTTCCAAACATCGACTGGGACTGCCATAGAGTTAATGGAGAGGAATTTCTTAAGTGTGTACAAGACAATTTTCTCATTCAGTATGTGGATGTACCTACTAGAGAAGGTGCAAAACATGACCTACTCTTGGGGAAATAAGGCAGGGCAGGTGACTGAGATGTCAGTGTGGGAGCACTTTGAGGGCAGCGACCATAATTCTATTCGTCCTAAAATAGTGATGAAAAAGGATAGACCTGATCTAAAAGTTGAAGTCCTAGATTGGAGAAAGGCCAATTTTGATGGTATTAGGCAAGAACTTTTGAAAGCTGATTGGAGGCAGATGTTCGCGAGTTAAGGGACGGCTGGAAAATGGGAAGCCTTCAGAAATGAGATTACAAGAATCCAGAGAAACTATATTCCTATCAGAGTGAAAGGAAAGGCTAGTAGGTATAGGGAATGCTGGATGACTAAAGAAATTGAGGGTTTGGTTAAGAAAAAGAAGTAAGCATATATCAGGTATAGACAGGATAGATTAAGTGAATCCTTAGAAGATTAAAAAGAAAGTAGGAGTATACTTCAAAGGGAAATCAGGAGGGCAAAACGGGGACATGAGATAGCTTTGGCAAATAGAATTAAGGAGAATCTAAAGGGTTTTTATAAATATATAAAGGACAAAAGGGTAAGTAGGGAGAGAATAGGGTCCCTCAAAGATCAGCAAGGCGGCCTTTGTGTGGAGCCACAGAAAATTGGGGATATACTAAATGAATATTTTGCATCAGTATTTACTGTGGAAAAGGATATGGAAAATATAGACTGTGGGGAAATAGATGGTGACATCTTGCAAAATGTCCAGATTACAGAGGAGGAAGTGGTGGATGTCTTGAAATGGTTAAAAGTGGATAAATCCCCAGGACCTGATCAGGTGTACCTGAGAACTCTGTGGGAAGCTAGAGAAGGGATTGCTGGGCCTCTTGTTGAGATATTTGTATCATCGATAGTCACAGGTGAAGTGCCAGAAGACTGGAGGTTGGCAAACGTGATGCCACTGTTTAAGAAGGGCGGTAAAGACAAGCCAAGGAACTATAGACCGGTGAGCCTGACGTCGGCGGTGGGCAAGTTGTTGAAGGGAATCCTGAGGGACAGGATGTACATGTTTTTGGAAAGGCAAGGACTGATTCAGGATAGTCAACATGGCTTTGTGCGTGGGAAATCATGTCTCACAAACTTGATTGAGTTTTGTGAAGAAGTAACAAAGAGGACTGAAGAGGGCAGAGCAGTAGGTGTGATTTATATGGACTTCAGTAAGGTGTTCGACAAGGTTCCCCATGGGAGACTGATTAGCAAGGTTAGATCTCATGGAATACAGGGAGAACTAGCTATTTGGATACACAACTGGCTCAAAGGTAGAAGACAGAGGGTGATGGTGGAGGGTTGTTTTTCAGATTGGAGACCTGTGACCAGTGGAGTGCCACAAGGATCGGTGCTGGGCCCTCTACTTTTTGTCATTTACATAAATGATTTGGATGCGAGCATAAGAGGTACAGTTAGTAAGTTTGCAGATTACACTAAAATTGGAGGTGTAGTGGACAGCGAAGAGGGTTACCTCAGATTACAACAGGATCTGGACCAGATGGGCCAATGGGCTGAGAAGTGGCAGATGGAGTTTAATTCAGATAAATACGAGGTGATGCATTTTGGGAAAGCAAATCTTAGCAGGACTTATACACTTAAAGGTAAGGTCCTAAGGAGTATTGCTGAACAAAGAGACCTTGGAGCGCAGGTTCATAGCTCTTTGAAAATGGAGTCGCAGATAGATAGGTTAGTGAAGAAGACATTTGGTATGCTTTCCTTTATTGGTCAGAGTATTGAGTACATGAGTTGGGAGGTCATGTTGCGACTGTACAGGACATTGATTAGGTCACTGTTGGAATACTGTGTGCAATTCTGGTCTCCTTCCCATCGGAAAGATGTTGTGAAATCTGAAAGGGTTCAGAAAAGATTTACAAGAATGTTGCCAGGGTTGGAGGATCTGAGCTACAGGGAGACGCTGAACAGGCTGGGGCTGTTTTCCCTGGAGCGTCAGAGGCTGAGGGGTGACCTTATAGTGTTTTTCAAAATTATGAGGGGCATAGATAGGATAAATTGACAAGGTCTTTTTGGAGTCTTCTGTCTGAAGTCTTCTGGAGTCCAGAACTCAAGGGCATAGGTTTAGGATGAGAGGGGAAAGATATAAAAGAGACCTCAGGGGCAACGTTTTCACACAGAGGATGATACGTGTATGGAATGAGCTGCCAGAGGATGTGGTGGAGGCTGGTACAATTGCAACATTTAAGAGGCATTTGGATGGGTATATGAATAGGAAGGGTCTGGAGGAACATAGGCCGGGTGCTGGCAGGTGGGACTAGATTGGGTTGGGATGCCTGTTCGGCATGGATGGGTTGGACCGTACGGTCTGTTTCCATGCTGTACATCTCTATAACTCTGTGTTATCACGAAGTGATAACAGAATGCTCTAAGGCAATTAAGAACATTTGCCTTAACAGCAGCGAATCTGTGTAAATAAGACACTGAGTGATAACATTCATGGCTGTTCCCTTATGAAATTAACGACAGTGTTTCATTCTGACCTTGAAACGAAACTTGGTATCATCAAAAGCCTTGTAATTAATGGTCAGGTCCTATTAAAATTGATAGATTCTTATTACCCCTTGCAAGCTAGGCAGACACAGAGGGAAAAACATCTTTTCTGTTACAAGTCAGAGAGAGACCATTTTAGTGCTGGGACGGCCGAAGCCAGTAGAAAATTAACTCTTTATGCTTACTTGCTATGGATTGAATTTAGTTGCATTTTGAGACATTATGATGATTTTGAGTAGCCATTTCTGGTTATAAAATGCAAACTCTGTAAAAGGTAATATTGATGAAGCTTTAATTTACTTACTGTCTGTGAGGCAGACCTTGCAGCCAGCCCCACTGTCAATTCTAACTAATCAGATCTTATGTTTTATTCGAATTTAAATCACAATCCTAAAAAGAAAGCATGTATAATTCGAGACTAATGAATCACTTTAGATGCAACCTTATGGTAACATCTCAGCCTCAGGTACAGAATGATTTGGTGCTTAAAATAAAAAGCAGGAGTCTGCTCCTAGCGTAAAAATTATTTTAGGAGATTTCAGATGGCGGCGACCCAGCAAGTCTGAGTCTGCCTAAGACTCAGGCAAGTGGGGCACCCGCCTTTACCACACCTTTTTAATTCATTTAAACTAGCTTTTGCCCAGCATACTTAATCATTTTGCATCAAACTTGAACAGTTTGGTGTTGTTCTTAAAATGACTAAGGGCAAAAATTACTGAAGTTTGCAACAGGCAGGGACCCCTCCCCCACCCCCTCCAGCAGCAGCGGAGACATCCGCGACTGCCTTGGGGGACTTACCTGCGCAGGCGAGTCTGACCTCTGTGATCAACAAGCTGCAGGAGAGGATCGATGCCTTCATTGAAGAATCCAAGACCAGGTGGGAGTCGTTCTTGGTCGTGCTGCAGAAGCACAACCGAGAAATTGAAAAACTCGAACAATGCATCGGAGGGGCAGAGCAAAAGGCCGCAACCTCGGAAGCTGCTGCCGGGTTCTCGAGCAGTAAGTCCAGACCTTGAAAGAACACATCGATGACCTCAATAATCGAGGTCGTCAAAAAAATATTCAGTTGCTAGGCCTTCCCAAATGGGAAGAGGAAGGCCAGCTTGCAGTTTTTTTGGAGCTTGCCTGGATGATCATGGCTAGCCATTCGCTTAGGTGGTGCACCTGGAATTTGACATTGGGGAGTAATTCACCAATCAAAAGGAAGATGTCATCAAACCTCAAAAAAGAAAGGGTTGATATAGCTCTGTTACAGGGGACACATCTACTTGACAAAGAGCACTTAAAATTACAACAGGGTGGTTTTGACCAGGCCTTTTTCTCATCTTTTAGCTAAAAAAGCAGCGGAGTAGTCATTCTCATTCAGAAGAATATTCCTTTTAAAATCTTAAGCCAGATAAAAGATTAATCTGAGTAGTAAATGGAGAAGAATATGGGATTTTGAATCTTTATTGCCCACCGGCACACCCCTTCAACTTTGTAACAGAAGCATTCTCCAACTTGATGGCTTTTGGGACCTGCCATACAATAAGATTTTAATTGTATTATGGACTCAGAGACAGATAGGATACCCAAGAGTACTATGGGTATATTTCTTAGATCCAGACAATTGGCGGCTCTGAATAAGGAGCTAGGGCTAGTAGATGCGTGGAGATGTCTTCACCCCAGGGCAGAGACTTTACTTTCCACTCTAACCCACACAAGTGTCATACTAGAATTGATATGTTTTTTGCCCCCTCGACCCTTTTGAATTCCATATCGTCCTGCAAAATAGGTAATATAGCAATCTCTGATCGTGCCGCAGTATATATGGAAGTTAAGACTAGGGACGATGGGACATTGAGGTATGGATTCCTTCTTATTGAAGGATAGCAAATTTATAAAATATTTTTCTCAAGAATTCAAAACTTTTTTGGAAATTAATTCAAGTACAGCCAGTAACCCGTCGACGATGTGGGAAACTATTAAGGCTTATGCGCGAGGTTTGAACATCTCATATTCTGCGACCCAGAAAAGACAAAAGGAAGAACATCAGCACCTACTCAAGGCTCGCTTGAAGGCAGCTGAGATAGCGTATATTGATAGGCCCTCTATTATTAAGCTACAAAGGATCACAGCCCTTAGGACAGCCTTGAATATTGCACTTACCCAAACAGCAAAGAGGGAAATATTATGTGCAAAGCAATGACTATATGAATATGACGACAAGACTGGCAAATACCTAACATATCTTGCTAGGAAAAAAAAGGCTCCTCAAGCTATCACATCCATTAGGGAAAGTGCTGGTACTCTGACTTTTGATCATAAAAGGATCAATACAGCTTTTAGAAAGTTCTATTTTGAACTGTATAAATCTCAGGACTGTGAGGATAGAACTAAGAAGATGGAGTCCTTTTTTAAAAATTTGGCCTTTCCGGATTTAACCTCGGAGCAGGTGTCAATCCTGAATGCTCCCCTGGCAACCCAGGAAGTACTCGACACAATTAGACAGCTTCAGAGTGGCAAAGCATCTGGACCAGACGGACTCCAGGTTGAATTTTATAAAGAATTCATAGGGGAACTGGCTGGTCCACTTATAGACATGTAGAATCACTCACATAGTCAGGGCTGCCTCCCACCTTCGTTGAGAGAAGTAAATATTTCTCTCATTCTTAAAAAAGAAAAGGCCTCAGAAGATTGCTCATCATATAGACCAATATCCTTGCCAAACGTAGATTTTAAAATCCTTTCTAAAATGTTAGCATTAAAACTGGAGAGGGTCTTACCATATATCATAAAAGAGGACGAGACGAGGTTTATCAAGGGCCGTAGATCATCTAACAACATTAGAAGGGTCTTAAATATGATACAATAAGAAGACCACATTATCAGTCAACAGGAAAGAATACCGGGGATAGTTGTCTCCTTGGATGCAGAGAAGGCATTTGACCAGGTTGAATGGTCATATCTTTTTTACACACTGGAAAGATTTGGTGTTGGAGAGTTATTTTCTAAATGGGTCTCAATATTATACAATGACCCCAAAGCAGCCATGCTTACCAATGGTTTAGGTTCGGATAGCTTCAGCGTCGGTAGGGGCTGTTGTCAGGGATGTCCTCTCTCACCCTTATTATTCACGCTAATAATTGAACCACTAGTGGAAGCTATACGAACCTTCTCTAACATAGTGGCTCCAAGGGTTGGTTCGGGTAAACATAAAATCACTCTCTATGCAGATGATGTCCTCCTTTTCTTAAGTAATCCTTTGATATCTGTGCCCCGCTTAATTCAAGTAATTAATGTATTTAGTATGTTCTCAGGTTTTAAAATCAATTTTACGAAATCGGAGGCCATGCCGTTGGGTGGTCTCACTAGTACATCCAATTTATCGGACGGATCTTGGTTTCCCTTTCGGTGCTCACTGGAGGATTTTCTATACTTAGGCATTTTTATCACCACAGTATTTGGTCAGCTGTATAAAGCCAATTTTGTGCACCTACTAGAGAAAATAAGGCAGGACCTTCAACACTGGGGAGATCTCCCAATATCCTGGTTAGACAGAGTAGCTTGAGTTAAAATGAATATTCTGCCTCGTCTCTTATAGTCTATGAGAATGCTCCCTTTGGTGTTGCCGAGACTGGCGTAACGTAAACTACACGGCTGGCCTGGTTCCTTTATTTGGAATCATAGACGGCCCCTTATCAAATTAGAAAACCTGCAGCTTCCACAAGCAAGGGGAGGACTGGATTTTCCAGACTTTAGGAGATGTCAATTGATCTCTCTATTATGCTGTGTAGCTGATTGGATTTCTTGTAAACCACAATCAATTTGGTTAGACATTGAGACCTCCCAAGCAACGTGTCGCTTCATTAATCTTTTATTTTTAGATGAGAGCTATTATGGACTATTGTATAAATCTTATGGACTATTGTATAAATACAATTAAAGCCTGAAGAATAATGCGGCAAGATGAAGGTAACTTACAAAAAACCTCCTTATACTTCTACAGTGGGAGCATGGGGTTTTCAGCCAGGGCTGACAGAGGCTGCATTAAAACCTGGAGGTCCAGAGGTGTCACTTGCTTAGGGGAGCTGTTCAATGGGGAGCTTATGATGTCTTTTGAGCAGCTGCACCAGACGTTTGGACTGCCTAATGGAGACCTTTATCGGTATTCCCAAATACGAGATTATATACAGAAGAAGACCACATTATCAGACAGTCCCTGATAGGATAGGAAGAGAAGAATGCTATGAATTGATGTTAATCCATTTTGAGTACATACTTAATTATTTAATTATTATGTTATTTCTTACTAGTAATGTAAGATATCTTATTTTATACTTTGGTTGTTTGTAGGATAGATTAGTAGTTAGCTAAGTTTTTTTTCTCTCTTTTTTCTTTTGTTGTGTTTTGGTTTTTTTTATATATATATATATTTAATTGTATATTAGTGTTTATACTTGTTTGTATTACTTTGTAATACCTATAAAAAATTATTTTAAACCTAACATTGAAGACTTTCTGGCACAATGGGTCAGGAAGCCATTTTATGGTCAAAGTGTGCCCTCCTTGCTAAGAAGCCATTTTGTAAAACAATTGTATCTGATATGCAAGCTTTGCAAGGTTACCTTATGAACTCTTTAATTTGCTCAGACTGGTGCCTCTTTATGATTGGAACTTCTCACCTGCAGACGCCTAACTCAGCTAGATTTGTTTTTCCCACCTGATGAATGGCTCAGGGCCTGTAGGCAAAAGTGAGGACTGCAGATGCTGGAAACCAGAGTTTAGATTAGAGTGGTGCTGGAAAAGTACAGCAGGTCAGGCAGCATCCGAGGAGCAGGAAAATCGATGTTTCGGGCAAAAGCCCTTCATCAGGAATAGAAGCAGGAAGCCTCCAGGGTGGAGAGATAAATGGAGGAGTGTGGGCTGGAGAGAAAGGAGTGATCAGTCATGCGCATGCAGACCTGTCAACTAACTTCTCTTCCTTATGAATTAATGACTTTCACTGTTATCCTGTCTAATTAAGAACATGCAGTGTTTTTGAATAAAGGAAGCCACTTTGTGACAGTAAAGTAGCCTGCTGGGGGTCTTGAAGAGCTGACATCCTACTCTCCTGGGTTATTAGAATCTAGTTAGTTTAGCTTATAGGTATCAGTGTTATGTTGTAACAGTTATGATATTGGTAAATAAAGGAGATGACTAAAATTAAACTAAACTGTCTGTAAGAGATTTTTTATTCCAGACTACCAAAGAGAACGATCTCCGGGACAAACCAACAGTGGCTGACAGATTGAGTCCACGAAGGATTCCCTGGGCTATCTCAAATCGGTACTTTAACACTCCTCTCTTTCATTCCTCTGACTGATCCTTCCTTCCAGGTATCAACTGGATCCCATCAACCAAGCAGGCCATACCCTCTACCTGTGCACTACTTATCAGTACCTGACCACTCCGCCCCTCTTTCCACACAAAACCTTCATCCCAACCCTCTCACCTCCCCCCCCCCTTACCTGTACATCCCTTTACCCCCACCTCCAGTCCTGAAGAAGGGTTACACCCAAAACGTTGACTTCTCCACTTCCTGAGTCTGCCTGGCTTGCTGTGCTCTTCCAGTCTCCTGCGTGTCTTTGTAGAGTTTGAGACAGATTCAAGTCTGGAGAGCATAGATACTAATTTAAACAGAACAACATTCAGGGTAATGCAAAAAAGGCAGGAAAATAGCAGTAAATCAGAACGATCATTCAGGGAGCTAGGGTAAGGACACAGTCCTGTGAAATGTGTCCTTAGTATCCAGGGACTCGGACACAGTCAGTCCAGCAGGTCAAACACAGGGATTACAGGTATGTCAGTCAGGGCCATGTGGAGACATCCCTTCAGGTACTGGGCTGTGCTCATCAGTCTTGCCAAGTTAGTCTGGGGTAGGGTAGACCATGGTAAGTCCTGGGGTTTTGGGTATTCATGAGCAGGGTGGGTATTCCATAATCCTGGGAAAAGTGAGAAGCAGCACTGGACTGGGGTTCATTGAGGGAATGATCATCATGAAAGTGGCAATTCAAGGTAGACAGGTGGGATCTCATAGAACATAGCAGAAAATGGAAAGCTGCAAGGTGAGAAAGGTTTGCATAAGTTACAATCATTCTGGTCTCTTTATGGGGAGATGTATAGCCAACAGGGCATAGCAATTTGTAAAGTCATGAGTTCAGGGGGTAAAATGGGGACATTAACATTTAAGTAATGGGGATGAATGGAAATAGAGGAGGATAAAAGGTCAACAAGGACCAAGGGATAACAACACAAAAGAGAACATGAGGACAGAGAGATCATTCTGCAAGTCAATTATAAGGACGCAGCTGAAACTTTGCTATCTTCTTACCAAATACTATGACAAAATTGTTACCACCTCATACTGAGTAAGTTACCATTTTCTCTTTGGAGGCAGAGTATAGTTATTTGAATGTGAGGCTCTGCTAGGGGAGTTGTACTTATAATGCCACATAACTGGTATTAAATCAATTTTATAGAGAAGTAATTTATTTTGCAAAAATGAACATAGAAAATATTATGGCCTCAAGCAATCCTGATTATAAGATACCCTGCATGAAATGGACCCTTGGAGGATTCCTTGAGGCCTTTTTGGAAATTGACAACAGCAGCAAAAAAGACAGCAAATACAACATCGTTACCAAGGCCTTTGAGAACAGCAACCTTCAGTATCCACCCACCATACAGTCTCCAGAGGCAGGAGCCACAAGAAGAAAATTCCCTCAAGTAAATGGAGGAGAATAAACACACCCCAAATCTAACAGCCATCCTGTCATTTTTTGCAGGTCTGAGTGAAGTGGTGAATTACTTGCCACAGAATTCAGTCTCTGACCTGATCTTATATCCAATTCAAATCTGTTCAAGTTGTTGATAACACCCTTGATTGTCAAAAGGCCGTCGTTATCTTTCTGTCGTTGGTGACGACAATTGCCTGGCACTTAGGTGTGTAAATCTTACTTGCCATTTAATCAACCCAAGCCTGAATGTTATCCAGACTTCTATATGGATACAGACAGCTTAGGGTTTGACAAGTCACAAATGATTTTGAATGTAATGCAGTCATCAGCAAACATTCCTAACTCATGATGAAGGGTAGGTGGTAAAAATTGAAAAGATGTTGCAGGCCGTAGCACTTAAATCCTGTGAATTAATGGCTGGCCATGTTCACAAACACATTCAATTTTTTTAACTGATACTTAATTATGTGTTGCAATATAATTCCACAAAGGAAGGGGAATTTAAACAATCGCTCACCTCTTACACATTACCTTTGGCACTAAGCATGGCCTTGCATGAAATTTAACCAACATCCAGATGATCTTTCAGTAGTGTTTATTTTAAATTTTTAAAAAATCTTTAAAATACACTAACTGGATCTACATAGAAAGGGTATTGACAACAGTTCCAAAATAAGTACTCTTAGAATTTAAAATCTGATTGAAGATTTGTAGCTCGGGTATCCGTTGTTGTGGTTCTGCTCGCCGAGCTGGAAGTTTTTGCTGCAAACGTTTCGTTCCCTGGCTAGGGAACATCATCAGTGCTGTTGGAGCCTCGTGTGAAGCGCTGCTTTGATGTTTCTTCCGGTATTTATATTGGTTTGTTCTTGCCGCTTCCGGGTGTCAGTTTCAGCTGCAGTGATTTGTATGTGGGGTCCAGGTCGATGTGTCTGTTGATGGATGTTCTTGCCGTTTCCGGGTGTCAGTTTCAGCTGTAGTGGTTTGTATATGGTGTCCAGGTCAATGTGTCTGTTGATGGAGTTTGGGGATGAATGCCATGCTTCTAGGAATTCCCTGGCTGTTCTCTGTCTGGCTTGTCCTATGATAGTGGTGTTTTCCCAGTCAAACTCATGTTGCTGGTTGTCTGAGTGTATGGCTACTAGGGATAGCTGGTCGTGTCGTTTTGTGGCTAGCTGATGTTCATGGATGCGGATTGTTAGCTGTCTTCCTGTTTGTCCTATATAGTGTTTTGTGCAGTCCTTGCATGGTATTTTGTAAACTACGTTAGTTTGGCTCATGCTGGGTATTGGGTCCTTTGTTCTAGTGAGTTGTTGTCTGAGCGTGGATGTTGGCTTGTGTGCTGTTATGAGTCCTAAGGGTCGCAGTAGTCTGGCTGTCAGTTCTGAGACGCTCCTGACGTATGGTAGAGTGGCTAGTCCTTTTGGTTGTGGCACAACCTTCTCAGAACTGACAGCCAGACTACTGCGACCCTTAGGACTCATAACAGCACACAAGCCAACATCCACGCTCAGACAACAACTCACTAGAACAAAGGACCCAATACCCAGCATGAGCCAAACTAATGTAGTTTACAAAATACCATGCAAGGACTGCACAAAACACTATATAGGACAAACAGGAAGACAGCTAACAATCCGCATCCATGAACATCAGATAGCCACAAAACGACACGACCAGCTATCCCTAGTAGCCATACACTCAGACAACCAGCAACATGAATTTGACTGGGAAAACACCACTATCATAGGACAAGCCAGACAGAGAACAGCCAGGGAATTCCTAGAAGCATGGCATTCATCCCCAAACTCCACCAACAGACACATTGACCTGGACACCATATACAAACCACTACAGCTGAAACTGACACCCGGAAACGGCAAGAACATCCATCAACAGACACATCGACCTGGACCCCACATACAAATCACTGCAGCTGAAACTGACACCCGGAAGCGGCAAGAACAAACCAATATAAATACCGGAAGAAACATCAAAGCAGCACTGAAGATGTTCCCTAGCCAGGGAACGAAACGTTTGCAGCAAAAACTTCCAGCTCGGCGAGCAGAACCACAACAACTCTTAGAATTATTATGGTGCAGACAGGGATCTGGAATTGTTTGTAGTTGGGGTTGTCTAAAGGACAGCAGTGGTCCAACGAAAGAAGCTACATCACCAGATATAGCCATGGGGGTGGAGATAGTGGCCTGGGTCAGTGCTGAGTTCCAGATTAAGTGAAATGCCTGAAGAAGATGAATGATCTTCTGTGCACCAGAATGGTATGTGTCACATTTTCTCCCTGTTCCCTCACTCACGGGGGCACCACTCCTCACTCTTAATTCTGCCAATGCACACATCTCTCACCAAGCACACCACACAAAGATGTTATTCAGCCTAGCATGTTTGCACCAGCTGAATAAACGAGACATCCATTCTAATCACACTTACTGGCAGCTGAGTTTGGGCCTTGCAGCTTATAGTGTTTCAGGGACAGATCCAAGTTCCTTTAAAAAAAGCATGGGATTTCCACCTTAACCGCCAGTAGAAACCATTTTTCATTAGCAAATACAACCACCAGACCATTACACTTTGTTTTCTGTCAATTTTGAATCCAACCCACCCCCACCCTTGTATCCCTTGGATTTAATTTTTCAGCTGGGGATATGTAATGGAACAATTGAATGTAGCTTTAGCTTCTTCAAATGGAATTATTTTTCTCACTGTTAAAATATTGATAGCAATCTTGCTTTTTCCTCTCTATTAGAAATGCTGGAAGCCTTTGCTTTGTCAATCATATCAAGGTTCCTTAGCACCTGGTACTTATCCACAGCAAAAACCTTCTTGTTTTCTAACTCTTCCACAAGAAATCCCATATTCTTTACTGCTCGTCTTCTATTTTTAACAGCAAACTATATTCAGAAACGGATGCTTATGAGCTAAATGCCACAAGTATTTACATTTGTTTTTTTATATATGGAGAAACAGCACCTCAACATCCAAAACAAAGCAGAAAATTCAAATAATTACTTCTCCAATTCAAAGCAGGTTAGTCTGTCTTTTACATACATTTTGATGTACCTTTCTTCAAATGAGATTCATACCTGATTGCTTGTTTTGAAAGGGTAAATTGACTTGGGAGGAGAGGGTTGGCCCTACAATTCTCAAACACAACTTCGGACTGAAATCAAGAGATAGCTCTTCATTCAGAGGGCAATGAATCTTTGGAGTTCTCTACTCAAGACATTCATGAATAAGGTCATAGAGATGTACAGACCCTTTGGTCCAACCCATCCATGCTGACCAGATATCCCAACCCAATCTAGTCCCACCTGCCAGCACCCGACCCACAGCCCTCCAAACCCTTCCTATTCATATACTCATCGAAATGCCTCTTAAATTTTGCAATTGTACCAGCCTCCACCACATCCTCTGGCAGCTCATTCCATACATGTACCACACTCTGCATGAAAACATTGCCCTTGAGGTCTCTTTTATATCTGTCCCCTCTCACCCTAAATCTATGCCCTCTAGTTCTGGACTTCCAGACCCCAGGAAAAAGACTTTGTCTATTTATCCTATCCATGCCACTCATAATTTTGAAAAAACTCTATAAGGTCTCCCCTCAGCCTCCGATGCTCCAGGGAAAACAACCCCAGCCTGTTCAGCCACTCGCTGTAGCTCAGATCCTCCAACCCTGGCAACATCCTTAAAAATCTTTTCTGAACCCTTTCAAGTTTCACAACATTTTTCTAATGGGAAGGAGACCAGAATTGCACGCAATATTCCAACAGTGGCCTAAACAATGTCCTGTACAGCCGCAACATGACCTCCCAACTCCTGTACTCAATACTCTGACCAATAAAGGAAAGCATACCAAACGCCTTCTTCACTAACATATCAATCTGCGACTCCATTTTCAAGGAGCTACGAACATGCACTCCAAGGTCTCTTTGTTCAGCAACACTCCCTAGGACCTTACCATTAAGTGTATAAGTCCTGCTAAGATTTGCTTTCCCAAAATGCATCACCTCACATTTATCTGAATTAAACTCCATCTGCCACTTCTCAGCCCATTGGCCCATCTGGTCCAGATCCTGTTGTAATCTGAGGTCCACTACACCTCCAATTTTGGTGTCATCTGCAAACTTACTAACTGTACCTCTTATCCAAATCATTTATGTGAATGACAAAACGTAGAGGGCCCATCACCGATCCTTGTGGCACCCCACTGGTCACAGGCCTCCAGTCTGAAAAACAACCTTCCACCACCACCCTCTGTCTTCTACCTTTGAGCCAGTTGTGTATCCAAATGGCTAGTTCTCCCTGTATTCCATGAGATCTAACCTTGCCCCTCAGTCTCCCATGGGGAAACTTGTCAAACGCCTTACTGAAGTCCATAGATCACATCTACCGCTCTGCCCTCATCAATCTTCTTTGTTACTTCTTCAAAAAAAATTCAATCAAGTTTGTGAGACATGATTTCACACGCACAAAGTCATGTTGACTATCCTGAATCAGTCCTTGCCTTTCCAAATACATATACATCCTGTCCCTCAGGATTCCCTCCAACAACTTGCCCACCACCGAGGTCAGGCTCACCGGCCTATAGTTCCCTGGCTTGTCTTTACCGCCCTTCTTAAACAGTGGCACCACGTGTGTCAACCTCCAGTCTTCCAGCACCTCACCTGTGACTATCGATGATACAAATATCTCAGCAAGAGGCCCAGCAATCCCTTCTCTAGCTTCCCGCAGAGTTCTCAGGTACACCTGATCAAGTCTTGGGGATTTATCCACCTTTCACTGTTTCAAGACATCCAGCACTTCCTCCTCTGTAATCTGGACATTTTGCAAGATGTCACCATCTATTTCCCCACAGTCTATATCTTCCATATCCTTTTCCACAGTAAATATTGATGCAAAATATTCATTTAGTATCTCCCCCACTTCCTGTGACTCCACACAAAGGCCACCTTGCTGATCTTTGGGGGGGGCCCTATTCTCTCCCTAGTTACCCTTTTGTCCTTAATACATTTGTAAAACCCCTTTGGATTCTCCTTAATTCTATTTGCCAAAGCTATCTCATGTCCTCATTTTGCCCTCCTGATTTCCCTCCTACTTTCTTTATACTTTTCTAAGGATTAACTCAATCTATCCTGTCTATACCCGACGTATGCTTCCTTTTTTTTACCAAACCCTCAACTTCTTTAGTCATCCAGCATTCCCTATACCTACCAGTCTTCCCTTTCACCCTGACAGGAATATACTTTCTCTGGATTCTTGTTACCTCATTTCTGAAGGATTCCCATTTTCCAGCCGTCCCTTTACCTGCAAACATCTGCCTCCAATCAGCTTTCGAAAGTTCTTGCCTAATACCGTCAAAGTTGGCCTTCACCAATTTAGTACTTCAACTTTTAGATCTGGTCTATCCTTTTCCATCACTATTTTAGAACGAATAGAATTATGGTCGCTGGCCCCAAAGTGCTCCCACACTGACACCTTAGTCACCTGCCCTGCCTTATTTTCCAAACTAGGTCAGGTTTTGCACCTTCTCTAGTTGGTGCATCCACATACTGAATCAGAAAATTGTCTTGTACACACTTAAGAAATTCCTCACCATCTAAACCTTTAACACTATGGCAGTCCTAGTTGATGTTTGGAAAGTTAAAATCCCTTACCATAACTGCCTTATTATTCTTACAGATAGCTGAGATCTCCTGACAAGTTTGTTTCTCAATTTCCCTCTGACTATTGGGGGTCTATAATACAATCCCAATAAGGTCATCATCCCTTTCTTATTTCTCAGTTCCACCCAAATACCTTCCCTGGATGTATTTCCAGGAATATCCTCCCTCCACACTGCTGTAATGCTATCCCTTCTCTCATACACCAGCTCCTCAGCCATGCATTCATCTGCTCTATCCTCCTATTCCTGCCCTCAGTAGTTTGTAGCACTAGGAGTAATCCAGATATTACTACCCTTGAGGACCTCCTTTTTAACTTTCTGCCTGACTCTATATGATCTCCCTTCATAGTCTCAACCTTTTCCCTTCCTATATCATTGGTTCCAATGTGGACAATGACCTCCTGTTGGCCCCTCTCCGCCGTGAGAACATTCTGCACCCTCTCTGAGACATCCTTGATCCTGGCACCAGGGAAACAACACACAATTCTGTTTTTTTCTCTGATGGCCACAGAAACGTCTGTTTGTACCTCTGACTACAGAATCCCCGAACACAATTGATCTCTTGGAAGCCGACGTACCCCTCGTTGCATTACAGCCAGTCTCAATACCAGAAACTTGGCTGTTCGTGCAACGTTCCCTGAGAATCCATCACCCCCTACATTTTCCAAAACAGCATACCTGTTTGAAATGGGTATATCCACAAAAGACTACTGCATTAGCTGCCTACCTCTCTTACCCTTCCTGGAGTTAACCCATCTGTGTGACTGTATCTGAGACTTTCGCCCCTTCCTATAACTGCCATCCATCACATACTATTGCTGTTGCAAATTCCTCATCGCTTCTATCTGTCTCTCCAACTAATCCACTCGATCTGATAAGATTCACATCCAACAGCATTTATGGCAGATATAATCCGCAGCACCCCTTAAACTCTCTTTAAACTCCCACATCTGACAAGAAGTACATATCACTGCAAAGGCCACTTTTGCTCCTTCACAATCTACAGACCCAGAAAATAACACTGTCTTATTCCTCTACAAACACTGCCCCAGGTTAAATTAATAGCTATGACTTATATTTTAAGATTAATCAAGAGACTTATCTCCAAAAACAGAGAAATCAAGAAAGAATCCACTATACTCACTACTGTAGCCTTTTTCTTGGACAGACTTAAAACAACAATTAACTTATCTGATTCTGTGCTGTGAAATTCGCCCAACAGTTCCTCCAAGATTAGTTGTGAATTTCACTGTTTGTTAATTTTCCCAGATGCACTCCGATGTCCAGCGATACACGAATTCAAACAGCAAAGGCGGTAACTGTGCAGGTTCTCTCTCTTGCTCAATTATTCTATATTTTCAATATGGAAGTCAACAGAATTTTGAATACCAGAGTGCAAATGATGGATTTGAGGTAGAAGATCAGTCCTAACTATATTAAATGAAAGTGCAGGTTTGAAAGGGCAACTGACCAGCTCCTGCTCATATTTCGCATGAAAAGAGATTAAGCAGAATGGCCTATACTCTATAGAAAAAATGAGAAATGTTCCTAGTGAACCAAATAAGGTTTTTGGAAAGGATTTGACAAAATAGATTGCAAGACTGTTTCTCTTGACTGGAGAGTCCAGAACCGGGAAGCTCAGAATTAGAATGAGGAATGTCCTACTGAGATATGGAGATATTTCTTCAATGGAAAGGCTGTGAATTTTAAGAAATTTCCACATGAGAGCTGTGGATGCTCAGTCACTCAGTAAACTTAGGATTAAGACCAATTATATTTGGTTTCTAAGGGAATCAAAGACTATATGGATCAGGCAGGGGAAACTGAGGTCAATGATCAGCCATGATTTTACTAAATTGCAAAACAGGCTTGAGAACTCAGATGGCTGACTACCATTCTTAATTCTTCTGTTTTTATCTGATATGCTGGGATTTCATTTTTGCCTATCAATTATCCAATCCTTGCTTGGCTTCGCAAAATCTTATTTCCTGTAACAGTTGCATGTAACAGCTACAACAGCATTCTACTTGAAGGTTTGTCTATTCGATCTCTGCTTCAGCTTGAAACAGACAGGACTATGATTCCATATTGTTTTAGACAGCAATAGTTGGTTTCTGTGCAAGTGCTTATTCCTGGTTACATAAAATGTGCCATGACAGTGCATCATGTACAAGTAACATTGTTGTAGAATGTCTGTTTTTACAATGAAATTGTTTTTTTTACATCAAATAATTTCTCTTCTTCATAGGAGTTAAGAGGGATAAAAGAATTTTGCTGTTTCATTAGCATTTATTAGAGTATTTAGATGATCTGACGTTCGTGAACAAATTGAGAGTAATTAACTCTAATACATATGAAGCGACAAATTTATTTTCAAGTGTTGCTTTAACTTTCAGCAGATACCCAAATTAAAGTAATTTGATTCACTGTCTGAGCTAATACAAGTATGGTTAGTACACAATGCTTGCAGTCACCTGTGAGAAAGGAAAGGGAGGGATAGAACAATTGAAAGGGGAAGGAAGTTTGAAACATGACCTCAAATGAATAGGAAAATTGAAAAGGTGTATTATAGGCAGTTCCTCTGCAATGGCCCATTTTCCATTTTCACTGAAAGCTATTTCCTTCATTTTACTATTTCTGCATCTCATTTGACACTGAATTCACCCACTCAAATTTACAATACTTGTTCAGAAAACAAATGGTTCATTTCAGATTATTTCAACCTGATGGAATAAAAAAATCACACAACTGCTTGCCCTAGATTGCAGTCCAAAATATTGTCAACATTAAAAAAAGACATGAGCAAGTCTAACTTAACATGCGGCACTGCTTACTGCTCTTCCACTTCAACAATGGGCAATTCATGGTGCAAACAGTTCTCTCTTGCTAAAAGTGAGTCAGTGTTTTCTAACATTTAATATGCCAAGCAGTATTAACAGTGACACAAATTCTAGAAAAAGGGACAGTTCTGGAAACTAGATGCACTTAGAAGGTGAGCCACAATCTGGCAGTATTTTGGCTTTGCAGGGGCTTGAAGACTTTTGAAAGGAGCTCAGATTTTGAGAAAGTCAGCAGGGACCACACAGCTCAAGACAGGGGTTTGGCAAATGTCAGAATGTGAAGCCTGACAGGTTTGAATGATTTAGTAGATAAGGGGGTGCCTAAAACCCAACCTGTCACTGACCCCTTTAAAAGCCCCTCAATTCTAAACAAGCATATTCGTTACCTATCAACTCCTTTCCCCAACCGATCCACAACTTTTTGTGTTCTCAATTGTCTCAATTTCTCCATTGTCAGCCATCTGGGCCATTATGTTGCAGCCTTTAAGCATTTAAACCTACTCAATTTGTTCCTTAAAATTAGTGGATGGACACTCTCACAGTACTCCGAGTTTGGGAGAAGATTTGTAGCTCGGGTGTTGTTGTGGTTCTGTTCGCCGAGCTGGGAATTTGTGTTGCAGACGTTTCGTCCCCTGTTTAGGTGACATCCTCAGTGCTTGGGAGCCTCCTGTGAAGCGCTTCTGTGATGTTTCCTCCGGCATTTATAGTGATTTGTACCTGCCGCTTCCGGTTGTCAGTTCCAACTGTCCGCTGCAGTAGCCAGTACATTGGGTCCAGGTCAATGTGCTTATTGATTGAATCTGTGGATGAATGCCATGCCTCTAGGAATTCCCTGACTGTTCTCTGTTTGGCTTGTCCTATAATAGTAGTGATGTCCCAGTCGAACTCATGTTGCTTGTCATCTGGCTACTAAGGATAGCTGGTCGTGTCGTTTCGTGGCTAGTTGGTGTTCATGGATGCGGACCGTTAGCTGTCTTCCTGTTTGTCCTATGTAGTGTTTTGTGCAGTCCTTACATGGGATTTTGCAGCCTTCAAACATTTCTGGCATTTTTATTCATCCATAGCAGAAGTCAACAATAAGCAAACAAACACATGCTGCATTTGCCTTTCAGAACAAAATGGTCACTTGCCTTCTGAGCACCACAGATTTACAATCAATGAGTGATCACTACACTGGGCTCTCATCTACCAAAACTGGTGTCAATTATGTCCTGTCTGGCTTGTTGTGCTCAGTCATGCAGAAGGTGACATTCCAACTGCTCCATGTCTTCATCTTCCACCTGTCTCTCTCCCAGCTCTTTAACATCTATCGCATCCCTCATTGCCTGCTTCAGTTGTCTGTTATACCACAGAACACTCTACCTGTAATGTCCTTCAAGGCTTCACCCAAGACCAATCCAGTCATACCTCATCTTCATGAAGCTATCCCATTCTTCACCATTGCTTTAGGTTTGAATGGGCTTCATTAAATTGATTAGGAGAAAGTGAGGACTGCAGATGCTGGAGATCAGAACTTAAAAATGTGTTGCTGGAAAAGCGCAGCAGGCCAGGCAGCATCAAAGGAACAGGAGAATCGACGTATTGGGCATAAGCCCTTCTTCAGGATTCCTGATAAAGGGCTTATGCCCAAAACGTCGATTCTCCTGTTCCTTTGATGCTGCCTGACCTGCTGTGCTTTTCCAGCAACACATTTTTAAGCTTCATTAAATTGATGCTTAGCTTCAATCAGGAGTTGTGTAATGGAACCATCAGCCATGTTTGCAGAAAGCAGCCTTTGCCTCCCAGTAACCATCTTTATGCAAGGCATCCAGCCCAATGTTTTGTTCATTAACTACACTGAGAAGCCTCTATCTTTCCATCTTTTTATCTTGCCAAGCTTCCTCTTGGCAATTACAGTCATGTTAATTATCAATTCCCTTATCTTTCTAGACTTTGTGCAGTTTTCCAAAGAAAGGGTTGTTGCTGTGTTTACAGGACAGTTCATGATTACCAGCCAAAATTGGAGTCCTGTAAAGCAGATCTCAGCACCACATCTTAAGAAGGATATATTGATCTTGGAGGGAGTATAATTTAGGTTTACAAAAATGATACCCAGTCTTCAGGGGCTAGGTTTTGAAGAGACAGCCATATTCCTGATGAAGGGCTTTTGCCCGAAACGTCAATTTTGCTGCTCCTTGGATGCTGCCTGAACTGCTGTACTCTGCCAGCACCACTAATCCAGAAATATACAAATTAAGCCGATTTTCTCTAGAATTTAAAAGGTTGAGAGGTGATCTGATCAAAGTCTTCAAGGTATTAACAGGGTAGATAAAGATAAACTATTTCCACTGTTCAGAGATTTCAGAATGAGGGGGCATAGGCTAAAAATTAGAGCCAGACTTTTCAGGAAAGATGTTAGGAAGCTCTTCTACAGAAAAAGGGTGGTAGAGGTTCGGAAATCTCCTCCACAAATGGCAGTTGACACTAGATTAATTGTTAAGTTTAAATCTGAGATATGTAATGTTTTGTTAAGCTAGTTTATTAAGAGATATGGGCCAAAGGCAGCTACATGGTGGTGGGCCACAGATTAGCTATGATCTCACTAATGACCTTTCCCTACTCCTAAAAAATAGTGGCTTCTCTTATTTAAGAAACTTGACAGTCTTCTAAATATGACCTTATTTCTAAAGCAATACTATTTTTAAATCCTTCCATTAAACAACCTTCCGTCTCTTCCTCAGATTTCTGAACTTTTGCCCATAAAGTTCAGGAACTAATGCAAGTGCATTAGGCCCAGGCAGCTTTCACAGTTTTATAATCTGCAAACTATTCATTCAAAAGGATTGACTGCCTGCCAAAGGACTCCAATAAAAACATTCAATTTACTCATAGCCACTGCAGCTTTATATGAATTTTCTTAAACGATACAAAACACATTTCAATTTCTTCCTCACAAAATGAATTTAGGTACTAAGTGCATATTCCTTGCCAATTCAGAGCTAGGAGTTAAAGCTGACCCATCATTAAAATACTAGATGGTGGCAGAGTAAGACACTCCAACCAGAGGTCCTCTGTTCCACTCATTCTTTACTTTTCCTCTGCTTTTCTGCGTTTGTTTAAAAAATTCAACTACTGACTTACCCAAAGGGGAATGGAGGAGGCAACTGCAGACCGGAGTCCACCACCAGTGAGTCCACAGAGTGGAGGCCGGTGCAGGGAAGCAGTCCCGGAGTGGAGGCCAGCACAGGGAATGAGGCCCAGAGAAATCTTACCTTGCAGCAGCTGAGTGAGTCCACAGCGGACTGGAGGCTTGGAGCAGAGACAGTTGTTGGACTGGGGTCTGACGTGGGCAGCCAGACCATGTGTGGAAACCCCTACGCTATGCTACTGTAATGTAATGTTTATTTGTAATTTGCTTGTCTGACTATAATGTCTATCCTTTTAACATATATTTTTTAACTTCTACTATGAATCACTGTAAAGTAATGCAACTACTTTTTTTATTCTTCTTTTCGTATCTAAGATTTGTACCAAGGTACTAAGTTGGCACCGTAAGAGGTGATATTGTAAACTTTTCAATGTACTCCTGTACTTTAGTACACGTGACAATAAAGGAAAATCTATTTCTAATTCATTAAATTGCCGAAAACAAAGAAATACAAATAGTGGAAATCTAAAATAAAAATAAAAATTGCTGGAGAAACACAGTAGCATCTGTAGAAAGAAAGCAGAGTTAACTTTTCAAGTCCAATGACCCTTTTTCGAAACTGATAGTAGCTAAGAAAAGATGTTTGCTGAAGACCAGGAGTCAAGTGGGGGGAGAGGGTGAAATTTGCCTGATTCTCCGTGTTCATGTAATCATAGACTTTTACTGATCATTTCAATTAAATTATCTGGCTTCCTTCTATCTGTGCAATTTAAGACTGTCCCTATCTAATTTTT
Source organism: Hemiscyllium ocellatum (assembly GCF_020745735.1). Classification (NCBI taxonomy): domain Eukaryota; kingdom Metazoa; phylum Chordata; class Chondrichthyes; order Orectolobiformes; family Hemiscylliidae; genus Hemiscyllium; species Hemiscyllium ocellatum. The sequence goes on from NC_083414.1 coordinate 31,961,922, forward strand.
CCTTTTCTCTATAAAACTCAATTTCTACTCTTTCATTTCTAGTTCTTTTTAAACTCACCATGTCTCATTTGCAATTTAATCCTAATAAACCTATGATTTTTAAAAATTATTTCTTCTTTCCTCAAGGTTCAGATATTGAGTCATTACTACAGTTACTTTCTTCTTCTGAATACCCAGTTTAAATGAGGTAGTTTGAGGTAGTTTGGGCTGAGGTTAGAAATAGGAAAGGTGAGGTCACCCTGTTAGGTGTTTTCTACAGGCCTCCTAATAGTCCGAGAGAAGTAGAGGATAGTATTGCGAGGATGATTCAGGAGAAGAGTGAAAGTAGCAGGGTGGTTGTTATGGGGGACTTTAAACTTCCCAGATATTGACTGGGAAAGCTATAGCTCGAGGTCGTTAGATGGGTTGGTGTTTGTCCAATGTGTGCAGGAGGGTTTCCTGACACAATATGTAGACAGGCCAACAAGAGGTGAGGCTATACTGGATTTGGTTCTAGGTAATGAACCAGGCCAGGTGTTAGACTTGGAGGTAGGTGAGCACTTCGGGGACAGTGACCACAACTCGGTGACTTTTACTTTAGTGATGGAGAGGGATAAGTGTGCACTGCAGGGCAAGAGTTATAGCTGGGGGCAGGGAAATTATGATGCGGTGAGGCATGACTTAGGATGTGTGGATTGGAAAAACAGGCTTTAAGAGAAGAATACTAATGATATGTGGAGATTGTTCAAGGAACAGCTACTGAGTGTCCTTGATAAGTATGTACCAGTCAGGCATGGAGTTAAGGGTCTTGTGAAGGAGCCGTGGTTTAATAAGGAATTGGAATCCCTTGTGAAAGGGAAGAAGGTGGCATATGTAAAGATGAGGTGTGAAGGTTCAGTTGGGGCGATTGAGAGTTATAAGGTAGCCAGGAAGGATCTGAAGAGAGAGCTAAGAGCAGCGAGAAGGGGACATGAAAAGTCCTTAGCTGGTAGGATTAGGGAAAATCCAAAGGCTTTCTATAGGTATGTCAGGAATAAAAGGATGACTAGGGTAGGTATCGGTCCAGTCAAGGATAGTAGTGGAAAGTTGTGCGTGGAGGCGGAGGAGATTGGAGAGACACTAAATCAATACTTTTCGTCAGTATTCACTCAGGAACAGGACACTGTTGCTGGTGTGAATATTGAGTCACAAGTGATTAGAATGGATGGCATTGAAGTATGTAGGGAAGAGGTTTTGGGAATACTGGAAAGGATGAAAATAGATAAGTCTCCTGGGCCTGATGGCATTTATCCTAGGATCCTCTGGGAAGCTAGGGAAGAGATAGCAGAGCCATTGGCCTGGATTTTTATGTTGTCATTGTCAACGGGAATAGTACCAGAAGACTGGAGGATGGCGAATGTGGTCCCCTTGTTCAAGAAGGGGAGTAGGGATAGCCCGAGTAACTATAGGCCAGTGAGTCTGACTTCTGTGGTGGGCAAAGTCTTAGAGAGAATTGTAAGGGATAAGATTTATGAACATCTGGATAGGAATAACGTGATCAAGGATAGTCAGCATGGTTTTGTGAAGGGCAGGTCGTGCCTCACAAACCTTATTGAGTTCTTTGAGCAGGTGACTAAGGAGGTGGACGAGGGTAAAGCAGTAGATGTTGTGTATATGGATTTTAGTAAGGTGTTCGATAAGGTACCCCATGGTAGGCTAATGCAAAAACTACGGAGGTATGGCATTGAGGGTGCATTAGAGGTTTGGATTAGAAATTGGCTGGCTGGAAGGAGACAGAGGGTAGTAGTTGATGGTATAGGTTCATCTTGGAGTGCAGTTACTAGCGGTGTACCTCAAGGATCTGTTTTGGGACCATTGCTTTTTGTTATCTTTATAAATGATCTAGAGGAGGGGCTTGAAAGCTGGGTGAGTAAGTTTGCGGATGACACAAAAGTCGGTGGAGTTGTGGATAGTGAGGAAGGATGTGGCAGGTTACAGCGGGATATAGACAAGTTGCAAAGCTGGGCAGAAAGGTGGCAAATGGAATTCAATGTAGCTAAGTGTAAAGTCATTCACTTTGGTAGGAGTAACAAGAAGATGGATTACTGGACTAATGGTAGGCTACTTGGTAGTGTGGATGAGCAGAGGGATCTTGGTGTCCATGTACACAGATCTCTGAAAGTTGCCACCCAGGTAAATAGTGCTGTGAGGAAGGCATATGGTGTACTGGGCTTTATTGGTAGAGGAATTGAGTTCCGGAGTCCTGAGGTCATGTTGCAGTTGTATAAGACTCTGGTGCGGCCTCATCTGGAGTATTGTGTGCAGTTTTGGTCGCCATACTATAGGAAGGATGTGGAGGCATTGGAACGAGTGCAGAGGAGGTTTACCAGGATGTTGCCTGGTATGGTAGGAAAATCGTATGAGGAAAGACTGAGGCACTTGGGGCTGTTCTCATTGGAGAAAAGAAGGTTTAGGGGAGATTTGATAGAGGTGTACAAAATGATTAGGGGTTTAGATAGGGTAGACACTGAGAACCTTTTACCGCTCATGGAGTCAGCTGTTACAAGGGGACACAGCTTTAAATTAAGGGGTGGAAGGTATAGGACAGATGTTAGGGGTAGATTCTTTACACAGCGGGTTGTGAGTTCATGGAATGCCCTGCCAGTAGCAGTGGTGAACTCTCCCTCTTTATGGTCATTTAAGCGGGCATTGGATAGGCATTTGGAAGTTATTGGGCTAGTGTAGGTTAGGTAGGATTCGGTCAGCGCAACATTGAGGGCCGAAGGGCCTGTACTGCGCTGTATTTTTCTATGTTCTATGTTCTAAATTTATTTCCAACCATTTCCATGATTATCTTCAAATGAACCTTCGTTACCTGTTAGTTACAAGCACCCAAAGACAGACACCTTCTAGTGAGAAAGACTTCCACAATAGACACAACCATGTTAGCTTTTCAATGAATGCAGCAGGGATCACTGTGTAATCTTATTCATTTAAACTGTAGTAAATCCAAGTGCATTCATCTCAGCCAATGGATTCAAAATTCTGGATGAGCTTCCGACTTGTAACAATCCTCGTAGAATTTCTTTTCAAAAGTTTCCAATCTCAAACTTCAGGTCAAAGGCATGACAAGATTTCAAATTTTAAGACTTCCAATTTTATAAGGCTTCTGCAAAGCAAAACCTAAAAGCAACATTGATAAAGTACTATTTTAGTTCGCAATTTAAACTCTAAAACCCTGCATTTGACAGTTAAAATGACTAAGAATCTTGTTCCACAGTTATACCTCACTTGGTACCTTAATTAGGTAGTTTTCTTTCCACGAAGAATCATCCAAAGTGATTATTTTCTAACTTTTCTTCTTCCAATTGGAGAACTTCAGACTCCCAAAATGACATTCACTGTGTGCTCCAGTGGAGATCCCTCCCTCTAGCTAAAGCTAGATGAATCTTCTAGCTCGTAAGTTCGGTCTCTTCAATCAGAGCATGAGACCCCACCCACATTTTGCATGATGAACAACAGAAACTTGATTCTTCTACCTCTTTGCACTTCCCTCAGATTCTTGCAGACTGACTTTATCTGTAAGGTTCAGTGGAATTCTTAGAAAACCTGTAATCTAGCCTAAAATTTGACCATTGTATAAGGTAGAAATTCCAACTGACTATCCTCTAGACTCCTCAAAATTAATTGTATCTTTAAATTAATTAGACAAATTAACCATTTACAAAACATAGCATTTCTCATACTTCCCTGGGACTTGGAAACTAACAGGGAGGAGAAAGTGAGGACTGCTGACGCTGGAGATCAGAGCTTAAAAATATGTTGCTGGAAAGCACAGCAGGTCAGGCACATCAAAGGAACAGGAGAATCGATGTTTTGGGCATAAGCCCTTCTTCAGGAATGAGGAGGGTGTGCAGACTAAGATAAAAGGTAGGGAGGAGGGACTTGGAGGAGGTGCGTTGGGAATACGATAGGTGGAAGGAGGTTAAGGTGAGGGTGATAGGCCGGAGAGGGGGTGGGGGGCGGAGAGGTCGGGAAGAAGATTGCAGGTCAAGAAGGCGGTGCTGAGTCTGAGGGTTGGGACTGAGAAAAGGGGGGAGGGGAAATGAGAAAGCTGGAGAGATCTGCATTCATCCCTTGTGGTTGAGGGTTCCTAGGCGGAAGATGAGGCGCTCTTCCTCCAGGCGTCATGTTGCCATGGTCTGGCGATGGAGGAGGCCAAGGACCTGCATGTCCTTGGCAGAGTGGGAGGAGGAGTTAAAGTGTTCAGCCACGGGGTGGTTGGGTTGGTTGGTGCAGGTGTCCCACTGGTATTCTCTGAAATGTTCCACAAGTAGACGGCCTGTCTTCCCAATGTACAGGAGGCCACATTGGGTGCAGCGGTTGTAGTAAATGATGTGTGTGGAGGTGCAGCCCACCACTCCCTCCGCTCCAACCCCAACCTCACCATCAAACCGGCAGACAAGGGAGACGCAGTGGTAGTCTGTCGCACCGATCTTTGTATTGCTGAGGCTAAACGCCAGCTCACGGACACCTCCTTCTACTGCTCCCATGACCCCACCTCCCACCATCAAACCATCATCTCCCAGACCATCCATAACCTCATCACCTCAGGGAATCTCCCATCCACCGCCTCCAACCTCATAGTCCCACAACCCTGCACCGCCCGTTTCTACCTCTTGCCCAAAATCCACAAACCTGACTGCCACGGTCGACCCATTGTCTCAGCCTGCTCCTGCCCCACCGAACTCATTTCTGCATACCTTAACACGGTCCTGTCCCCCTTAGTCCAAGAACTCCCCACCTACGTTCGAGACACCACCCACACCCTCTACCTCCTCCATGATTTTCGCTTCCCCGGCCCCAACGCCTTATCTTCACCATGGACATCCAGTCCCTATACACCTCTATCCCCCATCATGAAGGCCTCAAAGCCCCCCGCTTCTTCCTTTCCTGCCAAACCAACCAGTACCCTTCCACTGACACCCTCCTTCGACTGACTGATCTGGTCCTCACTCTGAACAACGTCTCTTTCCAATCCTCCCACTTCCCCCAAACCAAAGGAGTACCATGGGTACCCCCATGGGCCCCAGCTATACCTGCCTCTTCATTGGATATGTGGAACAGTCCATCTTCCGCAGCTACACTGGCACCACCCCCCACCTTTTCTTGGCACACCCTCCTCATTCCTGAAGAAGGGCTTATGCCCGAAACGTCGATTCTCCTGTTCCTTTGATGCTGCCTGACATGCTGCGCTTTTCCAGCAACACATTTTAAACTTGGAAACTACCAGTCTATCTACTTTCAGGATAATACTCTGGTCATTGTTTATAGCTGTGAATATGTTTCTTCCCAGTAAAACAACCTGACCCCTCTTTAACCTTCAACAACCAAACCACCTCGGTACATTATCAGCAGAATTCAGAATATGTCAGAGAATCACTTATATTCCTCTATTTTAGGGTAAAATAAAGAAATAGGCGCAAATAGTACAATCGTAGAAAACCTTGTACAAGAGAGATAACATGTTGTTGAACATTTAGTCGGATTTGACAACTGCTGTTGCCCAGTGATCTGAATTGTGAGATCAGTTATTTAGTATAAGTTGCTGATTCAGATGAAGGAATAGAAATTTGTATATCTAAATTTGCAGATTACACTAAAACAGGAGGCACAGCAAATGGGAGCAGGATATTACAAAGAACCTGAACCTGATTATGTGGGAAAACTGTGACAAGGAGTTTAAAATTGGGAAGCACAATATCATTCTATTTGGAACAGAGTAAATCAGTTTTTCAATGACCAGGGATGAGGCAAGTTGCCAAGGCTCCACTTATAGCACTTTTCAGATCCATGACAACTATCAAGAAGGACAAAGGCTGAAGTTACAGGGGAACACTACCACCTGTAAACTCTCCTTTAAGCCAAAGGACACCCTAATTTAGAACTAAATCACCATTCCATCATTGTCACTGGGTCAAAACCTGAACCACCCCACTGATACCACTGAGTGTGTATCTACAACAGTTCAAGGTGGTGACTCACCCATTCTTCTCAACAGCAATTAGTGCTGAGCAATAAATAGTAGCTTTTCAAGTGACATTTATACCCAGGGAACAAGGGACTGCATGTCCAAGAATACAAATCACTAAAAGCTGGTGTAATGTACAAAAAGCAAAGGCTTAATGGAGTCTTGATCTTTATCTCAAAAGGTGATTGAAAATTGAGAAACCACTGAGAGGAAGGATCTGTAATAGACAGCTTTAAGCAGGGAACTTCTGGAGGGTTATGTGAATCTGTTAAAGAGTGACTTGTTAAGGCAGTCACAGAATCACAAAACTGTAACAGTGTGGGTTATCACCATTCAACCCATTGAGTCTGCGCCAGTTTCCAACGAGCCTTATAAGTTAGTGCCATTCTCTTGCCTTTATCCCATAGCATTGTATATTGCTTTTATTCAAATAATCATCAAATGCTGTCCTAATAGCTCAATTGATACCGCATCCACCACACTTCCAGGCTGTACATTCCAGACATGAGTCATTCGCTGTGTGCAGAAGGGGAAGGAGCAATGATAATTTAGATTAGATTAGATTACTTACAGTGTGGAAACAGGCCCTTCGGCCCAACAAGTCCACACCAACCCGCCGAAGCGCAACCCACCCATACCCCTACATTTACCCCTTACCTAACACTACGGGCAATTTAGCATGGCCAATTCACCTGACCCGCACATCTTTGGACTGTAGGAGGAAACCCACGCAGACACGGGGAGAACGTGCAAAAAATCAAGGAGCAATGATAAATCAATAGGTATATTCATCAGAGTAATGAATTGGATTCAATAACTAATCACAGGATATAAACATTAAACGGATTGAACTAAAAGAACGTTTGCATATTCATGTATAATATAGAAACAACCAATTATTTAGAACTTTTAACTTCGTAAAACTACATAAGGTAGTTCACAGGAATCATATCAAACAAAACTTGATACCAAGCCACTTAGAGATATTAGGATGGAAACAATGCAGGTGCTGAGGTGTATATATAATAAGATAGTGGGAGGTTTGAAGAGGAAATTCCAGTGTCAGGCCCTGGCAGCTTACAGCACAGTTGTAAATTAAAACCAGGAATGCACACAAAGGGCCAAAATTGGAGGAGTACAAGAAATCTCAGAAGGCTGAAGGCGATTAGACAGACGGGAACAACTTGATATCAAGGATGGAAGTTTTAAAATATAGGCACTGCTTCCCCGAGATCCAATGTAGGTCAACAAACACAGGTGAATGGGACCAAGAGGGAGTTAGTGAATGAGCAGCAGATTTTTTAATGCTCAACTTGAGAGAGAGTGTCTGCAGTGAGGGAAGAAAAGGATGGATAGAAAATTTCCGGATTATGACATACAAACTGGCTTAAAGTGCTGAATACTGATCAGGATTACATCTACTTGGGAGTACAGTCTAAAACTGCACTTTTGAGTACGATGGGCTAAAAGACTACACAAAAGCAGAATAACGTGCAGAAATGTACAAATAATGTGATTAGAAAGTTCGAGGAATAAGCAGACATTTTCACAACCTCCAACATGAGTCTCAGATAGCACACTGCCTCCCTTCCAACGGTGTACAGGATACTGAATGTTTGCAGAATACAATGTAAAGGTGGGTAAGGGAAATCACGATGTATTACATTACAACGAATAACATTAGATTCAATCACCAGTCATGTTTCAGACAGATTAAAGAGCAAAACCTCAAAAAGCTAACCTCTGGATGACTCCCAGTGCCACATGCTAGGAGTTAACTCTGACTAGAGCAATTTAGGGGTGGAGGGGGTATGAGGGCATCAGATTCCTAGAATCAGTTCAAAAATAGGAAGAAATTAAATAAAATGGACAGGATGAACCTTAATAGGGCTGGGACCAATATATTCATGTTAAGTTTAAACTCATTTGGTGCGGTGTTGGTGTTGAGATGGCTCAGGTTGAAGCATTAACGATATGAAAGTGTACATAGAGGCCAGACAGGCAGGGTCATTGAAAAATGTTATGCCATAGAGTAATAAATTCTTGTTAGACAGGGAAATCAATGGTTATTGAATGAAGATATACAGATCAACTAATGATTTTACTGCGTGGCAGAGTAGGCTCGAGAGACTGAATAATGTACTCTGCTCCTATTTCACGTATTCATTAAAAAGGAGAGGAATGGTGTTCCACTACTGGTTCTTTAATCCTAATCCAATTTATTTAAGTAAGGGAGTAACGGCATAACAGCTAAAAGAAGGGAGCTGAAACACTACTCAAGATTTAATAGCTACTTATATATAAAAGTGATGTTTCTTGCACTTTGAGGCAAATTATTGTTGCTGCAGGACCAAAAAACAGCATGTTGCAATATTTAGGGTGTGAATACGATTGTTGCCAAAACAAAGCTTATTGTGCAACCCCCTACTGCCCTCATCGCCTGAGCTGATCTAACTGACCTAGTGAACAAATGGACTTGTTTCTTCCATTAATTGTGAGAATACTGGGAGAGTGAATAACTGACCGAAATTGAGGACTGCAGGTGCTGGAGTGTCAGAGTCAAAAATTGTGACACTGAAAAAGCATTGGTCAGGCAAGATCAGAGGAGGAGAGTTAAAAAGTGTGGCGCTGGAAAAGCACAGCAGGTCACACAGCATCTGGGGAGCAGGAGAATCGACATTTCAGGCATAAGCCCTTCATCAGGATTGAGTGGGGAGGGGACTGAGAGATAAATAGAAGGGGGGGCATTGTTTAGGAGGATGATAGCTGAGAAGGCGCTAAGTGGTTGCAGGTAGGGAGGGAGGGGGTATTGGTGATAGATCGGAGCAGAAGGTGAAATAGATAGGTGAGAAGGAAGATGGACAGGTAGGACAGTTCAAGAGGGTGGTGCTGAGTTGGAGGCTGGAGCTGGGATGAGGGTGGGGGGAGGGGAGATGAGGACACTGGTGTAATTGACATTGATGCCGTGTGGTTGGAGGATCCCAAGGTGGAAGATGAGACGTTCTTCCCCCAGGCGCCAGGTGGCTAGGATTGACGGTGGAGGAGGCTCAGGACTTGGCGGAGTGGGAGGGGGAAATAGAAGTGGTGAGTCACAGGGTGGTGGGGTTGTTTACTGCATGTGTCCCAGATATATTCTCTGAAACATTATGCAAGTTGGCATCCTGTGTCCCCAATGTAGGAGACCACATCTAGAGCAATGGACACAGGAGATGAGCTGTTTGGATGTGCAGGAAAATCTCTGCCAGATATGGAAAGATCCTTTTGGGGACTTGGATGGAGGAGAGGTGTGGGTGCAGGCTTTATACCCCTTGCGGTGGCAAGTAAAGGTGCTGGGAGTGGAGGGTGGGTTGGTGGGGAGGGCATGGATCTAATTAGGGAGACACAGAGGGAATGATCTCTGCAGAATGCTGACAGGGGTGTGGAGCGAAATATACCTCTGGTGGTGGAGTCTGACTATCAGTGGCGGAAATGATGGAGATTAATGCATTATATCTGGAGATTCTTAGGTGGAATGTGAGGACCAAGGAAGCTTTATCCTTGTTGCAGTTGGAGGAGTGGGGTTCAAGGGCAGAGGTGCAAGGAGTGGAGGAGATGCACTGGAGGAATTGTTGACCATGTGAGAGGAGAAATTGCAATCCTTTTAGTAGGAGGTCATCTGGGATGTTCTGGAATGGAATTGCTTCTCCTGGGAGCAAATACTGCACAGACAGAGGAATTGAGAGTAATGGACAGTGTTTTTACTAGTGCGGGGGGGGGGGGCGGGTGTGGGTGTTGAGGAGGTGTTATCCAGGTAGCTATGGAAGTCAATGGGTTTAAAGTAAATGTCAGTCTCCAGAAGTGGAGACGGAGAGATCAGGAAGGGGTGGAAGTGTCCGAGATGGTCTAGGTGAACTTGAGGTCAGGGTGGAGGGGTGTTCGTGAAGTTGATTAATTGTACCACCTCCTCATGGGAGCACAAAGTGGGGCTGATACAGTCATCAATGCAGCAGAGGAAAAGGTGGGGAATGGTACCAGTCCAACTACGAAGACGGACTGTTCCATGTATCTGGCAAAGAGGCAGGTAGAGCTGGGTCCCATGCCAGTTCCCATGGCTACTCCTTTGGTCTGAAGGAAGTGGGAGGATTCAAAACAAAAATTGTTGAGGGTGAGGACCAGTTCAGCCAATCGAGAGTTGGTGGAGGGGTACTGGTTGGATTGGCAGGAGAGGAAGAAACAGAGGGCTTAAGGCCTTCAGCATGGTGGGTGGACATGTACAGGGATTGGATGTCCATGGTAAAGATGAGGCGTTGGAGGCCAGGGAAACGAAAATCATGGAGGAGGTGGAGAGTACGGGTGTTGACCTGTATGTGTGTTGGGAGTTTCTGGACCAAGGTGGACAGGACAGTGTCAAGATATGAGGAGGTAAGTTTGATGGAGCAGGAGCAGGTGGAGACGATTGGTCGACCACGGCAGTCAGGTTTGTGAATTTTGAGTACGAGGTAGAACCGGGTGGTGCACCATTCCTAGACTACGAGGTTGAAGGCTGTGGATGGGAGATCCTCTGAGGTGATGAGGTTGTGGATCCAAGGAGGAGGAAAGTCGACATTTTGGGCATAAACCCTTCATCATCTGACGATAACTGCAACACACACACACACCCGGACACCCTACAACCTGAAAAGACCCTCACAAGAGACTAACTAACCGCACCCACCAAAGGTATGCATCAAATTTGAAACCTCCAATCTACCCTTCTGTGTCCTGTGCAGTGTGCCTCCACACCTCTCCTAGGCTGAGAGAAAGCTAATATTTTGCTTTGATGTCAAAGTAGAAATACTTTAGTTAATTCACAAACCGAAGTATAATTGTAGCCCATTAAATAGCATCTATATCCATGGTAGTAACAGAGCCCATAAAGGCCTATGAAAGAATAGCAACTTCTGCTCCTTAGCAACGTCACTATTGAGGCATGCATAAAGGGCACTGCTAGGATAGTTGGATCCACAGCCATCATCATTGCCTTGAAAATGTATGGGAAGGCAGCATTTGTCCTGAAGACAAAACAGATAGTGCACTTGGTGATGGAAATGGGGTTCACTGTGGACATGACATTCCTGCCAATGGGACCTATGCAGACCACTGCACAATAAACATTTTATCCAATGTCCATCATTCAATTCAGCTGAGTTCCTCCTAACTCCCCACCTCTACCAACTGGGGGAGGAAAGGTCAAGGATTGCACCTATCTTACTAAGTCTCAGGGAAACCCATGTCTACGACATAAACTCCTTCTCGTGCCAGATCTGCATACACCTGGTTTAGGAGGAGGTTATCAGCAGGGATTGATGTGACACACAAGGGAGCTGCCTATCACATCCTTTGGATGGCAAATTGCAAGGAGGTATGTCACATATAAACTGCCCCACCTCCAAAGTTGTCACAGCCGTGCAGTCAGCTGCCACACTTATCCACTGCAATCCACATCAGACCCCAGAAGGGCACCCTACGCTGACAGTAAATACCTAGGAGAAAGTGAGGACTGCAGATGCTAAACAGTCAGAGTCGAAAAGTGTGGCACTGTAGAGAGTACAGCAGATCAGGCAGCATCCAAGGAGCAAGCGCAGCAGGTCAGGCAGCATCCAAGGAGCAAGCGCAGCAGGTCAGGCAGCATCCAAGGAGCATGCATAGCAGGTCAGGCAGCGTCCAAGGAGCATGCATAGCAGGTCAGGCAGCGTCCAAGAAACAAGCGCTGCAGGTCAGACAGCGTCTGAGGAGCAAGCACAGTAGGTCAGGCAGCATCTGAGGAGCTGATTTCAAACAGCAAATACCTCCAAGGCTGCTAGTGAGGTGAGAGACCATATTGCTCACCCAGACCACTTTTGGAAAGGCACTGAGTGATTAGGGATAGTCAGCATGGCTTTGAGCGAGGGAAATCATGTCTCACACACGTCATTGAGTTTTTTGAGGAAGTAACCAAGAAGGATGTTAAGGGCAAAGTAGTAGACATTGTTTACTTGGAGTTGAGAGTGTGGACCTGGAAAAGCACAGCAGGTCAGACAACATCCGATGAGCAGGAGAATCAATGTTTCGGGCAAAAGCCCTTCATCAGGAATGAGGCGGAGAGCCGAAGAGGTCTCTGGACTTGAGTAAAGCCTTTGATAAGGTTCCCTGTGGTAGACCAATTAGTAAAGTCAGCTGACATGGGATTCAGGGTGAGCTTGCCAATTGGATACAAAATTGACTGAACAGCAGGAGACAGAGTGGTGGTAAGACATTGATATTCGGATTGGAGGCCTGTTTCAAGTGGTGTTCTACAGGGATCAGTGCTGGGTCCATTTTTGTTTATCAGTTATGTAAATGATTTAGATGAGAATACAGAGGGCATGGTTAGTAAGTTTGAGCGACATCAAAATTGGTAGTACACACTGAAGAAGGATATCAAAGATTACAGGGGCTGAGAAGTGGCATATGAAGCCATAGAGTCATAGAGATGTACAGCATGGAAAAAGACCCTTCAGTTTAACCGTCCATGCCGACCAGATATCCCAACCCAATCTAGTCCCATTTGCCAGCACCCGGCCCATATACCTCCAAACCTTTCCTATTCATATACCCATCCAAATGCCTCTTAAATGTTGCAATTGTACCAACCTCCACCACTTCCTCTAGCAGCTCATTCCATACACGTACCACCCCATTGTGTGAAAAGGTTGCCCCTTAGGTCTCTTTTACATCTTTCCCCTCTCATCCTAAACCTATGCCCTCTAGTTCTGGACTCCCTGATCCCAGGGAAAAGACTTTGTCTATTTACCCTATCCATGCCCTCATAATTTTGTAAACCTCTATAAGGTCACCCCTCAGCCTCCAACGCTCCAGGGAAAACAGCCCCAAGCCTGTTCACCCTCTCGCTACAGCTCAAATCCTCCAACCCTGGCAACATCCTTGTAAATCTTTTCTGAACCCTTTCAAGTTTCACAACATCTTTCTGATAGGAAGGACACCAGAACTGCAATATTCCAACAGTGGCCGAACCAATGTCCTGTACAGCCGCAATATGATCTCTCAACTCGTGTACTCAATACTCTGACCAATAAAAGAAAGCATACCAAATGCCTTCTTCACTGTCCTATCTACCTGTGACTCCACTTTCAAGAAGCTATGAACCTGCACTCTAAGGTCTCTTTGTTCAGCAACACTCTCTTGGACCTTACCATTAAGTGCATAAGTCCTGCTAAGATTTGCTTTACTAAAATGCAGCACCTTGCATTTATGTGAATTAAACTCCATCTGCCACTTCTCAGCCCATTGGCCCATCTGGTCCAGATCCAGTTGTAATCTGAGGTAACCCTCTTCGCTGTCCACTACACCTCCAAGTTTAGTGTCATTTGCAAACTTACTAACTGTACCTCTTATGCTCACATCCAAACATTTATGTAAATGACAAAAAGTAGAGGGCCCAGCACCTATCCTTGTGGCACTCCACTCCAAGCCTCCCAGTCTGAAAAACAACCCTCCACCACCACCTTCTATCTTCTGCCTTTGAGCCAGTTGTGTATCCAAATGGCTAGTTCTCCCTGTATTCCATAAAATCTAACCATGCTAATCAGTCTCCCATGGGGAACCTTGTCGAATGCCTTACTGAAGCCCATATAGATCACATCTGCTGCTGTACCCCATCAATCCTCTTTGTTACTTCCTCAAAAATCTCAATCAACGTTCTGAGACATAATTTCCCATGCACAAAGCCATGTTGGCTATCCCTAATCAGTCCTTGCCTTCCCAAATACATGTACATCCTGTCCCTCAGCATTCACTCCAACAACTTGCCCACCACCGAGATCAGGCTCACTGGTCTATAGTTCCCTGGCTTGTCATTACCACCCTCCTTAAACAGTGGCACTACATTTGCCAACTTCCAGTCTTCCAGCACCCCACCAGTGACTATCGGTGATACAAATTTCTCAGCAAGAGGCACAGCAATCACTTCTCCAGCTTCCCACAGAGTTCTCAGGTAGACCTGGTCAGGTCCTGGGGATTTATCCACCTTTACCCGTTTCAAGACATCCAGCATTTCCTCGTCTGTAATATGGAAATTTTGTAAGTTGTCACCATGTATTTCCCTACAGTCTATATCTTCCATATCCTTTTCCACAGTAAGCACTGATGCAAAAAACTCATTTAGTACCTCCCCCATTTTCTGCGGGTCCACACAAAGGCCTCCTTGCTGATCTTTGAGGGGCTCTATTCTCTCCCTAGTTACCCTTTTGTCCTTAATGTATTTGTAAAAACCCTTTGTATTCTCCTTAATACTATTTGCCAAAGCTATCTCATGTCCTCGTTTTTCCCTCTTAAGTATACTCCTACTTCCTTCATATTCTGCTAAGGATTCACTCGATCTATCCTGCCTATACCTTACATAAGCATCCTTCTATTTCTTAAACAAACCCTCAATTTCTTTCATCATCCAGCATTCCCTATACCGACCAGCCTTTCCTTTCACCCTGACAGGAATATACCTTCTCTGGATTCTCGTTATCTCATTTCTGAAGGTTTCCCATTTTCCAGCCGTCCCTTTACCTGCGAGCATCTGTCCCCAGTCAGCTTTCGAATGTTCTTGCCTAATAGTGTCAAAATTGGCCTTTCTCCAATTTAGAACATCAATTTTTAGATATGGTCTATCCTTTTCCATCACTATTTTAAATCTAATAGAATTATGGTTGCTGACCCCAAAGTGCTCCCCCCCTGACACCTCAGTCACCTGCCCTGCCTTATTTCCCAAGGTTAGGTCAGGTTTTGCAACTTCTCTAGTAGGTACATCCACATACTGAATCAGAAAATTTTCTTGTACATGCTTAACACATTCCTCTCCATTTAATCCCCAAACACGATGGCAGCCCCAGTCAATGTTTGGAAAGTTAAAATCCCTTACCATAACCACCCTATTATTCTTACAGATAACTGAAATCTCCTTACAAATTTGTTTCTCAATTTCCCTCTATTACGGGGTCTATAATACAATCCCAATCAGGTGATCACCCCTTTCTTATTTCTCAGTTCCACCCAAATACCTTCCCTCGATGTATTTCTGGGAATATCCTCCCTCAGCCCTGCTGTAATGCTATCCCTTACCAAAAATGCCACTCCCCCTCTTCTCTTGCCCCCCTTTTTATCCTTCCTGTAGCATTTGTATCCTGGAATATTAAACTGCCAGTCCTGCCCATCTCTGAGCCATGTTTCTATAATTGCTATGATATCCCAGTCCATGTTCCTAACCATGCTCTGAGTTCATCTGCCTTCCCTGTTCAGCCCCTTGCATTGAAATGAATGCAGTTTAATTTATTAGTCCTACCTTGTCCCTGCTTGCCCTGATTGTTTGACTCGCTTCTGTTCTCAACTGTACCAGTCTCAGATTGATCTCTTTCCTCACTATCTCCTTGAGTCCCACCCCCACCACCTTAATAGTTTAAATCCTCCTGAGCAGCTCTAGCAAATCTCCCTGCCAATATATTAGTCCCCTTCCAATTTAGGCGCAATCCGTCCTTATTGTACAGGTCACTTCTACCTCAAAAGAGATTCCTATGATCCAAAAATGTGAATCCTTTTCCCATATACTATCTCCTCAGCCATGCATTCACCTGCTCTATCCTCCTATTCCTGCCCTCACTAGCTCGTAGCCCTGGGAGTAATCCAGGTATTACTATCCTTGAGGATCTCCTTTTTAAATTTCTGCCTCACTCTGCTTTTTCGCTGGTGTACACAGAAACATCTGTCTGTACCTCAGACTACAGAATCCCCTAACACAATTGGTCTCTTGGAAGCCGACGTACCCCTTGTTGCATTACAGCCAGTCTCAATACCAGAAACTTGACTGTTTGTGCTATGTTCCCCTGAGAATCCATCACCCCCTACATTTTCCAAAACAGCATACCTGTTTGAAATGGGTATATCCACAAAAGACTCCTGCACTAGATGCCTACCTCTCTTACCTTTCCTGGAGTTAACCCATCTATGTGACTGTATCTGAGACTTTCCATCCTTCTTATAACTGTCATCCATCACATACTGTTGCTGTTGTAAATTCCTCATTGCTTCTAACTGTCTCTCCAGCCGATCCATTCGGTCTGATAACATTCGCATCCAACAGTATTTATGGCAGATATAATCTGCAGTAACCCTTAAATTCTCTTCAAACTCGCACATCTGACAAGAAGTACATACCACTCTACTAAAGGCCATTTTTGCTCCCTCACAATCTACAGACCCAGAAAATAACATCATCTGATTCCTCTACAAAACACTGCCCCACGTTAAATTAATAGTTATGGCTTATATTTTAAGTTTAATCAAGAGACATATCTCCAAAAACATATAATCAAGAAACAATCCACTCTAATCACTACTGCAGCCTTTCTGTTGGGACACACTTAAAACAACAATTAACTTATCTGATTCTGTGCTGTGAACTTCTCCCTAACAGGTTCCTCCAAGATTAGTTGTGAATTTCACTGTTTGTTAATTTTTCCAGACGCACTCCGATGTCCAGCAATAAATGAATTCAAAACAGCAGAAGCAGTATATGTACAGGTTCTCTCTCTCTCTCTTGCACTGTCCTCACCATGTGGCTCCTTTGTCTGTTCTTCTCTCTTTTAAAACTGCTGTTGTTTTGACTTTTTTTTCCAAAGTTCCAAAACAATGTAACAGCATGTAAAAACAGTAATTGCTGCTCCTGGAATTTGAGGAAATCACCACCAGCAACTAAAATACCTCAAAAAAGGAGCAGCTGTTACAACCAAAAATTTTTCCCGTCGTCCATCTTGGATTACCCAGTTCCTGTTGTAATCTGAGGTAATCCTCTTCACTATCCACTACACCTCCAATTCTGGTGTCATCTGCAAACTTATTAACGAAACCTCTTATGCTCGCATCGAAATCATTTATGTAAATGACAAAAAGTAGAAGACTCAGCACCGATCCTTGTGGCACTCCACTGGTCACAAGCCTCCAGTCTGAAAAACAACCCTCCACCACCACACTCTGTCTTCTACCTTTGAGCCAATTCTGTATTCAAATGGCTAGTTCTCCCTGTATTCTGTGAAATTTAACCTTGTTAATCAGTGTCCCATGGGGAACCTTGTCGAACGCCTTACTGAAGTCCATATAAATCACATCTACCACTCTACCCTCATCAATCCTCTTTGTTACTTTCTCAAAAAACTCAATCAACTTTGTGCGACATGATTTTCCACACACAAAGCCATGTTGACTATCCCGAATCAGTCCTTGCCTTCCCAAATACATGTATATCCTGTCCCTCAGGATTCCCTCCAACAACTTGCCCACCACCGAGGTTAGGCTCACGGGTCTATTGTTCCCTGGCTTGTCCTTACCACCCTTCTTGAACAGTGGCACCATGTTTGCCAACCTCCAGTCTTCTGGCACCTCACCTATGACTATCGATGATACAAATTTCCCAGCAAGAGGCCCAGCAATCACTTCTCTAGCTTCCCGCAGAGTTCTAGGGAAAATTACACCTAATCAGGTCCTGGGGATTTATCCACCTTTATGCATTTCAAGACATCCAATACTTCCTCCTCTGTAATTTGGACATTTTGCAAGATGTCACCATCTATTTCCCTACAGTCTTTCTCTTCCAAATCCTTTTCCACAGTAAACACTGATGCAAAAATACTCATTTAGTAGCTCCCCCATTTTCTGCGGCTCCACACAAAGGCCACCTTACTGATCTTTGAGGGGCCATATTCTCTCACTAGTTACCCTTGTGTCCTTAATATATTTGTAAAAGCCCTTTGGATTCTCCTTAATTCTATTTGCCAAAGCTATCTTACGTCCCTTTTTGCCTCCTGATTTCCCTCTTAAGTATACTCCTACTGCCTTTATACTCTTCTAAGGATTCACTCGATCTATCTTGTCTATACCTTTCATATGTTCCTTCCTTTTCTTAACCAAATCCTCAATTTCTTTAGTCATCCAGCATTCCCGATACCTACCAGCCTTTCCTTTCACCCTGACAAGAATATACTTTCTCTGAATTCTCGTTATCTCATTTCTGAAGGCTTCCCATTTTCCAGTCGTCCCTTTACCTGCATACATCTGCCCCCAATCAGCTTTCAAAAGATCTTGCCTAACCCTGTCAAAATTGGCTTTTCTCTAATTTAGAACTTTAACTTTTGGATCTGGTCTATCCTTTTCCATCACTATTTTAAATCTAATAGAATTATGGTCGCTGGCCCCAACATGCTCCCCCACTGACACCTCAGTCACCCGCCCTGCCTTACTTCCCAAGAGTAGGTCAAGTTTTGCACCTTCTCTGGTAGGTACATCCACATACTGAATCAGAACATTGTCTTGTACACACTTGCGAGGTATTGCATTTTGGAAACTCACAACGTCAGGATTTACATGATTAAAAGTGGGGCCTTGAGTAATCTTGTAGAACACAGAGAATTAGGAGTTCACATACATAACTGTTTGAAGTTTGCATCACATGTAGACATGGTGGTTAAGAAGGCATTTAGCATATTTGCCATCATTGCTCAGTCATTTGAGTATAGGATTTGGGACGTCACGTTGACATTGTACAGGACGTTGGTGAGGCCTGTTCTGGGGTGTTATGTCCAGTTCTGGTTGCCGTTATAAGAAGGGTATTATCAAGCTGGAGAGGGTTCAGAAAAGATTTAGCAGGATGTTGTTGGGAATGGAGAGGTGAATTATAACGAGAGGCTGGATAGGCTTGTACGTTTTTTGGAGGTTTACAAAAATCATATGAGTATAGACAAGGTAAGTGGCAGGTGTCTTTTCCCTAGGGTAGGGGCTTTCAAGACTAAGAGGCAAATTGTTTAGATTGGGAGAAAGATTTAAAAAAGACATGAGGGGCAACTTTTTTTTACACAGTGTATGTATGTGGAATGAACTTCCAAAGGAAGTGATGGATGAGGGTAGTTACAATGTTTAAAACACATTTGAATGAGCACATGAATAAAAAATGGTTGAAGGGATATGGGCAAAGCACAGCCAGGTGGGAATAATTCAGTTTGGAATTATGGTTGGCATGGACTGGTTGGAGGAGAAAGTGAGGACTGCAGATGCTGGAGATCAGGGCTGAAAATATGTTGCTGGAAAAGGGCAGCAGGTCAGACAGCATCCAAGGAGCAGGAGAATCAACGTTTCGGGCATGAGCCCTTCTTCAGGAATGAGGAAAGTGTGTCCAGCAGGCTAAGAAATCCTTGTAGAGGGAGGAATCCAGCAGGCTAAGAAGGATCTGTTTCATGTTGCATGACTGTTCAACTCTAAGATTAGATGATGAGTATCATTCTCATGGTCAGAAAAAGACATCTGACAGTGACTCATGAGTTCCTACTCCGATCCTCATGAGCCTTTGAATTTTAGACACATTTAGTCGCTCAGACCTGACTCTTGTACATCGCTACAGATGTCTAGTGATCGTATAGCACCCTTCCACTTTGGAAGACGACTGTGTCTTATCTGGCCAGTTATATTAAATTTGAATGCAGCCATTCTGCAAATTTTACACAATAATATGTCAGGTTTGATTCAGGTTGGGTATGGAAGTGGCCCTTTCAGCTCCATATTCCTCATGTTCATAGACCCAGCCAACCTACGGAGGATGTGAGAGTCCAAAGAGACTTTCCTGACAATATCCTCTGCAAGAATCAACTGAAATAAATATTCTGGCCTTCTGCTCACCCATGACAGATGAGTACCTTGCCAGAGGAATTCAGGTCCATCAGGTGCAGTACCACATGCCTCCTCTATCTGGACATCTATCTTTGCAATCCTGGCCAACAAATTGGCAAGAGTTGGAAACCAGGTGATCACTTGTTCAAGATGCTGGACAGGACTGCTCCAGAGTATTGTTTATAAATCAGCTGATTGCCATGACATTGTGGCACAGGATGAGCACCTTAATCCTATCCCAGAGTCTATCACAATTATACAGAGAAAACCAAGATTTTCCAGGACAGAAAGCAACACATGGTTGCTGCCAAAGTATTGAGTCTCCAGTCTAGGCAAAACTATGAGGCACTGGTGCATTTCAGATAGAAACTTTCCACCATTAGACTCTGCAATGTTACCATTGACTCTGCAACTTTACCATTGAGCCTCCTCCAAAGTTATGTGCACTGATGACAAATTTCTTCCATCAGGTGCACAATCAGAACATTGATATGCAGTTTCGGTTAATGAGCATATAAGCCTTCAGACATTCTTTCTGCAATTGCCTGTCTTTTACCCAGACCTGATCAAGATTTAGGACAAAGACACTTTATGCCAGAGCTCTCCCCCAAGATGAGTAGAGACTGTTGTTTGACAGGAGCTGTGCCCTTCATCAGCTAGGGTTTAGGTGGATGGTAGAGGAGATGGCTTAGGATGCTGGAGTGATCTAACGTGTTAGATGGTGAAGGAACCAGCTGGATGACCCCAAACAATTGGCATTTAGCACCACAGTTAATTCCGGTACACAGCCAAAGTTATATAGAGCTTCATGACTGTGGGACTTAACCTGAAAATACAGAGTATCAAGACAACGTATACTGTACATCTTCATCCTAACTTCATAAATCAATCTTTCATCCCAGGAATCCCCTGTTTTGGAACAGGGGGGATCTGTACCGTTGGGACGGTCTCCACCTGAACCGATCAGGTACCAATGTTCTAGTGAAGAGGATAAATAGGGTGGTCAGTAGGACTTTAAACTTCTGAGTTGGGGGGGGGGGGGGGAGAAAGGAAAATGAAAGCAACAGGGAGTATGGAGTTAAATGGAAAGATAAGCAACAGGATAGCATATGTGGAGGCGGATCTAAACTCGAGGCAGACTGGGAATGCAGCAAAAGGGAAGGATAACTTAGGACATCTTATGCCTTCCAATATCTCTAATAATAAAGTTAGCATTAAGGCACTTTACCTGAATGCTCGTAGTATTCATGACAAAGCAGATGAACTAATGGCACAGATCATAGTGAATGATCATGATGTGGTAGGCATCACAGTGACGTGGTTACACGGGGGTCAGGACTGGCAGTTAAACCTCCAAGGATTTTCAACTTATTGAAAAGATAGGGAGGTCGGCAGAGGGGGTGGGGTTGCCTTGTTAGTTAAGAACAAAATTAAATCTATGGAACTGAATGACATAGCGTCAGATGATGTGGAGTCTGTGTGGGTGGAATTGAGGAACCACAAAGGCAAAAAAAACCATAATTGGAGTTGTGTACAGATCTCCTAACAGTGGTCATGACCAGGGACGCAACATGTACTGGGAAATAGAGAAGGCATGTCAGAAAGGCAAGGTCACAGTGATCATGGGAGACTTCAATATGCAGGTGGACTGGGTAAATAATGTTGCCAGTGGATCCAAAGAAAGGGAATTCATGGAATGCTTACAAGATGGCTTTTTGGAACAGCTTGTCATGGAGCCCACAAGGGAGCAGGCTATTCTGGACCTAGTGCTTTGTAATGAACCAGACTTTATAAAAGATTTTAAAGTAAGGGAACCCTTAGGAAGCAGCGATCATAATATGGTAGCGTTCAGTCTGCAGTTTGAAAGAGAGAAGGCAAAATCGGATGTAATGGTATTACATTTAAATAAAGGTAATTATGAGGACATGAGAGAGGAACTGACAAAAGTAGACTGGAAGCAGAACCTAGCGGGGAAGACAGTAGAGCAAAAATGGCAGGAGTTTGTGGGTATAATTGAGGACACTGTACAGACATCCCCAAGAAAAGAAAGATTATCCGGGGAGGGATTAGACAGCCATGGCCGACAAAGGAAGTCAGGAAATGTATTAAAGAAAAAAGAGAGATCCTATAAAGTGGCCAAGAGCAGTGGGAAATCAGAAGATTGGGAAGGCTACAAAAACAAACAGAGGATAACAAAGAGAGAAATAAGAAAGAAGAGGATCAAATATGAAGGTAGGCTAGCCAGTAATATTAGAAATGATAGTAAAAGTTTCTTTCAATACATAAGAAACAAACGACAGGCAAAAGTAGACATTGGGCCACTTCAAACTGATGCTGGAAGTCTAGTGATGGGAGATAAGGAAATAGCAGGAGAACTTAACAAGTACTTTGCGTCAGTTTTCACAGTGGAAGACATGAGTAATGTCCCAACAATTAAAGGGAGTCAGGGGGCTGAGTTGAGTATGGTTGCCGTTACAAAAGTGAAAGTGCTAGAAAAGCTAAAAGGTCTTAAAATTGATAAATCTCCTGGCCCCGATGGGATACAACCTAGAGTTCTGAGAGAGGTGACTGAGGAAATAGCGAAGGCATTGGTTGAGATCTTTCAAGAGGCAGTGGAGTCAGGGAAAGTCCCAGATGATTGGAAGATCGCTGTTGTAACCCCCTTGTTCAAGAAAGGATCAAGACAAAAGATGGAAAATTATAGGCCAATTAGCTTAACCTTGGTTGTTGGTAAAATTCTAGAATCCATCATTAAGGATGAGGTTTCTAAATTCTTGGAAGAGCAGAGTCTGATTAGGACAAGTCAACATGGATTTAGTAAGGGGAGGTCATGCCTGACAAACCTGTTGGAATTCTTTGAAAAGGTGACAAGTAGGTTAGACCAGGGAAACCCAGTGGATGTGGTCTATCTAGACTTCCAAAGAGCCTTTGATCAGGTGCCACAAGGGAGGCTGCTGAGCAAGGTGAGGGCCCATGGTGTTCGAGGTGAGCTACTGGGATGGATTGAGGATTGGCTGTCTGACAGAAGGCAGAGAGTTGGGATAAAAGGTTCTTTTTCGGAATGGCAGCCGGTGACAAGCGGCGTCCCACAGGGTTCAGTGTTGGGGCCGCAGCTGTTCGCATTATATATTAATGATCTGGATGAAGGGACTGGGGGTATTCTAACGAAGTTTGCAGATGATACAAAGTTAGGTGGACAGGCAGGTAGTACTGAGGAAGTGGGGAGGCTACAGAAGGAACTAGACAGTTTGGGAGAGTGGTCCAGGAAATGGCTGATGGAATTCAACGTGAGCAAATGCGAGGTCTTGCACTTTGGCAAAAAGAATAAAAGCATAGACTACTTTCTGAATGGTGAGAAAATTCATAAAGCCAAAGTACAAAGGGATCTGGGAGTGCTAGTCGAGGATTCTCTAAAGTTAAACATGCAGGTTGAGTCCGTGATTAAGACAGCGAATGCAATGTTGACATTTATCTCAAGAGGGTTGGAATATAAAAGCACCGTTGTGCTACAGAGACTTTATAAAGCTCTGGTTAGGCCCCATTTGGAGTACTGTGTCCAGTTTTGGTCCCCACACCTCAGGAAGGACATACTGGCACTGGAACGTGTCCAGCGGAGATTCACACGGATGATCCCTGGAATGGTAGGTCTAACATACGAGGAACAGCTGAGGATCCTGGGATTGTATTTATTGGAGTTTAGAAGATTAAGGGGAGATCTAATAGAAACTTACAAGATAATACATGGCTTAGAAAGGGTGGATGCTAGGAAATTTTTTCCGTTAGGCGAGGAGACTAGGACCCGTGGACACAGCCTTAAAATTAGAGGGGATCAATTCAGAACAGAAATGCGGAGACATTTCTTCAGCCAGAGAGTGGTGGGCCTGTGGAATTCATTGCCGCAGAGTGCAGTGGCGGCCGGGATGTTAAATGTCTTCAAGATAGAGATTGATTGATTCTTGATGTCACAAGGAACTAAGGGCTACGGGGAGAATGCAGGTAAGTGGAGTTGAAATGCCCATCAGCCATGATTGAATGGCGGAGTGGACTCAATGGACCGAATGGCCTTACTTCCACTCCTATGCCTTATGGTTTTATGGAATGAATCATATAAGCTTTCTCTGAACTATTTCTAAAATACCTATCTTTTTCAAATAAGGAAACCAAAATACTGAGCTAAGAAATAAACTTTCTCACATAGTAACTATTAAGGATATGGAATGTACTGACTGGAAGAGTGGTAGTGATAGGTTTATTATGGATTTCAAAAGGATTTTGGATGATTATTTTGAGAGTTTGTGCAAGGGAACAGGAAGGAAGTATAAAATTGGCAGTAAGTAATGTTGTTCATTTGAAGAGTCAGTGCAGACACAATGAGCCAAATGGTCTCCTTCTACTCCATAACACTTCAGTGAAAAAAGGGCATTGTACTACAGATGTGGTCTCAACAAAGTCCCATGCATCTGCAGCAAAATGTATCTACTTTCACATTCCACACCTCTTGCAATATTAACATTCGGTATGCCTCCTTATTCATTTGGTGTGTCTGCGCATTCGTTTTTTGTTCACATACCAGAACACCCAGATTCTTTAATTCAAGTGCGTTCTACAACATCTCTGTTCAAATAATGTACTCCATTCCTGTGCTTCCTACCAAAACGATCAAGTTCACATTTTCCTACATTATTCAATCGGCCAAATTTTTGCCCATCGACTTGACCTATCCAGATCTCTTTGCAAACTCTGTACATCCTCTTGACAACTTACTTTCCTTGTTATTTTGGTTTCAGAGACAAAAGAAAACTGCAGATGCTGGAATCCAAAATAGACAGGCAAAAGGCTGGAAGAACATAGCAAGTCAGACAGTTTCAGGAGGTGGAGAAGTTGATGTTTCAGGTGTCACCCTTCTTCAGGACTCGGGGTGGGTGTTAGCGGAGCTGCAGATAAAGGGGGTGGTGGGGACAAGGTGGTGAAGTGGGGATAGGTGAAGACAGGTAGAGGGTACAACCTGGTTGGTCAATAGGAGGAACGAATCTGGATGGTGGCAGGGAGCAGCGGAAGGGATGGGTAGGAGCTAGGAAAGGAGGCTATTTGAAATTGTAAAACTCAATGTTGAGTCCTCCAGGCTTTAGGCTGCCCAGACGGATGATGAGATGCTGGTGCTCCAATTTGCGCTGTGGTTCATTTAGGCATTGGAGGAGGCCAAGGATGGCCATGACAGAAAGGGAATGATTGGGGGAGTTGAAATGGGTGGTGACTGGGAGGTCCAGTTGTCTCCTGCAGACTCGGCTGCGATGCTCGGTGAACCATTCCCTAAGTTTACGTTTGGTCTCCCCAATGTAAAGACCACACTGAGAGCAATGATGCAGTAAGCTAGGTTGGAAGTGAGGCAGGTGAACCTCTGTCTCACCTGGAAGGACAGTTTGGGGCCCTGAATGGAGGTGGTGGTTAGTGTACTGGCAGGTTTGCATCTTTTGCGGTTGCAGAGAAGGTACCTGGGAGCTTGGTGGGGAGTGGCACAAGCCAAGGACTGTCAAAGGGAATGCTTGTGGAAGGCAGAGAGGGGTGGGAGAGGAACATGTTTTTGGTGGTGGGATCTAGTTGGAGTTGGCGGAAGCTTTTAAGGAAGATGCATTGGATGCGGAGACTGGTAGTTGAGGACCCGGGGGCCTCTGTCTTTTAATATGTTGGGGGAGGGCAGTTTATAGCAGTGGAACAGGGAATAGATGTAGTGTGGCAGAGGGCTGTCTGGATGGGTGGGGAGAAGGTAAGCACATTGTTCAAAACAGGTGGACACCTGGTATGTTCGTGAGTGGAACGTTTCCTTGTCCAAGCAGATGTGGCAGAGGAATTGGGAGAATGAGAGGAAGTTCTTGCAGGTGGCAGCAGCAAATTAGATCCATGCTTGCATTCAATAAAAAGAATGGAAGTTCCAAACTACAATAGGTCAATAGGGTAATGGGCTAACTTTAGAAGGCTCAAGTGTTAGAATAAGAAGAATAAAAAATGGAATTCAGGGTGAAGAGAAAGAGGAAGACTCGACAATGGAATTTTGGGAATGGAAGAATTTAGGGGAGAAAAGTAAATTGGGAGGGCCAGGGAGAGAACCAGAGGTAAAAGAGAGGCTCAGTAGAGAATGGAGAATATGAGTCAGAAACATGAGGGTGAACTGGAGTTCACCGGAGGATGATTAGGGAATAAGAAGTCAAGCTTAAGGCTAAGGCAAGGCTGAAAATACCAAGGTTCAGAATTTCCTGCGGAGCCATGAGCAGCAGCAACATAGTAAACGAGAATAGCATGAAGATAGGTGCGGTGAGCAAACAGGTAAATGAAACTGAGCATTTAAAAGGCATTTGGATAAGTACACGAATAAAATAAGAGCCAAGGACAGGCAGATGGGACTCACTTAGTTTGCGATTATCAATGGCATGGATTGGTTGGACCAAAGGGTTTGTTTCCATGCTGTATGACCCAATGGCTCTATAGGAGAAAGTGAGGACTGCAAATGCTGGAGATCAGAGCTGAAAATGCGCAGCCGGTCAGGCAGCATCCAAAGAGCAGGAGAATCGATATTTCAGGCATGAGCTCTTCTTCAGAAGGGCTCATGCCCGAAACGTTGATTCTCCTGCTCCTTGGATGCTGCCTGACCTGCTGCGCTTTTCCAACGGCTCTATAACCAGAATCGCAGCCATCACTGATATGAGTTTCCTGTGGGTAAATGGTAAAAGGTTGACTCAGCTGGTGAAGAACACAGAGATGGAAATCAAGGATTTTCACTGGGAGGAGAAAGAGTCTTGAGTTAGGATTATTAGATCATGGAATGCGTCAGTACAAGTAGGTATTTAAGTAAAGACTTTAAAATCAGTTAAAGGCAAATGGGATCATTATTTGAAAATGAAACATTTAACAGTAACCAAGGCAGAGTGAGTGCTAGCCCCAGCTGAGAACTATGAGACTCTTGAGTATTACCAGAATCACCTGCAATTGTGCAGAAACTAGTTTAGTCCAACAAAGTAGTGCGTGCATCGGTGATTTATTCTCAACACCAGCCTCTTCGCAGTGGGTGGGATCTAAATTCTCCCCCCCACCCCCCGAACTGAAGAAAAAAAAACGGGGTACCCTGAACAAAATAAACTGAATAACAGTCGCAGCTGCCACCATTCTGAAGGCGGTCCAGGAATACCTCCAGCCTGAACTGGTCAAGGCAGATTCCAGGGAATGCAAAGGAATCTCACTAAACATGAGGCCCTCCGCCGGGTGGGGGTGGTGGGGGTGGTGGGGGTGAGGGTGAGGGGAGGTGTGCTGACCCTCGGGGCCTGTGTGTCCACCAAGTCGCGAGCCGCAAATCCGTGTAACTTTCAAAACTACACTCCTTCCCTTCAACCGCTGCTTGAAAATTTCGACTCGATAAAACATTTTTCAGACAACATGAACCGCCCCCTCCCCTTCCCACCCCGCCACTTTGGAGAAGGTGCCCAGCCGGGTTCACACATCCACTTACCCCCCCGCCCCCTTCTGCCTTGTCCCCCGACCGTTGGAATCGCGATCGCCGGCAGAGCGCGACCCGGGGTGGATCGCCCCCCCCTGGAATGGAATGGAGCGGCTCGCGCTGGGTGGTCGGCGTCGTGCGGAGCTGGATTTCACGGATCGGACTGCCGCCCAGGTCACATCACTGAACCAGTTCTGAACTGATTTGCGGCTCAGGTTGGGGTTCTGGATGTAAATTTGCTCGCTGAGCTGGAAGGTTCGAATACAAAGCTCACTCACTTCAATAATTTCAGTCCGAGACAAGATCTGATTCAGTAGTGTCATTTATTTCACACTTGCAAGTGGGTGTGAAGTCCACTGTCTGTCTCTCTGTACAAGGCAAGGGACTCACACACCGAATTCAACAAATACTTGATATTTATATAATTTGGTTCCTATATATTTGTTTTTATTTCATCGCTTCCCCCCCCCCGACTCCTCACCCCCACTGTTTACATCCTCCACTTCCCTAAGACCGGTACCTATTACTCCTGTTTATCTCTTGTCTTATCCGGCCTTGTCTGTGACAAAATGCTTATTCCTGGCTTCACAAGGCCGTTTGACCTCATCTTGCTGTAGGTCATTGTTAGTCATATCCTTTGCTTACCATTATCTATTCCCTCCATCTGTGCTGCCCCTCACAGCATCTTATCATTAAGACTCTTTTAATTGGGGTTTGTTCCTGTGTTTCTGTAAAAGTGGGAAACAGATGTTTATACCTACTTTTTGTACAGGCGTACCTAGCTTAACTGCCTCTTCACAGCATCTTATCTAGTCGCCTGTATTTCTACCATTGTTTCGCAGTCCCGTTTCTTTCTTGCATACATTTTTAGCTAATACAAAAAAAAATTATGCATTTCCTCCACATAGTTTCCATTCTTGTTGACTCAGTTCTTGGCTGAAACAATTACACAGTGGCGTGAGTTCATTTACTTTGTATAAGCAATTATAATTGCAGAAGTAACATTACTTTACGTATATCCCACACTTAAAATCAGAATTTTATAGGACATAGAATTCCCTGGAACATCGGAGGCTGAGGGGGTGACCTTATAGAGGTTTATAAAGTCATGAAGGGCATGGATAGGGTAAATAGACAAGGTATTTTTCCTGGGGTCGGGGAGTCCAGAACTTGAGGGCATAGGTTTACGGTGAGAGGGGAAAGATATAAAAGAGACCTAAGGGGCAGCGTTTTCACACAGAGGGTGGTACGTGTATGGAATGAGGAAGTGGTGGAGGCTAGTACGATTGCAAAACTTAAAAGGCATCTGAATGGGTATACGAATAGGAAAGGTTTAGAGGGATATGGGCTGGGTGCTGGCAGGTGAAACTAGATTGGGTTGCGGTATCTAGTCAGCATGGACGGGTTGAACTGAAGGGTCTGTTTCCATGCTTTACATCTCTATGACTCTATGGTTACAACGAAGTACAAGCCCTTTGGCCCTCGACGTTGCACAGACCTGTGGAACCAATCTGAAGCCTTTTTTTAATTAGAAAAGGTTTTTATTTTCATAAAATTATAAAGGTAAAAAAGATAATATAGCAATCTCATGATATAACAACAGTAACAATAAACTAGGAGAAAGTGAGGACTGCAGATGCTGGAGTACCAGAGTTGAAAATGTGGTGCTGGAAAAACACAGCAGGCCAGGCAGCATCCAAGGAGCAGGAGACATCAATAACAATAAACTACCTAATACTTTACAGAACAAACCAAAACTATTGCAAAGATATAGAACGATCTTCCCACATTAAAATTCAATAAATAATTAAATGTAACAAATTAAATCAAATTAACATAAATTGAACTAAACTAAATTACACCACTCGACGCTCCCCCACCGAAGCTACAATCAATGGGAGCATCAGGTAACATATCCATATTTTTTCATGTTTCCTCCCCTCAGGGCCCCTGGACTGCCAAATCCAGTCTTTGTGGCTATACAAAGGCCCTCATCAGTATAGCTGATAAGTCTACATCTATTTGATTCAAAAAGGGTTGTCATGTCTTATAAAACAGCTCGGTTTTCTGGTGCACCACCTTCGTAAGAAAGTCTAAGGGGACATGCTCCATCACTAACTTACCCAGGGGGTTTGCCGATATCCAGCTCATTAGAATGATCGTCCTTGCACAATATGTAAGAATGTTGAATAGTCTCTTCCCGTGTTCATCTATCAAAGGCAGATTCGGCAATCCCAGAAGAAGAGATACTAGATCTGCCTTAACTTCAGTTCCCAAGATCCCCTTCAATACATTTGCTATGCATCCCAGTATCTATTAATCTTATGGCACAACCACAAGCAATGTGTGCAAGTATCAATGTCTGTTCTGCATTTAGGACACCTTGGAGATGCACTTTTTTAAAATTTTGCTAGCCACTCTGGGGCCAAATGGGCCCTGTGGAGAATCTTTACTTGCATGGCCTGTGCTTTATTGCAAATCAGAATCTTTTTCACATTCTCCCCCAGATATCCTCCCATGCTTCCAACGAGATTTCTGCTCCCAATTCCTGATTACAGACTCCACAAAGTCTTTCCATATCTTCCAATGCACTCCCTCTCTGTAGATAATACAGGGTACTGACCGAGAGAGTGCCCGCACACTGAAGCACTCCTCTCTCCGTATTGGACATACAGGGCTGAGCCAAGAGATGGTGCTTTTCTGTATGTAGTCCCTGATCTAAAAATAACGAACCCTACTGGATAACCCATATTTATGACTCAACTGGTCAAAAGACATCAAGATATCTCCCTCAAATAGATCTCCCAAACAGGACACTCCCCTGGCCTCTCATACCTTAAAGCTGGAATCCATTGATCCTGGCCTGAATCCTGGTGTTCCGACTAAGTGAGTGAACAGGGAGGTCTTATGTAGATTACCCTTGCTCTGCCACATCATTTTCCATGTTTTGACTATGTTTATAATGATCAAACTTTTACAGTGCTCAGCAAAAGTTTTCATCCTATCCATAAATAACAAATTAAGGAGGGGACATTTTTCCTGGAAGACCTCAATGTCAAGCCATATCGATTTCGGATTTTTGCATGCCCAATCATTCATGTGAGACGACAAGGAGCTTCATTGGTATCAGTTAAAGTCTGGGAGATCTACCCCTCCCATTCCCTTTGACAGTTGCAGCTTAGCAAATTTAACAAGAGGACGTCAAATAAAAGATCCAAATCAGCTATTAAGCCTCCGCAGTGCTTGTCTAGGCAGCAACAATGGGAGCATTCTCATGTGGTACAGTGGGCGAGGAAGAACATTCATTTTAATCAGAGCTATTCAACCCAATCATGATATTGGTAACCCCTCCCAACACTGAAGGTCTTGTTTTATCTTCTCTAATAATTGTACAAAGTTAGCTCTGTACAATTGGTGAAAAGCAGGAGTAATGAAAATACCCAAATACAGGAAACCTTTTCGTGATCACCTGAAAGGAAATTGTGTTCCATCGTCCAGGTCAGGTACTCCCACAAGCGTTCTTCTTCCTCTTGACAAGAGATTCAACTTCCTTAGTAAACCACTCCTGCACTCGACAACCTCCTCCCTGTCTGACAGGTACATACTTAGCAAGGACACACAGTTGTGAATAGTGCCAAAGGATGTTGTAGGGTACAAAGGGACGTTCTGCTTCTTCTCATTCTGGCAGCCCGACTATACATATGTTTGTTCTTTGACCTCGATTCTCGAGGTCATCGGCCTGATTAAGTAAGGCCAGCACCTGACTTTCCAGCACCTGAATCTGCCCCACTGCCACCTCCGCCGTGGTGTCCAACGCAGCGGCTCTCTGTTCAACCTCTCCCACGCGTTGATCAAGACATTGAATCTCCTGCTCATGCTTTTGTAGCATGACATAGATCGGTTCTAGTTTAGTACGGAATCCCTCCAGCCACGACTCAATCTTCTCTCGGAGTTTAACAAATTCCAAGACTACGTTCTGCTGCTTCAGTTAGTTCACAGGCACCGCCGTGGGAGTCACTGTAGGGGATTGCCCGGTATGTTGTGATCCTCACGACCTCTTTCCTTTTGCCATCTTTCTTTTCTTCCCTAAATGTTAAAATTAATATTTAAAGGCTCTGGGGGCTTTATTCTACTGATTTTTAAGAAAAGGTTTATTACTGGCTAGTATGGATGAAAGCAACACTTTGCTTGGGTTACGGTGGAGAGCCCAGCAAGGCAGACCTATCAGATCGCCACCATCTTGAATCTCCATCTGAAGCCTATCTATCCTAAGGAAAGAAGCAACAAGAAAACAAGTTTAGATTACTTACAGTGTGGAAACAGGCCCTTCAGCCCAACAAGTCCACACCAACCTGCCACCCACCCATACACCTAACCTAACACTATGGGCAATTCATCTGTTTTTGGACTGTGGGAGGAAACCAGAGCAAACCCACACAGAAACAGGGTGAATGTGCAAACTCCACACACTCAGTTGCCTGAGGCAGGAATTGAACCCAGGTCTCTGGTGCTGTGAGGCAACAGTGCTAACCACTGTGCCACCGTGCTACCCACAAATAGGTTGAGGAAGATGACATTTACTTTATTTAAGAATTAGGAACACAGAAACAGGGGTAAACCATTTCGTCCCTCCTTCCTGTTATAGAATTCAATGAGATCATGCAGATCTGTGGGCTAACTCCATCTACCTGTCTTTTGCCCATGTCCCTTGATACCTTAGCTTAACAAAGATATATCTCTCTCACATTCAAAATTACCAATTGATCGAACATCAAACTCACATGTGAATAGGGAAATGCATTATTATGATGAAGTCAATAGGAATAAACTACACATTGATTTAACTGTTTGCTTTCTTTTGATGTTCTTATTTTAGAAATTTCACTCATAATCTTCCACTAATCATTTCCCTGCTACAGCCCCATCTTTTTTCTCTAATGTTGAAGAAGTACAAATTCAAAACCACCATGGACCTGATGTTATGGACAAGGCCAGACTACTCAAAACATTATTAAGTAGGCAGCGCAGACCATAATTTTGCAATTTGTTTCAGTAAGTGTACAGTGAAAATTACTCAGAGTAAGTTAGCTTGGGTGACTACCAGGATTAAAAATAGGCAAAACTTTACTCACAAAATTACACAATCAAATACAAAGAACAGAATAAAGAACCCCAACAGAACTCAATCTATCCTAACTAGACTTAATTATGCTGTTTCGGATATTCACAACAATCCCAATAAGCAAATCCCCTTAAAAATAGAACAAGTGCTTTTCGGGTGAAGTTAGAAGGGGAGAGAGAGTTTAGCAACCTGTTTCCACACAGCTGAACTCCTAACTAGTTCTAGATTGAACTGCTCAGCTAGAGAGCTAACCACTCCCCTTTCATGATACAGGTTACTTGTAAAACATGACCACTTTGGCCTGAAATCTCATCTGTTTACATATGCACAAAAGTACCTCTCAAAATCCTTTTTCATCTCTGTACCAAACTAGTCACCTCGGATCTAGGAGGTTTTTATGACTCCTCTGGAAAAAACCAAGGACAGTATCCTTAAGAAAAGGAACAGCTTTAAGAAAAAAAGAGACCTGCTTTGTGATACCTCCCTCCTTAAAAAAATTAAACCATCAATATCAAAAGATGACTTCCTTTTTAAAACTCTTCAACAACCTGGTTAGTCGTCTGAACACACATATACATTATACTAAGTATAAACATGCAAACACGCATAACCACATGCAAATTCAGGCCATGGCACACCCGCCACTAAATATCTCCATATCTCATTCGAGCCTCGATAATGCATTAGCAATCATATTTTCATGATCTGCCACATGCACAGTTGTCAAACTGAATGGCTGCAACAACAAGCTCCATCTAAACAGTCTGGCATTTTTGTCCTTAAATGTTTCCACAAATGTCAATGGGTTATGATCAATGTATATGATTGTCTCAGATGCATTGCTGGTAATACAGACAGTGAAATGTCAACACCAAGCTCAAAGTTTCTTCCTCCACTGCTGAATATTTCTGTTGATAAATGTTCAACTTCCTGGAAAAATACCAGATGGGTCTTTCTATTCCTTTGTCATCCTCCTGGGTGGCATGGTGGCTCAGTGGTTAGCACTGCTGCCTCACAGCACCTGAGTCCCAGAGTCAATTCCTGCCTTGTGTTCACATTCTCCCTGTGTTTGCTCTGGTTTCCTCCCATAGTCCAAAAATGTGCAGGTTAGGTGAATTGACCATGCTGCAGTATTAGGTGAAGGGATAAATCTAGGGGAATGGGTCTGGGAGGGTTGGTGTGGACTTGTTGGGCCGAAGGGCCTATTTCCACACTGTAAGTAATCTAATCCTGCAGGAATATGACACCAACACTGGCATTGATAGCCAGCTTGAAGTACTTTGTGTAATCCTGTGTGGTTAATACTGGGCAGTGGTTAACTAGTTTTTAGGCGTCAAATGCCTTTTGACAATCCACTGTCCACTGAAACTTTTGCTCTTTAGTAACAATTTGGTGGGTGGAGCAGCCACACTGCTAAAATTTGGTACAAACTTCCAGTAAAATCCACTCAATCACAGAAACTGTAGTACTGTGTGGGAAATTCCCCAATTACTTTTGTTTTCACATCCCTTGGGGCCATTTGTCTGTGTCCAATAGCTTGGTCTAGGAAGGTGACTTGGACTTTGGTAAATTAACTTTTAGCTAGGTTTACCACAAAGCCTGCTTTCTGAAGTCAATCGAACAAGTCCAATAAATGCTGTAAATGTTCCTTCCATGAGTGACTAAAAATCACGAGGTCATCAATGTAAACAACACAGGTGGGTAATCTGGCAATGACCTTATTAGTTAGTCTCTGAAATATGGCTGGACCGTTTTTCATACCAAATGACATGACGTTGAACTGATGTAGTCTATTTGGTGTTATGAAAGCTAAAACTGCTTTTGCTGTCTTTGACAGACATACTTGCATTCCAACAAGTCCAACTTAGAAATGTAAATTGCTTGTCCCACTTTTTCGACACAGTCCTCCCACATGGAATTGGATATGCATCAGTCTTTGTAACAGCGTTGACTTTGCGATAGTTCACACATAACCATTGGGTACCATCTGGCTTTGGCACCAGGACTATAGGTGAGCTCGAATCACTGTAACTCACTTTGATTATGTCATCTTGGAGCATGTGCTCTATCTCCTTCAGAACCTGTGCCAACCTTAGAGGGTCATGCCAATAAGGATGTTGCTTAATCAGAACAGCATCTCCTATATCTACATTACACACAATTAGATTAGTACTTCCCAGTTTATTTCCGCATTACTCCCCACATAATAGCAATAACTCTTTCAGGTCATACAGTCATAGAATCCTAGAGATGTACAGCATGGAAACAAATCCTTTAGTCCAACTCGTCCATGCATTCCAGATATCCCAACCCAATCTAGTCCCACCTGCCCCATATCCCTCCAAACCCTTCCTACTCATATACCCATCCAGATGCCTTTTAAATGTTGCAATTGTACCAGCCTTCACCACTTCCTCTGTCAGCTCATTTCACACATGCACCACCCTCTGCATGTAAACGTTGCCCCTTAGGTCCCTTTTATATCTTTTTCCTCTCACCCTAAACCTATGCCCTCTAGTTCTCGACTCCCCCACCCCAGGGAAAGGACCTAGTCTATTTACCCTATCCATGCCCTTCATGATTTTATAAACCTCTATGAGTCATCTCTCAGCCTCCAAATGTCCAGGAAAAACAGCTCTAGACTATTTAACTTCTCTCAATAGTTCAAGTCCTCCAACCCTGTCAAAATCCTCGTAAACCTTTTTTGAACCCTTTCAAGTTTCGCAACATCCTTCTGATAGAAAGGAGATCACAATTGCATGCAATATTCGAGAAGGGGCCTAACCAATGTCCTGTACAGCCACAACATGACCTCCCAACTCCTGTACTCAATTCTCTGATCAATCAAGGAAAGCATACCAAATGCTTTCTTCATTATCCTATCTACCTGCAACTCCACTTTCAAGGAGCTATGAACCTACACTTCAAGGTCTCTTTGTTCAGCAACACTCCCTCGGACCTTACCATTAAGTGCATAAGTCCTGCTAAGATGTGCTTTCCCAAAATGCAGCATCTCACATTTATCTAAAATAAATTCCATCTGCTACTTCTCAGCCCATTGGCCCATCTGGTCAAGATCCCATTGTAATCTGAGGTAACCTTCTTTGCTGTCTACTACACTTCCAATTTTGGTGTCATCTGCAAACTTACTAACTATGCTCTTATGCTTACATGCAAATCATTTTTGGGCAACATGGTGGCTCAGTAGTTAGCACTGCTGCCTCACAGCACTAGGGACCCCCAGTTCAATTCCCAGTTCAGGCAACTGTCTATGTGGAGTTTGCACATTCTCCCCGTGTCTGCGTAGGTTTCCTCCGGGTGCCCCGGTTTCCTTCCACAGTCCAAAGATGTGCAGGTTAGGTGAATTGGCCATGCTAAATTGCCCATAGTGTTAGGTGGAGTAGTCAGGGGTGAATGTAGGGGAATGGGTCTGGGTGGGTTTCTCTTTGGAGGGTCAGTGTGGACTTGTTAGGCCAAAGGGCCTGTTTCCACACTGTAGGGAATCTAATCAAAATCTAATCTAAATATAAATGGTGAAAAGTAGTGGACCCAGCACTGATTCTTGTGGCACTCCACTGGCCACAGGTCTCCAGTCTGAAAAACAACCCTCCACCACCACCCTCTGTCTTCTACCTTTGAGCTAGTTCTGTATCCAAATGGCTAGTTCTCCCTGTATTCCATGAGATCTAACCTAGCTAACCAGTCTCCCATGGGGAACCTTGTTGAGTGCATTACTGGTCCATCTAGACCATGCCTATCATTCTGCCCTCATCAATCCTCTTTGTTACTTCTTCAAAAAACTCAATCAAGTTTGTGAGACATGATTTCCCACGCACAAAGTCATGTTGACTATTCCTAATCAGTCCTTGCCTTCCCAAATACATGTACATCCTGTGCCTCAGGATTCCCTCCATCAACTTACCCATCACTGATGTCAGGTTCACCGGTCTATAGTTCCCTGGCTTGTCCTTACCACCCTTCTTAAACAGTGGAACCACGTTAGCCAACCTCCATCTTCTGGCATCTCACCTCTGACTATCAATGATACAAACACCTCAGCAAGAGGCTCAGCAATCATTTCCTTAGCTTCCCACAGAGTTCTCAAGTACGCCTGATCAGGTCCTGGGGATTTATCCACTTTTAGGCATTTCAAGACATCCAGCACATCCTCCTCTGAAACGTGGACATTTTTCAAGATGTCACCATCTATTTCCCTACATTCTATATCTTCCATGTCCTTTTCCACACTAAACACGATGCAAAATATTCGTTTATTATATCCCCTGTTTCCTGCGGCTCATACAAAGGCCACTTTGCTGATCTTTGAGGGGTCCAATTCTCTCCGTGGTTACTCTTTGTAAAAGCACTTTGTATTCTCCTTAATTCTATTTGCCAAAGCTATCTCATGTCCCCTTTTTGCCCTCCTGATTTCCCTCCTTTTCCATCACCATTTTAAAACTAATAGAATTATGGTCGCTGGCCCCAAAGTGCTCCCCCACT
The DNA here is from genome assembly GCF_020745735.1 of Hemiscyllium ocellatum. Classification (NCBI taxonomy): domain Eukaryota; kingdom Metazoa; phylum Chordata; class Chondrichthyes; order Orectolobiformes; family Hemiscylliidae; genus Hemiscyllium; species Hemiscyllium ocellatum. The sequence goes on from NC_083414.1 coordinate 31,998,714, forward strand.
GACAACTCAGTCACCTGCCCTGCCTTATTTCTCAAGAGTAGGTCAAGTTTTGCACCTTCTCTAGTAGTTCCATCCACATGCTGAATCAGAAAATTTTCTTGTACAAGCTTAACCAGTTCCTCTCCATCTAATCTCTGAACCCTATGGCAGCCCCAGTCTATGTTTGGAAAGTTAAAATCCCTTACCATAACCACCCTATTATTCTTACAGATAACTGAAATCTCCTTACAAATTTGTTTCTCAATTTCCAGCTGACTATTAGGGGGTTTATAATACAATCCCAATAAGGTGATCATCCCTTTCTTATTTCTCAGTTCCACCCAAATAACTTGCCTGGATGTATTTCCAGGAAAATCCTCCTTCAGGATAGCTGCAATGCTATCTCTTATCAAAAACACCATTCCCCCTCCTCTCTTGACTCCCTTTCTAACCTTCCTGTAGCATTTGTATCCTGGAACGTTAAACTGCCAGGCCTGTCCATCCCTGAGCCATGTTTCTGTAATTGCTATGATATCCCAGTCCCATGTTCCTAACCATGCCCTAAGTTCATCTGCCTTCCCTGTTAGGCGCCTTGCATTGAAATAAATGCAGTTTAATTTGTCAGTCCTACCTTGTTCTTTACTTTGTCCCTGCCTGCCCTGACTGTTTAGTTTGCTTCTTTTCTCAACTATACCAGTCTCAGATTGATCTCTTTCCTCACTATCTCCCTGGGTCCCACCTCCCCCCCCAACTTACTAGTTTAAGTCCTCTTGAGCAGCTCTAGCAGATCTCCCCACCAGTGTATTAGTCACCTTCCAATTCAGGGTCATTTTGATTTTCTTGTGGAAGGTAACTCAGTAATTTATCCCAATTTTTGATAACTTCCTTGTCCAATTTGATTTAAGGAATGTCCAATTCAGAAACCTCTTGCTTTCTTTCTCTATCAAAATACCTTTTGATCATATTCACATGACACACTCTGTGAGATTTCTTCCTGTCTGGAGTCCTAACAAGTAGTTCACCTCACTCAATTTCTTCTTGATTTGATAAGGTCCACTAAACCTTGTTCTTAAAGGCCCACTCGTTACTGGAAGCAACACCAACACCTTATCCCCAATTGCAAAATTGTGAATTTGTGATTTCCCATCTGCTTCCTGTTTCATTGTTTGCTGTGATACTTTTAAATGCTGTCTAGCCAATTCTCCAGCTCTATTTAATCATTCTCTAAAATATGACAGAGTCCAAATGGGTGGTTTCTGAATTCTGACTTATCAATTTCTCCTTAATCAATTTTAACGGTCCTCTTACTTCATGCCCAAAAATTAATTCAAATAGACTAAATTTGGTCGATTCATGTGGTGCATCTCTGATCACAAAAGGTATGAACAGAACTCCCTCATCCCAATCATCTAGACAGTCCTGACCATAAGCCCTCAACATGGTCTTTAATGTTTGATGCCAGCTCTCCAGTGCGCCCTGCGATTCTGGATGGTACACAGAAGATTTGAATTGCTTAATTCCCAAGGTATCCATAACCTCCTTGAATAGTTTGGATGTGAAGTTTGATCCTTGATCTGACTGGATCTCTATTGGTAGTCCATATCTCATAAAAAAAATAATTAATTCTTCTATAACCCTTTTAGCTATGATGTTGTGTAATGGGATTGCCTCTGGAAATCTAATCAACACATCCATTATTGTTGATAAATAGTTATTCCCACTTTTTGTTTGAAGTAGGGGACCCATGCTATTAATCAAGACTCTTCATCAAATGCTGGAATAGGTACAACAGGTGCAGGTTTTATTACTGCCTGTAATTTTCTGATTAATTGATATGTATGACACATCTACAAAATTCAACTATACCCTTGTGTAATCCAGGCCAGTAAAAATGTCTTTGTATTTTAGCCTGTGTTTTCCTAATTGACCACCGAGTGGTAGCTCATGGGCCACTCGCAGCACCTCCTTTCTATACCCTACTGGCAAAACAATGTCATTGAGTCTTAGAGATGTACAGCATGGAAACAGACCCTTCGGTCCAACCCATCCATGCTGACCAGATATCCCAACCCAATCTAGTTCCACCTGCCAGCACCTGGCTCATAACCCTCCAAACCCCTCCTATTCATATATCCATCCAAATGCCTCTTAAATGTTGCAATTGTACCAGCCTCCACCACTTCCTCTGGCAGCTCAATCCATACACGCACCACCTTCTGCGTGAAAAAGTTGCCCCTTTTATATCTTTCCCCTCTCACCCTAAACCCATGCCCTCTAGTTCTGGACTCCCCAACCCCAAGGAAAAAGATTTTGCCTATTTATTCTATCCATGCCTCTCATAATTTTGTAAACCTCTATAAGGTCACCCCTCAGCCTCTGACGCTCCAGGAAAAACTCCAGGAGATTTCAAAAGGCACAGATAAGGAAGCTGACATAGCTTTATCTGAGACTTTTTTTGATCAGATAAGTGGGACAGAGCAGGAGCAACTAGGTAAAATGCAAGTGTCTTTAGTTCTGTTATGCTTATTGAGTTACAGCAGAAAGATGAGAAGTTAAAATAGTTGCCTCAAAAGGAGAGTTAATGCATCACTGTGTATTATTACTTAACAATTGATGTCTTAGAGAGGAAATGGAGACTACCACACATTCAAGCAGACGAGAAATGGGCAGAGATTCATTACAAGGATCGGTGTTGGGCCCTCTACATAAGTGACTTGGATGCGATTTGGATGATTTGGATAAGAGGTACAGTTAGTAAGTTTGCAGATGACACCAAAATTGGAGGTGTACTGGACAACGAGGAGGGTTACCTGAGATTACAACAGATGGGCCAATGGGCTGAGAAGTGGCAGATGGAGTTTAATTCAGATAAATGTGAGGTGCTGCGTTTTGGAAAAACAACTTTTAGCAGGACTTATACACTTAATGATAAAGTCCTAGGGAGTGTTGCTGAACAAAGAGACCTTGGAGTGCAAGTTCATAGCTCCTTGAAAGTGGAGTCGTAGGTAGATAGGATAGTGAAGAAGGTGTTTGGTATGCTTTCCTTTATTGGTCAGAGTATTGAGTACAGGAGTTGGGAGGTCATGTTGCGGTTGTACAAGACATTGGTTAGGCCACTGTTGGAATATTGCGTGCAATTCTGGTCTCTTTCCTATCGGAAAGATGTTGTGAAACTTGAAAGGGTTCAGAAAAGATTTACCAGGATGTTGCCAGGGTTGGAGGATTTGAGCTACAGGGAGAGGCTGAACAGGCTGGGGATGTTTTCCCTGGAGCATCGGAGGCTGAGGGGTGACCTTATAGAGGTTTACAAAATTATGAGAGGCATGGATAGGGTAAATAGGCAAAGTCTTTTCCCTGAGGTTGGAGAGTCCAGAACTAGAGGGCATAGGTTTAGGGTGAGAGAGGAAAGATATAAAAGAGATCTAAGCAGCAATTTTTTCACACAGACGGTGGTACCTGTCTGAAATGAGCTGCAGAGGAAGAGGTGGAGGCTGATTCAAATGCAACATTAAAGAGGCATTTGGATGAGTATATGAATAGGAAGGGTTTGAAGTGATATGGGCTGGGTGCTGGCAAGTGGGATTAGATTGGGTTGGGATATCTGGTCGACATGGACAGGTTGGACTGAAGGGTCTGTTTCCATACTGTACATCTCTATGACTCTATTTCCTCCTTAATCAACCTCTGATCATCTTGTACACTCTGAGGCAGTTGTCTAACTTACCTTGTGCGTTTTGTTACCAGTCCAACAAAACTCCTAGGCTTGTCCGGTTTTCCTACATTTGGCTTTCTCCTAACCAACCAACACTGTGATTTCATGTGGCTCACTTTATTATGATGAAAACACTGGAGCTTTTAACTTCTTTGTCCCCCTCGAGGGTTTCTTTTCTACCCTGTGGTAAGTTATCCTTATGATCTTCACTGAGATCGACTTTTCCCTTTCCACGTGAGGATTTCTTTTTGTCCCAATTTCTAGCCCTCATGGACTGAATGTATTCTGGAAGCCAAACCGTGTTTTGTGGACCAGCTCATAATCATCAGCCACTTTAGCTGCTAACCTTGTTGTTTTAACTCTCTGCTCTTCCACATGAGTTCACAGTACTTCAGGCAGTGAATGTTTGAATTCCTCCAAAATAATTACCTTTCTAAGGACATCATAGATTTGCTTGGTTTTTAAAGCTCTTATCCATCTATCGAAATTACTCTGTTTATTCCTTTCAAACTTAATATAGGCTTGACCAGGGTCTCTCCTTAGATTCCAACGCCCCTCCCCCAAGTCCTTCCTCCCTACCTTTTATCTTAGCCTGCTGGACACACTTTCCTCATTCCTGAAGAAGGGTTTATGCCCGAAATGTCGACTCTCCTGCTCCTTGGATACTGCCTGACCTGCTGCGCTTTTCCAGCAACACATTTTCAGCTCTGATCTCAAGCATCTGCAGTCCTCACTTCCTCTCTCCTTAGATTCCCAAAACATTGTCTCGAGACTTCTGGTACAAGCTCATATACACTTAAAATAGTTTTTTTCACCTCCTCATACTCCCCAGATACCTCCCCTGATAGTGATGTGAATACCTCACTAGCCCTAACTACGTGTTTCGTTTGGATCAACAAAACCCACATCGCCACTAGCCACTGCATTTGTTTAGCCACCTTTTCAAATAAGACGAAAAAGGCTTCCACATCATTCGCATCAAATTTAGGCAATGCTTGAACAGACTTAAACAGATTCTCGCTACGCCTCTGACTATCAGGGGCTTGCTCATCCACACACTCTTCCTCACTAAGCCTACCTTCAGCCTTTCTCTCCACCCTTGTTAACAACTTTCCCTTCTAAGTGTCAATTTTGAGGTTCAAAAGCTCTCTCTTTCTCTCTTTCTCTTTCTCCTCTGCTGCTGTCTCTTTTTCCCTCTCCTGCTTTTAATCGTAACTGTTTCATTTCTGTGGCCCTTTCCTTATCTCTCACCTCAACCTGCTTCATTTGCATTTAAATTCTTGCCAAACCTATAGATCCATTTCTCCAGTAAGTGTAAATGCTGAACTACTGCTGTAATTATCTCCTTTCATCACAGAAGCAGGCAGGTCCAATCCCAACTGGTCCGTAAATTCCTGCAGCTTGGTCTTAGTCATCTTTTGCAATACTTCCAAAGTCGCCGCATCCACTTCCAGAAAACTTTTGGCAACTGAAAGAGTCATTACTATCCCAAGCTTTATCTACTCAACCAAACCAACACCCGAAATAAAGACTCTAGCACCTACCACTTGCTGTTTAAAACCTCACAAAGAGCCCCCAGTCTGATATGGACTAGGCCAGACTACTCAAAACATTCTTAAGTAGACAGCCCAGACCATAACGTTCCAATTTGTTTCAGTTAGTGTGCAGTGAAAATTACTCGGAGTAAGTTAGCTTGGGTGACTAACAGTTTTAAAAACAAACAAAACTTTATTCACAAAATTACACAATGAAACACAAAGAACAGAATAAAGAACCACTCCAGGATTCAGTCTATCCTAACTAGTTCTGGACTGAACTGCTCAGCTAGAGAGCTAACCACTCCCCTTTCATGATACAGGTTACTTGTAAAACGTGACAACTTTGGCCTGAAGTCTCATCTGTTTACATATAAACAAAAGGCCTCTCAAAATCCTTTGTCATCTCTGTACCAAACTAGTCACCTCAGAGCCAGAGGGTTTAATGACCTCTCTGTAAAACCAAGGACATAGTACCTTTGAGAAAAGGTACAGCTTTTAGAAAAAAAGGGACCATCTTTGTGACACTGATCAATAATCAACTCATCTGTTTTGATCATGTTAGGCTAGCCTATGATAGAAAAAGAAACTGCAGGAATTACGCAAGAAGCGTTGGTAAAGAGAGAGAAGCATAGATAACCTTTAACTTTGATGACCTGTCATCAGAACTGGCAACAATCAACAATATTATACTTCATATTATTCAACCAAACTACCTAATATCCCAAGATCATCCAGAAAATTCTGGAACCCAAATATGTCTTTAAATATTTATTGTTTGATTTTGATTACTGATAGCAGATTATAATAAAAATCTCAGATGCAGTGGAGAGAGAATTTCAATTCTGACATGAAAGTGGAAGGAGCTGTTATTCAGCACGTTCAATTTAAGGCAATGGAAACCAAAATCTGGTGCAGTGTATCATATCTAGCTGATCTACCATTGCCCATTTTATACCATGACAACTTTGTTTTAAGGTGAAGATCATGGTATAAATGACAAATGTCATCAGCTATTATCTGAGAAAGTAAAATCTTGAGCTTAGCACTGTTGGCCTGAATTGAGATTAAAAAGGTCAAAAATATGTTTTTTCCATGTAGTTTGAAATAAAATAAAATTGTTAACTGTTTATGTAGCTAGATTATCCACTTTTTCACAATAAAAGTTAATAAATTTTCAGTGATTTGATCTACTTTTAGAAAGAGCATTCAATTTCAGATGAGATGATATAATGGGGTAAAACAACTTATTGAGAAATGTAATTATACTTAACTAAAAATTGCTCAATATCCTAGTTTTGATCATTTGTACTTTCTATTAATTCTGATAGCTACAGACAGCTCCTAACATCAGTCCTTCTTTCTTTCTCTATTTGGAAATGCCGGTGTTGGACTGGGGTGTACAAAGTTAAAAATCACACACCAGGTTATAGTCCAACAGATTTAATTGGAAGCACACTAGCTTTCGGAGCGACGCTCCTACATCAGATGGTACTACCTGATGAAGGAGCGTCGCTCCGAAAGCTAGTGTGCTTCCAATTAAATCTGTTGGACTATAACCTGGTGTTGTGTGAGTTTTAACTTTCTTTCTCTATGTATTCTTCTAAATTGCACAAAGAACTTTTCTGAGACCAAGAATTCTTCCTTGTTGTTGTGTGCTGATGTAATTGATGTGAGTTACAAATGAGAATTGGACATTGAACAACAACTTTTTTCAAAAAAGGAGAGAACAAAAGAGTAATGTGAATAGTTGGAAACCAGCCTAATTACTAAGAACACTCAAATGAACTGGCACTGAGATGTCATTTTGCTCAGGGACTTGCAGCTGATTGGATGTTGACTTCGTCAATCAGGAGGACTGGTGCTGGCCAGCCAACCACAGAGAATATTGGAAAAGAAAGAGAAGCCAAAAGGTGAACTGCAATTTGACATGGTTTTTGGGTAGCAGGCGATATTCTCTGGAAGCTCTCAGACTTTTTTTTTGTTTTTCTGTCTCTAGTTATTCCCTACTGATTGACTCATCTAAGTTATGGACAAGAATAGACCTGATCTAAAAATTAAGGTTGTAAATTGGAGGAAGGCCAGTTTGACGGTACTAGGCAAGAAAAAGGAGGAAGTGTATGTCAGGTATGGACAGCAGGGATCAAGTGAATCCCAAGAGGAGTATAAGGACAGTAGAATTATACTTAAGAGGGAAGTCAGGAACTCAAAAAAACAGCTTTGGAAAATGGGGCTAAGGAGAATCCAAAGAGATTCTAAAAATACAGTAAGGACAAATGAGTAACTCGGGAGAGAATAGGACCTCTTAAAGACCAGTAAGGCAGCCTACATGTGAAAGTGCAGGAAATTGGTGAGATACTAAACAAGTATTTTGTATCAGTGTATACTGTGGAGAAGTATTCAGAAGCTAAAAAAAACTTGGGGAAACAAACAGTAATGTCTGGAAAAGTGTCCCTATTAAGAGGAGGAAGTTCTGGACATCTTAAAATATATAAAGGTGGATAAATCCCCAGGACTGGATCAGGTGTACTTGTGGGCGGCACGGTGGCACAGTGGTTAGCACTGCTGTCTCACAGCGCCTGAGACCCGGGTTCAATTCCTGAATCAGGCGACTGACTGTGTGGAGTTTGCACGTTCTCCCCGTGTCTGCATGGGTTTCCTCCGGGTGCTCTGGTTTCCTCCCACAGTCCAAAGATGTGTTAAATTGCCCGTAGTGTTAGGTTAGGGGTAAATGTAGGGGTATGGGTGTGTTGCGTTTCGGCGGGTCGGTGTGGACTTGTTGGGCCGAAGGGCCTGTTTCCACACTGTAAGTAATCTAATCTAATCTAGAACTTTGTACAGCGAAGCAAGTGATCGCTGGGCACCTTACATAACTGATAGCCACTGGTGAGGAGCCAGAAAACTGGAGGTTGGCTAATGTGGCACCAATATTTTAGAAAGGTGGTCAGGAAAAGCTAGTGAAATATAGACAGGTGAGCTTGATATCAGTGGTGGGCAAGTTGTTGGAGGAGATTGTGAGGGATACGATTTATATGTATTTGGAAAGGAAAGGATTAAGGATAGTCAACATGGCTTTGTATATGGGAAGTCATGTTTCACTAACTTAATTGAGTTTTTCGTAGAAGTGACAAAGAGGATTGATGAAGGCAGAGCAGTGGATGTTGCCTATATTGACTTCAGTAAGGCATTCGACAAAGTTCCTTATGATAGACTGATTGACAGGTTATATCACATGAAATACAGGGAGAACTAACCATTTGGATACAAAATTGTCTTGAAGATAGGAGAGGGTGGCAGTAGAGGGTTGCTTTTCAGACTAGAGGCCTGTGACCAGCGGTGTACCACAAGGATCAGTGCTGGGTCCACTGCTTTTTGTCATTTATGTAAATGATTTGGATGTGACGATAGGAAGTATGGTTTGTAAGTTTGCAGATGACATCAAAATAGGAGATGGAGTGAACAGTGAAAACAATTATTTCAGAGTACAATGGAAACTTGATCAGATGGGTTGAGGAGTGGCAGGTGCAATTCATTCTAGATAAATGTAAGGTGCTACATTTTAGTAGGGTAAATAGAGCAGGACCTAGACACTTCATGATAAGGTCCTGGGGAGTGTTGCCAAAGAAAAAGACCTTGAAGTCCAGGTTCATAGTTCCTTAAAAGTGGATTTGAATGAGAGGAAGAGGCTGAATAGTCTGGTGCTTTTTGCTCTGGAACATTGTAGGCTGAGGGAATGATCTTCCGAAATTTAATAAAATCATGAGGGGCATGGAAAGGTAAATAGTCAAGGCCTTTTCCCCAGTGTAGGGAAGTCCAAAACTAGAGGGTACAGGTTTAAGGTGAGAGGGGAAAGATATGAAAAGGACCTAAGGAGCAACTTTTTCATGCAGAGTTTGGTGCGTGAGGAAGTGGTGGAGGCTGGTACAATTACAACATTTAATAGGCATCTGGATGGGTGTATGAATAGAAAGGGTTTAGAGGGATATGGGCCAAGTACTGGCAAATAGGACTAGATTAATTTAGGATATCTGGTCAGCGTGGGCAAGTTGAAAAGTTTTTTCTGTGCTGTACACCTCTATGACTCTATGACTGTATCCTGGAGGTTTGCAGAAGCTGATTGCATTGTCTGATGATTTTGGAATTCAAACAAGATACAATCCTTACATGCCCTGTAATACAATCCATCAGATTCCATGAAGGTTTGGTATTCATCATTGAATAGTTACTGAACTAACAATTTACGATTTCTTTTCATTTAAGCCTTAACTCTGTCTGTCTGTCGGTGTGTGAGTGAAAGGTGGTGATCAAAGAAGATTGTGTTTAATTCATAGATACGAATTGAACTACAAGGCAATCTGTGTTCTGCTAAAGTTACAGTATTAAACAAAAATCAACAATTAATTCTAAGTTTCAAACTTGGTGTCCAAGATGAGTTATTTGTAAAATCTGATTAGGAAAAACTGGGCAAATTTGAAGCTCATTGAATGTTACAATTTCCCATGCTACAAATGCAATAAACGTGAGGCTGATGTGGTCTGGCTTGCTATCCATGTTGTAACCGTCACTAACACTGAGTCACAGTCAAAACACAAATACATAAACAATCCAACCATTTATATGATTCTAAAGAACTAGAACGATTCAGGCAGTGCTCACATACTAGCCCTTCATCAACAGGAATGGAAAGAAAATGTACATTAAAAGAACTTATAACACACAAAAAGCATAAAATATATTTTAAAAGTGTACAAAAAGGTTCACATTTCCTACTTCGTGTGTTAATCAAATCAATAGTACACTTTTCTCTTCATGTATGACTTTAAATTAAACAGTCCATTGTGTGTAATACTCTCAATTACTCTTAATTACTTCTCAAAACATTTATACAGTCAGGAGGTGGGAGACCTGAAAAAATGGTGCACTGAGAACAACCTAGCTCTCAATGTCAGCAAAACCAAGGAACTCATTATTGACTTTCAGTGGGATGTTACTCATGCCCCCCCATACATTAACAGCACAGAGGTGGAACGAGTGGAGAGTGTCAAGCTCCTGGGAATGGTCATCCACAACAAGCTTTCTTGGACTCCTCGTGTGGACACACTAGTTACAAAGGCCCAATTACGTCTCTTCTTCCTCAAGCAGCTGAGGAAATTTGACATGACGGCGAATACACTTGCAGATTTTTATAGGTGCGCCATCTGGATGTTTCATTATCTGGTATGGCAACTGTACCATTCAAGATCCAGAGGCAGTTACAGAGATTGGTGAATCCGACCAGGACAATCACAAAGGCCAACGTCCCATCTGTAGCCTCCATCTGTCAGGCCCGCTGTCAAGGAAAGGCCACCAGCATTCTTAAAGATCCATCCCACCCTGGCAATGCTTTACTACAACCTCTACTATTGGGGAGAAGATATAGAAGCCTGCATGCATCAGCCAATTTCATAACAGTTTCTACCCTACTGTTGTTAGAATATTTCAGTGGTCCAGGACATTCAGCCTCGGACCTTCGGCTAACCATCCTCCAAGGTGGACTTTGGGACAGGCAGCAGAGGAAAGTGGCTGAGCAGAGGCTGATAGCTAAGTTCGGTACCCATAGGGAGGGCCTCAACCGGAACCTTGGGTTCATGTCACATTACAGGTGATCACCATTGCACTACACACACACACAGATATTCCTACATTCACACACACTCACATACACACGGACACATGTACACACAGACGCGCACACAGACACCCACACACATCCTTATAGACACACACCCTCCCATACTCACACATGCACCCCCTCACACACTTAAGACACTCTGCACTCACTACACACACACACACACACACACACACACACATCCTCAAACTCACAACCCCCACCCCAGACAGACACACACAGACAAAGACCACATATATTTTGTGAATTTGTACTTGCAGAGTTACATGGCACTTTGCTCAAAACTGCATACATTCATGTAGAACTCTGAGCTCAAAAACTGCATGAATTTATGTAAAACTCTGTTATCTCACTTTTTAGATTAGAATCAATCTAAACATCAGGTCATAGACAGAGAACACAGGGAGCCAACACCTTCAACATATTGTCTAGCTATCACCATTGTTAACAGCTAACCTGAGAATGCAACTTTTAAAAAAAGGTTTTGTGATTTACACATGAAAGAAGTGAAACTATCACTGTATTCTAACAGATGAAAGGCTTAACAGACATTCAATTTTTCAATGTATAATTTCAGTTATATCACACTGTAAATTTTTGCTATAAATTCTGTGTTACGATTGAGCCCTCCACAATCGCCTGATGAAGGAGCGTCGCTCCGAAAGCTAGTGTGCTTCCAATTAAACCTGTTGGACTATAACCTGGTGTTGTGTGATTTTTAACTGTGTACACCCCAGTCCAACACCAGCATCTCCAAATCGTTGTTAGAGTACGGAGTGGATTCACAAACCCCTAACATTTGCCTGTAGCTGTGTTCTTGTTTTTGACACTCTTGACCTATTATTTACTATCTATGCATATAGAAGCATTTTGTAAGCTAATGTTTGACATTTTTTTCATTTCAAGTTGTTTTTGAAGGAAGGCAATGTGCACCGTTGATATTCACTGCAAGATGAGCTAATATTACACACAAATTTGGGGTTTAGATACGATTGTAATGTTTAGCTGCTAAAAATTGACCTTTAAGTTTACTGTTCATTTACAATCCGTTGCAATGCTTATACATTTCTGACGTTTGTTCAAAAGATTTAATCATGAATTACGGTTTTCTTTTATTCATCTGTGGGATCTGGGCATCGCTGAATGAGCTAGGATTTATTGTTCATTCTTAGTTGTCTTTGAGAACGTGCTGCATCTTGAACTCTGCAGTCCAGTTGGTGAAGGTAAATCCACAGAGCCATTTGTGAGGGAGCCCCAGAAACAAAAACAGAAATTGCTGGAAAAACTAAGCAGGTCTGGCAGCATCTGTGAAGAGAAATTAGAGTTAATATTTCAAGTTGAGTGACCCTTCCTCAGGACTGACATCAGTTAACTTTGATTTCTCTCCGCAGAGGTCTCCAGGTCTGCTGAGCTTCTCCAGTAAACCCTCCCTCATGAATTAGATGCAAGATATTAGGAGATATCAAATGGCAATTTCACACATGGCGAAAGTAATTTTTCTCATCTGTCTGTCAACTTCATACTGCTGTTTCACTATTTCCTCAATGTCTGTGTTTTTCCCTGATATTGTTTCTTTGTAACTTAACCCTCACACCAAAGCTTCGCTTTTGCTACCTTGTCCCCTTAACCTAACTTTCTGAAAGCATTCTACTTCCTCTTTCAGTCCTCTTCTTTTTCTGTCTCACCACTTCCTGTCTTTCAATTACTTCTTTTTAGCTCTCTACCTTCATCTTCCTCTTTCTGCCTCTGTATCTGAACATAAGATATAGGAATAGAAATTAGGCCATTTGGCCCATCGTGTCTGCTCTGCTATTCAATCATGGCTGATAAGTTTTTCAACCTTAGTCACCTGTCTTCTCCCTGTAACCCCTTAACAATCAAAAACCTATCTATTTCTGTCTTAAATGTACTCCATGACCTGGTCTCCACAGCCTTCTCTGGCAATGAATTCCAAAGATTACTATCCTCTGGCTGAAGAAATTTCTCCTCATCTCTGTTCTAAAGGATCTTCCCTTTACTCCAAGACTGTGCCTTCAGGTACTAGTCTCTCCTGCTAAGGGAAATATCTTCCTGATGTCCATTCTATCTAGGCCTTTCAGTATTCTGTAAGTTTCAATTAGATCCTTCTCGACCCCATCGAGTATAGTCCCAGACTTTTCAAATGTTCCTCTCATGATAAGCCTTTCATTCCTGGGTTCATTCTGGTGAACCTCCTCTTGACCCACTCCAGGCCACCATCCTTCCTGAAATGTGGGGTACTAAATTGCTTACAATATTCCAAATATGGTCTGACCAGAGTCTAATAATGCCTCTGAAGCACATTCTTCCTTTTATATTCCAGTCTTCTCAAAATAAATGTCATCATTGCCTTTGCCTTCCTAACTACTGGCTCAATCTGCATGTTAACCTTCGGAGAATTCTGGGCTAGGACTCCCAAGTCCCTTTGCAGTTCAGATTCTGAATTTTATCTGCATTTAAAAAAATACTCTATGCCTCTAATCTTCCCATCAAAATGCATGACCTCGCACTGTCCCTCATTGTCCTACATCTTTGGAATCTTTGGAATTCATTGCCAGAGAAACCTGTGGAGGCCAGGGGTAGCACAGTGGCTTAGTTTTTAGCACTGTTGCCTCACAGCACCAGGAACCCAGATTCAATTTCAGCCTTGGGCAAGTGTCTGTGTGGAATTTGCACATTCTCCCCTTGTCTGCCTGGGTTTCCCCTGGGTGGTCCAGTTTCCTCCCACAGTCCAAAGATGTGCAGGTTAGGTGGGTTGCCCAAGCTAAATTGCCCGTAGTGTTCAGCGATGTGTAGATGGGATGCATTAGTCAGGGGTAAATGTAGAGTGATAGGGTAGGAAAATTGGTCTGGGTGGGTTACTGTTTGGAGGGTCACTGTGGACTTGTTGGGCTGAAGGTCCTGTTTCCACACTGTAAGGATTCTATGATCTTCCACCTCTTTGCCTACTCTCTTAACCTGCCTAAATCCTTCTGCAGACACCACCCCGCCTCCTCAATACTACCTGTCTCTCTATCTCTCTTTGTATCATTTGAAAACTTAGGCAGTTTGCCCTCAGTTCCTTCATCTAGATCATTAATGTGTAAAGTGAAAAGTTGTGGTCCCAAGAATGACTCTTGAGGAATTTCACTAGTTACCAGCTGTCATCCTGAGAAGGACCCTTTTATTCCCACTTTCTGATTTCTGCCAGACAGCCAATCTTTTATCCATGCAAGTACCTTGCCTCTAATACCAAGCTCTTATCTTACCCAGCAACCTCCTATGCGGGACCTTGTCAAAGGCCTTCTGTAAGTTCAAGTAGATAAAATTTATTGGCTCTAATTTGTCTAAGCTGCTCATTATCTCCTCAAAGAATTCTAACAGATTTGTCAGGTATGGCCTCACTTTGATTAAACCATTCTGACTTTGCCCTATTTTATCATGCACTTCCAACTATTCAGAAATTTCATCCTTCGCAATGGACTCCACAATCTTACTAACAACCAAGTTCAGGCCAATTGACCTGGAATTTCCCGTCTTTTGCCTTACTCCCTTCTTAAATAGGGGAGTTACATGAGCAATTTTCCAGTCCTCTGGGACCCTCCCTGACTCCAGTGATTCCTGAAAGATCATCACTAATGCCTCTATATCTCTTCGGCTATATCCTTCAAAAGTCTGGAATGTAGTTCATCTGGTGCAGGTGATTTATCCACTTTCAAACCTTTTAGTTTTTCTAGCACCTCCCCCTTGGTGATGACCACCATAGTCACTTCCACACCTCCCCAGACAGACTGTCTCCAATTTTTGGGATGCTACTGGTGTCCTCCACTGTGAAGACTGTTGCAAGATACTTGTTCTGTTCCTCCACCATTTCTTAGTCCCCCATTACTACTTCTCCAGTGTGATTTTCCAGCAGTCCAATGTCCACTTTTGCATCTCTCTAGCCCTTTATATATATCAAAAGAAGCTCTTGCAATTTTATATTACTAGCGAGCTTACCCTCATATTTAATCTTCACCCTCTTTATTTCTGTTTTAATTGTTCTTTGTTTGTCTTTGTAGGCTTCACAACCCCCTAGCTTCCCATTACTCTTCACCACATTATATGCTTTCTCCTTTGCTTTTGTGCTGTTCCTGACTTCCCTAGTCTGCTATGGTTGCCTCATTCTTCCTGTAGTGCGCTTCTTTTTCTTAGTGATGAATCTTTGCTGCATTTGTGTCCAGTTCTGGTCGCCCTACTATAGGAAAGGTACAGAGGCTTTGGAGAGGGTGCAAAGAAGGTTTACCAGGATGCTGCCTGGACTGGAGGGCTTGCCTTATGAAGAAAAATTGAATAAACTTGGACTTTTTCTCTCTGGAGAGAAGGAGGAAGAGAGGAGATCTGATCGAGGTGTACAAAATAATGAGAGGAATAGATAGTCAATAGCCAGAGACTTTTCCTCAAGGCAGGATTGACTGGTACGAGAAGTCATAGTTTGAAGATATTAGGAGGAAGGTATGAAGGAGATGTCAGAGGTAGGTTCTTTACACAGAGAGTTGTGAATGCATGGAATGCGTTGCCAGCTGTGGTGGTGGAAACAGAGTCATTGGGGACATTTAAGCGACTGCTGGACATGCACATGGATAGCAGTGAGTTGAGGGGTGCGTAGGTTAAGTTAGTATATTTTACACTAGGATTAGGTCTCGGAACAACATCGTGGGCCAAAGGGCCTGTTCTGTGCTGTACTTTTCTATGTTCTATGTTCCCAAATTACTCCCACAAACCCTGCCATTGCTGTTCCACTGTCGTTCCTGCCCAGGTCCTCTCCCAGTCTCTACTAGCCAGCTCCTCTCTCATGGCTCAGGGGGTGCCTACATAGGTGCCTGTAATACCGTTACGTCTGAACCCACACTTAATTTCCCATGATGGCACAGTGGCTCAGTGGTTAGCACTGCTGCCTTGTAGCACCAGGAACCTGGGTTTGTTTATCTGTGGGTGACTGTCTGTGTGGAGTTTGCACGTTCTCCCCGTGTCTGCATGGTATTCCGCCGGGTGCTCTGGTTTCCTCCCACAGTTCAAAGATGTGCAATTTAGGTGGACTAGTTACACCAAATTATCCTTAGTGTCTAGGGATATGTAGGTTAGATGCATTAGCCATGGGAAATGCAGGGTTATAGGGTGGGTCTACATGAGATGCTCTTTGGAGGGTCAATGTGGACTTGGGGCTGAATGGCCTGTTTCTGCACTGGAGGGATTCCATGGATTCTCATCTATCAACCAACTCTCTCTCAATTTTCATCCACTGTCTCTACCCAAACATTTCCCCCTTCCTATTTTTGTCTCCTGCAGCCTTCATTTTCACCCATTATCACATGCTCTCCCACAATAACTACTTTTTCTTTCCTTTTTTCTACATTTACTTATATTTTATTGCTGTTTGACTTTAAAATTTAATATTTTTGCAACTGGCTGCTAACAACAATTGGATAGAGTGCTGGAGTACTCTATAGTTTTGGTCTCCTCATTTTTAAAAAAATGGCTGCACAAAATGCAGTTCAGAAATTTTATTCAAATCATTTCTAGGACAGGAAAAGTTTGAAGAGATTGAGCCTTTGCTCTTTGGAGTTTAGAAAAATGTGAAGTAATCTTATTGCAACATATACAGTCTTGAGAGAACTGTGAAAGAAAATAGTTCAAAGATAAGACCATAAGACCATAAGACATAGGAGTGGAAGTAAGGCCATTCAGCCCATCGAGTCAATTCCGCCATTTAATCGTGGCTGATGGGCATTTCAACTCCAGTTACCCTCATTCTCCCCGTAGCCCTTAATTCCTTGTGACATCAAGAATTTATCAATCTCTGCCTTGACATTTAGTGTCCCAGCCTCCGCTGCACTCTGCGGCAATGAATTTCACAGGCCCACCACTCTCTGGGTGAAAAAATGTCTCCCCATTTCTGTTCTGAATTGACCCCCTCTAATTTTAAGGCTGTGCCCATGGGTCCTAGTCTCTCTGCCTAATGGAAACAATTTCTTAGCATCCACCCTTTCCAAGCCATGTATTATCTTGTAAGTTTCTATTAGATCTCCCTTAACCTAAAATCCAATGAGTACAATCCCAGGATCCTCAGCTGTTCCTCGTATGTTAGACCTACCATTCCAGGGATCATCCGTGTGAATCTCCGCTGGACACGTTCCAGTGCCAGTATGTCCCTCCTGAGGTGTGGGGCCCAACACTGGACACAGTACTCCAAATGGGGCCTAACCAGAGATTTATAAAGTTTCAGTAGCACAATAGTGCTTTTATATTCCAACCCTCTTGAGATAAATATCAACATTGCATTCGCTTTCTTAATCACAGATTCAACCTGCATATTTACCTTTAGAGAATCCTCGACTAGCACTCCCAGATCCCTTTGTACTTTGGCTTTATGAATTTTCTCACTGTTTAGAAAGTAGTCCATGCTTGTATTCTTTCTTTCAAAGTGCGAGACCTCACATTTGCTCACATTGAACTTCATCAGCTATTTCCTGGACCACTCTCCCAAACTGTCTAGTTCCTTCCGCAGCCTCCCCACTTCCTCAGTACTATCTGCCTGTCCACCTATCTTCGTATCATCGGCAAACTTCGTTAGACTGCCCCCAGTCCCTTCATCCAGATCATTAATATATAATGTGAACAGCTGCGGCCCCAACACTGAACCCTGTGGGACATCGTTTGTCACCGGCTGCCATTCCGAAAAGGAACCTCTTATCCCAACTCTCTGCTTTCTGTCAGACAGCCAATCCTCAATCCATGCTAGTAGCTCACCTTGAACATCATGGGCACTCAACTTGCACAGCAGCCTCCCGTGTGGCACCTTATGAAAGGCCTTTTGGAAGTCTAGATAGACCACATTCACTGGATTTCCCTGGTCTAACCTACTTGTCACCTCTTCAAAGAATTCTAATAGGTTTGTTAGGCACAACCTCCCCTTACTAAATCCATGCTGACTTGTTCTAATCTGACCCTACTCTTCCAAGAATTTCGAAACCTCATCGTTAACGATGGGTTCTAGGATTTTACCAACAACCGAGGTTAGGCTAATTGGCCTATAATTTTCCATCTTTTGTCTTGATCCTTTCTTGAACAGTGGGGTTACAATAGCGGTCTTCCAATCATCCAGGACTTTCCCTGACTCCAGTGACTTTTGAAAGATCTCAACCAGCTCCTCCGCTATTTCCTCAGCCACCTCCCTTAGAACCCTAGAATGTAGCCCATTGGGGCCAGGAGATTTGTCAATTTTAAGACCTTTTAGCTTTTCTAGCACTATCTCTTTTGTAATGGCAACCATACTCAACTCAGCCCCCTGACTCCCTTTAATTGTTGGGACATTATTCATGTCTTCCACTGTGAAGACTGATGCAAAGTACTTATTATGTTCTCCAGCTATTTCCTTATCTCCCATCACTAGGCTTCCAGCATCAGTTTGAAGTGGCCCAATGTCTACTTTTGCCTGTCGTTTGTTTCTTATATATTGAAAGAAACTTTTACTATAATTTCTAACACTACTGGCTAGCCTACCTTCATAAGATAAAGTCATGTTGCACTTAACCTACTCCAAAAATGGTGAAAATAAATCTGAAGCCAGAAGTTAATGACAGGCATGAGTGACATCACCCTGGTGCAATGAGAGAAGGCCATATTTCACTTTGATAAAACTGCTAAGTCATTATCAGAGCTGCATGCTGAAGAGCCAGTGTGCAAATATCCAATGCTTCCAAAGTCAGCTAACATGGCAACTTGGATCTTTGTACAGCAGATGTCACCTTGGTCATATGTGGTGAACAAAGGAACTTTCTTCATGACAGGCAACAAACCAAGAAGAAATTATCTCTCCATTTTCACAGAGAACAGTACATTCATCAGTCGCAAAAGTCAACCATTTCTCAGCAACAGAAGTAAATCAGCAACAATTACCACGGCAATAGTGTTCACTATCATGGAATCATAGAATCCCTACAGTGTAGAAACAGACCATTTGGCCCAACAAGTCCACACCAACCCTCCGACCCATTCCCCTGACTAATGCACCTATCAAAATGATACTTCCCAGAGAAGGAACATCATGTTAGGAGCAAGTAGATACATGAAAAACTACAAACAACAATGCACTGAGGTATCATTAGGAGACCTGCATGATTGAAAGATCATGTATGGAGTGCATGTGTTGAGATTGGCAATTGGAACTAACATGAGTTAACATACTGTTTTGGTAATGAATGATTTTTCTTTGTGACCACATATGTTGAGTAACTTGTGACTGCAAGTGTATGCCTTTGTTTCTTATAAAGATGTAATGTTTGGAGAAATATAATTGTGCTAAGTAAAGCAATCAATAACCAGGGAGCACAGTTTTAAGGTAAGTAGCAGGACATTTAGAGAGATTTGAAGAATTTTTTGTGGATATCTGGAACTCATGCCTGAAAGAGTGGTGCATTTAAGAACTGCTAAGGTGAACACAATGTGCCAAACCTTACAAGTCTACAGTTCAACTGCTGGAAAATGGGATGAGAGCAGAAGAATGTTTGATTTTCAGCACTGTCATAAAGGCATGAGGATCGCCTTTCTATTTTACTGGCTGGCTTGCCATAATTATGTTATCTTTATCTGTTCTGCAAGCATTTTTGTGCACATTTTGTAACAGTCATTGCAAACTTTATTCGAAAACACCCACAACAGGTTATTCCCTTCTGGTGGATGGGAGGTTGGGGTTCCAAGGGGCATAGTCATCTGGTTGCATTTGTCATGTTGTTTTGGTGGTAGCATGGATATTCAATGTTTTACCTCAATATTGTTGGTATTATGATGCTGTGTATATGGCAGTCTGAAAGTGAACATAGCCTACTAGCCCTGTCGTTTGTCACAGAGGTCATAGTGGAAGATGGTGCAAGACAGATGAATATGGCCTGTTATGACAGCAGATGTCCTGAGGAGGTGCTACAGACAGGACAGAAGGAGAATTTGATGTATCATCAATATTTGTCATAGTTTATTCTTGATCTTGTGTTGACAAATAGTATTTATGAAGCCTGCTGAGATAAAGTGGACAACAATAACTCTTATTTACAAACATAACTAACAGCAACAATATATAACATGATCTTCACTTGCCGTGAGGCTGTAAATTCATTACTATGCTGTGTTTCATTTGCACATCATTCAGTAACTCTTCGTACAACAATAAATTGTATATAGAAAATTAGCAATTTTATTTACATGTTCCCTGCAACTATTAGATTGCCAGAAACACCTCAGGCTATATGGACTGCAATAGTTCAGCCACTAATTTACCAGAGATTCTGTGAATACCTTCCAAACTGACTAATCCGTTAATTTTGCTGTTTAACTGCGCCGTTAATAATCGTCAGTGCACGTTGATTTTTGCTAGACAACCAGTGTTCACGTAGACTACCTCTAATAAATGGACTTTCAATTTTCTCCAAGTCACACAAGGTCCACTATGTTAAAAATCACACAACACCAGGTTATAGTCCAACAGGTTTAATTGGAAGCACACTAGCTTTCAGAGCGATGTTCT
The DNA here is from genome assembly GCF_020745735.1 of Hemiscyllium ocellatum. Taxonomy (NCBI): domain Eukaryota; kingdom Metazoa; phylum Chordata; class Chondrichthyes; order Orectolobiformes; family Hemiscylliidae; genus Hemiscyllium; species Hemiscyllium ocellatum. Next base: position 32,019,167 of record NC_083414.1, read on the forward strand.
TTCATCAGGTGATAGTGGAGGGCTCGATCCTAACACAGAATTTATAGCAAAAATTTATAGTGTGATGGAACTGAAATTATACATTGAAAAACTGATTGTCTGTTAAGCCTTTCATCTGTTAGAATACAGTGATAGTTTCACTTCTTTCATGTGTAAATCACAAAACCTCAGCCAACGTTGTCTATCTTATACATTGCAGGCAAGGATGCCCGGAGGCATGGTACATTGGGGAAACTGAGCAAAGGCTATGACAACGGATGAATGGGCACCGCACAATAATCAACAGACAGAAGGGTTCCCGCCCAGTTGAGGAACACTTCAGTGGTCCAGGACATTCAGCCTCGGACCTTCGGGTGACCATCCTCCAAGGTGGACTTTGGGACAGGCAGCAGAGAAAAGTGGCCGAGCAGAGGCTGATAGCTAATTTCGGTACCCATAGGGAGGGCCACAACCGGGACCTCGGGTTCATGTCACATTTCAGGTGATCACCATTGCACTACACGCACACACACACTCTCACATACATACGGACACAGGTACACACAGACACAGACACAGACAGCCACACACACACATGCACCCCCTCACAGATTTAAGACATGCTGCACTCACTACACACGTGCACACTTTCTCACACTCACAACCCCCACCCCAGACAGACGCACACATTCAGACAAAGACCCACATGCACACATATATTTTGTGGGGTGAATTTGTACTTGAAGAGTTACATTGTATTTTGCTCAAAAACTGCATGCATTCATGAAGAACTCTGTTGTCTCACTTTTTAGATTAGAATCAATCTGAACATCAGGTCATAGACAGAGAACACAGGGGGCCAACACCTTCAATATATTGTCTAGCTATCACCCATTGTTAACAGTTAACCTAAGAATGCAACTTTAAAAAAAAGGTTTTGTGATTTACACATGAAAGAAATGAAACTATCACTGTATTCTAACAGATGAAAGGCTTAACAGACAATCAATTTTTCAATATATAATTTCAGTTACATCACACTGTAAGTTTTTGCTATAAATTCTGTGTTAGGATTGAGCCCTCCACTATCACCTGATGAAGGGGCATCGCTCCGAAAGCTAGTGTGCTTCCAATTAAGCCTGTTGGAATATAACCTGGTGCTGTGTGATTTTTAACCTTGTACACCCCAGTCCAACACCGGCATCTCCAAATCAAGGTCCACTACAGCTGGTTCGTCATTCACAGGTCAAGAAGGGTTCTCCTAGTTGTTGGCGTTTCTCCTGTGGCCGTGTCTCCTCGAAGGGGACAGCTTTCTGCTGATTTATCCGGGTTGCCTTTACAGCAGGTGGATGCCTCAAGGTGTGCACAGAATTGAAAAAGTTCGAGGTTTGCGCTACCCGGGTAATAGCCCACTGGGTACTGGGGGCAACGTTGTTACTTTGACCTATGGCTGACAGATATTCAAACTTATGATCATGTATCAGTGCTCTGAGATCAAAAATTTCACTTCCCTCTTATGGTGATGTGGTCGATCACACATGAACAGGCAGATGACGTTCACATTTCAAAGAATTCTAAAACACCGCCTCGCTGCACGGGAGCACATCAGTTGTGTTCAGTACCAGGAACAGTGAGGAACTCAGCTGGAAAAATACACCGACAGGGATGACATCAAGCCTAGGATGGTACATTTCACTTTATTTTGCTTCTCTTTCTATGAGAACGGCCTCTGTCACGGTAAGAAAAGTATTATATGTTTGTAATCGAATCCAGATTTTTGCGCAGTAATTTGCAATTTTCTACAAGTATACCAGTCATAGAGTCTGACAGCGCGGAAATAGATCATTAGGTCCATGCTTATCACAATCCCAAACTAAACTGGCCCCTCTTGCCTGTGCTAAAAACCATAACCCTCCAAGTATTTCTTATTCATGTAATTATCTCAATGTCTTTTAAACGTTTTAACTGTACCGGCATTCTCCTACTTTCTCTGGAAGTTTATTCCATACATGAATTACTTTCTGTGTAAACATAAAGTTGCCCCTCATAACTTTAAAAAATCTTTTTAAAATCTTTCTCCTCTCACCTTAAAAATATGCACCCTAGTCTTGAAATCACCAACCTCAGGAAAAAGACTTATTTATACCCTTCATAATCTTATAAACCTTTATAAGGTCACCCCTAAACCTCCTACATTCCAGTGAGAAACGTCCCAGCCTATTCAGCCTCTCACCATAAATCAAGCTCTTCATTCCAGGCAACATCCTCGTAAATCTATTCTGAACCTTCTCCAGCTTAATATTATTATAACAGGGTGACCAGAACTGGATACAATACTCCAAAACAGGCCTCACCAACACCCTGTATAACCTCAATATAACATCCCAACTCCAATAAGAGGTCTGAGCAATGAAGATAAGTGAGCTGAACACTTTGTTAACCACCCTGCCTATTTGTCATGTAAGCTTCAAATAATTATGTCTGTCTGTTCTACAACACTGCCCAAGGTCCTCCTTTTAATTGTATGAGTTTTGCCCTTATTTGTTTTTACCAAAATGCTCTACCTCAAATTTATCCAAATTAAACTCCATTTGCCAATCTTCAACCCATTGACCCAATTGATCAAGATCTCATTATAATCTTATATAACCTTCTTCACTGTTTGAATCAGAATCAGAAAATTGTTTTGTACACATTTAAGAAATTCCTACCCATCTAAATCTTTAATACTCTGTCAGTCCCAGTCTATGTTTGGAAAGTTAAAATCCTCTACCATAACTACCCAATTATTCTTACAGATACCTGAGATCGCCTTACAAGTTTGTTTCTCAATTTCCCTCTGACTATTGGGGGGTCTATAATACAATCCCAATAAGGTGATCATCCCTTTCTTATTTCTCAGTTCCATCCAAATAACTTTCCTGGATGTATTTCTGGGAATATCCTCCCTCAGCACAACTGTAATGCTATCCCTCATCAAAAATGCCACTCCCCCTCCTCTCTTGCCTCCCTTTCTATCCTTCCTGTAGCATTTGTATCTTGGAGTATTAAGCTGCCAGTCCTGCCCATCTCTGAGCCACATTTCTGTAATTGCTATGATATCCCAATCCCATGTTCCTAACCATGCTCTGAGTTCATCTGCCTTCCCTGTAAGGCCCCTTGCATTGAAATAAATGCAGTTTAATTTGTCAGTCCTATCTTGTTCCTGCCTGCCCTGACTGTTTGACTCACTTCTGTTCTCAGCTGTACCCCGTCTCAGATCAATCTCTTTCCTCACTATCTCCTTAGGTCCCACCTCCCTCCCCCCACTCACCACCCCCACCACCGCCCCCCCCCCCACCCCCACCCCCCCCACCACCACCACCTTACTAGTTTAAATCCTCCTGTGCACTTCTAGCAAATTTCCCTGCCAGTATATTTCGCCCCTTCCAATTTCGGTGCAATCTGTTCTTCTTGTACAGGTCATTTCTAACCCAGAAGAGATTCCAATGATCCAAAAATGTGAACCCTTCTCCCATACACCAGCTACTCAGCCATGCATTCATCTGCTCTATCCTCCTATTCCTGCCCTCACTTGCTCATAACACTGGGAGTAATCCAGATATTACTCCCCTTGAGGACCTCCTTTTTAAATTTCTGCCTGGGCTGAGAAGTGGCAGATGGAGTTTAATTCAGATAAATGCGAGGTGCTGCATTTTGGAAAAGCTAATCTTAGCAGGACTTGTACACTTAATGGTCTTATGTCTTACGGTCTTAATGGTAAGGTCCTAGGGAGTGTTGCTGAACAAAGAGACCTTGGAGTGCAGCTTCATAGTTCCTTGAAAGTAGAGTCGCAGGTAGATAGGATAGTGAAGAAGGCGTTTGGTATGCTTTCCTTTATTGGTCAGAGTATTGAGTACACGAATTGGGAGGTCATGTTGCGGCTGTACAGGACATTGATTTGGCCACTGTTGGAATATTGCAGTTCTGGTGTCCTTCCTATCAGAAAGATGTTGTGAAACCTGAAAGGGTTCAGAAAAGATTTACAAGGATGTTGCCAGGGTTGGAGGATTTGAGCTACAGGGAGAGGCTGAACAGGCTGGGGCTGTTTTCTCTGGAGCATCAGAGGCTGAGGGGTGATCTTATAGAGGTTTACAAAATTATGAGGGGCATGGATAGGATAAATAGACAAAGTCTTCCCTGGGTTCGGGGAGTCCAGAACTAGAGGACATAGGTTTAGGGTGAGAGGGGAAAGACATAAAAGAGACCTAAGGGGCAACTTTTTCATGCAGAGGGTGGTACGTGTATGGAATGAGCTGCCAGAGGAAGTGGTGGAGGCTGGTACAATGGCAAATTGAAGAGGCATTTGAATGGGTATATGAATAGGAAGGGTTTGGAGGGATATGGGCCGGGTGCTGGCAAGTGGAACTAGATTAGGTTGGGATATCTGGTCGGCATGGACAGGTTGGACCGAAGGGTCTGTTTCCATGCTGTACATCTCTATGACTCTATGACTATGACTGTCCACTGTACCACCAATTTGATGTCATCTAAAAACGGACTCAGCACAGATCCCTGTGGAATCCAGTTGGTCACAGCTCTCCAGCCCAAAAAACAACCCTCCACCATCACTCTCTGTCACCTGCCATTAAGCAAACTTTATATCCAGTTGCCAAGCTCATCCTGAATGCCGTGTGATTATAAATCATTATAATAGTCGAAAAAAATCTCCTAAAGTGAGCAATAATTTATCAAATTAGGGATAGTATCCTAATTTGTGCACTTACCGCTTTATACTGTGCAGTATTTTCTACATACTGTACTATCAGGTATATAGTAAAATATAGGTGGCTTCTAAAAGTTTGGTGAAATACTGTTAATAATATTAAACAGCTTGGGCAGCTATTGCTTACACCACTTAAATTGATGTATTTTTCATATTAAATTGCTTTATTTTGCTGTAAGAAATGTGTTCATTAGGTTTCCTTATGACTTGATATAGTAATGTAAAAGAAACTAAACGCATAACTTGGAGATGCTGGTGTTGGACTGGGGTGTACAAAGTTAAAAAAATCACACAACACCAGGTTTTAGTCCAACTGGTTTAATTGGAAGCACACTAGCTTTTGGAGTGCCGCTCCTTCAATCACCTGATTTTTAACTAAACACATAACCTTCTCCAATTATCTCTAGTGTCCTCCAAAGATCTACCCTTCATTCCTGATTTTCTTGCTGTGCCAGGTAACATAATCTGAAAACATTAGTTTTCATCTATACCCTGACCACAATGAAATCTACCACTGCTCTACCACTGTCTCTAACTTCTCACATTTCTTGTCCAATATCCAATATTGGATGATTAGAAATTCCTTCCAAGCAAGTATGGGGCAGATTGAAGCTATTGTCGTTGGATCCTGCACAAATTATTAGTCAGTGGCACTATTACTAGCCTTGTTAAATGCTTGAGGTGTAATCAGGCTGGTTAGAAATGATACTGTCATTTTTGACATTGAGCTAAGCATCTGGCAGCATATCCATATCATCGCAAAGACTGCCTATTTCCATCTTTGCCAAATTCTACTTTGACTTATCTGCTGATGAAATCCTTATCCACATCTCCCTTACTTTAAATTTGACTATTGCCGAAGATTCCTAGCCAGCCTCTTGACTTTTGTTCTCAGTGAATTTGTGATTATTCAAAACTTTCTTCCTCCTAACATGCACAAAGTTCCATTCAACCATTACCAATGTGCTCAATGATATTGCTTTAATTAATCATTGCTTCAACTTCAAAATTCAAATTCTTGTTTCCAATCCCCTATGTTCACAATTGCCTATTTCTGCAGCTATATTTTCCTAACCATATGCAAAGTAGATATTATTTGTATTTAAAACAGATATAACATGCATTCTGTTGGAATTCATCTGATTTGAAATAAACCTCTTTTTATGCTGACAGATAACCTGCACAGAAAAACAATGTAAGTATGTATTTTCATTAATGGTTAAAGTTCTACATTTTTGCATTATGTGTGTACATACATAATCTTCTCAAAATCTTCACTTTTCCAGTTCTGGTCTCCCGGGCCTCCTAGGTTTTGATCTCCAAACTACTGATGTCTGTGCCTTCAACTACCAATTGATAAGTTGAAGATAGAAACAGTGACCATATAGAAAATGGCGCCCGGCGTGTCGGGTAAAATGGTCAATGTTTGTGGGGCATTGGCTGTATTGACCGACATGCTGAGCGAGACACAAACTGCTAACACTGCAACTTCATATAAACTGCTAACACTGCAACTTATAAGGTTCCCTGAAAGAAGTCCGAATAAACAAGTCCATAGTAAACCCACCAAGTCAAGGGGCAGTCACCAGAACAATGCTGATATCTGAATGTTTAATCTTAGAAGAATGTTGATATCTGAATGTTTAACTTTCGAGCAGATTCTGGTATCTGAACGTTTAATTTGAGAGCAGTACAAGAATGCTGAGGTTTTAACTAAAGAAAATGTTGGTAGCTTATCTTCAGAAAAATGCTAATGTCTTAACTTGAGGTAATGCTGACGTCTGTATGTCAGGACTTAGAACATTCCTGATGTGTACGTTTACATTTAAGTATAACTTGATTAACATACTTTGTGATAACCCCATGACACGGGATTCTACCTTGTGTGAGAAGTTATGTATAAATATGACAACGTTCCCAACTGAGAGCGAGAGACCACTGTCTAGCACCCGGCGTGGGCTAGAGTGGATCTGCTCCCAAGCTTGTTTGTATACGTGTATACTGGCAATCTTGAATAAAGACAGTACTGTTGACTCTATTAATCAAGTGGTGGTTCTCTGTTCTCGGACAGGCGTTCACAAGAAACCAGCAAGCTCGGGCTGAGCTTCCACAAATGTCTTAATGCTCTGTATCCCTCTCCTGAAAACTCACTGGACAGAACCTCTTTGGATTCTCAGTGACATAGGGAGAAATCCAAGAGAATTGCACAAGAAGACAAATGAGGTCCCTTTTGATGGTGGGAGCAACTAATTGCATTTTTTAACAGAGTGCCAGACATCAAAACAAGATTTTTGCTAAGGGCAGTGAAATGCCCAATTAAAGGGGATCATTTTCAATATCACCTTCATCAACAGCAAATCTATAGGGAGAGGCTGAACAGGCTGGGGCTGTTTTCCCTGGAGCATCAGAGGCTGAGGGGTGACTTTCAGCCCTGAAGGGCATGGATAGGGTAAATAGGCAAAGTTTTTCCCTGGGTTAGGGGAGTCCAGAACTAGTGGTCATAGGTTTAGGGTGAGAGGGGAAAGATATAAAAGAGACCAAAGGGGCAGCTTTTTCACGTGTATGGAATGTGCTGCCAGAGGAAGTGGTGGAGGCTGGTATAATCGCAACATTGAAAAGGCATCTGGATGGGTACATGAATAGGAAGGGTTTAGAGGGATATGGGCCGAGTGCTGGCAAATGGGACTAGATTGGGTTGGGATATCTGGTCGGCATGAACAAGTTGGACCAAAGCATTTGTTTTCATGCTGTACATCTCTAGGACTTTGTGACTTCAAATTTAATCCATTAGTTACAAAGTATTTTGAGACTTTAGAAAATAATGCACATTGTTTAAAAGAAAAACTTGACAATTACAGAGCAGATATCCAGGATACATATAAAAGAACACAGGATCAAGGCAAGTCACCACAGTCTTACGAGACCATAGGGCTCCTCTGTCATTATAGAGAGAGAGAGAGACATCTGCTGGTTATTTAACCTGAGGGGCACCATGCCTCAGGCGACGGGAGAGGTTGAGAAGCAGAGTCCTTTATGGGCAACTTAGCCAGTGCTGGAATTAAACTCACACTGTTGGCATCACATTGTTTCCATCCAGCCAACTGAGCTAAATCAATTACCGAAACATAGGGTAACAGCTAAAAGACAGATATACATTTACATAGCAGATGTCTCAAATCAGCTAAAGTAATTTTGAACACACATCACTCTCTGCAATGAACAAAACTGATAAGAAAGGCTAAGATGAGTGTAACAGAGAACATAGTGAAGCTAATATGAGAAATTTCAATTGCGCATGGAGGACAATCAAGCTAGGAAGTGGCGGAAGCTCGTACAATTACAGAATTAAAAGACATCTGGATGCGTATATGAATAAGATGGATCTGGAGGGATATGGGCCAGGTGCTGGGAAATGGGACTAGATTAGGTTGGGATATCTGCTTGGCATAGACGAGTTGGATCGAAGGGTCTGTTTCTGTGTTGTATTTCTCTATGACTCTATGGGCTGGTGACTCCAATTCAACGGTCTTGGATATTTAGCACCAGTGTTTCAGGCACACTTCAGTAAGCTTGGACACACACACACACACACACACACACCTCTCCCAATCCTTGGACTGGCAACCTACATATGCCTTGATGGCATAGAGAGGCTTAGATCATCTCTGATCCATTTGTGATATCCATCTGCACTTCAATGTTGCACTTAGGCTTGCATCTGCGACTACAATTGAAATGAATTTGCAAAGAAAATTTGCACACAAGCACAGGGACCCAACTCTCAGGTTGGACCAGGCTGCACTCCAGAGTTGCCAGCTCACAGTCTTAGTGTTCACTTACTTAGCACAGACTTGCATACTTACAGCATCCGTGCCCTGCCTTGCCTTGCTGTGCCATACCTTTTAGCATGTTGGTGTCTCAGCTATAACTTAAAAGCTCACAGTACTTCTATTTTGAAGCTGTTCTGTGCAGAAACAGAGCTGGACTGCTTGTGGTGCTTGACAGTGCTTGACTCTGTACCGTATCACCTTGTATATGCTTCCTATTTTTAATACACCTAATGTTTATTACAATGGTGAAACTTCCCATGGCCTAATAGCAGCCAGTTCAAGACCTACTTTTTTTGGCTTTCCAGAGTCAATCTTGGCCTCTGTTTCCTTATTTTCTGTTTGCCACCAGAAGAGACGATCCCTATTCAACTTTACAGTTTCCTTCTCTCTATGAAATCACTATGGGTTCAGCTCAATGATTGGTGACAACAGTAAAGATTTGAGTGAGTTGGAATTTCAGTAGGAAGAGGTTCAAAATGTGGAAACTTTATCACAGAATACCTACAGTGTGGAAAGAGGCCATTTGGCCCATTGAATCTCCACCAACCCTACAAACAACATCCCACTCAGACACCTATCTTAACCCCATAACTCTACATTTCCCACCTAGCCTGCATCTTTGAAAACTGTGGACAATTTACCATGGTCAATCCATCTAACTTGCACATCTTTAGACTGCAATAGGAAATCGGAGGACGCGGAGACACAGGGAGAATATACAAATTCCACATAGGTAGTCACCTAATGCTGGAATCAAACCTGGGTCCCTGGTGCTGTGAGGCTGCAGTGCTAGCCACTGAGCCACTATACCATTCATTTACTTATTGAATAGATGAAAATCATCTGATGAAGGGCTTATGCCCGAAACGTCGAATTTCCTATTCCTTGGATGCTGCCTGACCTGCTGTGCTTTAACCAGCAACACATTTTCAACTGTGATCTCCAGCATCTGCAGACCTCATTTTTTACCCTTACTAGATGAAAATCATGCCTACCCTTCAGTGTTAGTAGATTATCATTGTATAGAGTGCATATTGAGCCAATTTTCACATTTTATGCCTGTGAATTTTATTTGCTTGAATATAGTGTGCATAATTGCATGTAAAAATTTGAAATAGTATCCTTTTAATGTAGTTAATGAACCTCCACCAGAGTGGAAAATGCCAAATGAGAAAACTCCTTCAGATATATTGGATCTTCAAGTTCGGTTACAACAATCGGAAGAAAGTCAGCGTTCAGTGCTTAATATCAGCTGGACCATCAGCCCAGATGGTGAGATAGTCTTCCAATACATAGTTATTATTAATTAATTTATGGGATGCGGGAAATTTGGCTAGGGCAGCATTTGTTGCCCTTTGCTAAGAAAAAAGTGATTGGCAGTCATCTTCTTGAACCACTATAGTCCATGTGATGTAGGTATACCCACACTGCTGTTCAGAAGAAAGTTCTAAGATGTGGTTGTATGTAAAATATATTGCTCATTTAAAAAAAATTACTGAAAATCCACCTATTGCATTGCATGGTGTATAGGTGAATATGCCCTTTCTAAGCATGCTCAACATAGAATCACAGGGCTGCATCATGGGGAGGTGGTTTTCCCATCTCCAAGACAGCCAATTGAAGGCCCATATTGCCTTTGGAAAGGCACACCAAATCACAAAATAATCAGTCAGCTGTCAGGCCTATCCTATGGTCAAGTCCTCAGAGATTGCAATTATCAAAAAATGCTATCCAGAGGCCAACAATTCTTTTGATCGTAGTGTCACTGCAGAAGTGCTGGCTGCTTTTGGAGTGCCAGTCACAGAATGACCAGGCCAGATGTAAATAATAGTGGGAGGGATTTTGTGAGACAGTGGTTGTGGAATTGGAAGAACGTAAGGTATTTAGAACAAGGACATGAGGTTGGTTCTCAGTGAACTCCCCCTTCTCAACACAGCCACTTGTCCACTCATTCCATCAGATTGTCTATGACTCCTTGAAGTGTATCACTGCCCTCCTCACAGTTCACAATTCACAATGCGTTCAAATTTTGCCTCTTTGCAAATTTGAAATTGTGCTGTGCCCATCCAACTTAAGTGGTGAATATCAATGAAATGGAGTTGTAATCCTGGTGCCAACTCCTGGAATCTCACCATAATATTCCCTTTTGTGAAAAAACAACCATTCACCATTTACCCTGACTCTTTTTATCCTGTCACTCAGCCAATTTAATTTCCATGCAGCTACTGTGCCTTTTATTCCATGGGTTTCAACTTGCTGTAAAAAACTTATTTTGTGATGATTTATCAAACACCCCTCTTTAAGTCCATGTATGTGGCATCGACAGAATTACTTCATCCATCATCTCTGTCACCTCTTAAAATTCTTAATCAAACTAGTCAAACACAATATTTCACCAATTTGTACTGGATTTGAATAATCCATATTTATCCAATGTGGTTCAAACTTTATGTAGAGGACATAAAAAATTCACAGCATTTGGCATTATGAATTTTTCATGTTCAGATTCTAACATTTGTTTGAGGAGAGGCAGGATGCAACCCATAGATTTAAAAACCAAATAAAAAAACAACAGTTTGAGAAAAAAAACTGATTTTCACAGATACAGTGCAGACCATTTTCATTTAAAGCTGTCCTTATTTATTGTTGTTTTGTTGTAACAAAGTTTAATTACTGCTGCATGAAATCTTACTAAGTATGGCATGGTTCATTTTCACATTGTTTACTGTTGTAACTGACTCGATTGGTGTCATTTTGATGTAGTCGCTCCTATTTTGACTTGTGGTCTTTTTTTCTAGGAAGTATTCAAGAACTTAGAGCCACTATGATATGCATTCAAAGTCCTCAAACAACCTGTTTTCGATGTGATTACAATGCATTGTTTGAATCAGCACAAAATCCTCAAGGTCAACCAGTGAGTTATGTAGACTTCCTAATGAATGTAATATGCTAAACTAATATTATTTTAAAAAGTGTAAACCTTTGCATAGACAGGAATTTACTAAATATAATTTTCTACTGTAATGATTTCATGAATCACAAGACAACTAACCAACATAAATACTATCAGAAATCATAAAAAATATTTTGAATGATTGTCGGTGTCTAACATGTGTCTAACATGCAGTAATGATCTTTTTAAAAAAAATTTTAATAGATTTTTTTATTGAAAATTTAACATGTTTTTACACATTTACAAAAGAAAACTAATAAAAACTCCAAGTATAAACATTGATATACAATTAAATCTTAAATATATAATAACCAAAATCTATCAAACAGAAAAAAAAGAAATACCAAGAGAGAAAAGAAAACAAAACTCAACTAACTACTCATCTAACCTACAACTAACCAGAGTGTATGATTAAAACTCTTACATTATCTAAGAGAGAAAAAAAACAATGGATAACACAGAAATTGAATAGTGATATACATGCTCGGAATGTGTTAACATCAGATCACAACAAAACCCGTATTCGTGCGGGATTCCTCTCCTAAGGGGCCCCGGACCAGCCAGGTTCAGCTCTCAATTAAATGAAGGCCCTTGTTAGGATAACTGAGATATTTGTATTTGTGTAATTCAAGAAGGACTGCCATATTTTATGGAGTAATTCAATTTTTCTTTTGGTGCACCATATTTGTAAGGGAGTCAGGGGGAGTATATTCCAAAATTATTCTGTGCCAACTCGAATGTCCATGAGGGCCCTCAGCCACCCAGTTTACCAAAATGTTTTTCCTTGCACAGAAAGAGAGAATGGAAAATAATCTCTTCCCTGTCATAATTTCAGGTGTTCTTTAGCTAATGAATGTGTCTCCTATAGGAGAGCTGTATCGATTTCTTTCTTAAGGTTTGATAATATTTTCTTCCTTTTGATTGGTGAATTATTCCCTGTGACATTCCAGGTGCACCATTTAATTGACCAGTTACCCATAATAACTGGGCAAGTCCAAGACCCCCCCCAGAGAAGAAACCTTATGGGCATAGAGCATATAAAATTCTCAAAAACAAAGGCTCTTTAATACACTCAGGTCAATATAATAAAAAACTATTTCTAAATAAAAAAATATAAAACGTATTTAAATGGAGTTCTTCCACCTTATTCCTAGGGGGCATCACTTCCTTTCCAAAAACCCATCATAACCTCTCCCAACCAGTGCCCCACTGTTGACCCAGGCACCCCACGATAGGATAAAGAAAATTCAAATATACTACTGAGCTAGAATTAACAATGAGTACCCTACGCACCCCCCCCCCCACCCACACCAACACCTGGATATATTTGGAAATATTAATACCATATATGAACATAAATGACTGAAAAATTACAGTCTCAGCAAATAATAAGTAAATATAGTAATACAGAATAACAGGAGAAAACAACCCCGCTCCGAAGGACAGAGATAAAATTGGATAAGGTAACCACCTTTCTCCCCATCTGCATTAACTAGACCCCCTGGCCTATGTATATATAAAAAAGGGGGGAAGAAAATCGCTAAGTAAAGAATAAATAAATAAACCCCTCTTCCCACCCCCCAGAGATAATATTAAACAGTAAGGTAATGAAAGGAAAAAAAAAGGGGGTTAACTGGGGTGGGGAGAAGGCAGAACAACATCAATTAACACTAATAATTTATCTAAGAGAGTCCAAAAGTTCCTTGGCCTTCTCCAGTGATCCGAAGTTATACACGGATCCTTCATGGCTGAAGTGTAGCGTAGCTGGGTAGCACAAGGAGTACTGAATGTTTAAGTCCCTTTAATGCTTCTTCGCTTCGTCAAATGCTTCCTCTTTCGGACCAAAGCTGGGGAAAAGTCCTGAAATAACATAATCTTGGATCCTTTATAAATCATGGCTTGTGGATCTTTCCCAAGATTTCTGGAAGCTTCCAAGAGCATCTGCATTTCCTTGTAACTCTGCAGCTGGAGCAGGACTGGGTCGGGGAGCTGGTTCGAGCCGGGCCCATGCCCTGCAACCCAGTAGGCCCATTCTGCCCTTACCTGGCCTGATCCAGCCTCCAGGTTTAACAGCTGTGAAAGCCACTGCTTGAGGAACACTGTAAGCTGGCCTTCTTCTTCCCGTTCGGAAAGGCCCAGCAAACTAATATTTTTTCGATGACTTCGATTCTCGAGGTCATCAATGTGATTCTCTAAGCTCCGGACTTGCTGTTTGAGAGTCCGGACCCGATCCACAATCGATTCTGCTATGGTCTCGGAGGTTGCGGCCATTAGCTCTGCCCCTCCGACTCGGCACTCAATTTCTTTGATGTCTCGGCCGTGCTTTTGTAGCACGGCCGAGAGTGAATTCCATTGGCTTCGAGACTCTTCAATGAAGGCATCAATCTTCGCATTGAGTTTAGAGATTATTTCTGTGAGGCTCGCCATCGTAGGTAAGTCCCCCGGGGTGGCTGCGGACGCCTCTGCTGCAGCTGGGGAGGGTGGGGGAGGAGTTCCTGCCTACTGAGAACTTCGGGCTCCTTTCCCTCTAGTCATTTTTACAGGAGACTAGACTATTTAAATTTAGTGCTGAGCAACTAATTACATTAAGTAAAAACTATTTTAAATGATTTCGTGAGTGAGGTGGAGGCGGGAGAAGTCTTGGGAGGAGCACTATAGACACAGACTTGCTGAGTCACCACCATCTTGGATCTCACAGTTATGATCTTATTGAAAGCTCAGGTCCAAGAGGCATATGCCTATTCCTGCTCTTATTTCTTGTGTTGTCATTCACCTTTATAAACAAAATTTGATATCCTGCCTTCTGAATACTGATGTGATAACTCACTTAATAATGGTTCAGGAATCCTTAAGACTGTAAGACCATAAGAAATAGGAGTGGAAGTAAGGCCATTCGGCTTATCGAGTCTATTCCACCATTCAATCATGGCTGATGAGCATTTCAATACCACTTACCCGCATTCTCCCTGTATCCCTTAATTTCTTGCGAGATTAAGAATTTATCAATCTCTGCCTTGAAGACATTTAACGTACCGGCCTCCATTGCACTCCGTAGTATGTCATGGTATACATTGTATTTCAGAATTTTGTTAAGTTGTACAGAATATAGTAAAGGTTACAAATATTCCTGAAATATAACACCTTGTTACATTAAAAATATTGCTTCCTTTTTTCAAGTGGCAATTTTATTACGCTGAATATCCTGTTAAGCCAGCAACCAGTTACTTTGTGACAGCATTCAACATCCCAACAGCAAATATTGGTGAATATCCACCAGAGAAATCCACTAGTCTTTTCACACCATGTAAGTGCATTACGTATGTTATGTTTTTCAAGCATAAGGCACTTTTCAAACATTTTTTCTGAGTGCGTTTTCAATGACAAGAGATTAAAGTTGGAGGTATGTAGTGGTAGATGGAGGAGTTTAGGATGGAGTGGACAGAATGCTGTTACCCTATAAACAGTGTTTCTACTTGTAGATTACTTTAAAATGTTAAACTTTCAAAAAAAAAGTCAACTCCACCACTGGGAATGCAGGCAAAATTAAAATTTCAATTGCTCTTCATAATTTGTGCACTTTATATTAACTGCCTTTTACATTTCAAAAGCCACCTTTCAGTTTTCAGTTAGCTATGAGTAAATGATGAAAGAAATTTAAAAAAAACTAAAGTTATTACAATCTAAAGAATTTCAATTGTCTCATTCACTCCATGACCTACAAAACTAGGAAGGAAACTAAGCTGTAGACCAAGTGCAGGTGGTTACCCAGAAGTACAGATCATTTAACTGATTGGGGCAAATAAAATATAATGCAATGAAATGTGAAATTATCCATTTTGGAAGGAAGAGTATAATTTTATTTTAAAAGCTGTCGGGGAATAAATGTTGGTGTTTGGAGGGATATGGATATCTATGCACAAATCACAGAGCCAACAGGCAAGCAAATAGGAAAATAAATGATATATTATCTTTTGTTTTAAAAGGTTTAGAGTACAAGCTTAAGGTAGCCTTACTGCTTTGCATAGAGCTTTCTTGAGATCATACAAAAATTGGTCACAATTTCATTTCTATAAATAAGGAAGGTGAGAGGTGGGTCGAAAAATGGTTCGCTAGATTATTTCCAGTAATGACAATGTAGGTTTATGAGGCGAGAACAAGTAGAATGTACCTGTATTAGTTTAGAAAAATGAGTCAAGACCTTTATTGTAATATAAAAACAAGAGAGGGTGGATGCTGTGAGACTGTTTTCTCTGATTGGCCACTCTAGAATTACGAGATTTGGAATCAGAGTAAGGGGTCAGGCATTTAGGACAGAATTAAAAGAATGCTTGTGTCTCTTCGCAATTTTCTGCTGCAGAAGGCTGTCAATGCTCACTTGATGTGTATATTCAAAACTGTGATTGAAAGATGCTTAAGCACTTAACGAATCAAGTGATATGTCATGTAGGCCATGAAAAAAAGTAGGTTTATGGAGCTATGATCTTATTGGAACTTCAGTTCTGAAAGGCATATGCCTATTCCTGCCCTTATTTCTTGTATTGTTATCCACCTTTAGAAACAAAATTTGAAATCCTGCCATCTGAATACTGATGCAATAACTAACTTAACTGAGGTTCAGTAAATTTTTGGAGAAAGCAAGGAAGCTAATGAGAAAATCTCCTTACTTCTACTATGTTAGCTGAGGTCATCTGACCTGAAAGAAAGCCTGGCACAAATATTTTCAATGTATGTATCTGGATTAGGGAATAGGAATATTGACTTTAGGTTTCAGTTTCTGAAACCTTCTGAAGCCTGTCGGCCTTGCTGAAAGTTTGTGTGTATGTCAGGAGACAGGTTAGCAGAACCCCTGCATTGTCAATCCTGTTTTGGAAGTCTAATTGGCCACTAATTATCTCCTAAAGGTTAGCAGAACATTCTTGTGGCCAATTGATATCCTGAAATTCTTTGTTTTTGCATTTAAAAATAAAAAAAAAAGTGAGATATAGCAGTTAGTTTCACGGACTAACTCAAAAATTTAGGTAAACATCATAATCCTATTTGCAATCAGTTCAATGCATCTTGAGACTATAGGCTTTTACTTGGCTTATGTGAATCTGACTATTTTATTTCAATTGTATAGCTTGTTCCAATGTGATAATGAAAAATCATGAAAGCTGTGAAGGTAGGCAACTTGTTTCCTTAAAAAAAACTCTAAAAATGAACTTTATTGATTTTCCTTAGCAGCCAGATTTCTCAAGTACACAATAGATATCACTATTATGCAAACTTTAATTCTATTTTAGTAATAATAATAATAGTATTGGCTGGAAATAATATTAGCTAAAATTCGCACCAGCTCTATGCTGACTAGTAACAAAGCCAAAATCTTCTGTCAATCCACTTACCTAATGGCTGAATGTAAAAAATGAATAAACAATATAAACGTAAGCAGAAAATTTTATGGTGGTTTAAAAGATAACAGAGCGATTGTAGGTCATATGCCTATATTTCTTCTACTTTAATGTAAAAAAATTGTCATTATACTATGTTTGCAGCACTATTCTGGGGCAATGGTCCCCTCTTTTACCAAATGAAGTTTTTGCATGGACTTTTGAGGAGTCAACAAAAGCATTCGTCACTGGCTGGACAGACACCCCCCCCCCCCCCCCCCCCCCCCCCCCCCCCCCCACCATGTTGCCTCTTTCTGGGAAGCATCTTGTGCTGCTCAGGTAATTACAGGCACATATGCTACCCTGAAGGCAGGATCCAATTCACATAGCACCTGGTTGATCAGAGGCTGGGTAGTTCTTTTGTACTCAGTTGCATCACTTATGAGGTGATGGCTAATGTTAGTATGACACTGACTGAAGCCTAGTATCAAAGACGGATCCAGACAGTTGAGTGATGGAGAAAGTAGTGGAGATTGGGGCGGTGGGGAGTGTGAGTGGGGGGTGGGGGTAGTAAGGGTGTCAGCAGCTAGGATAGTGCACAGCTCCCAGTTGTCTGCCTTTCCCTCAGGGTCCTTCGATAGTATGTGTCTTTAAACAAGTGACCCTTCAGGAACTCACAAACAAACAAACCAGGCCAAGCTCATTTTATGCCCATGCACTGTCAATACTGTATTGGAAGTCTAATTGGCCACTAATTATCTACTAAAGCCCCAAATTATGGCTGTGTTGGCAAGGTTGTCCATAAGCCTTCCCACTCCAGATGTAACCAAGGCACCTGGTTCTCAACCATCCTGCCTGATTATATGCCCTCCTGCCTTGACGCTTGTCATAGCAGAGGACACCTATGATAATGTCTCTAACATCAGGAAATAATTTGAGGCTAAATTTAAGTTTAATTAAGATATTGATAAAAAGAAATAAATGATGCAATTGTGAAATCTCAACAACCTCTGGATGTAGTTGAAACCAGGCAGACAATGTGGGCTTCTCAGCTTACCTTCCATTGATTCTTGATTCACTGCCAAATGGCTGTCTCCATACATTGTTTTCCAATAGGGTTTGGAGGTATGGAAGGCAATTAGAAAACTCGGAACAACAATAGGCAATGGATGGACACTAATTAAACTACCATAGTGACGATTGGAAAAAATGGCCTGGGGGCCAGATGGAACTCAAGAATGAGGACCCCACCTCATGGCATGAAATTTCTCACACAACCATCCACCCCACCATGCCCTCAAAATTCAGCCTTGCATTATTTACACTTTTTAATAATTGCTTTGAATAGATAACAAATTTTGAATATCATCTGATATAAAATATTTTTATGTTTGCTGAAGTAGGGATTATATTATGAATTGTGTCACCTAAAGAAATCAATTGATTTCAATATGATATTCATTTTTGCTTTCACATTTTCTAATCGAATCCATTGAAACATTTAAAAGATTGAATGAATTATCTTTGCAATTATTGAATTATTATGCATTTACAGATGCCCAATGGAATCCAAACATATCTTTGTGTATAGTTAATAACGACGTGGTTATCAGTTTTACTGCCAGTCCAAATTCATTACGTTATGATGTTGAGCTGGTCATGTGCGATCTCATTATGACACCAAAATTAAATGGAACAACAATTTCTAAGGTATGTAGTTTAAAATTTAGTACATAGAAAATAAGACTCACCAAACCTCAGAATCCTGGAGTACTTGCTCTGCGGAATTATGCTGTTGTTTTTCTCCATGTGAGCAGTCTAAGCTAATGTTTCCAAACAAAACCCTCCCACTTCCTTCATGCATCAAATTCCCATTTGGAATAATTTACAGATTCTGCTTTAAGAAAATCAGTTGCAGAGAAATTCATATTCTAACATTTTATCATGTAAAGAAATTATTTCTATCTTCTCACTTCGTGTTGATAAGTATTAGAAATTATTTTGAGCACAGCAGCACTGTTTGTCTGGACATAATTTAAGATGCTTGCATTTTAGATCATTCCACACAGTACGATCAATATGTTGCTATAACCCAAGAATCCACCCTTGTGATCAGAACTCTATATGTACATAGAGTCATATAGTCATACAGCACAGAAACAGATCCTTCGGTCCAACCAATCCATGCCAATCATAATCCCAAACAAAAGTAGTCCCACCTGCCTGCACTTGGCCCAAAACCTTCCAAACATTTCCCAATCATGTACCTATCCAAATGTATTTTAAAAGTTGTAATTGTATCCACATTCACCACTTCCTGAGGAAGTTCATTCCACACAGAACCATTCTCTGTATCAAATATTTGCCTCTCGTCTTTTGTTAATCTTTCTCCTTTCACCTGAAAAAGTTCCCCCTCGTCTTGAAATCCCTCACCCTAAGGTATTTTGACTCATACAGCAATATTCATATTATTCTTTGAAATAGAAGAAACTCCATATGAACATTGAAGAATTTTCAGATATATACCATAACTGACCATTATTTACAAACACCACATTCACAGGCACAGTATCTGGGTTACATTTAGTTACTTTATTACAACTGAGCAGCATGCTTACAGTAGAATATCATGCTTTAAGTGATCCCAGAACAGGACGGAATTTAAGATCCTCAGGTCACATACTATGGGTACTGTGATATTATGTTTCTTAAAGATTTTGACATATTGACAGTGAGACGAAACACAAAACAGATTGGTAACTGAACTTCAACAGTTGATACTAGGATAAACTAAATAAATTAGGGACACATTCCTTGGAATTGTAAGGGCAAAGGGGCTGATCTATTCAAAGTTTTCAAGAATTTAAGAAGATCAGACTGGGTAGATTTGGAAAAAAAACTACTCAACAAATTGGAGAGATTGGCAAAGAGGCAAAGTCAAATAATTAGAACCAGATCATTCAGGAGGAATCATGTAAATATAGGTAAAAGTTTGCAATTCTCTTCTGCAAATGGCAACTGATGTCAATAATTTGTTAATTTTTAAATATGATTTTGATAGTTTATTTTTAATCCAAAGTTATTAAGGAAAGTGTTACAAGATTTAAAGGAGATGTAAGGAAAAATCTTTTCATTCAGAGGGTGGTGGAAATCTGGTAGAGGCAGAAACACTCATAATATTTAAGAAGTATTCAGATGTACTCTTGCAATGCCAAAGCATATAAGGCTATGGACAAAGTGCTGTAAAATGGGATTAGAATAGTTAGGTCATTGTTTTTGCTCAGCAAGGACACAATGGGCTGAAGAGCCTTGTGAATTTGGATATATGGGACAAAGGTGATTATGTGGAGTTAGATTAAAAATCAACCATGAGATCAACAACTGCTGGACATTTTAAAATCAATGTTCAGAGATGTTCTTAAACACCCCTGGAGCAGGATAACAATTGAACCTGGATTCCCAGTTGACAAGAGTGCTACTCATCAAATGCTAGCTATTTTTAAAAGTGTACATGTTATGGTGAGACTTGAATCAGGCCTTCTGGCTCAGAGACACTATCCTACAAAGACCCTTCTCATCACATGCCATACTGCTGGTGCAATGAGATTCAAACTCAGAATTCCGTATGAAGTGCTACCAGAATGGGTTCCGGGACGAAACCTGTTTCTTAATAGATGACGTTTGAATTGTAGCCAGTGTAGAAACGTTTCCTGTTTAATACAAGATGCAACATAAATTATTCAGCTGCTTTTTATCTACAGACAGCTTGTGAAAATGCAAAGTAATAGTCAAAACAAATACCACTTATTTAGCCTAATCCCATTCCTCTCTTCAAAAATATGACCTTAGAAAACATCAATTAGACTTCTAACTTATTTTTTATGTTATCATTCTTTCAAACTATTCCTGTAGCAAATAACTGGCAATCTGCATTCAATCTAGAAGTTCAAACCAAGAGTTGTTTCTCATAGCCCGTTCAATGTTTGTTTATCCCTTTGATCCTTATCTCTGTAAATTCTCAATTTACAATTAAAATCTGGCTGAATTCTGACAAATTCAAGAATTTGCTTGCAGTTCTGACAGTAAAACTAATTACCTACTTAAGTACTTAAATTCCGTTAGAATGGATTTGTTGCTTGGCCACTAAAGACAATTGTTAAATGTTCATGTCGTCTTGGCTGCTGATCTTGGATGATACGTTAGCTTATGCTATTGTAAAAACAGAAAATATTAGAAAACATGAGCAAGATCAGCAACATTTGTGGAGATTGAGAAACAAGAGTTAATACATTAAGACAATGACTTTTGATTAGAATTGGAAAAAGTTGGTGACATAACAATTTTTTAAGACAGAAACTAGGCTGAGAGATTTCACATTTCCCAAACTGGCTTGGTCAATTTTCAATATGGTCATAGAGATGTGCAGCATGGAAACAGACCCTTCAGTCCAACTGTCCATGCCGACCAGATATCCTAAATAAATCTAATCCCATTTACCAGCATTTATTCCATATCCCTCTAAACCCTTCCTTTTCATATACCCATCCAGATGCCTTTTAAGTGTTGTAATCATCCCAGCCTCCACCACTTCCTCTGGCACGCCATTCCATACACACATCACCCACTGAATGAAAAAATTACCCCTTAGTTGTCTTTTATATCTTTCTCATCTCACCTTAAATCTATGCTCTCTAATTTTGGATTCCCCCATCCCAGGGAAAAGACAGTGACTGTTCACTCTACCCATGCCCCACATGACTTTATAAACCTCTACAAGATCACCCCTCAGCCTCTGATGCTCCAAGGAAAATAGCCCAGTCTTCAACCTCTCCCTATAGCTCACCTCTCCAACTTTGGCAACATCCTTGTAAAACATTTCTGAACCTTTACAAGTTTCGCAACATGCTTCCTATAGGAGGGAGACCAGAATTGGGCAAATTCCCTTTGATTCCATATCGTGTCACATATCTTTTGTTATCTCTCTAAATATTTTTAAACATTAATTGAAATCACATCAAACAATTTCTTTAATTTATTCCGTGCTGTTTAAACAGTAGTATACAATTGATCAAGCATGACTTGATCTGGTGAAATCCATAGTGACTTCCTGATTGGCTTCTGTTTCTGTAAGAACATTTCACCCTGAAATAAACAGATATTAACAATTTATTTATTTACAACCACATATTATTTCCAAGGATATTTTACCTTATTTTCAAAGAGGGAAGTCACGTTGCCTTTGTGCAGCGTACTGACATGCATTTCTTATCCACAGTATTTCACAGAATATTTTGACCATAAATTAAGTGTTTGAAATGTGTGTTCTTTATTTTGAAATAATTTCTTCGGTCATATTTCTCTTGAACTAATAACTTTGCCGAAGGGCTGGATATGGCATCCAGGCCCATTTAAAATATAAGAAAGACCACACAGTCTCCTGTCAATAGGAAAACCTCCCACAATTGATTAGGAGGCAGGAGTGACACCAGGTAGACATCTGTCCAGCGTCAGTGGGTTATCAGTTAGGTTCATTATTTAACCAACTGACAGCAATTAGCCATAATTCAACTGGGGGCTTCAGGACTATCAGTGGCACAACGTTCCTATGCCTTCGGAAGGCTACTTGGCAAATCCATCAGGGACCCACGAAAGGGAAAGAAATTCCGAAGCCCTTCCCTGCAACCTCTGTCCAAATTTACTCACCTGTGGCCTGGATTGCTGAGCAATTTTAGGCATTTCCCTGACTGCATTAAAGCCATTGTTTCCTGTGGAACTGCCAATAATGGAGCATCTAACTGGTTGAGTTGGATTTCTGCTCTTGGATTTGAATTGTGGTGAGGACCTGATTGTAGCCACTCTGATAGGTCATGTCTCCCTCTCAGTAATGAACATGAGATTTCATAACAGTTCTCCAACCAATGGGCTGAAAGCACGTCAATAATGTTAAATTGCACTGTAATATTTCTACATATATCTAATGTGGTTGCACAATCACAATATTCTTCCTCTGCGAAAACTTGGGAGAAAGAATTCCATTAACATTTCTGCTACATCCTTACTCCTCATTGTAATTCCATTACCTTTATTGCTCAACTGTGCTATGTTTAGCCTGATTGTCCTCCATGTGCGATTAACATTTCTCATATTAGCTTCACTATGTTCTCTTTCGCACCCATCTTAGCCTTTCTAATCAGTTTTGTTCATGCAGGGAGTGATGACTCTTCAATATTACTTCTTTAGCCGTAAAGTGATTTGAGACATCTGCTGTGTAAATGTATATCTGTCTTTTAGCTACTACCCTATGTTTCAGGGGTTAGTTTAGCTAAGTTAGCTGGATGGTTGGTTTGCAAAGCAATGTGATGCCAACAGCTTGAGTTCAATTCCAGCACCTCCCGCCTTGTCTGAGGCATGGTGACCTTCAGTTTAAATAACCAGCAGGTGTCTCTCTCTAATGACAGAGGAGCCCTATAGTCTGGTAAGACTGTGATGACTTGACTTGAGCCTATCTTGCTTTATATGTATCCTGGATATCTGCCATGTAATTGTCAAGTTTTTCTGTTAAATAATGTGCACTGAATGTAGAATTTTACTGCGTGCTTCTGATGTCTCAAAATACTTTGTAACTAATGGATTAATTTTGACGTCATAGAGTCATAGAGATGTACAGCATGGAAACAAACACTTGGGTCCAACTCATCCATGCCGACCAGATATCCCAACCCAATCTAGTCCCATTTGCCAGCACTTGGCCCATATCCCTCTAAACCCTTCCTATTCATGTTCTCATCCAGATGCCTTTTCAATGTTGAGATTGTACCACCTTCCACCACTTCCTCTGGCAGCGCATTCCATGCACGTACCACCGTCTGTGTGAAAAAGTTGCCCCTTTGGTCTCTTTTATCTCTTTCACTTCTCACCTTAAACCTATGCCCTCTAGTTCTGGACCCGTCTATCCAAAGGAAAAAAAACTTTATCTGTTTATCTTATCCATATCCCTCATGATTTTATAAACCTCTATAAGGTCACTAATCAGCCTCTGATGCTCCAGGGAAGACACCCCCAGCCTATTCAGCTTCTCCCTATAGCTTAAATCCTCCAATACTGGCAACATCCTTGTAAATCTTTTCTGGACCCTTTCAAGTTTCACAACACCCTTCTGATAGGAAGGAATCCAGAATTGCACACAACATTCCAAATATGGCCTAACCAATGTCCTGTACAGCTGCAAAACGACCTCCCAACTCCTGTACTCAATACTCTGACCAATAAAGGAAGGCATACCAAACGCCTTCTTCACTATCCGATCTACATGTGACTCTACTTTCAAGGAGCTATGAACCTACACTCCAACAACGCTCCCTAGAACTTTACCTCGCTGATGCCATACGCTCAGTGACTACTGCCACCCCTACTGCCGTGTCTGCCACCACTTCCGCCCCCACCAGCACCACTCACCTGTATTCTGCTGACACCCCCCCCAAAGACCCCACTGTCACTATCCCCACCCCCCAGAACCCCGAGGGGAACACTACCCCTGCTCATGACTCCACCCCCATTACCCCCACCATCACACCCACTCCAGGTACTGGCTCTGCCCCCACTCCCAGCTCCACACCCACACCAGATCCCAGCCCTGCCGAGTTTTCACCATCCCTCCAGACCTCCACCTCACTGAGGACGAACGATCAGTCCTCAGCAAAGGACTCACCTTCACCCCCTCCGTCTATGCATCAATGAATTTAATACACGCCGTGATGTTGAACAATTCTTCCGTTGCCTCCCCTCCGAGCTTACTTTCACAATCAGGACTCCCGCCCACCTTCCGAGGACCCCTTCGCCCACCTCCAACACCCTGCATCCACCTGGACACCCCACGCTGGCCTATTACCTGCCCTCGACCTCTTCATTTCCAACTGCCGCCGGGACATTAACCGCCTCAACCTGTCTACTCCCCCTCCCCCACTCTAACCTCTCACCCTCACAATGCGCAGCCTTCCAATCCCTCTGCTCCAATCTCAACCTCACCATTAAGCCAGTGGATAAACGGGGTGCAGTGGTAGTCTGGCGCACTGACCTCTACACCGCTGAAGCTAAACGCCAACTCGAGGGCACCTCTTCCTACTGCCTCCTCGACCATGACCCCACCTCCCATTACCAAACCATCATATCCCAGACCATACAGAACCTCATCACCTCAGGAGATCTCCCACCCACAGCTTCCAACCTCATAGTCCGGGAACCCCGCACTGCCCGGTTCTACCTCCTTCCCAAGATCCACAAGCCTGACCACCCTGGCTGACCCATTGTCTCAGCATGCTCCTGCCTCACTGAACTCATCTCTACCTACCTCGACACTGTCCTATCCCCCCTAATCCAGGAACTCCCCACATACGTTTGAGACACCACCCACACCCTCCACCTCCTCCAAGACTTCCGTTTCCCCGGCCCCCAACGCCTTATCTTCACCATGGATATCCAATCCCTCTACATCTCCATCCGCCATGACCAGGGCCTCCAAGCCCTCGTTTTTTCCTCCAGACGTCCCCAACAGTACCCTTCCACCGACACTCTCACTCGTCTGGTCGAACTGGTCCTCACCCTTAATAATTTCTCCTTTGAATCCTCCCACTTCCTCCAGACCAAAGGGGTAGCCATGGACACACATATGGGCCCCAGCTGTGCCTGTCTCTTTGTCGGCTATGTAGAACAGTCGATCTTCCGTAATTACACCAGCACAACTCCCCACCTCTTCCTCCACTACATTGATGACTGCATTGGCACCACCTCGTGCTCCCGCGAGGAGGTTGAGCAATTCATCAACTTCACCAACATATTCCACCCTGACCTTAAATTTATCTGGACCATCTCTGACACCTCCCTCCCCTTCCTGGACCTTTCCATCTCCATTAATGACGACCGACTTGACACTGACATTTTTTACAAACCCACCGACTCCCACAGCTACCTGGATTACACCTCTTCCCACCCTATCTCTTTCAAAAATGCCATCCCGTATTCCCAATTCCTCACGATCACGACGCTGTTGTAATCTGAGATAACCTTCATCACTGCCCACTACACCTCCAATGTTGGTGTCATCTGCAAACTTACTAACTATACCTCCTATGTTCATATCCAAATCATTTATATAAATGACGAAATGTAGTGGACCCAGCACCGATCCTTGTGGTACTCCACCGATCTCAGGCCTCCAGTCTGAAAAACAATCTTCCACTACAACCCTCTGTCTTCTATCTTCAAGCCAGTTCTGTATCCAAATGGCTAGTTCTCCCTGGATTCCATGAGATCTAACCTTGCTAATCAGACTCCCATGGTGAATGTAGTCAAACACTTTACTGAAGTCCATACAGATCACATCCACCGCTCTGCCCTCCTCAATCATCTTTTTTACTTATTCGAAAATCTCAATCAAGTTTGTGAGACATAATTTCCCACGCACAAAGCCATGTTGACTATCCATAATCAGTCCTTGCCTTTCCAAATACATGCACATTCTGTCCCTCAAGATTCCCTCCAACAACTTGCCCATCATTGACATTAGACTCCCTGATCTATAGTTCCCTGGCTTGTCCTTACCGCCTTTCTTAAATAATGGAGGTTTGTCAACCTCCAGTCCTCCAGACCTCACCTGTGACTATCGATGATACAAATATTTCAGCAAGGGGCCCAGCAATCACTTTCCTAGATTCCCACAGAGTTCTAGGTTATACCTGATCAGGGATTTATCCACCTTTATGTGTTTCAAGACATCCAGCACTTCCTCCTCTGTAATATGGATATTTTTCAAGATGTCACCATTTATTTTCCCACAGTCTATATCTTCCATGTCCTCGTTCAGTATCTCCCCCATCTCCTGCAGCTCCACAGAAAGGCCGCCTTGCTGATCTTTGAGGGCCCTATTCTCTTCCGAGTTACCCTTTTGTCCTTAATGTATTTGTAAAAACCCTTTTGATTCTCTTTAACCTTATTTGCCAAAGCTATTTCATGTCCCCTTTTTGCCCCCCTGATTTCCCTCTTAAGTATTCTCCTACTGCCTTTATTTTTTTTAAGGATATGCTTGAATTCTCCTGTCTATATCTGACATATGTTTCCTTCTTTTCCTTAACCAAACCCTCAACTTCTCTAGCCATCCAGCATTCCCTATACCTACCAGCCTTTCCTTTCACCATAACAGGAATAGATTATCTCTGGTCTCTCATTATCTCATTTCACAGTCATCATTGTAATGCAAGCAAATATTGTAGGCAGGTTGTGCACAGCAAAGTCTAACAAAGAGCAGATGAATTAAAAGATTCATCTCATAGATTCAAGCTTCATTTCAGAGATTTAAGCACAAACTGTGAACTGACACTCTCTACAATGGGAGTTGCGGGACTGTTGAAGATGCTGTCTTTTGAACGTGTTTGAAAACTGGGGGCCATCCACTTTAAGAAGTGGCCATAAAAGATCCAATGGCAGTACTTAGAAGAGTTAAGGTGTTCTCCCTTGCGTCATGGCAATTATTTATTAACCAACTTCACTAAAATAGGTAATTATCATCGCACTTGGTGTTTTGTTTTAGGTAGCCAGACAGTGAGAAGCCATGACTGTACTAGTTGGACCAGACCAAATCCCTTTCAAATATAACAAGGAGGTAGACTAGACCTTAACTTTTATCTTATTTCAAGACAAGTGTAAGGAGTTGTGTTCCAGTGGTAATGTGATTGGTTACATTGCTCACCTTTAAGCAAAATATACTTTAGCAAAATAAAGTTAAATTTTCAGGTCATTGACCTTTCATCAGGACTGGAAAAAGTATGAAATTTAATATATTTTGAGGATAGAGGAGTGAGAATAAAGGGCAAAAGGAAGTTCTGTTATGAGTTGGAAGCCAAGAAAGATTAAGAAATAGAAGAATCTTGCATGGCTGATGGGAGTGTTGGTGGAGTAAATAGAGGAAGAAGAA
Organism: Hemiscyllium ocellatum; assembly: GCF_020745735.1. Lineage (NCBI taxonomy): Eukaryota > Metazoa > Chordata > Chondrichthyes > Orectolobiformes > Hemiscylliidae > Hemiscyllium > Hemiscyllium ocellatum. The sequence goes on from NC_083414.1 coordinate 32,047,029, forward strand.
AATGTGGCTTGTGCAAGTGCACCTTGGTCTGAAAGTGAAAAGAAGAGAAAAACAAAAACCAGGTTGGACAGGAATGGGGTGGGTCTGGCAGAATAGATGGCAAGGATCAGAGATTGCTGAATGAAATTTGGTTGAACTCGGTAAAGAATCTGGAAGGCTGTAAAGTGCCAAATCAAAAAATAAGGTGTTGCTTCTTGTGTTTACATTTAACTTTGCTGCAACAGGTTTTGCAATCGAATTGGATCCTGTCCATTACCCATTAGTGATTTAAGGTAAAAATTTCTTTCCAGTGATTTTTTTATCTCACAATACATTGTTTATAAAATGCTGTTCTTGTAGTTGATTTGTGTTGATGCAGTGGGTTAGTGTTCCAGTGTTTCTGAATGAATAATAATATATTGGCAATCTTGTTTGTGTAGATATCAAACCTCTCACGATTTTGCCTATATAGGGTTGGGATCGCACATGAGGTGAGTTTCTCAATAGCTGGAGAGATAACAGCTCCAGCAGGGACCTGCAACCAAGTAATCCCAATAATGCAGAAAAAAGCCCAAACGGCAGAAATAGGAAAACGTCAAATGGGAAAACCTTGAAACCATTATGTTGGAGCAATGCCACAACTGATTTGGGGATAGTTACAAATTGGTTAATAACAGATTTTTTTTCATCTAGTCAAACAGATCAAGAATATCTATCACATTTGTGAGGAATGATATACTGGATCTTTCTGAAGGATATTGTGCAACAGTAAGTAATTCTTATTAATATGATTCCCCTTGAGATCATATAGAATGCTTCAATATGCTAAACATTCTATTTTATTTCTAAAGTCTTTATTGAATGAACAATTAAATTAAATTATTTATTACTATCGATTTTAGATAAGACCATATTTCCCTCTGTGTCAAAATAACTGCTATATCCATGAAAAAGTACTCAACTGCTCCAAGAAAGATGGTAAAAATTTTTATAATTCTTATAGATATTTTGCTGTTGGGTGAGCCAATTTTGTCATCAATTCTCTATTTAATTATAATCTTCATGTTAGATATTATCACAGGAAATTCAGAGTGCTTTTGGCTATTGTTTGCAGAATAAATCTTATGAATTTGGATAATTCAGAATATTAACCAACATTTTGAGGAGTTTTATTTGTCAATTTCTTTTAACAAGAAGTGCAACTATTTGCACAATGGCTTTTGATGTTCTCAATATCTTATCTGTGTTAAGCCACTACTGCTGCCTACACATTAAGTACCGGTCTAGAATATCTCAAACTGTGAGTGTCTGCACGTACATTGTCGCTGAGGCTGCTTCCTTCTTATCAACTCTACATGAATTGTAATACTCCTTCATTGACACTTATACATGGTTATCAAATACAGCAGTATACTGCAGTATTCCTAAGACCGCTCTTTTCATCTACTCATTCCAGACTGGTGTTATCTTTCTTACTGATCAGTGTCATGTTATCAGCTGCATCATCATGATTTACATAGATCTATTACACCATGCTCAGAGCACATTTGCAATTCCTATAGAGTGATCTTGCCAGAACACAGGGCACAATCGTGTGTCCATGCCCACCCTGAATCTGTTAAGGGGCACTTAGGCAGGAGAGTTGCCGATGGGGACCTGGCCACCTTCTTGTCTTCAGCCTGATTACATCATTGCTGGATGGCCCTGTCTTAGTCTGTTACCAACTGAGACCCTTAAGTTGTTAATTAAGGACGACTTAAAAGGTCTCATTACACTGTCACTGCAATTAAGCCAAGTTCTGCAAGTTCCAAGTTTTCATGATCACAAAGAAAATCAGAAATTTATCTTACATTAATGAAACTGTTAACTTTCATCATTTCTATCAGTCTCTGTACTTGCATTGCCTAAATTGTCTTTTAATCATGTGAGCCTCTTAATGGCATGCATGTAAAGTCACCATCGTCCTGTTCTTTCATCAAAGAGAAAGATGATTGGTGGTGCTTTATTCTGAGGGTCACCATGCTTCAGCTGAGGAGAGAGGGTGAGAAGGAGGAACCATCATGTTAACCTTAGCCAGTACAGGAATTGAATTCTTAGCGTCACTCTGCTTTGCAAACCAGGCATCCAGATAATTGAACTAACCAAAAAACATTATTATTAGCTGCTCATCTGATATCTGCTTACTCCAGGGAGTATTGTCCCATGGTAAATGCTGTTGTCATGGTTGCTGATCCACTTCCATTGAAGATTCATGATGAACTTGTGGGACCGACAATCATTCTGCATTTTGTGCACATGGTGAGATCACATCTTCCTGATCAGAGGTCTGCAGTCTCTCAGCTTATCTAGTTGTATGTAGATATCTGTACATGCAACAATATTCCTAGATGTCCACATTCACCACATACAATTGAGGTGGTACCTGCTCAATACAGGTCTCAAGTTGTCATGTAGGATGACACTTGATGAGAAGATTAAGCATTTACACACTGTCTGACTCTCCAATGTTCAGTTCTAGCAGTGAATTTTGATGTGAGTTCATTTATTTTTTGTATAATCAATTATAATTGCAGAATTGCAGAAGTAACATTAATTTACCTATATCCCACAAATTTCCCCTTTTTCTTTCTTAACCATTTGTTATCTTCTGCATTTTTCTTTTAAGCATCGCCCCCGAAATTCGCAAGCATCATTCCGGAGATTTCATCCTTCTTGGTCTCACTCATCTCCTCGTTATTTAGTTGATAAACTTCTTCTGCCTGATTTCCTTTTAGGGGCATTTGTTTCATTAAGGCTGTCTCAATCAGTCTTTGGGTGAGCCCTCATATACAGGGTATGATACAACAGCCAATGGCTACCAATACCCCAACTACTACTGTCAGGGAAGTAAGGATGGAAACTACTACCCCCTTCCATTTTCCAAACCAGGATTCAAGCCATCCGTGAGAGATGTGTCTATTCCTGAATTCTCAGCCAGTTCCTCTGCTAAGGTAGTCAATCCCCTTAAGGCCCGAATAATTGAACCATCAGGTGCAGTGTTATTAGGAATAAAGGTACAACAGCTTCCTCCTAACATCACACACACACACACACACACACACACACACACACACACACACACACACACACACACACACACACACACACACCCTTTTTCTGCTAAAATCATATCAAGGGCCATTCTGTTTTCTCATGCCATCCTACTTGTCGCATCAAGCTGGTCTGATATTCCTTTAACCGCATCTCTTGTATAACTTATAAATCGCTTTTGATTATAGAAAATGTAATTTATCCAATCTACATTTTTATTAATTGTTACCCACCAAAAGAGAGCTGACTCAAAGCCTGCTGCAATCTGGTTACGAGTCTTAAATTCATCAGATACCCCCCTAGGGACTCCTACTGAATCGAGATAAATCCTGTCATCGAAAGAAGTGTCTAACAGTGATCTCTTATCCCTTCCCTTTTTCCCTACTATCTTTTCCTTCTCAAATGCCAGAGTAAATGGAATTGCCAATTGTACAATTGCACATATTCCTTTCCAATCAGGAGGTAGAGTGGATCTCAATATTTTGCCTCCACAGTACCACCACAGATCCATTCGGGGAACCTTTAATGCTGAGTAGTTTGCTCCTTTCTCCGTTTTGGTAACATTTTTAATCTCTGTACATAATTTCAGCTCCCCTAAATCTCTAGACCGACTTGTGCCTCGTCTACGCACACACGACGTGTGATTTCTAACTGCGGCGGAAAATGTGGGGGGAGCTTGTACATCTTTCTTCTCCAAGGGAGGGAACATCAGAGATAGGGAGGTACAATTCCTATAATTCCATGCGGTCTCATCCTGATACAGGGCTATCATACATTTCGTGCCCTTCCTGTCTCACTTCCACCCAAGCGGAAAGGGAACCGTCTGGGCCACTGGCCTACCGGAGGCACATGCATAGCAATTGCTTTTGTTCAGACTTTTTACAGTATACTTTACCCATTCGACCCAGGCATTTGCATCCCCGTACCCAGTTTCTATTTCGATAGTCTATTTCAAGTCCTTTACCTCTATAATTTTTACTACTTTAGGATCAGCGGGAGGGGTGAAAGGTTGTATCTCATTATCCAGTAATTCCGTCCGTTTTCCCTGTCCTACGCTAATTCGAAAACAACAGCCCACGAAATCCTTCCCATGTGCTTTCATTTCTATCCCAAATGTTTCATTTAATTGTATCTCATAGGTGGCCCCCTCCGAAAATTGCTTCGTGCCATGTGGTTTTCCTTATTGTCAGGTGTATTGGGTTACACTTTTTATCGGGACAATCGCGAGCTGGTTGGAAGGGGGTCCGGTGTACTGTGACGAGACCATTATACCAAGTACCATCCCCAAGGCCATCCCCATAGGACTTAAGATGTGTCTCTGATTACCTACATCCCCACAATTTACTAAGCTGCATGCATCAGCGTCTATTACTTGTGGATTATCAGACTCAGGAACCATTAATAATATATATGAAAATGATATTTGACAAAATCCCAATACTAAGAGGGCTAGCGTCAGAACTCTAAGCATTCCCAGTACTTTAAACATCATGCTGAAGCACAAAATGACTTAATATGCAATCCTACAGAAATAATCCCGTGCTCACGTCGCCACTGTATAATCAGTTACTCAAAGCCTCTTTAGTCTGAGTTTCAGCGGGTCTTGAGTTGATTCGGCTATCCAGACCTCTTCCTCAACTAGAGATTTCACTGGCCCTTTGATCCGAGTGGAGTCCAGCCTTTCTCCATCGTCCTTATTGCCATTTCAGTAGTCAAAAGAGCCTTGTACGGCCCTTCCTAGTCAGGCTGCAATTTAGTCTCTGTCCATGATTTTACTAAGACCCAATCTCCCAACTGGATGGGATGAACAGTGAATTCAAGGGGTGGAGTCTGTGCCAATAAACCCTGTTTCCTGAAGAAAGACAAAGAAGAGAACAAGCCCAGTATATACTTCTTTAAGAACAAATCTTTAGTTTCAGGAATTGGCAATTCTCCATTCATTCCCAGATAAGGTAATCCAAATAAGATTTCATAGGGGGATAGTCCCAAATCTTTCCTTGGGGCTGTCCGTACTCGCAAGAGAGCTATAGGTAAACATTTGGTCCAAGGGAGTCTGATTTCTATTATTAATTTAGAGAGTGTTTGAGTGTTTGGTTCATTCTCTCAACCCTTCCTGATGATGGTGGGTGCCATGGAGTATGGAATTCCCAGGAGATTCCCAACCCTTTCATTACCCTCTGTAACACTTTAGAGGTAAAATGAGTTCCTTGGTCGGAATCTATACGGTGTACTAGCCCATATCAGGGAATTATGTGCTCCAATATTGTTTTAGATACCCCACTCGCAGTGGCAGTAGCTAGGGGGTATGCCTCAACCCAACCGGATAAATGATCTACTATGACTAACATATATTTTAGTCTTCCTACTCTGGGTAACTCAGTATAATCTACTTGTATACTCTGGAAGGGTCTCAATCCTGGGTCTCTTCCTCCCGGGGTCTGTTTTCTCAAGACTTTTTTATTTACCTTTCTGCATATGATACATCCCTCACATATTTGTTTAGCAATTGTATATATTCCTTTTCATCCATATTCCCTAAGAACTAAATCACACATTGCTTGTACTCCCCAATGACTGCCTTGGTGTAGGACAGCCATAATCTCTCGCATCATCATTTTGTTCAACATTTCCCTTCCATCAGGTAACATCCAATGCCCATCTGCTGTTTTTGCCGCCCCTAAATCTTTCAATTCTTTTTCTTCTCTTTCAGTAAATATAGGAGCTTCCCAAGAGCCTGGGACAGTAGGTATTAGAGAATGAATCATCACTTCTTGTGGGTTCAGGGTGGCTTCCCTAGCCATTTCATCGGCTAGTCTATTTCCCCTAACTTCTGGTTCATTTCCTTTCTGATGATCATTTACATGCACTACTGCTATTTCTCGGGGGAGTAATGGGGACTCCAAGACACGTTTAATCAATTCTTCATGTACTAATTCCTCACCCTGGCTATTGATCAGTCCTCTTTCCTGCCATATCTTTCCGAAAGTGTGCACAACACTAAAGGCATATTTGGAGTCAGTGTGTACAGTTCCTTCTTATTGTCTAATGCCCTAAGGGCTCTTTCCAATGCATAGAGTTCGCAGGTCTGAGCTGACTACCTATTTGGCAACTTTCCTGCCTCCACCACTCTACCTTTTGTTCCCATCTATGACTGCATACCCATTATGTCTTTTCCCTTCAGTCACCCGGGATGATCCGTCTATAAAAGGCTAGCCCCTGCATGAAGTGGAACATCTCTCAGGTCCACGCCGACCTTAGTTTGGTATTCTATAATGTCAAGGCAGTCGTGCCCTGGATTCTGAGAAGATTCTCCTTCCCCTTTCCAAAGAAAGGCAGCTGGATTTAAACAATTGTCCGTGACAAACACTAGATCATCTTTTTCTATTAATATTGCCTCATATTTCAAAATCCGTGAGTCTGTCAACCATCGCCCAGCTTTTTGGTTTAGGATCATTCTCACTTGGTGTGGGGTGCTTACTATTAGGGTTCCCCCCAAATGTAAGCTTTCTGCTTTCCTCCACCAACAGTGCAGTGGCAGCCACAGCCTGCACACACTCAGATCACCCCTGGGATACTGGATCCAATAGCTTTGAAAAATATTCTACTGGCTATTTCATTCCTCCCACCTCTGGGTTAATACTCCCAAAGCCATTCCCTTATCCACAGTAGCAAAGAGGTGGAAACGTTTATCTAGGGAAGGTCAGGCTAACACGGGGGCATGGATCAGATCTCTTTTGAGTTCCTCAACTAGTTCTTTTTCCTCATTGTCCCAACTTAGACATTTTGGTTCCTCCTCCAATAGTTTGAGATATAATTTCTTAGTCTTTTGAGCATAGGAATCAATCCACAATCTGCAATATCCCATTAGACCCAAAGATTTACATAACTCCCATTTAGTCCTGGGCAACGGCATCCCCAATTCCCTCTATTCGTTTCTGGGCTTATCTTTCGCTTTCCCTCACTAACTAAATGTCCCAAGTATTTCCCTTCTCACTCCACATATTGCAATTTGTTTTTAGATACTCGCAGGCCCTGCCGATCCAGAAAACTCAATAACTTGTTAGTAGCTTTTACTCCTCTTTCTCTTCTTTTTCCTGTTACTAAGAGGTCGTCTACATACTGCAACAGGGTAGTCCCCTTGGGGCTGCTAAATTTCTCCAATATTTGTTCTAACATCTGTCCAAATAAATTCGGACATTTTGTAAACCCCTGGGGGAGCACAGTCCACCAGTATTGCTGTTTCCGTCCTGTCTTGGGGTCTTCCCATTCAAAGGCGAACAAATTCCTACTTTCCTCTGCCAAGGGACAAGCCCAATAGGCATCCTTTAAATCTATCACACTAAACCATTTGTGATCATGAGGGATCTTACTCAATAACGTATAGGGGTTTGGCACCACTGGATGTCTGATCTGTACTACTTGATTTAATGTTCTCAAATCCTGCACCAATCGATAAGTTCCATCAGATTTCCGCACAGGTAGGATTGGGGTATTATAAGGAGACATACATGGCTCCAACAGTCCATCTCTAATCAGTCCCTCAATCACTGGCTGCAGTTCTTGTTTACCTTCTATGGAAATAGGATATTGTCGCTCACAGACAATGTCCCCTTTCCTTTTTAAACTTATTTCAAGGGGAGGGATCTGTAGTCCTCCATCATTCCCTTCCCTAGCCCATACAATAGGGTCTATCTCTCTTTCCACATCCTCTGTCAACATTGTCATTTGTACAACTAATTCTTTTTCCTGAATTCCAATCTCCAGTCCTAAGAGGATAATTAAGTTTCTCCCTAGTAAGTTACTTCCTATATCAGGGATATACAACACTTCCCCTGTGACCCTATCCTTAGGATCTTCTATCATCATAGGTTCAAATACTGGAACAGTAAATCCTTCCCCTTTTATCCCAAAAACAGTAATTGACCGTGTCGACATTTCTACTTTCTTTGGTTTAAAATTCAGCGATGACCGTGCTGCCCCTGTACCAATAGGAAGACTACCTCTTCCCTACAGGGTCCCACCTTCAAGTTTATCAAGGGTTCCTGGTGGGTCCCCGAGGGCTGGAACTCCTGACACCCCTATTCATTATCAAAATTCATAAGCGGAATTGCTCTTTCTTCCCTTTGTAGATCAGAACACTCCCACCTAAAATGCCCTATCTTTCCACAATAATAGCATCTTTCCTGTGGAGACCTCCATCTCTGCCCTTGTCGCTCAAACCCTCTATCCAATGCTCCCCCTTGTCCTCTCCCTCTCCCCTTTCCTCTCTGTGTTACATGCTGCCACCCGCCACTCCGGTTGCTCAATATTGGTTCCATTCTTTTCTTAACTACCTCATCAACCGTAGCTACCATCTTTTCACCTTCTGTTTTTGTCTCATCCTCTCTCTTTAAAAACACTTTCTGTGCCTCTCTTAACAATTCATCTACTGGTTTTTCGCTCCATCCTTCTATCTTCTGTATTTTTCTCTGTATGTCCGGCCATGCCTTTGTCACAAAATATACTTTCAAAAGACCCTGTGCCACTGGGTCCTCAGGGTTCATTCCAGAATATTTCAGCATTGAGTCTCTTAATCTCTGCAAGAAAGCTAAAGGAGTCTCATCTTTCTCCTGACTAACTTCAAATGCTTTAGGCAGATTCTGTGACTTCGGAAGTGCCTCTCTTATTCCTTTTAGAATCAGATCTTTCAATTCCCTCATTTCTTCTCTATGTTCTGGGTTTTGATTTTTCCACTGGGGGTCTCTGATGGGAAACTTCGTCTCTCCCTGTCCAGGTGTTCCCTGTCCCATATTTTAATGGCTGCTCCCCGTATAAGTCCCCTTTCCTCCCCAGTAAATAGTATGTTCAAAATAGACATTAACTCAGCCCACGTATACACACTGGGCCCCAAAAATTGATCAATTTGTTCAGACAACCCTACTGGATCCTCAACCAGGACCTTCATTTCCTTTTTAAATGTTCTGACCTCCCCACTGGTGAGGGGGGCACTCACAAACCCAATCTCTTTGTCCCCTATTGGTACTTCCCGGAGGGGATAAGTCGTTACGTTCTTCCCTTTTTTTTGTTTTGCTCCCTTAGGCTTTGGTTTAGATCCTCCGGAGGCCTCCTCTACATCTACTTTAGCTTCCCCTTCTTTTGCCGAGGATTGAAGTTCAGGAACAACAACATCCCCGTTCACCGCCCCTTCGTCTTCCTCTTGTGAGTCATCTGTTCCCTGTGCCTGTCTGTCTGTCTGTCTCCCCTCCTCCCCCATCTTCACCTAATCTGATTCTATGGTACGGGGGAGGGTGGGGAAACAGCCAAGAGGATCCCAGGGACTGGGTGGGGCAGAGGGGAAATCCTTTGTCTTTACTGCCATCATTCCCAAACTGCCCTTCCAACAGGACGCATTGTCCGCCTCCTCTTGACTAAAAGGTTGTTTTTCATGCACATACAACTCTACATACTGACATTCCCAATCTTCGTCCATACCATACTTTGGCCAGAAGGCAGCCGGATGAAGGATTGGTTCCTTAGTCCATACTAAACAACAATATTTAATCATTTTCTTTTTATCCTTTACCCTTGTACAAGTATTGCGTGTCCATTCCCGCAACATCCTCCCCATCGGACTTTCAGGAGGTATGTTGTAAGGGACCCCGCCTCCTCTTCCATTGCTTTGTTCTTCTTTTGTTTTCCTGGAGGCTTGTTCCTTACCCATGGCACAACCCATATTGAGTTCCTTCGTTAGTCCCTTATTAACTACTAAAACTCAATCCCGGCCATCAAGGCAATACTTAAAAGTCAATTTTCTTACCTTGGTCTGTGCACAGAGTTGCCTGGCCCCTTTTTGCTGTATTTTCTATCAACCTCCTGTCACTGTCTGATTCAGATGTCTCTCTTGTGGGATTCGTACTAGTCGCCCAAGGGACCGGACCAAACCGGGACACGAGACCGCTCCTCAATGGGAACGGGACGCGTCTTCCCAGTGTCCAGGGCCAGCCACTCCCCCCGGCGATGGAAGAACATCCCGGACAGCCCCCAGTTGTGAGAAACAAAGCTCACTCACTTCAATAATTTCAGTCCGAGACAAGATCTGAATCAGTAGTGTCATTTAGTTCACACTTGCAAGTGGGTGTGATGGCCACAAGGCAGGGACAAAACACACTGAATTCAACAAATACTCAATATTTATATAATTTGGTTCCTACATTTTTTTTCTTATTTCATTGTTTCCCCCCCGGTTTACATCCTCCACTTCGCTAAGACCGGTACCCATTACTCCTGTTTATTTCTTGTCTTATCCGGCCTTGTCTGTGACAAAATGCTTATTTCTGGCCTCACAAGGCCATTTGACCTCATCCTGCTGTGGGTTATTGTTAGGCATTTCTTGCCTTACCATTATCTGTGCTGCCCCTCACAGCATCTTATCACTAAGCCCTTTTAATTGGGGTTTGTTCCTGTGTTTCTGTAAAAGTGGGAAACAGATGTTTATACCTACTGTTTATACAGGCATATTTAGTTTAACTGCCTCTCTTCACAGCATCTTATCTCGTACCTGTATTTTTACCATTGTTTTGCAGTCCCGTTTCTTTCTTGCATACATTTTTAGCTAATACAAAAAACAATTATGCATTTCCTCCGCATAGTTCCCATTCTTGTTGACTCTGCTCCTGGCTGAAACAACTACACACTGATGTGAGTTCATTTATTTTTTGTATAATCAATTACAATTGCAGAATTGCAGAAGTAACATTAATTTACCTATATCCCACAAAGGGCAACATAGGGAAGGTGATGCTTGCAAGTTCAGCATTCCTAGTGACCTTTAGGCAAACGGTGTGCAGTCCAATCCCTTATATCAAGCCATATAAGGGACAATTTTATGCAGGTTAATGTCTGAACCATCCTAATGCCTCTGATACAATAGCAATATCTGTACACTTGGAAGGTTGGAGCCAAGTTTCCAAAATCACAGTTACCCATGATATCCCCATTGCCTGCTCATGATGCAGTAGCTGCCGGCCACGCTTTGGTCGATGGAACATTGTCATTGGATGAGGATTGGTGGCTTTATACCTTAAACCTTAACTTTTGGCTACATTTGCAGAAAAAGTTAATAGTCAGAAGTGTGCATATATTCAAAAATCAAGTGTCACCCATGCCATCAAGGTGCCATTAAATTGTTTCTCTTTTCCATTACATCTCAGTGTAGTCCCTCAATCAGCAGCTGGGGTGGAGGGAGCCTGCCATACAGTGGAGCCTATTTGGTTAGCTGAGAGGCACAAACATACTGAATGTGTCCTTGCCAGAGACAAGTGCATCCTCCCAGGCTTGGTAGAGAGGGAAGATAGTGGCATTCACTCTGGCAGAGTGGAGGAAGTCATTGACCTTTCTGCATTGCTGAGCATTTCTCTGAATGAATGAGATCACACTGGCTAGATTGGCAATCTCAATCCAGGCTGGCAGGGTCTGGTGTTGTGGCCTCCTTTGACATTTCAGGGAGAAAAGGGTCACCCTCCTCTGCACTGCTCCATTACCAGGACATTAAGGTCCCTGTTGTCAAATTGTAGTACCATTTTTCCGTTATTTGCCATGTTGCTGCTAGTGTGTGCAAGGCAGCTTTGAATGCCAGCGCTTGTCTGGGTGTGCAATGAAGTTACCTAAGCCAGGAATACCAGTTTGTTCAGAATATCTGGCCAGTGGAGAGTTCTTTTGGCTTCGTCAAGTGAGAAAGTCCAACTAGCATTGGATGAGAAATATACTGTATTTGTGGGTTTAGTGGTTAACCAGGGCAACAGGAAGACAGCTAACGATCCGCATCCATGAACATCAACTAGCCATGAAATGACATGACCAGCTATCCTCAGTAGCCACACACTCAGATGACAAGCAACATGAGTTCGACTGGGACATCACTACTATTATAGGACAAGCCAAACAGAGAACAGCCAGGGAATTCCTAGAGGCATGGCACTCATCCACTGATTCAATCAATAAGCACATCGACCTGGACCCAATACACCGGCCACTGCAGCGGACAGCTAGAACTGACAACCGGAAGCGGCAGATAAAAATCACTATAAATGCCGGAGGAAACATCACAGAAGTGCTTCACAGGAGGCTCCCAAGCACTGAGGATGTCACCTAGACACGGGACAAAACGTCTGCAACACAAATTCCCAGCTCGGCAAACATAACCACAACAAGAACTTATGTAGTGATCTGCACCCTGATTGCAAACTAGGCAAAAACTTTGCTAAAAAGCTAAGTCCATGCATTGCTTTCACATTTGTCTGCTACGTTGTATGTGAACTATGTATTTGACTGCAGGCATCTTCAATAATATCTTTTTCTTGTTTAGATTCATCTGGTAAGCTCTTTCTAGCAGTTGCTTAATTTTTTCTTTGTGATTGTGAAAGTGTATCAACATATTGGCATCTTGTGTCTCCACATTCACAGAGTAGCAGATTATCTACAATCGCTTTCACTCTGTGAAGATCACTGCCTATCACATACTGTCTGTGCTGATATTTTTCTGAAGCAGTGGAAATTTAATTCGTCAGTAATCATCCTTTGCAGAGTGTAGTAAAGAGTTCTGCCATAGCAATTTGATGTGATCATTCTTAAATGGGTGGCTTGTGGTAGTGAGATTTTTAAAAAAGTCTTATTGAGATAATTTGTTTACTTATATACTTGCAGTTTTCTAGTTTTTTTTACTGGCACCAAGTCTGTCAGAGTAGTCACTTTTTAAATATTCCTTTCTTTTCCAGCTCTTCTATGTTATCTCTCAGGGTAATTTGAGGGCAGTTGGAATTCTCATTGGCAGATGCATAGGTAGTCTCACACTTGCATCTGCTTTGAAATAATTTTCACCAGAAAGACAGCCAAGCATATGAAATAGGAGCAGAAGTAAATCATTTCACTCCTTGAGCCTGCACCAATATTCAATAAGATTATGGCTGATTTGTTTGCATTTGAATTTCATATTCCCAGCTGTACTGATAACTTACTTTCTCCCAACAAATATGAACCTATCCATCTCTGTCTTATAACTATCAATGATCTTGCCTTAACTGTCCTTTGGGGCAGAGAGTTCCAAAATTGCAAGACTTTCTGAGAGAAAAAAAGTTCTCCCCATCTCTTTCCTGAAAGGGCAACTCTCTTTAGTTCTAGTCCCTATTGTCTTGAAGTTCAAAGTTCCCAGCAAATTCCTTTATAGGTCAGAACCCCCACAAGCTCTGACACAAGGCTTTGGTTGTACATCCAATCTCCAATGAGCCACAGACAAGAATATTTGGCCCAACACAATCTTTTTTCATTCTGTTGCCATAACTTCAGAGGAGCAATGGAAATCCCTGAACAGAGGAACCTCGATTATCCGAATATCAATTATCCAGAGGCAATCTCGAGGTCCCAGTAGAAACATTACATCAAAGAGGTGTTTCCAACACTGATCGTGTCTTTTGTTTACAGTGATTAAAAGTGAATTCTGCTTATTGAAATGCTGCCGAGAACAGTCCTGGACTGGTGGAGCTCAGGCACGGTCTCCAAATGACTGACCTCCCGCCCTCTCTCTCTCTTTCTCTCTCTCTCTCTGTCTCTCTCTCTCTCCCCCTCCCTCCACCCCCACACACATTCTCTGGAGTTCTACACAGTTCTAAACCCCCCCTCCCCTAGATAATCTCTCCTGTACAGGGCAAAGGTGGAATCTATCAAAGTTGCAGTAAAAAGTGGTGTGGGTGGCTGTGTCTGTGTGCTATTTGGAGACTCACCCTCCCAAAGGCAGCAGTAGTCTTACTGTTGGTGTTCAGTCCGGCTGCCCCGCGGAGATGGGCAGTAGCGGATGGGGGGGGGGACAGTGTTGGACAGGGTTGGAGGGCAGGTGAGGGGCACTGGTTGGGGCGGTGTTTGGGGTTGGGAGGGAGTGGGAACAGATGGGGGGATGTTGGACGAGGTTGGGGGCGTGGGTGGAGATGGGGGCAGAGGGGGACAGTGTTGGATAGGTTTGGGGGGCAAACTGGGAGCAGGGTTGGACAGGGTTGGGGGCAGGTGTGGGGGCGCAGTGGGGGCAAATGGGGGCAGACGGGGGGGCAGTATTGGACAGGATTGGGGGGGTGGGTGAAATTGGACAGGGGAGGGCGGGGGCTTGTGCGTGGTGTGCAGCTGCCTTGTCTCCTGAATAGGGAGCAGACTTAAAAATCTCCGAGCCCCAGAGGAAAGGCATTGAATCAAATAACCGAATAAACAATTATCCAAACGAAATAGTGCCCACCCTCCCATTCGGATATTCAAAGTTCCTCTGTATATGGCTGGGCTGAAAGGGTTCCTGCTGTGTTTATGAACATATGATGGCTGAGCAAAACCAACTGAAGGAAGTTTCAGTCCGTGATAGAAGTTTTGAATCAATGTGTACTCTACAATTCATTCAGAATTGTTTCCAGTTCTTTAAAAAGTGTAAATAATAATGCATTTATTAATTAACTAAAACTTTTAATACTAATTGCTGTATTTTCTTTGAAGACTACAAGTTACCAAACACTGGAGACAGTCTGTTCTTATTTACAGGTACGTTTAAGAGTAAAACAAATAATTATAATTTCAAAAAATTGATATGGAACAGATGAGGGAAGTCAATTTTTCAATTTTTAATCAAGTCAATGAGACTATGTTTCTTATTTTCTGTGTGGTGTTCCCCTGATGGAAATTTCATCTGAAGCAGCTTTGAAGAAACTGTGGCTTATGACACTGTCAAACTGTGAGTGTCGGAGATGGGAGGGAGAAATAAAAAGATCTAAACTTACAAATCAAAGTTAATCATTTACTAGCTTTCTACATCAGTTACACTGGAAAATGATATGCATCAGCAACTAGTCAGGTGTCGTGGTAGTGTTGATACCTTTAGGCCAGAAGGTCTGAGCTCCTCCAAGTCCTATCTGCACCTGAGATGTGTTATAACACCTACTCAGGTCGATTAAAATAATTTACCATCAGTGTTTGTTTCATTTTCTTGCCTCTGATGATTTAGGTTGGAATAAGGTTCTAGCATGTTGGTGCCTCAGGTGAGTGAATGACTGGGGGACAGGGCATAGCAACGCTGTGCCTGATCTTGTCATTCTTATACATCAACTCTTCAAAAATTCTAGTAAGGGATCAGTTGCTGGAATTGCATACAGTAATGACAATGTTATGTTTTACTTCCTATTCAAAAGCACAAATAGACAAACTGTGGAGCCTCAAAATTGGGCCACCATCAATTAACTTGGAACAATACTTTTGCAGTAATCAGTGTACTAACATTCCCTTTGTGACTGATAAACATTACATTGGATGGTGCATCTACCCACTGGGTCAACAGAGGAACATAAAATGCACTGTACGTTAATTGTGGCTAAAATTGCTTCATGAGAAACTAAGCATTCTATTCCCCTGAAACTACATCAACATCATCTTTGAAGCTAGAGATGTGAAAAAAGTACTCTTCAAATTTGATTTATAAGAACTAAATCAAAAATGGAAAAAATTGTTAGCAGTATACAATTGGTTAGTAAGTAGGTCAAAAATCTAATCACTTATCTAATACATCTTCTTGCTTCTCTCAGTATATTTCACTATCTTCTTGTGGTTTCTTTCAGACCATCAGACCCCTATCTTAAAATGTGATTCATATCCCAGCCAATGTTTTTGGAAACTCTTATCAGTTCTTAGCATTGCATACTCTACAGCATTTGCATTTTTTAAAATTGACCTATTTTTCATTAAAGAGAACAATTTTAGAAAAAAAAGTTAAACTGGAAGAAATCTATGGTTTAAGAGGATATCTTTTCCTTTGAAATTCATAAAATCCCTTCACAGCACTCAGGCAAAAACGAACATATTGACAAAATGTAGCTGAAGAATAAGATATTTTATCTGCTCTTGAAAGGTATTCAACATCTCCCACAAAAGGCTGGATTGTATCCAGCAAGAAATGAATGCTTAGATATCTGTCACTGAGAAGAAAGTAGCATTGTGGAGGATTCCAAAGAAGTTGAGGGAATAAGTTAGATTAGACCTGAAAATAGGTGTGAGTGTTGGAATGATGATGATTGCAATACATGCAACATACAAACTTTGTGCTGCCTGTTGTTTATGATGACTAGGGCATGCAACAAGTGCTAAGTGTGTTGATGAGTGGCTGCACACTCTTGAGAGGCAACTCTTGTGAGGTTAGCATAACTTCCAATTAGACCATGCTAGTTAAATGAAACCTGCATTTCTTAAAAGCAGAGCTGCGTTTTGTGTTGCATCAAAACCTAAATTCATTGCAGAAATATCTTGGATTCAAGAAGGAAAATGGAATACTTGACATTCTCAGTCAGAGCAGTTAAGGTCATGAGTTAGGCAGCATGATCATTGTCCTCTCTCCACAAAGGGACCAAGAAACTTTCCAGGCAAACACAGAGAAAGTAATGAGAACAGCTAACAGAGGCCTAGCTCAGAGAAGGGCAAACTGAATGTTAAATATTCCTGAGTGCAAGGTGCTCAGAAAGTACAGAAAATGAAGGAAAGGAGGAGGGGCAACAACATTTGTCAAGAAGTGCACTGTGGGTGCTGGAGAAAGATGTCTCAGACGATCCAAGAACAAAATCAATTGGCTAGAACTGAGGAATAAAAGGGGTACAATTACATTTCTAGGTGTAGTTTACAGACTACTAAATAGTGGAAAGGATGTAGAGGAACAAATCTGCAGAAAACTTATACAGATACAGTAGAGTAATTATAAAGGGAGACTATGATTACCCAAATATTGACTTGGATAGTGTAGAGAAGGGCAAGTGTTCTTGCACTGTATTCAGGAGAGCTTCCTACAGCAGTATATGTCTAGTCTCAATAGGAGAGGGGCAAGGTAGCTGAGAGTGTAATAGGTGGATGGAGGTGGGGGTAATGGTGATAGATCAGAAGGGAGAGTGGAGTGGATAGGTGGGAAGGAAGATAGACAGGTAGGGTCGGTCATGAGTGCAGTGCCGAATTGGACGGTTGGATCTGGAATAAGATGGGGGGAGAGGAAATGAGGAAACTGGTGAAATCCACATTAATGCCATGTGGTTGGAAGGTCCCGAGGTGGAAGATGAGGTGTTCTTCCTCCAGGCTTTGGGTGGTAAGGGTTTGGCAGTGGAGGAGGCCCAGAACCTGCATGTCCTTGGCGGAGTGGGAGGGGTTCAGCCACAGGGCACGGGGTTGGTTGGTGTTGGTGTCCCCGGAGATGTTCTCTGAAGCGGTCTGCAAGAGGTGTCCCTGTCTCCCCAGTGTAGAGGAGATCGCATCGGGAGCAACAAATACAGTAGAAATATGTGTGGAAGTGCAGGTATAACTTTGATGGATGCGAAAGGCTCCCTTGAGGCCTTGGACAGAGGTGAGGGGCAGGGTGTGGGAGCAAGTTTTTCAATTCCTGCAGTGGCAGGAGAAGGTGCCAGGAGGGGAGGGTGGGTTGGTGGGGACATGGACCTGATAAGGGAGTCGCAGAGGAAATGGTCTTTACGGAAGGTGGATAGGGGTGGGGAGGAAAATATACCTCCAATGGTGGGGTCCATTTGTTGGTGACAGAGATGGCGGAGGATGATGCAATGTGTTCGTAAAAGGATGAGTAGGGACATTTGGGACAAAAAAAGGCAGGATAATGGCTGAGATGTTAAATGAATACTGTGCATTGTTTTTATCAAAAAGGGAATTACTACCTAGGCCATGGTGACAAAGGACAAGAAACAATGTGAGTGGAAGGGTTCAAGAATGATGAGGTAGAAATGTTGGATGGACTGTTGGTATTTGACAAGGCACTGTGACCAATAAAATGCACCCATGGATTTTAAAGGAAGTGAGAGAGGAAATTGCAGGGGCAATTCAGTCTTCCCTAGACTCAGGGAAGGTGTCAGAAGACTGAAAATTTGCAAACATTATGGTGATATTCAGCAAAGATTGTAAGGAGATTCCTAGCATTTATAGACCATTCAGATTAACTTCAATGGTGAGAAGCCTCCAGACTCAATTATTTGAGATAGAATTAACAGTCGCAAGGAAAAAGGTGAGTTGATTGGCAAGAGACAGCATGAATTTCTGAAGGGAAAATCATGTTTAACTTGCTAAAGTTTTTTGAAGAGGAAACAGAGAGGATGGATGGTAACTTTGTTATTATAGACCTCCTAATAGTCAGAGGGAAATTGAAAAACAAACTTGTAAGGAGATCTCAGCTATCTGTAAGAATAATAGGGTAGTTATGGTAGGGGATTTTAACTTTCCAAACATTGACTGGGACTGCCATAGTGTTAAAGGTTTAGATGGAGAGGAATTTCTTTAAGTCCATATAAGACAATTTTCTGATTCAGTATGTGGATTTACCTACTAGAGAAGGTGCAAAACTTGACCCACTCACAGGAAATAAGGCAGGGCAGGTGACTGAGGTGTCAGTGGGGGAGCTCTTTGGGGCCAGCAACCATAATTCTATTCATTTTAAAATAGTGATGGAAAAGGATAGACCAGATCTAAAAGTTCTAAATTGGAGAAAGGCCAATTTGACGGTATTAGGCAAGAACTTTCGAAAGCTGATTGGAGGCAGATGTTCGCAGGTAAAGGGATGGCTGGAAAATGGGAAGCCTTCAGAAATTAGATAACAAGAATCCAGAGAAAGTATATTCCTGTCAGGGTGAAAGGGAAGGCTGGTAGGTATAGGGAATACTGGATGACTAAAGAAATTGAGGGTTTGGTTAAGAAAAAGAAGGAAGCATATGTCAGGTATAGACAGGATAGATCAAGTGAATCCTTAGAAGGGTATAAAGAAAGTAGAAGTATACTTAAGAGGGAAATCAGGAGGGCAAAAAGGGGACATGAGATAGTGTTGGCAAATAGAATTAAGGGGAATCCAAAGGGTTTTTACAAATATATTAAGGACAAAAGCATAATTAGGGAGAGAAAAGGGCCCCTCCAAGGCGGCCTTTGTGTGGAGCCACAGAAAATGGGAGAGATACTAAATGAATATTTTGCATCAGTATTTACTATGGAAAAGGATGTGGAAGGTATAGACTGTAGGGAATTAGAGGGTGACATCTTGCAAAATGTCCAGATTGCAGAGGAGGAAGTGCTGAATGTCTTGAAACAGTTAAAGGTGGATAAATCCCCAGGACCTGATCGGATGTACCCGAGAACTCTGTGGGAAGCTAGAGAAATTATTGCTGGCCTCTTGCTGAGATATTTGTATCATCGATAGTCACAGGTGAGGTGCCAGAAGACTGGAGGTTGGCAAATGTGGTGCCACTGTTTAAGAAGGGTGATAAGGACAAGCCAGCGAGCTATAGACCGGTGAGCCTGACCTCAGTGGTGGGCAAGTTGTTGGGAGGAATCCTGAGGGATAGGTTGTACATGTATTTCAAAAGGCAAAGACTGATTCGGGATAGTCAACATGGCTTTGTGCGTGGGAAATCATGTCTCACAAACTTGATTGAGGTTCTTGATGAAGTAACAAAGAAGATTGATGAGGGCAGAGCAGTAGATGTGATCTATATAGACTTCAGTAAGCGTTCGACAAGGTTGCCCATGGGAGACTGATGAGCAAAGTTAGACCTCAAGGAATAAAGGGATACAGAACTGGCTCAAAGGTAGAAAACAGAGGGTAGTGGTGGAGGGTTGTTTTTCAGACTGGAGGCCTGTGATCAGTGGAGCGCCACAAGGATCGGTGATGGTCTTCTACTTTTTGTCATTTACATAAATGATCAGGATGCGAGCATAAGAGGTACAGTTAGTAAGTTTGCAGATGACACCAAAATTGGAGGTGTAGTGGACAGCGAAGAGGGTTACCTCAGTTTACAACAGGATCTGGATCAGATGGGCAAATGGGCTGAGGAGTGGAGAGATGGAGTTTAATTCAGATAAATGTGAGGTGCTGCATTTTGGGAAAGCAAATCTTAGCAGGACTTATACACTTAATAGTAAAGTCCTAGGGAGTATTGCTGAACAAAGGGACCTTGGAGTGCAAGTTCATAGCTCCTTGAAAGAGGAGTCGCAGGTAGATGGGATAGTGAAGAAGGTGTTTGGTATGCTTTCCTTTATTGGTCAGAGTATTGAACACAGGAGTTGGGAGGTCATGTTGCGGCTGTACAGGACATTGGCTGGGCCACTGTTGGAATATTGCGTGCAATTCTGGTCTCCTTCCTATCAGAAAGATGTTGTGAAACTTGAAAGGGTTCAGAAAAGATTTACAAAGATGTTGCCAGGATTAGAGGATTTGAGCTACAGGGAGAGGGTGAACAGGCTGGGGCTGTTTTCCCTGGAGCGTTGGAGGCTGAGGGGTGACCATATAGAGGTTTATAAAACTATGAGGCGCATGGATAGGATAAATAGACAAAGTCTTTTCCCTGGGGTCAGGGAGTCCAGAAGTAGAGGGCATAGGTTTAGGGTGAGAGGGGAAAGATATAAAAGACACTTAAGGGGCAACGTTTTCCTGCAGAGGGTGGTACGTGTATGGAATGAGCTGCCAGAAGATGTGGTGGAGGCTGGTCCAATTGCAATATTTAAGAGGCATTTGGATGGGTATATGAATAGGAAGGGTTTGGAGGGCTATGGGCCAGGTGCTGGCTGGTGGGACTAGATTGGGTTGGGATATTTGGTCGGCGTGGACAGGTCGGACCAAAGGGTCTGTTTCCGTGCTGTACATCTCTATGACTCCATGACTCTATTGAGGTGTACATGGACTTTCAGAAGGATTTTGATAAAGTGCAGCATAACTGACTTGTGAGGAAAGTTATAGCTCATGGAATAAAGAAGTCAAAATTTGCAGAGTGATAGAAAAGAGAGTAATGGTCAATGGATCTTTTTGAGCTGGAGAAAAGTTGTAGTTGAGTTCTCAAGGGTTGAGTTTGGGATCCTTCCTTTTCCCGATGTATATTAATGATTTGGATCTTGATGTGCAGGATACAGTTTCAACGTTTGCAGATGACATGAAACTTGGAAGCATTCTAAATTATGAGGAGGGCTGTGTGAAATTCTAAATGTTTATAGACAATTTAATGGAGTGGGCAGATAAGTGGCAGATGAGCTTTGATGCAAAGAAGTATGAAGTGATGCATTTTGATAGGAAGAACATTGGAAGGCAATAGAAAATGGGGGTCCAGTTCTCAAAGGAATGCAGACTGATGTATCTGTGCGTTGACCATTGAAGATGTCAGGACAGATTGAGAGAGCAATTAATAATGCATACAGTATCCTTAGCTTTATTAATAGAGGCATAGAGTACAAGAGCAAGTAAGTGATTTTGAACTTGGCCATCAAGCATCTGGAGAACGACTCAGAGACGGAGCTATTGACTCCGAGGCTAGGATGCATTGCATCACAAGACATAAACCTTCTAGTGGCTAAACAAATGTTTATGTATAGTTGCAGGTAATATATTTACATAGCATTTAAATTGATTCGTGAACTATACCAAGCCATCGATCTATAGAGATATCTTTGGGACAGGTCAAAAAACCACCCTAAAGTGTAAGGTTCCAGGGAGGAAAGATTAACTCAAGTATATGTTAGGGAGAGGCTAATTTGTTCAGCCTTTTAGAATTTGCAACAGTCTTTTAGAATTGTTAAGTTTCTAATTTCCCTGCATTGTTTCTTCACAGACATTAATCATTTTTGTATGCATTATACATGCTCAGCAGATGATACCTTGGGTCTGCTAGTTACTCCACCACCTTGTCTGCATTCAATTTCCTTTGTCGTATTCTCTGTGCAACAGTTCAGACATGTTGTGAAGGCTTTGATTGGAACATCTGCTGACCCATTATTCCCAGAACCAGTAGTAATGTTAGTTTTGAAACAAAATGAAAAATTGCTGAAAAAACTCAGCAGGTCTGGCAGCATCTGTTGAGAGAAAAAGGGTCACAGGACAGAAAACGTTAACTCTGTTTCTTTCTCCACAGATGTTGTCAGACTGCTGAGCTTTCCCAGACTTTCCGTTTTTGTCCCAGTACCAGTTTTGGTCAAGTATCCCACCATGCCTTGATGAGCTCTCATAGCTGCAGTGTCTATTCTAAAATTGTTCATGCATTTTCTATTATCATTTTAATGAGATCAATCGCCTTTACATTTACAGCATTATTTACAAGCTTATTTGTGGATTTTAACTCGATAGAGAGATGATCGTGGTAGGACTGTAGTAATGTTCTGTAGCCAATCCCCCCAACATCTGCTAATTTCAGAACACAAAATTGCTATAAAGCTCAGCAGAATCACACAAAATTACATTAACCTTCAGCAGTGAAACAATATAATTTATTTAAGTAAAATATTGTTACTTCCTAATATTAGCATTTTATTCTTTACGTGAATTTAGTATAAAAGGTTTTAAGAAACAAAAATAATATAAAAGTGGCAAGTGGAATTTAATTTAGATAAATGTGAGGTATTGCATTTTGGTATGGCAAATCAGGGCAGGACTTACACACTTAATGTTAAGGTCTTGGGTAGTGTTGCCAGACAAAGAGACATTGGAGTTCAGGTTCATAGTTCTGTAAAGGTGGAGTCACAGGTAGACAAGATAGTGAAGAAAGCATTTGGTATGCTTACCTTTATTGGTCCTTGCGTTGAATTTAAGCATTGGGAGGTCATAAGGCTGTTCAGGACATTGGTTAGACCACCTTTTGAATACTGTGTTAAATTCTGGTCACCCTACCTTAGGACAGATGTGAAACTTGAAAGGGTTCAGAAAAGGATTTACAAGAATGTTGTCAGGGTTGTAAAGTTTGAGCTACATGGAGAGACTGAATAGGTTAGGGCTTTTCACCCTGGAGCGTTGAAGGCTCAGGGTGACCTTATAGAAGTATATAAGGAGCATTGGTAGGGTGAATAGTCAAGGTCTTTTCCCTAGAGTAGGTAAGTCCAAAAATTGAGGGCATAAGTTTAAGGTGAGAGGGGAAAAATTTAAAAGGGACCTAAGGAGCAACCTTTTCATGCTGAGGGTGGTGCATGTATGGATTGAACTGCCCGAGGAAATGGTAGAGACTAATACAATGACAACATTTAAAAGGCATCTGGAAAGGTTTAAGGGGATATGGGCCAAATTCTGGCAAATGATACTAAAATAATTTAGGAAGTTTGATCAGCATCGACAAGTTGAACAGAAGGGTCTCTTTCTGTGCCGTACAACTCTAAGGCTTTATAACTACATTTAAAAATTGTAAAGATGTATATATTTGCTTTGTATAAAATAGTTTTATTTCTGTACAGGACGCCCATATTTGATCCATATTTTCATTGTACTCAGTGTGACCTTACTTGCTTTGGGAGTTGGGCTGTATCTAATTTGTAAATTAGGTAAGCCATTTGAATTATCTTAACTAAAACCTGCTGTTTTTGTGAATTTGACTTCATGTGTCGGGATGTCTAGTTGAAATAAAATCTACAAATGTACATTGGCGCACATACTAGAACTTGGTTTCTTCCAAGTTGAATTTTTAATTTCTAATCAATTCATAGAGTCATAGAATCCCTACATTAGGGAGAAGGGCCATTTAGCCCATTAAATCCACACCGACCCTCCGAAGAGCATCCTACCCAGACCCACAACCCTACCCTATTCCTGTAACTGTGCATTTCCCATGGCTAATCCACCTGACCTGCATATCCTGGGACACTATGGGCAATTTAGCACAGTCAGTTCACCTAATTTGCATTTCTTTGGACTGTGGGAGGAAACCAAAGCACCCAGAGGAAACCCTGCACTCACGGGCAGAATTTACAGACAATACACAGACAGTCACCCAAGGGTGGAATCAAACCTGAGTTCCTGTTGCTGTGAGGCAGCAATGCTAATCGCTGAGTCACCAGTTCACCCAGAATTGGAATCCTAATTTACATAATTCGAAATTCTAGTGTAAATACTAAATATGAGGCATTGTAGAGTAACAAACATCTGTCTGCCATCCTACTTTACTGCCAGATTTACTGTTATAGAGATTTTGTCCCTTGCTCATTTTGTCTCTATTGTCTTTTCTTTCAAATTGCTGCCATCATGTCAGCTGCCATTTCTATGACTTAGCCATAAAGCTGAATGTTCAGAAGATAACCTGGCTCAGCTTTTCCTTTAGTCTTCCTTTAGAGATCCTGAATATGGTGACTATAGTGTTCTGATCTTTCTCTTCAGATGAAACAATCTAATCCATATACAGTTTTGATTTTGAGATCTGTTTTCAGCTGATTTATTTATGATTGATTCTGCATTTTGTAAATCAATTTACCCTAACATTTTATTAATAGGCAAAGTCAATGAAAGAATTGTATTCACCAATGAAATACGTCTGCAATCAGTTAAAGTTTTGATCATTTACTCAACGGAGAATACACTCTTCCAAAATGTTGTCCTGACATTTGCTGAATTTCTGCAAAGTTCCACTGGAATCCAAGTAATCATTGATATGTGGCAAAAGATCAACATTGCTGAAGTAGGCACTGTTCAATGGCTTGCCACCCAGAAGGAGAATGCGGATAAGATCATTATTGTATGTTCAAAAAGTGTCAAAATGAACTGGGATGCCATTTGTTACAAAACAAATATGAATCCAAATTTGAATAATTCAGAGGACATATTTTCTACTGCCTTAAATATATTTTGTAGTGATTTACAAAATGGTTCATATCGGCATAAGTACATTATTGTGTATTTTGATCAAATAAGTTCAGTTAAAGATATTCCTAGTATTTTTAGACCATGTGTGAAGTACTGTCTTGGGAAAGATATCAATAAGTTTTACAGAAATCTATATGATGCTTCACAGAAACCATGTGGTAAATGTGCTATTCTGATGCCATACCACAATTACAAGATTGAATATAATCAGAAGATGAGAAAAGCAATTTTGGAATTTAAGAATTCACAGAATTCAAATGCACTTGAGATTACACTGGAGAATTTAGAGTTGCTACATGAAAAAAATTTCAAACAAGTTGATACAGGATACCCTCCTCCCTCATACTAAATACAGAGCAGAGCAAATCTGAACTTTAATTCTTGGTCTGTGGTGACATGATCCAACTTCAAACATTGACTCTGTCACCTCAATGCCTTTAGGCTAAGGAGGAAAAACAATGTCCATACATCTTGATGGCAACTGAGCAGCTTGTACCAGAATGATGTGTGCGAACACCAAATGATCAAACTTTTGGTCATGTTTTGCTGGCAGTGATTATTTAGACTACACCTGTCATCAAGGGAATAATTTCATTTTCTTTAGCATCTCCAAGTAATTGGAATCGTTTGACCTGATATCCATGTGGTAATTCTCTCTTGTACCTTCTCTAAAGCTTTGACATCCTTCCTAAAGTGCTGTGCTCAGAACTAAATACAATTCTCTGACTGAGGCCTGAGCAGTGTTATATAATATTTAACATTTGTTCTCAGTTATTCTCTATTAATAAGTATCCATAAACATCTTCATTATCACTTCAACTTGCCCTGTCTCCTTAAGTATCAAGTTCTCTGTGTTCCAATACTCTTTTAAAATTCTATCAGAGTGCTTTGATGATGATTGAAATATGAGACAAAATGTTCTGAAATGATCATATTCTATAGGTAAAATAAAAATAATTTATAAATCTATTACATTCAAATGTAGTCATCATGTCTTTGCATTATAAGCTTCTGTCTGTTGTTTTTATTGTTTTCTTTCCAAGTTAATTGCTTTACATTTTGACTGAATATGAACTTACAAAGACTGAGAAAGAGATCAACAATGATTTTTGAGAATGAAAATCTGTGAAAAAGTATTTGGATAATGGATTGATAGAATGTCTTCCTAGACTTCAGGTGAGAAGTGCACTTTCATCTACACTGAATTAAAACAACCTTGGAGAGAGATCCATTAACATAGAATCACCATGGTTTAGCTTAATTACCAAGTTCTGCTCAGATGTGTTTTTTTAGATTAGATTAGATTACTTACAGTGTGGAAACAAGCCCTTCGGAACAAGTCCACACCGACCCACCCACCGAAGCACAACCCACCTATTCCCCTACATTTACCCATTTACCAAACACTACGGGCAATTTAGCATGGCCAATTCACCTAACGTGGACATCTTTGGACTGTGGGAGGAAACCGGAGCACCCGGAGGAAACCCACGCAGACACGGGGAGAATGTGCAAACTCCATACAGTCAGTAGCCTGAGTCGGGAATTGAACCTGGGTCTCCAGCGCTGTGAGGCAGCAGTGCTAACCACTGTGCCACCGTGCTGTTATGAACTACTTTTCTAAACAAAACTTCAAAACAATTATTTGACTCTGTTATCCTTCCACAGAAGTTTCGACCAGTACAAGCATCCACGAGCCTAATTTATAATTTTTTTTCTGTGTTTCTAGATTGCATCCTTATATTCAGCCTATCATTCTTTTTCACTGAATAACACTCAGCTTTGTTATCCTTGTAAAGCAGAAATGGACAAGTATGAACATAAAATGATTGAGGACAAAACATAGTGAGGAATTATCTAGCTTTTAAAAACAAACAAATAATGTAATCCGATATAATGTATCACCTTCTACCATCAATGAGTCATGCACTAGTGTTGCTGGTTTATCACTAAATTGATTCTAATTACAGGCAATTGTCCTTATTGAGTTCAACGGGTTAGCATATTTTCTAAAAATCTTTTGAAATACACAGATTTCTACACTGAGGTCCAGAAGATTTTGGAAGCTGATAACTCTTTTTAAAAAGGCAGTTTAACAAACAGTATTTAAAAATACACTTTAAATGCAACTTATCATCACCTTTCTTTCTGCAATTTAACCATTAATCAGATAAGTTTTGTAAATCACAGGAAATGAGGGAAGAAAAAAGTAACGAGGAGGCTCAGAACTACCACGGGACAGAAAGTATATGTCAGTCAGTCCTTGTGAAAAGTCATCAGCCTTAAAGATTGGCTCAAATCTTCAGGTATTTGTAGTATTGGAGATGGAACTTGTTGGGAGATGTGTTTTAGGACCCTGTGGAACACCTTATGCACACATGTCTATTGAAACTGCTTTGGAAATTCGAACTTCCAATGGGCTGCTTTCTGTTGTGTGAAACATTACTCAAATGTCTCTGATACAGGGGATAGTTACAAGTGACTTATATTTGCACAGAAAATGTTATGCTGTTTAATACCTCATCTAATTTGGGGATTAGCCAGATTAATCCTGTTTTTGTCTGTCTTCTGCCACTTGAATATCTGCTCAACTTCAGTTGAGATTATAAGCTCTGTCTGCAATTTTTGCCAACTTATTTAAGGGAGGATATAATTGCACTGGATGGAATACAGTGAAGGTTCAATAGGTTGATTCCTGGAAAGGAGGGATGTTTTCTGAGGAAATGTTAAGCAGATGGGACTGATATTTGGCCTGGGCCATATCGTTTCCATACTTATAGAAAGTGTTTTACAACCAACCACACATACAGGTTAATTCCTTAGATCCTTGATCAAATTAAAATGATCTATTATTGAACAATAACTAAATCTTACTGATGATTATATAATGTTCAGGAATATTTGTGATTCTTCAGACTCTGAGGCAGCTTGTTTTAATATGCAGCGGGTCCTGAGTAACATTCATGCTTGGGCTGGTAAGTTGAAGTAAATAGCATGTCACAAAAGTGCCTGACACCAATCATCTCAAATTTCGGACACCATGAAACCTCATCATGGGTAAGGAAAGCTTCTACTGATTATACTCTCCTTTGCAAGGGTCCAGAATGTACTCTAGAAGGAAGTTTCAATGTCCATCACCAAGAGTAGTCGGGGGGAGGTGGTTGGACAACAGCACTATTGACTAAGCTGGTCTGGTATCAAAAAACACTGCTATACTGGGTCTGCAGCAGGTGAGGAAATCGACAAGCGGGAAAAATATATTTGACCCCATCCTTGCAAATCTGCCAGCTGGAGATGCATCTCATTATGCAAGTATCGGTAAGAGTGACCATTTCCCAGGTCTTGTGGAGACAAAGTCTCACTTTCACGTTGAGAATATTCTCTATAGTGTTGTGTGGCACTGCCACCATGCTAAATGGGGCTGGCTTTGAATAGATCTAGAAACACAAGAGTAGGCATCCAAGAGGCAGTGTGGGCCATCAACAGCAGAAGAATTGTACTCCAGCACAATCTGAAAATTCATGACCCAGCACACCCTGACTCAAGCCAGGGGATCAATTCAATGTGGAGTGAAGGAGATCACACAGGATAAGCATAAGACATACGGTAAAGATGATTTGGAGATGCCAGTGTTGGATTGGGATGTACAAAGTTAAAAATCACACAACACCATGTCAGTTCAGAATGTAACTTTTTAAAAATGTTTTGTGATTTAAGTGTGAAAGAAGTGAAACTATCATGGTCATTCTGACAGATGAGAGACTTAACAAACAATCAAGGTATTTTTCAATGTATAATTTCAGTTACATCACACTGTAAACTTTTGCTATAAATTCTGTGTCTTACAATTGTGTCTCCCACTATCACCTGATGAAGGGGAGCGCAGGAAAGCTAGTGCTTCCAATTAAACCTGTTGGACTATAACATGGTGTTATGTGATTTTTAACTTAGAGTTATAGTGTCATAGAGATGTACAGCTTGGAAACAGACCCTTCGGTCCAACCCGTCCATGCCGACCAGATATCCCAAACCAATCTAGTCCCTCCTGCCAGCACCCGGCCCATTTTCCTCCAAACCCTTCCTATTCATATATCCTTCCAAATGCCTCTTAAATGTTTCAATTGTACCAGCCTCCACCACTTCCTCTGGCAGCTCATTCCATACACGTACCACCCTCTGAGTGAAAAAGTTGCCCCTTAGGTCTCTTTTATATCTTTCCCCTCTCACCCTAAACCTATGCCCTCTAGTTCTGGACTCCCCGAACCCAGGGAAAAGACTTTGCCTATTTACCCTATCCATGCCCCTCATAATTTTGTAAAACTCTATAAGGTTAGCCTCCTTAGCCTCCGATGCTCCAGGGAAAACAGCTCTAGCCTGTTCACCCTCTCCCTGTAGCTCAAATCCTCCAACCTTGGCAACATTCTCTGTGAATCTTTTCTGAATTCTTTCAAGTTTCACAACATCTTTCCAGTAGGAAGGAGACCAGAATTGCATGCAATATTCCAACAGTGGCCTAACCAATGTCCTGTACAGCCGCAACGTGACTCCCAACTCCTGTACTCAATACTCTGACCAGTAAAGGAAAGCATACCAACATAAAGATGAGGATGTCATTCTGGTGAAGCTAGAAAACAAGACTACTCGTGTGCCAAACACAAACTGCCACATCTAGTTCTGAATGGTGGTGGACAATTAAACTACTCAATACTGAAGGAGAAGCACCAAATTCTACATCTTCAGTATTAGGGGGATAATTAGTCAGGTTTGATTTGTCTTGCTTTTTATTTACTGGATTGTGAATATATTTTCTTTCAATTTTATTTGCTTGAATCCAAAACTTTTTACAGGTGGATTTGAACATTGTAAAGTTGAATGGTCATGATAAAGTTATCCTTGATTAATTATGTAGACAATACTCAGTACTAAGGGAATACAGCATTAAATATTTAGTTTTCTTAGAATATTCAATATTTATGTAAGTGAAGTCACCCTCAAATATTTTATATTTTATAAACAGCCTCTAATTCTACAGTGCAATTTAGAGTTGATTAAATAAATACTCAACAGCAATTATAAAAGAGTTGTCCTCTCATTGTTACATTCTCACATGCCAACATTCAGAGAGTATTCTAGAATTTTTAAGTTAGGATTCTAAAGCATTGATAATGGTAAAAAAAAATTGTTTCTACTATAATATACTTGTTGATATATTCTATATGGAGGTAATTTTTATAGTTTGGAAGGTCTTCAGAAGACTGAGTTTCATTATAGGACCCAGTCTAATGCTGATAAAGTTGGTTAAATTCCACAGTGATCTGACATTTCTCTTGGTTAAGGTTTTAAGCTTGCAATATATTTGACCAGGTAGCTTTACCTTGCTGGAGTTTAAGGCTGGTAGAACCTTTCACCATGGATAGACTATTTTACTCATGGCGAAAGTGAAGACTGCAGTTGCTGGAGATTAGAGCTGAGTGTGGTGCTGGAAAAACATAGCAGGTCAGGCAGCATCCGAGGAGCAGGAGAATCGACGTTTCGGAAAAGCCCTTAATCAGGAATGGTTAACATAGCACAAACTATAATTAGGAGCTGTAGCACCCTCAGAAATAATTGAAGAGAACTACCATTTGTTGCTTGAAACAGCTGAACAGCTGATCAAAGGATTCTTTCGGACGGCATGGTGGCTCAGTGGTTAGCACTGCTGCCTCATAGCACCAGGGACCCGGGTTCAATTCCTGCCTGTGGAGTTTGCACATTCTCCCTGTGTCAGCGTGGGTTTCCTCCTGGTGCTCCGTTTTCCTCCCATAGTCCAAAGATGTGCAAGTTAGATGAATTGGCCATGCTAAATTGCCTGTAGTATTAGGTGGATTAGTCAGGGGGAAAAATAGGGGGTGGGTTTGGAGGGTTGGTATGGACTTGTTGGGCTGAAGGGCCTGTTTCCACACTGTAGGTAATCTAATCTAATCTAAAAATGAAGCAAGCAGTGATAACATATTAGCCTCAGTTTCTGACCACTCCTATGGGGAATTGAAATCTGCTGTAAAATGCCTTTTCAGCTTTGAATAACTACAGAAGTTATTACATTATTAAATTTATAACTCTAACAAGACTATTAACTCAAAAATCACAACACCAGGTTATAGTCCAACAGGTTTAATTGGAAGCACTAGCTTTCAGAGCGCTGCTCCTTCATCAGATGCTCCTTCATCAGGTGATTATAAATATTGGTGATAACCGTTGACAGTTCTCTCAGTTATCAGAAAGTAAAATGTTAAAAACAGAGGATAACAAAGAGAGAAATAAGGAAAGAGAGGATCAAATATGAAGGTAGGCTAGCCCGTAATATTAGAAATGATAGTAAAAGTTTCTTTCAATACATAAGAAACAAACGACAGGCAAAAGTAGACATTGGGCCACTTCAAACTGATGCTGGAAGCCTAGTGATGGTAGGTAAGGAAATAGCAGGAGAAATTAACAAGTACTTTGTGTCAGTTTTCACAGTGGAAGACATGAGTAGTAATATTCCAACAATTAAAGGGAGTCAGGAGGCTGAGTTGAGTATGGTTGCCGTTACAAAAGAAAAAGTGCTAGAAAAGCTAAAAGGTCTAAAAATTGATAAATCTCCTGGCCCCGATGGGATACAACCTATAGTTCTGAGAGAGGTGGCTGAGGAAATAGCGGAGGCATTGGTTGAGATCTTTCAAGAGGCACTAGAGTCAGGGAAAGTCCCGGATGATTGAAAGATCGCTGTTGTAACCCCCTTGTTCAAGAAAGGATCAAGACAAAAGATGGAAAATTATAGGCCAATTAGCTTAACCTTGGTTGTTGGTAAAATTCTAGAATCCATCATTAAGGATGAGGTTTCTAAATTCTTGGAAGAGCAGAGTCTGATTAGAACAAGTCAACATGGATTTAGTAAGGGGAAGTCATGCCTGACAAACCTGTTGGAATTCTTTGAAGAGGTGACAAGTAGGTTAGACCAGGGAAACCCAGTGGATGTGGTCTATCTAGACTTCCAAAAGGCCTTTGATATGGTGCCACACAGGAGGCTGCTGAGCAAGGTGAGGGCCCATGATGTTCGAGGTGAGCTACTGGTATGGATTGAGGATTGGCTGTCTGATAGAAGGCAGAGAGTTGGGATAAAAGGTTATTTTTCAGAATGGCAGCTGGTGACAAGCAGTGTCCCGCAGGGTTCAGTGTTGGGGCTGCAGCTGTTCACATTATATATTAATAATCTGGATGAAGGGACTGGGGGCATTCTAGCGAAGTTTGCTGATGATACGAAGTTAGGTGGACAGGCAGGTAGTACTGAGGAAGTGGGGAGGCTGCAGAAGGATCTAGACAGTTTGGGAGAGTGGTCCAGGAAATGGCTGATGGAACTCAATGTGAGCAAATGTCAGGTCTTGCACTTTGGAAAAAAGAATACAAGCATAGACTACTTTCTAAATGGTAAGAAACCTCGTAAAGCCAAAGTACAAAGGGATCTGGGAGTGCTAGTCAAGGATTCTCTAAAGGTAAACATGTAGGTTGAGTCCGTGATTAAGAAAGCGAATGCAATGTTGTCACTTATCTCAAGAGGGTTGGAATATAAAAGCACCGTTATGCTACTGAGACTTTATAAAGCTCTGGTTAGGCCCCATTTGGAGTACTGTGTTCAGTTTTGGTCCCCACACCTCAGGAAGGACATACTGGCACTGGAACGTGTCCAGCGGTGATTCACACGGATGATCCCTGGAATGGTTGGTCTAACATATGAGGAACGGCTGAGGATCCTGGGATCGTATCCATTGGAGTTTAGAAGATTAAGGGGAGACTTAATAAAAACTTACAAGATAATACATGGCTTGGAAAGGGTGAACGGTAGGAAATTGTTTCCGTTAGGTGAGGAGACTAGGACCCGTGGACACAGCCTTAAAATTAGAAGGGGTCAATTCAGAACAGAAATGCAGAGACATTTCTTCAGCCAGAGAGTGGTGGCCCTGTGGAATTCATTGCCACAGAGTACAGTGGAGGCCGGGACGCTAAATGTCTTCAAGGCAGAGATTGATAGATTCTTGATGTCTTGAGGAATTAAGGGCTACGGGGAGAATGCGGGTAAGTGGAGTTGAAATGCCCATCAGCCATGATTGAATGGCGGAGTGGACTCGATGGGCCGAATGGCCTTACTTCCACTCCTATGTCATATGTCTTATGTCTTAAGTGAAACTATGTGCTTATTTAAATTATTCTGAGAGTTGTATTTCTGCATATATACCCTGAACACACTGTTCATTATCAGTACTAAAAAATACACCAGGAATTATATTTTCATTATAAACATTACAATTAAGTTTCATCTTATGGATTAGGCATTAAAAACTATATGCTATACAGCACAATAAAAATGAGTTGCTATGTGAAATCAGTCATCATTTCTTACCAATGCACAGATTAACAAAACAATACAGTACGTGTTTCTTATTCAAATTGCATGATTAATCTATAGAGTTGGAGATATCACTGGGCAGGCAGAGTGGCCATTTCCCCATAAACAGGTGTACCGTTTTGGATACTGTTAGGAATGGCCCTTCAGGTGAAAGCAGCAGCAGCAGCAGCAGCCATATCGGTGACACCACAACTGGCACTGTTGTATGGCAGGCAGGGTCGAAGTGTAGGTGAGCAATAGTGATAGGCAACTGTATAGTCATAGGCATAGATAGGCATTTCTGTGGCTGCAGTGAGACTCCAAGATGTTGTATTACCTGCCTGATGCCAAGAATGTCTCTAAGTGCACGCAGTATATTTTGAAGGGGGAGGGGTGAGCACGCAAAGATTGTGGTTCATATTGGTACCAATGGAATAGGCAGAAATGAGGTCCCGTAAAGGGAGTACAGGGACTTAGGAAGGAAGTCAAAAAACATGGTCTCTGGAGTTGTAATTTCGGAATCACTTTCTGTGCCAAGTGTCAATGATGCTAGGAATAAGAAGATAGTACAGCTAAATAAGTGGCTAAAGAGCTAGTGTAGGAGGAAGAGCTTTAGGTATGTGAATCATTTAGTTATCTTCCAGGGCAGGTGAGACTTGTACAAGAAGGCCGGTTGCACCTAAACTGGAGGGACACCAATATCCTGGCAGTGAGGTTTGCTCAGTACACTCAAGTATGTTTAACCGAATATGACAGGTGTGTGTGTGTGTGTGTGTGAGTGTGTGTGTGTGTGTGTGTGTGTGTGTGTGTGTGGGCGTGGCAGGGGAGGGGACGGTGGTTGGGTCAGGAGCGGGGGGGGAGGGGGGCGGAGTTGCAGTACTAGAGAAGTAGGTCAGCTAGTAAAATGACCAAGGACAGGTCAGAAGGAGAATATCACAACTATACTAATGGAGGATACCTTGGAGAGCTCTTCCAGCCAGGCCATATGGGTGGAGTACAGGAATAGGAAGAGTGCAATCAATTTGACGGGATTGTATCATATAATCCCAACAAATTGATCGTACGACAGGCCTCCCAACAGTCAACTATGATACAGGAATAGATATGTGGACAGATTATGGAAAAATGTAAAAATAACAGGATTGTCGTGGTGGATAAGTTCACCTTTCCCTGCATTGATTGGGACTTGCTTAGTGCCAGGGGCTCGGATGGGGGAACATTTGTTAGGTGTGTTCAGGACTGTTTTTTGAAACAATTTGTAAATAGTCCAACTAGGGAAGGGGCCATACTAGACCTAGTATTGAGGAATGACCCCAGCAGGTCACAATGATCAAAGTTTCAATTTGGGAACAATTCGGAAACAGTGACCATCATTGTATAAGTTTTAAGCTATTTATGGATAACAGTAAGTCCTTGGGTGAAAATGCTAAATTGGGGGAAGGCTAACTACTGTAATATTAGGCAGGAACTGGGGAAATGTAGATTCTGAGCATCTGTTTGAGAGTAAATCCAATGTGGAAATCTTTTAAAGGCCAGTTGATTAGATTTCAGGACCAGCATCTTCCTGTGAAAATGAAGGGTAAGGATAACAAGGTTTGGGAACCTTGGATGACAAAAGAAGTTGAGAGCTTAGTCCAAAAGATAAAGGAGGCACATGTACGGTTTAGGAAACTTAATACAGACAGAGCCCTTGAAGAATACAAAGATAGCAGGAAAGAACTAAAACAAAGAATTAGGAGGGCTAAAAGGGGCCATGGACTCTTTTAGGCAAGCAGGATTAAGGAAAATCATGAGACGATATATAAAACATATACTACCCATAGAGACGAACCTCAATTATCTGAAAGATATGGGCGGGCAGTGCAGGTACACACTCCTTTATCTGAAATCCCAAAATCCGAACAGTTCCAAAATCCGAGGCTTTTTTTGTGAAGATGTTTTCTCCATAACAATGTTGTTGGCAGGCAAACAGTTAACCCAACTGCACACCCACATGACCCACGTCACTCAGATGTGACGTGGTGGCATGGCCCAGCACTGACTGGTGCCAATTCTGACTCAGCGCTCATGGTACTCAGGTGCATCTGCTGTTTGGTAATTTTTTAACTTTCGCCATGAAACTGTCACTTATTCCGAAATCTGAAAAATTCTGAATTCTGAAAACCAATTGGCCCCGAGGGTTTCGGATGAAGGATTGTGAAACTGTATTTTGTTCAGTTAATCGAATTCCAGATAATTGAATGCTGGATAACGTAGTTTAGCTGGGCATCAGGACCTTGTGATCTTGCGGGATAATCTGATATTCAGATAATTGAATGCTGAATAATCAAGGTTCCTCTGTTTAAAGAGCAAGAGGGTATTAGGAAAAGGGTAAGTCTGTTCAGGGACAAAGGAGGGTATTTATGCCTGGAAGTGGAGGAAACAGGTGAGGTTCTTAACAAATACTTTACATTAGTATTCACAAATGACAAGAACACAGCAGGATGAGTCACAGCAGGGGGATTTTGGTATTCTGGTCCACTTCCATTTAAAAAAGAAGGTGGTGTTAGATGTTTTAAAAGCATTAACATAGACACATTCCCCAAAACCTGATGGGATTTATCCCAGAATGCTGAGGGAGGTAAGTGAGGAAATTACTGGGGCTTTGTATGAAATCTTTATATCTTGATTAGTCTTAGGACATAGGAGCAGACTGGAGAATAATTCGTTTGTTTAAGAAGGGCAACAGGGATACTTTAGGCTATTACAGGCTGAGGGCCTTTATATCAGTGGGAGAGAAATTGCTGGAGAAGATGCTTAGTATAGCATTTATTCATATTTGGAAAAAATGTTCACACATTAGTGGTATGGCTTTGTGTAGGCAAGGTTATATCTCACAAATACGATTGAGTTTTTTAAGGAAATATCAAAGATGATTGATGAGGGTAGAGTGGTAGATGTTATCTATCTGGACTTTAGCATGGTCTCTCATGGTAGTCTTATTCAAAAGATGAAGTCACATGGGATCTACTAAGATGGATACATAACTGGATTAGTCACAGAAGACTAGATATGAGGATTAACTGTAGAGGGTGTTTTCTGACTGGAGATATGTGGCGAACACAGGGAAATGACAAATGGAGTTTAATTCGGACATATGCAAGATGGTGCGCTTTGGAAAATCTAATGCAGGAGAGAAGTATACTCTTAGTAGCATCAACATTAAGAGAGATCTAGCCATTCTATAATTCTCTGAAAATGGCAACACAACTGAATAAAGTGGTCAAGATGGCATACGGCATGCTTTCCTTCATCGGTCAGTGCAAAGAGTATAAAAACTGCCAAGTCGTGTGGCAGCTGTATAGAACTTTAGTTAGACCACATATAGAACGTTGTGTCCAGTTCTGGTCACCACGCTGTCAGTAGGATGTGGAAACTTTGGAGAAAATATGGAAACGTTTTACCAGGATTTTGCCTGGTCGGAGGATTTAAGCTATGAGGACAGATTGGACAAACTTGGCTTATTTCTACTTGAACATCAGAGGCTGAGGGGAATCCTGATAGAAATTTACAAAACTATGAGATGCATGGATAGAATGGATACATGTAGTCTTTTTCTCAGGGTAGAAAATTCAATTATTAGTGGATATAGGTTTAAGGTAAAAGGGATTAAATTTAAAGGAGATGTGAGAGCCAGGTTTTTTTACACAAAGGGTGGTAAATGCCTGGAATGTGTTGCCAGAGGAGGTGATGGAGGTGGATACAATAGCAACATTCAAGAGACATGTTGATAGAGTTATGAAAAGGCAAGGAATCGTATGATATGGTCCACTTGCAGGCAAAGGTTTTTAGTATAGAGAAGGCAACATGTGTCAGTGCATTCTTAATGGGTTAAAGGACCTGATCTTGTGTTGTACTGTTCCTTGAATCATGGGACTTGCAATAATCTAATTTAATCTGATCATTTTTGTTTTAAAATTTCTTGTTTTGCATACTATGGTTTGACAGTCTACCCCTCAAAGAAATAACTTTGTCACAAACATATTTGTATTGTTATGGACTAGGCCAGAGCCCTGAAAACTTTTCAAGAAAGTGACCCAGATCCTAACTTTGCCAGTTGTTTTAAGCAGGTGTAAAGCGGATATCCCAGGAGAAATGATCAAATCAAATAGTTTTAAATAAAATAGAATGTATTTACAAGATTACCAAATGGAACACAAACAAAAGAGAACAGAATACAGAATAAATTAACGTATCCGAAAACTCAACAGATAACCCAACTTAATGATGCTGTTCCAAATACTTGCAATAATCCCCATAAACACTACTTGGCACAAAAGGTTGAATTAAACACAAGGTCTTACAGGAGAGAAGCTCGAGAAATAGTACCAGCATGCACTTGCTTCTTTGGGTCCAGTAGCTTCAAAACTGCCTGACTGCTTTCAGTGAATAGGCAGACTGCCAAAATCCAAACCAAACCAAAGAAAATCTGAGATGGGAGAACAGGCCACTCCCCTTTCATTGTACAAGTGTCTTTTTTTTTAAACTTCTGTCTGAGGCAGTATCTGTTAGCTATAATCAAATTGGCCTTAAAATCCTTCAACTTAGACTTTCCAGAGACTGTGTTTTTTACAGAGAAAAAAAACCGAGAACATAACCTTGTTAAAGGAGTAGCATCATCACAGTATGTCAGGTGATCTGCTCAGATTTCAATCCCACTGCTAACTGATATTAAAGATAATTCCTTTAAGAAGGAAATTATTATTATGGTGACTTAATTATGACATTATGGATTAGGATGGGATAGAAGTTGGAGTGTTTACCAGCCAGTAACAGCAACCACAATATCGGACAAAGTGTACAATAAAGAGGTATTGGGTAATTTTGATAAATAGTCTGCAATAATCTTGAATGACTTTAGAGTACATTAAATCTAGAAAACTTAGATTGGCACTTTTTCATAGAATGCTTTAGAGATAGTTGCATAGAGCATGCTCTGACACTGGCTAGAGAGCAAATTATATTAGAATTGTCTGATGTGACAGGATTAATTAAAGTTTTCAGAGTAAAGGCACCTGAAGGTTTCAGTGACTACTGTAAGACTGAATTATAAGTCCAGTTGAAGGGAGAAAATGAGTTTAAGATTAGTATTTCAAATTTAAATAGGGGCAACTATGTGGGAATCTTGCTGAAATGAACGACCTTATTAGATTTGGGATAGATCAGGAAACAAATAATGACTATGCAATTCGAAGTTCAAAGGGATCTAGGTGTTCTGATGGATACATCACAAAATGTCAGCATCCAGATGCTTCATGTAATCAAGAGGATAATCGGGATGAGAGATTGAACATAAAAATAAGAATGTCATGGGGAAGTGTGGTGGCTCAATGGTTTGCACTGCTGCCTCACAGTGCCAGTGACTTGGATTTGATTCCATCCTCAGGCGATTGTCTGTGTGAAGTTTGCATATTCTCCCTCTGTCAACGTGGGTTTCGTCCCAGTGCTCTAACTTTCTCCCAAATCCAAAGATGTACAGATGAGGTGGATTGGCTATGCTAAATTGTCCATAATATCCAGGCTAGGGGGATTAACTCTGGAGGGTTACAGAGATAGGATGGGGGTGGTTCTAGGTGGGTTGCTATTCAGAGGGTCCGTGTGGATTTGATGGGCTGAATGGCCTGCTTCCACACTGTAGGGATTTATTGTAGTCACATGTACCTTGTACAGTGAAAAGTTTTGTGAGCATACAGGCAGATCACAGCAAACAAGGTCATACAGATCATAACGGTATTTAGACAGAGTGAGGCATACAAGGTTACAACTGCACGGAGGTGCACAAAGCATGATCTTCTGATTAATTAGATTAAGAGCTAATTAGATTGAAATTAGAGAGGCCCATTCAGCAGCCTAATAACAGCAGGGAAAAAGCTGTTCTTGAACCTATTAGTGCGTGTTCAAGTTTCTGTACCTTCTGTTGGAAGACGTTGGAAGAGTGTAATACCAGTGGGAAAGGTCTTTGATGATGTTGGCAGCCTTTCTGCAGCAAAGCGAAATGAAAATGGAATCCATGGATAGATTCCATAATGGTTTGGGCTATGCATACAACCTTCTGTAGATTCTTTAGGCCTTGGGCAGAGCAGTTGCCGTACCAGGCTGTTATGTACCCAGATAGAGTGCTTTCTATGGAGTATCTGTAAAGGTTGTTGAGGGTCTTTATGGAAAAGCTGAATTTTCTAAGCTGCCTGAGAAAGATATGTCACAGATATGTGGGATGTCCAGGCCAGACTGTTGGTTATCATCTCTCCTAGGAACATGATGCTCTCAACCTCTCAACCTCAGTTCCATTGATATAGATAGGGGCATGTCCTCCTCTTTTCTTCCTGAGGTAAATGATCTGTTCTTTTGTTTTATCAACAGTGAGAGAAAGAGTTTTATCATTACATCACAACACCAAGCTCTCTTTCTTCTTCCTTTATTCTGTTTCATCATTGTTTGATATTCTGTCTACAACAGTGGTGTCATCAAACTTGTAGATGGTGTTCAGACAGAATTTGACTACACAGTCATGGATATACAGGGAATAAAATAGGGGATGTGTATGCATCCTTGCAGGGCACCACTGTTGAGGATTATGGTGGAGGAGATACTGTTGTCCATCTTCACTGATTGTGACCTATGGGTCAGGACCTAGGTTGCGGAGTTTTGAAATTAATCTGGTAAGGATTATGTTGAAGGAAGAGATGTAGTCAATGAGTAGGAGTCTTATTGCCCTTATTATCCGAATGTTCCAGGGATAGGGGTAGGGTTAGAGAAATGGCATCCGCAATGGAGCTGTTTTACTGGTAAGCAAATTGCAGGGGATCAAGGCAGGCTGAAAGGCTAGAGTTCATATGGGCAATGACTAACCTCTCAAAGTACTTCATGATTATGGAGATCAGAGCCACTGGGCTGGAGTTGTTGAGACGTGTTGCATGTGGGTTTTTTTGGGTATTGAGATGGCGGTGGCCTTCTTGAAGCAGGTGGAGACGTCAGATTGAAGCAAGGACAAGTTGAAGATGTCAGTGAATATTTCCACCAGCTGGTCCACACAACATCTGAGGGCACAGCCAGGGACTCCCTCTGGGACATTACGATCCTAGCTCAACAGTCTTCTGTGGTAAGAAATTCCACAGATGAATTGTTTTGTGAGAAAGAAATCTTCATCTCTGTCTTAAATGATGACCTCTTACTCTGAGGTTATACCGTTTGGTTCTAGACTCTCCCACAAGAGAGTCCACCCGCTCCACAGTTGACCTGTCAAGGCCTCCCTTTGCAATAAAGGCCAATAGTCCTTTGGTCTTCTCTATTATACTGTCAGGCTGAGAGAGTTTTCTACATATGCTCCAGCAACATGAGATCCTAATGTCATTGATAGTGGGGCGGAGGAGCCATTGTTTACATCAGGAGACCACTGGGAGAAATGCCCCATATAGAGACTATGCATCTCCCCACTGACTGAGAATGAGGACCTGGAGGTGGATCCAGGTACCTTATCCCTTTCCACTTTGCTATTGCTTCCTATTGCTCACAGAAAATGAATTGGCATACGGGTCTGTATGCATCTGTGGTAGCCACTAACTTTGTAGTTAGATCCATCTCTCCTTAAACATTATCAATATTTTAATGGATGGAAGCTACAGATGCCCTGCCCTGCTCAACAAGTAATTTCTTTGCAGTATTTTGAATTATTGGACATGATCATCTGCTCTCAATGATGGCTCTCGTGGAATTGGGTACGCTATACATTCAAGATACATATCAGCAAACATTCCGTCTCAATCAGCTGGTAAATCTGTATTGAAGTATTCAACCCCTTTATTTCATCTCGTTGATTAGTCTGGACTTGTACTTTTGCTGTCAATGATTGCTTTGTTAGTGAAATTAATATGTCGACTCCCTCACTTATGCAATTTGAAGATTACTTCTTGCTTGGTATGATCTTTCTCACTGTTATTGAGGATTTTTCTTGGAAAGATGAGGAGATTAAATATTCTGCTTAAACTTGTCTCTTTCATGTCACCTCAGATCTGACATCAGACTAGTAATAAATCTGTTATCACTATCTATTCATCCAGTTGAGTTAACCTCTGAATTTTATCAGTTGAGGATTTGTTTGTTTGCTCGGTAGTGTACTGTTCATTGGCTATCTTATCATTTACATTTCCTTACAAACCTTGAAAATCTTGTCGTCTGACCTTCCTTCAGTGTTAATAACAGTGGAAAGCATATCTGCTAATCTGGTATAGGCACAGGTTTCATGTCTGGACTAAAATCTTCAATGCCCTTGGAGATCCCAGACCACTATACTGCTGACCAGCTCTGGCCCTTGGTAATCCCCATGTGACCCTGGTGCAGT
Organism: Hemiscyllium ocellatum; assembly: GCF_020745735.1. Taxonomy (NCBI): domain Eukaryota; kingdom Metazoa; phylum Chordata; class Chondrichthyes; order Orectolobiformes; family Hemiscylliidae; genus Hemiscyllium; species Hemiscyllium ocellatum. Next base: position 32,088,498 of record NC_083414.1, read on the forward strand.
TTCCTTTGGACATTTTCCCAAAGTGAAGCTGAAATGACCATGATCGTTAAATTCTATGGGTGTTCAAAATATGTTTTCATGGCCAACCAGCTGGCCTATTCCTCTGGCCAACCCACGGCATAACACCAATATATGTACCATCCAGGTCCCTCACCTTTCTTGTCAGAACTGGTTGAGCCAATTGTGGATTAATGACCACTGTCTGTGCCTGTGAGACTTCTTTGTTCCATAGTGATGAAAGGGATTTACATGTTTGTTCTGCTCACTGTACTGCCTTTCCCCATTGGTCTTGCGTTTTTTTTACCTTAAGAATTGAATGGATTTTGCTGATTTCCTGGGCCAAGGTTGATCTTCTAACCTAATATAGGATGTCTCTGTATTTCTTTTTCACTCATCAGCTGAAAGTGAAATCTAATGAAGATCTATTAGCAATTCTGATAACAATTCTGTCTCTTTTGTATTCTGACTTTATGTAATCACAGTCACATTTTTCCACTAATTTAGAGACTACTAATAAACTTATAAATGGATTATCCTGGATACTAAATTCTTTTGTTAAATCTTGCTCATTTATGCATTTTCATTCACTCATGGGACATGAATGTCACTGGCTGGGCAGTATTTAATGCCTGTTTTAGCTGCATTTGTGAAGGTGGTGGTGAGCTGCCTTCTTAAACAATTGCAATCCACATGTTGCAGAGTGACCCACAATGTCATAAGGGAGGGAATTCCAGGATTTTGACCCAGCAACAGTGAAGGAACAGTGATATATTTCCAAGTCAGAATGCTGGGTAGCTTAGTGGGGAACTTGCAGGTGATATTGTTCTCATGTATCTGCTGCCTTTGTCCTTCTCGATAGAAGTGGGTTCGAATGGTGCTGTCTGAGGATCTTTGGTGAATTTCTGCCATGCATCTTGTAGATCGTACATGCTGCTGCTACTGAGCATCGGTAGTGGAAGGAGTGAATGCTTATGGATGTGGTACCAATTAAGCGGGCTGCTTTATCCTGGGTGGTGTCAAGCTTAAATATTGCTGGAGCTGCACCCATCAGGCAAGTCGGGAGCATTCCATTGCACTCCTGACTTATGCCTTGTAGATGGTGGACCGGCTTTGGGAGTCAGGAGATGAGTTACTCACAACTATTCCAAGTTTATGACCTGCTCTTGTACTTATGTGTCCAGTTGAGTTTCTGGTCAATGGTAACCACCAGAATATTAATAACGGGGGAATCAATGGTGGTAACATTTAAGAATTGTGGTTAGCTTGTCTCTTATTGGAGGTGATAATTAGCAATGATCATTTGCATGGTGCGAATGTTACTTGCCACTTGTCTGTGGATATTGTTGCATTTGAACACGGACTGCTTCAGTATCTGAGGAGTCATGAATGGTGGTGAACATTGTGCAATCATTGGTGACCATCCCCACTTCTGATCTTATAGTGGAGGGAAGGTCATTGATAAAGCAGCTGTAGATGGTTGGGCCCAGACACTACTCTAAGAAACTCCTGCAGGGATGTCCTGAAGCTAAGATGACCGACCTCCAACAGCCACGACCATCTTCCTATGTGTCAGGTATGACTCTAACCAGCGGAGAGTTTGTGCGATATCCATTGATTCCAGTTTTTCTCGGGCTCCTTGATGCTACACTTGGTCAAATGTGGCCTTGATATCAAGGGCTGTTACTTTTACTTCACCTATGGACTTCAGCTGTTTTGTCCATATTTGAACCAAGGGGGTCAGGATATGAGAAGCCTGAGTGAAACGCAAACTAAGTGTCAATAAGCAGGTTATTACTAACCAGGAAGTGCTTGACAGCACTGTAGATGATACCTTCCATCACTTTACTGATGATTGAAAGTAGACTGTTAGGGCAGTAATTGGCCAGATTGGATTTGTCCTGCTTTCTGTGTATAGGCTATGCCAAGGTGATTTTCCACATTGCCGGGTAGGTGCCAGTGGTGTAACTGTACTGGAAGAATTTAGCTAGTGGAGCAGCAAGCTCTGGAACAAAAGTCTTCAGTGCTATTGACGACATGTTTTCAGGGCCTATTGCCTTTGCAGTATCCAGTGCCTTCAACTGTTTCTTGATATCACATGGAGTGAATCAAATTGGCTGACAACTGATATCTGTAATGCTGGGGACCATTGGAGGATGACGAGAAGGATCATCTACGTGGCACTTCTGGCTAAGATCACTGTGAATGCGTCAGCCTTATCTTCTGCACTGGTGTATTTGGCTCTTCCATCATTGAGGATGGGAACATTTGTAGAGACCCCTCCTCCGGTGAGTAGTTGAATTGTCTACCACTAGTAATGACTAGATTTGGCAGGACTTTAGAGTTTAGATCTGATCTGTTAGTTCTGTCTACCAGTGGGACAGGACATCTCCAAGGATGGTGATGGTGGTGGTGTCTGGGACATTGTGTGTAAGGTATGATTCCGGGAGTATGATTATGTCAAGCTGTTGCGCTAGTCTGTGAGACAACTCTCTCAATTTTGACAGTAACCTCCTCCCCACCCAAGATTAGTAAGGAGGACCTTGCAGGATCAACAGGACTGTTTCTTATTGTTGACATAAGATGGCAGATGTGACCTTTAAACCCGCAGTGGTAGTGTGATGATATCATCAGTATGTCTCTTGAGGATATACTGACTATGAGACATACTACAACATCCACAACCCTACTCACTTATCCACCTACCAATTACCCTCTTATCACACTACCAACTTGCCACCCACTGACCTAGCACCTTATCCTTCACTATTTTATCCAGATGTCGATTTACCCAGGTGAAACCCTTTTCCTTTATCCATATATCTCACCATTGCCGTCCCTTTACTCATTTACATCACACATATTTATTCAAGAATCATGAATGTTAGATAAATAAAACTAATTACACCTGGAATTACTAAATAAAATTCACAATTAACCAATAACATTAAATGTTGAAAAAAGAGAACTTAACAGAAAGCTATGTAACACCTAAAAAGAATACTTTCATGGGGTATGGGTGCCACCAACATCATTAGCATTTGTGACTTGTCCTTGTTTGCTCTTGAACTGAATGGCTTGCTAGGTCATTTCAGAGGTCACTTTGGGTTAATCACATGGGTCTGGAGACTCTAGTATACCTTCCCTAAAGGGTATAAGTGAACCATATCTAAGTTTTGCAGAAATCAGTAATTGAAATGGTTATTATTATTGAGACAAGCGTTTTGTCCAGATTGACTAAGGACAAATTTCACACAGTAGCCATGATGAGATTTGAACCTACCATCCCACAGCATTAGCCTGGGCATTTTCATGTTTATTCCAGTGAAAATACCACTATGTATGTTAAACTTACCTTGCAGTTTAAATCTGTATGCTGTCTATTGCTGCCCTGAGAGGACATTCTCTGCATTTGGAAGAGCATGTTGAGTGAGGGCCTAACTAGCTTATTGTGTCAGAGGCATTAAGAATGGCCAGCATTGGAAGGTGTACATTCTCCCCGTGTCTGCATGGATTTCCTCCGGTTGCTCCGGTTTCCTCCCACAATCCAAAAATGTGCAGGTTAGGTGAATTGGCCATGTTAAATTGCCCCTAGTGTTAGGTGAAAGGGTAAATGTCGGGGAAGGGGTCTGGGTGGGTTGCGCTTCGGCAGGTTGGTGTGGACTTGTTGGGCCGAAGGGCCTGTTTCCACACTGTAGTCTAATCTAATCTAAAAAAATAAGCTGCAAGAAGCACAGGCAGGTAACTGGATACTTTGACCTCAGATTGGCATCAATCAGTACAGTTTTGACAGAAAAAGGAAGTTCTGGGCTTCTCTTAACTTGTAGAAATTTCAAGTCAACTCTCCTTGAAAGTTTGAAACTAGGATGAGGTGGGGGAAGGGGAAATGAGGAAGCTGTTGAAGTCCACATTGATGCCCTGGGGTTGAAGTGTTCTGAGGCGGAAGATGAGACGTTCTTCCTTCAGGCGTCTGGTGGTGAGGGAGCGGCGGTGAAGTGCCTAGGAGGCACCCAGTCTCCCCAGTATAGAGGAGACCACATCGGGAGCAACGGATACTATAAATGATATTAATGGATGTGCAGGTAAAACTTTGATGGATGTGGAAGGCTCCTTTAGGGCCTTGGATAGAGATGATAGAGGAGGTGTGGGCACAGGTTTTACAGTTCCTGCGGTGGCAGGGGAAAGTGCCAGGATGGGAGGGTGGGTCATGGGGGGGGGGGCGGCGTGGACCTAACCAGGTAGTCACAGAGGGAACGGTCTTTGCGGAAGGAGGAAAGGAGTGGGGAGGGAATATATATCCCTGGTGGTGGGGTCCTTTTGGAAATGGCGGAAATGTCGGTGGATTATTTGGTTTATGCGAAGGTTGGTAGGGTTGAAGATGAGCACCGGGCGTTCTGTCCTTGTTACGGTTGGAAGGGTGTGGTCTGAGGGTGGAGGTGCAGGATGTGGACGAGATGCATTGAAGGGCATCTTTAACCCGTGGGAAGGGAAATTGTGGTCTCTAAAGAAGGAGGCCATCTGGTGTGTTCTATGGTGGAACTGGTCCTCCTGGGAGCAGATACGGCGGAGGCGGAGGAATTGGGAATACGGGATGGCATTTTTGCAAGAGATAGGGAGGGAAGAGGTGTAATCCAGGTAGCTGTGGGAGTCGGTGGGTTTCGCCTAGCAGAGCGCTTTAAGGAACATCTCCGAGACACCCGCACCAATCAACCACACCGCCCCGTGGCCCAACATTTCAACTCCCCCTCCCACTCTGCCGAGGACATGGAGGTCCTGGGCCTCCTTCACCGCCGCTCCCTCACTACCAGATGCCTGGAGGAAGAACGCCTCATCTTCCGCCTCGGAACACTTCAACCCCAGGGCATCAATGTGGACTTCAACAGCTTCCTCATTTCCCCTTCTCCCACCTCATCCTAGTTTCAAACTTCCAGTTCAGCACTGTCCCCATGACTTGTGCAGAATTGTCCGACCTGCCTAGCTCCTTTTCCATGTATCCACTCTACCCTCTCCTCCCTGACCTATCACCTTCATCTCCTCCCCCACTCACCCATTGTACTCTATGCTACTCTCTCCCCACCCCCACCTTCCTCTAGCTTATCTCTCCATGCTTCACGCTCACTGCCATTATTCTTGATGAATAGCTTTTGCCTGAAACGTAGATTTCGCTGCTCGTTGGATGCTGGCTGAACTGCTGTGCTCTTCCAGCACCACTAATCCAGAATCTGGTTTCCAGCATCTGCAGTCATTGTTTTTACCCCTTTTTATCTCTTTGAAAGTTGCCACCCAGTTGTTAAGTAGGCATACAGTGTGTTAGCTTTTATTGGTAGGAGGATAGAGTTTTCGAACCATGAGATCATGCTGCAGCTGAACAAAACTCTGGTGCGGCAACATTTGGAGTATTACATACAGTTCTGGTCACCGCATTATAGGAAGGATTTGGAAACTTTGGAAAGGGTTCAGAGGAGATATACTAGGATGTTGCCTGGTGTGGATGCAAGGTCTTACAAGGAAAGGTTGAAGAACTTCAGGCTGTTTTTGTTAGAGAGAAGAAGGTTGAGATGCGACTTAATTGAGACATATAGGATAATGAGAGGATTAGGTAGGTTGGACAGTGAGAGCCTTTTTCCATGGATGGTGATGGCTAGCACAATGGGACATAGCTTGTAATTGAGGAGTGATAGATATAGAATAGATGTCAGAGATAGTTTCATTACTCAGAGTAGCAGGGGCATGGAACGCACTGCCTGCAACAGTAGTAGGCTTGCCAACTTTAAGGGCATTTCAATAGTCATTGGACAGGCATATGGACAAGAATGAAATAGTGTAGGTTAGATGGGCTTCAGATTGATTCCACAGATCGGCGCAATATCTAGAGCTGAAGGGCCTGTACTGTGCTGTAATGTTCTATGTTCCACCTCTGCAGATTACAATGTAACGTGCATCTGGGAACATACAAAGAAGAAAGGAAGCAATTCTCATAAGAATATTCTTCCCATGTTGAGGAACCACTGTCTGAAATACAAGTTCGTTAAATTGTGTCAAAGTTGTGATTTCGAACAGGCAAATCAAAACTCTGTCAACATATAATCTGGGCTAATCTTCACTCTTTGCGCCAAATGAGATGAAAGATTTTGTGTGCAAAGCCAAGACGCATCTCGTCAAAAGTAAACTTGCAGTTCAGTTGGTTTTCTATTTCCATTTGTCTTTGTTTGGCGCATAGATATTTTCAGGATTTATTCACAATGAAAACACAAAAAAAAACATTTCAATGTACAAAGCAGATCATCTACAAATAGTTTTAGTTTCATATCTATTTCTGCTTGTGCTGTTTATATTATCAATGAAATCAAATATAAAGAGTCTAACCCCCACTCCTGGACATTCAACAAGATTTCAACACTAAACCCCTCACCATCAACATCCTTGAAGTTACTTTTGATCAGAAACTTAATTGGACAATATTTATATGGTTCACTGTATATGCAAACGTTGGGTGGAGACTGTGAACCTTACCATGGTTAACTCACCTTCCAAAAGCCCTGAAGACTGACCATCATCTATAGTTCTCACTTACTGGGATGAGAGCAGCTCCAACAGCAGTGACACCATTCACTCTTCCCAATCTCATACTATCCTGATTTGTAAAGTTATTGCGCTATCACAGAGTCAAACTTATACAAACTCCCTCGCTAATAGAACTGTGTGTGTCCAATATCTACACCACAAGCACTGCAGTGTTTCAAACAGGCAGCTCACCACCACCTTTGCAAGAAAAATTAGAAATGGGCAATATTCTGCCAATGATAGCTAGACTGAATGAAATTAAGTGTATCCAATATGAAATTAATTTGTTCAATATGACTAAAAGAAACCTGAAATGTTGCTTTAGTTACAGAAACAGAGTTTCTAACAATACAATAGTTCCCTCTGGTGGTATGAGGTTAAAATGTTCCAAAAACAAAATTACTGCAGAAAGGAATAGAAATAAAATTTAGAATAGTATGACGTTGTGTCAAGTGTCAATGTAAACTTTTATTCCTTAAAGAAGATATTTTAAGAAGACCCTTTTGTAAATTAGAATCAGTGCCCTATCAAGAATTATCAACGGCATCAAAAAAAAACCCTGAATTCTGATCAGGAGTCATCAGCGGTAACAACCCTAACTCCAACTTGCTGTCTTATAGAAATGAGTATGGTTCATATTAACATTTACACTATCAGCCTTCTACCTGCTGCCAACCACCCAAATTAGGATCTGTACAAGTTACTGACAGTGAAGTTTGGAGGTCGGGGAAGGGGAAATGAGGAAACTGTTGAAGTCCACATTGATGCCCTGGGATTGAGGCGTTCTTCCTCCAGATGTCTGGTGGTGAGGGAGTGGTGGTGAAGGAGGCCCAGGACCTCCATGTCCTCGGCAGAGTGGGAGGGGGAGTTGAAATGTTGGGCCGCGGGGTGGTGTGGTTGATTGGTGCGGGTGTCCCAGAGATGTTCCCTCAAACGCTCTGCTAGGAGGTGCCCACTCTCCCCAATGTAGAGACCACATCGGGAGCAACGAATACAATAAATGATATTAGCAGATGTGCAGGTAAAACTTTGATGGATGTGGAAGGCTCCTTTAGGGCCTTGGATAGAGGTGAGGGAGGAAGTGTGGGCGCAAGTTTTACAGTTCCTGTGGTGGCAGGGGAAAGTGCCAGGATGGGAGGGTGGGTCACGGGGGGGGGGGCGTGGACCTGACCAGGTAGTCACGGACGGAATGGTCTTTGCGGAAGGTGGAAAGGGATGGGGAGGGAAATATATCCCTGGTGGTGGGGTCTTGTGGAGGTGGCGGAAATGTCAGTGGATGATTTGGTTTTTGCGAAGGTTTGTAGGGTGGAAGGTGAGCACCAGGGGCGTTCTGTCCTTGTTACGGTTGGAGGGGTGTGGTCTGAGGGCGGAAGTGCCGAATGTGGACGAGATGTGTTGGAGGGCATCTTTAACCATGTGGGAAGGGAAATTGCGGTCTCTAAAGAAGGAGGCTATTTGGTGTGTTCTGTGGTGGAACTGGTCCTCCTGGGAACAGATATGGTGGAGGTGGAGGAATTGGGAATACGGGATGGCATTTTTGCAAGAGGTAGGATGGGAAGAGGTGTAATCCAAGTAGCTGTGAGAGTCAGTAGGTTTGTAAAAAATGTCAGTGTCAAGTCGGTCGTCATTAATGGAGATGGAGAGGTCCAGGAAGGGGAGGAGTTTAGTGGAAAAGTGTGAGGTAGTTCACTTCAGACAAACTGGAATGCAGTGTACTGGGTTAATGGTAAAAGTCTTGGCAGTGTAGGTGAACAGAGAGATCTTGGTGTCCTGGTACATAAATCCCTGAAAATTGCCACCCAGGTTGATAGGGTTGTTAAGAAAGCATATGGTATGTTTCCGTTTATTGGTAGGAGGATTAAGTTTTGGAGCCAGGAGGTCATGGTTCAGCTGTACAAGACACTGGTAAGGCCGCATCTGGAGTATTGCATACAGTCTGGTCATAGCCATTAGGAAAAGGATGTAGAAGCTTTGGAAAGGGTTCAGAGGAGATTTACTAAGATGTTGCCTAGGATGTTGGAAGGAAGGTCTTACGAGGAAAGGCTGAGGGAACTGAGGCTGTTTTTGTTGGAGAGAAGAAGGTTGAGAAGTGAATTAATCGAGACGTATAAGATCATGAGAGAAATAGATGGGGTGGACAGTGAGAGCCTTTTTCCTCGGATGGTGAAGGTTAATATGAGGAAAGATTTAGGACAGACATCAAGGGTAGTTGCTTCACTCAGACCGTAGCAGGGGTGTGGAACGGCCTGCCTGTGACAGTAGTAGACCCGCCAATATTAAGGGCATTTAAATGGGCATAGGACATGCATATGGATAATATTGGAATGGTGTAGGTTAGATGGGCATCAGATTATTTTCACAGGTCGGCGCAGCATTGAGGGCCTGTACTGTGCTGTACGTTCTATGTTCTTCTTTAGGAGGATTCCATTATTTTTGGTACCACCAACGTTAAACTGACTGTTTGTAATACTCTGGGCATGTTCTGCATCCTTCATAAATATTAGAAATTACATTAGCTATCCTCCAGTCTTCTGGTATAACCATCAATTTGAAACAAATGATCAAATATATGTAGAAATGCCTCCACGATCACTTCCCTAAATTGTTCTAAATTGCTTTGATGTGATCTAGCATTTGATTAGGTTATTGAATTTGCATGTATTTTACGTTCCTTGATCATTTAAATCCCAAGTTCCTTTTTGCCTTCCTAATTATGTTTTAACTTCTCTCATTCTCTTCATGTTCTCTCTTATCATGCAGTTCTTAACATCTGCCTCTTTATTAACTTTTGGTTGTTCGCTTACATCTTTTTTCATTCTTGGAGAGTTGCGCTAGTGCTTATTTTGTTCATTCCTTTTTGTACAGTATCTTTATTTGGTACTCCATTGAAATTTTATGTTTCCATTGTTGTTCCACAACATTATTTACCTATATTTCTTGCTTATATTTACTTGTCTTATTTATCTCATTCATTCTCCATTACCCGTTCATTAATTAGTGAATCTTGTCGTTAGGACAGAATAATGTGCTACTTTGATTTGTGCTCAATTTCCTCTTTCATTTGTACTGGAAATCAGCAATACAATATAGTTCGGCATTTGCTTTGATTCAAATTTACAGGTTACTTTATGCTGGAATATGCAGATTGCACAATAAGATAATTATACAGAATATAAGGCTGCTATTCAGCTTATGCTCATGCCAGATCTTTGAAAGAATTATTCAATTTGCTTCATTTTTGTGTTCTTCAATTTATTTTTTGAAATTGATCTACATTTTTAGATAAAATTAGAGAGTTAACCAACATTGTCTGTAATTAATACATGCACTGTATATAAAATTATATTGATCTGTTATTAAATTATTAAACAGCAGTTTCTGTCTGAATTGTCCTGATTACTGGCCTTCTCACAAACACTTAGCATTAATTTAAATGGAAGGGAAAACGTAAGCCTTATGAGTAGGTGCTGGTCGGTTGCAAGTGAAGAGCATCCATACCAAAAAATGTCAGGAGGACGGTGAGCGTGTTGGCAGAGTTTGGCTCCTGAGCAAGGGCTTGGCCGCTCCTGGCTCATGCAGCAGGTTCTGGCACACCCACATGGCTTCATCATCATCTTTCCAGCTTGGTAACATTTTTTGTGTTGGTTGTCCTGGGTCCTCCTCCTGAAGTCCTCCTATGGAAGGCCGGGACTTTGTGTATCTTCATCCCCTCTCCATCTCAGGTGGCAACATCAGAAAATGAGCCAGGACCTGTCAGTTGACTCGGAGCCAGGACCCCATCGGTCAATGTCCAGTTTCAGAGGAAGTGCAGGACATGTGCAGCGTAACCATCTCTAGCTTGGAAATGGCGATGTGAGAGCAATGGTGCTGGGGGCACATTATCAGGACCCCGGGAATGAATTCAGACAGTTGTGACTGGAGGAGCAAAAAGGGTGAGGTCTACAGAATGGTACAAGTGTCAATCTAAGTTGGTATCAGGCCTCAAGCTGTTAATGGCTCTCACCCAACAGTACAGCTAGGAGTTGGGGTTAGATTTCATAAAAGCCATGTAAGCGTTATGGCTTAGGAGAATGTTAGCGTTATGGCTTAGGAGAAGACTTGGGAGCCATTCAAAGAAATATGGGCCTGGATAAAGCCTTGGAGCTATGGTAATTCAGTGCAGCTGAAAGTGGGCTTGCGGTAAGCACAGAGCAACATTTACTTGGTGCAGATGAGAAATATTGGAGCTCAGAGAAACCCCAGTGGTAAGAACAACATAGAAAAGCTAGCTATTATGCTTGTGAGTCTTGGGAGTCTAATGGAATGCAGTTTCAGGGGAAGGGATTAAACTGCTAGGATATAATTAGTCATTGAGACAATCCATGACAGAGCTTTTGAGGGAGTTCTGAAACTAGGTCTTCAAAACTGAAGAATCCCAATCCTTTGTAAAAGGATACAAAGCTTTAATGAAATTTGATGACCCAAACACAGTCACTAGCACCTGAGGAGTTGCTAAGAAATCTGAGAAAACTGGCTTGACTGCATTTTCTACTTGATGTGCTCTATGCAATATTTGATCACAATTTGTCTGTTACACATATTAATCTCAAGTGGAACTGTGACAGACTGTACCAGTGACAGATACATGCTGTGCAGGACTAGACAGTGCTATTCAAAATTCAGAATGGTGGCAAGCATAACTGTCAGAGAAATTAGCCCAATAAAGCAGAGACCACACTAACCAGATAGGGTGAAATTGACAAGCTGTTTATTATAAGCGATATCGCTGGAAGATAAATTGACTAGGCTGACACAGAACTGACAGTCTGTACAGGCAGGACAAGGGTTCTCTTCCTCGAGCTGAGGAAGAAGCCAGATTTTATAATAATCTTGCACAATAAGGTTAATTAGAAATGGGGAAAGATAAATTTGTCTGCAAATTGAGTAATCTAGTTACACTGATGCTAACTGGAAAACAGTCATCAGATGAATGTCTTGATTCTCAATACAATGCCACATCCTGACTGTATCAATGGGTCCAGAGCTTCCAGTCCTCTTTACAGGTAGGTGCTAATGTCTCTTCTGAAACAGTAAGGTGCTTCCATTGTCTTGTCCTGGGAGCAATGCTTTTCGTAGTGCTTCTCTGTCTGACCTGTTCTTTGTGTGGCTTTGATATTACTGGGTTATGAGACTACCCTTGGGGCTTTGGGACAGCTGTGTTGATCTGGTATTGTTAGTGGGTGCTCGGAAGTGTATTCCCTTGTCTGCGAGTGCTGTCTGGTTTTGTTTATCAGCCTGCAGAAGCACTCTGGTTGTTTTTGATGTAGTTTGGCCAAATTTGCTTTCCTATGTAAAAAAAACAAATTACTGCGGATGCTGGAATCTGAAACCAAAAGAGAAAATGCTGGAAAATCTCAGCAGGTCTGGCAGCATCTGTAAGGAGAGAAAAGAGCTGATGTTTCAAGTCTAACTGACCCTTTGTCAAACTTTGTCAAAGTTAGACTCAAAACATCAGCTCTTCTCTCTCCTTACAGATGCTGCCAGACCTGCTGGGAATGTTCAGCATTTTCTCTTTTGGTTTGCTTTCCTATGTTCTATATGTGCCTACTATGGGAGGCAGGGTGGCAGATCTTTTCCCATAAGAACCCAGTCCACTATGGCTCTAGGCAATTTACAGAGACAGAACAGTGCTATGCCACAATAGAGAAAACATCTCCAGCATTAACAAGGGTATGTAATATCATTTCAGATTATGCTATAGGATTACAGATAAAAACAGAAACAGGCCATAAACTATTGGTTCGGAGAAAGTGAGGACTACAGATCCTGGAGAACAGAGTCGCGAGTGTGTTGCCGGGAAAGGACAGCAGGTCAGGCAGCATCCGAGGAGCAGGAGAATCGATGTTTCGGGCATACACCCTTCATCAGGAATGAGGCTTGTGAGCTGGGCTGAGAGATAAAGGGGGGGGGGGGGGGGAAGGTGGGAGTTGGGGGAGCTGAGAAAGTGACAGGTGGATGAAGATGTGGGAGAAGGTAATAGGCTGGGAGGGGGGAATGATGGACTGGTCCGGAGGGTGGTGCTGAGTTAGAGGCTTGGGACTGGGATAAAGTGGGGGCAGGAAAAATGAGGAAGCTGTTGAAAACCACATTTATCCCGTGTAGTTGCAGGGTCCCAAGGCAAAATATGAGGCGTTCTTCCTCCAGGCATCGGGTGGTAACAGTTTTGCAGTGGGCGAGGCCCAGGACCTGCACGTCCTTGATGGATTGGGAGGAAGAGCTGAAGTGTTCAGCCATGGGTCAGTGGGTTGGTAGGTATGGGTGTCCTAGAGATGTTCTCTGAAATGATCTGCAAAAAGGTGTCCTGTTTCCCTGATATAGAGGACACCACACCAGGTGCAAGGGATGCAGTAAATGACATTGGTAGAGACACAGGTAAATTTCTGATGGATGAGGAAGGATCTCTTGGGGCCTTGGACGCAGGTGAGGGGAGTAGTGTGGGCACAGATTTTGCACTTCCTGAAGTGGCAGGGAAAAGTGTTAGGAGTGGGGTGTGGGCTGGTGGGGAACGTAGACTTGATGAACGAGTCGTGGAGGGAATGGTCTCTCCGGAAGACTGATAGGGGTAGAGAGGGAAATATATCTTTGGCGGTGGGGTCCGTTTGGAGGTGGTGAAAGTGGCAGAGGATGATGCGATGTATGAGGAAGTTGGTGGGGTGCAAAGGTGAGGACTCGGGGGAGCCGGGTGGTGGTGGGGGGTTTCTGTCCTTGTTGCACAGGGAGGGGTGTAGTTCAAGGGTGGTGGTGCGTAAAGTGGAGGAGATGCACTGGAGGACACCATCAACCACATGGGAAGGGAAGTTGCAAACATGGAAGGAGGAGGCCACCTGGGACTTTCTGAGGTGGCATTGGTCATCCTGGGAACAGATGTGACAGAGGTGGAGAAATTGGGAATAAGGGATGGTGTTTTACAGGAGGTAGGATGGGATGAGGTTTAGTCTAGTTAGCTGTGGAGTTGGTGGACTTGTAATAGATGTCCGTGTTTAATCAGTCGCTGGAGTGGTGATGGAGAGGTCCAGGAAGGAGAGGTAGGTGACTGAGATAGTCCAAGTGAATTTGAGGTCAGGATGGAGGGTGTTGGTAAAGTTGATGAACTGTTCAACCTCCTCGTGGGAGCACTGATACAGTCATCGATGTAACGGAGGAACAGATGGGGGGTGGTGCCAGTGTAACTGTGGAAAATGGACTGTTTCACTTACCCGACAAAGAGGCAGGCATAGTTGGGTCCTGATGAAGGGCTTTTGCCCAAAATGTCGATTTCGCTGCTCCTTGGATGCTGCCTGAACTGCTGTGCTCTTCCAGCACCACTAATCCAGAAGATAGTTGGGTCACATACAGGTGACCATGGCTACCCCTTTGTTTTGGAGGAAGTGGGAGGATTGAAAGGAGAAGTTGTTAAGGGTGAGGATCAGTTCAGCCAGGCAGATGAGAATGTCAGTGGAACGGTATTGATTGGGACGGTGTGAGAGGAAGAAACGGAGGCTTGGAGGCCTTCATCGTGGTAGATCGACATGTACAGGGACTGGAAGTCCATGGTGAAGATGAGGCGTTGAGGCCCGGGAAATGAAAATCTTGTAAAAGGTGAAGGGCATGCGTGGTGTCACGATCATAGATGGGGAATTCCTGGACTAAGGGGGACCAGGACAGTGTCAAGGTAGGAAGAAATGAGTTCAATGGGACAGGTGCAGGCTGAGGCAATGGGTCGACCGGAACAGTCAGGTTTGTGAATCTTCAGTATGAGGTAGAATCGGGTAGTGTGGGGTTCATGGACAATGAGGTTGGAGGCTGTGGATGCGAGATCCCCAGAGGTGATGAGGTTATGGATGGTCTGATAGATGATGGCTTGGTGATGGTAGGTGGGGTCATAATCAAGGGGGCAGTAGGAGGTAATGTCTGCGAGTTGGCACCTGGCTTCAGTGGAGTAGAGGTGTGTCAGACTACTATTGAGGCGGCACGGTGGCTCAGTGGTTATCACTGCTGCCTCACAGAGCCAGGGACCTGGGTTCGATTCCCACCTTGTGTGATTGTCTGTGTGGAGTTTGCATATTCTCCCCGTGTCTGTATGGGGTTCCTCCGGGTGCTCTGGTATCCTCCCACAATCCAAAGATGTGCAGGTCAGGTGAATTGGCAATGATAAATTGTCCATAGTGTTCGGTGCATTAGTCAGGAGTAAACATGGGATAGGGGAATGGGTGTGGGCTGGTTACTCTTCGGAAGGTCAGTGTGGACATATTGGGCCAAAGGATCTGTTTCCACACTGTAGCGGAATCTAATCTTGAATCTAATCTATTGCGTCTCGCTTGTCTGCGGGTTTTTTGGTGAGGTTGGAGTTGGAATGGAGGGAATAGAGGGCTGTGCATTGTGAGGGCAGGAGGTTGGAGTGGGTGAGGATGGTGGACAGGGTTGAGGTGGTCGATATCATGGTGACAATTTGAAATGAAGAGATCGAGGGTGGGTAACAGGCCAGCACGGGGTGTCCAGATGGATGGGCTGTGTTGGTGGCAGGAGAAGGGGTCCTTGGTGGGTGAGTGGGTGTCCTGGTATGAAAAATGAGCCCAGAGGTAGAGGTATAGATAAACTGTTGGTTACCCTACTGAATGTGAAATACGTTGTCAAAATGCCAATAACAGTACAGTGGTACAGATTAAGACTTGGAGATATTCAGTTTGGATTCAGTCACCAAGTATATACTTGGGAAATACTAAATAATAGCTGACACACTCTTAAGCATATCATCAAATGTAACCAAATAGGAAGATTTACACTACACTGAGGAGAGTGAAGCCTAGACTTGCTAATCATTTAGAACTTACTGGCTGCTTAAAGGAAGTTGCAAGTGATAAGACAAACCTAAAAAAAAATGAAAAATGCTTTCAAATCTGGAAATATTGTCTTGAAAGATGGCCAGATAATATATTTAACAATCCAATGCCACGCTAGTACTTTAGGCAATGCAGGTACGTCACTGTTATTGATGATTTATTAATCTTTAAATGAGAGATTAGTTATACTGGGAATATTTTGGCCTGATAATTTTCAAAAGCTTCACTGAGGACATTTGGGTTTTGTTGAGAATGCAACAATCAATTTGGTGGTCAGCTACCATACTCTATAAACACTTTAACTGCATTCTTTGTACAGTAAACATCCAAGAAGAAAATGGGAGCACTTGGGAGTTGATGTATTCAACTTAAAGGGAAAAATCTTCATCATGATTAATGATAAAACTTCAGACTGATTGACATGAATCATTCACATTGTTTCACAGCTGTTAATTACCAATCCTTCAAATTATTCCACACATGGGACCCTGGTCATTGTAGTGTCAGACAATGGACCACAACTTTTCAAATAAGGGAATTTCAAAATTTTCAATGCAACTATAACTTCAATCATGTTACCAGTTCACCACACTGTCCTCAATGAAGAGGCTGAGAGAGGGTTATAAACAAAGTTTTATTAAATGAAAAAAACAAAGCTTGTGTCCTTGTGCATGAATCACAGGAGGGTGGTCTGCAGGTACAACAAGTAATTAGGAAGGCAAATGGAATTCTGTCCTTTATTGCTAAAGGGATTGAGTTTAAAAGCAGGGAGTTATGTCGCAGCGAAATAGGGTGGGTGCTAGTGAGGCCACGCCTGGAGTAGTGTGTGCAGTTTTGGTCTCCTCACTTGAGAAAGGGATGTACTGGCACTAGAGGGGGTGTAGAGGAGGTTCACTAGATTGATTCTGGAGTTGACGGGGTTGGCTTATGAGGAGACAGAGTAGACTGGGATTATATTCATTGGAATTCAGAAGAATGAGGGGATATCTTTTAGAAACATATAAAATTATGAAGGGAATAGATAAGATAGAAGTTTTCACTGGCAGGTGAAACTAGGACAAGAAGGCATAGCCTCAAGATTAGAGGGAGCAGATTTAGGACTGAATTGAGGAGGAACTTCTTCACCCAGAGGATTGCAAATCTATGGAATTCCATGACCAGTGAAGTAGTTGACGCTACTTCAGTAGAAGTTTTTAAAGCTAAGACAGGTTTTTTTTAACAATAAAGGAATTAAGGGATATGGTGAGAGTGTGGGTAAGTGGATCTGAGGCCATGAAAGGATCAGCCATGATCTTATTGAATGGTGGAGCAGGCTCAAAGGGCCAGGTGGCCTACTCCTGCTCCTAGTTTTTATGTTCATACTGTATTGAATTAAGTTAAAAAAAATCACACAACACCAGGTTATAGTCCAACAGGTTTATTTGAAAGTATTTGTTTTCAGAATGCTGCTCCTTCATCAGCTACAGTGCTCCAAAGTCTGGTGCTTCCAAATAAACCTGTTGGACTATAATCTTATGTTGTGTGATTTTAACTTTGTCCACCCCACTCCAACACCAGCACCTCCTCATTTATTGATTTAGTAATCCTTTTCACTACAGAATGGTTTATCGCTGTCAGAGTTACTAATGGATAGGAGATTGTGTTGAACAAATGGAATTTATATTCTCAGTGGAACTGGACATTGCACAGCACAATGAGTAAAATAGCAAGAGGAAGAGATACAGTCAAAACTTCAACAACAGGCACAGTGAATGAATGTTTCAAATGCTGAATCTCAAGGAGGCAGAATAGGTAATAGACTAGCAATGAGAATGTGAAATCATTGAAGAAATACCACAACCAAGATAATTTATTGTCGAGATGTATAGAATGATGCCAACATTATAAGTAATTATGATGATGATGATGTAATAGTCACGTGAGCAGATAGAAATTCTAAACTCATGAAGATATACTCAATGTAAAGAACCAATATAGATATTGAATTTTTGCACAAAAAGACCACAGACTTCAGCAGCATATTTTTACGAGACTGAATAGTCCGAAACTCTACCACACAACCAATCAGTTGGCAGAAGTAAATAATCAATTTTTTTTCCCATTAATTACCTTTAGCTAGTATTTAAACATAGAGACTCCACCATAGCCCCTGGTGAACAAGTAAATGCTCAGTATGCTTAAAGAAAGAACTATAATTTAAAATAATTTCCTGAAATCCTCTAAAAAATAAGGTCATAATCTGCCACCAACCTCTTCCAGTTATTTTCTGCTACTTCCCTACATTTTTTCTCTCACTAATTATCAAGTTAATAGATATTTAAGCATGCAATTTGTCAGTCACTCAAATATTTAGTATGAATGGCCACACTTTGCTCTAAACTTACTATCACACTTGTTTAAAGTTAGAAATCACACAACACCAGGTTATAGTCCAACAGGTTTATTTGGAAGCAGTAGCTTTCGGAGCGCTGCTCCTTCATTGGGTGGTTGTCTGATGAAAAAGCAGCACTTCGAAAGCTAGTGCTTCCAAATAAACCTGTTGGATTATAACCTGGTGTTGTGTAAATTTTAACAATGCACACTTCGGTCCAACACCAGCACCTCCAAATTATGACACCTTTTAAAGATATTATTGCAGCTAAAATTAATGGTTCATTATTTGAATGCATGAAGCATTCAAAACAAAAATATGTGAAATAACAGCTCAAATTTAAATTATTAGGTCTAATCTTATAGCCATTATGGAGACACAGATACAGAGATCAAATATGGGAACTAAACATTCAGAGGTGTGTTATTTTTCAGAAGGACAGGCAGGAAGGAAAGATGCTCTAGGAGCTTTAGCTGTATGTTTGAAATAAGTACAATTGCAATAAGTGATTTTGGATTGGAAAATGTAGAATCCGAATGGGTGGAAGTAACAAATAACAAGACGACACTGGTAGGAGTAATCTATAAACCCCTTAACATAAGTGGGACTGAGCATTATTCAGATGATACTGATAGCATGTTGAAAGGCAATACATTAATCTGAGGTGATTTTAATCTTCATGTAAATTGGGAGTCAGATTGGTAGAGGTAATCACAAAGAATTCTTAGTTTCCAAGAGAGCTATGTTGCAGATCCAACGAAAGATCAGGCTATTTTTATGAGGAGACATTGAGCCGGTTAGGCTTCTGCTTATCAGAGTTTATAAGAATCATAGAATCCTGTAAAATTCTAACAGAACTAGACACAGGAAGGATGTTCCTGAGGACCAGTGAATCCATAATCAGGAGTCACAGTCTTAACAAGATGGGGTAGGCCATTTAGAACTGAGATGAATAGAAATTTCTTCACCCAGGGAGTGGTATGCCCATGGAATTCTCGGACACAGAAAGCAGTTGAGGTTGACACATTGAGTGTTTTCAAAAAGGACTGGTTATAATACTAAAGGACTGAAAGAGTATGGGGAGAAAACAGTCATGATCATATTGATTGGCAGAGCAGGCTTGAAGGGCCAAATGACCTACACCTGTTCTATTTTCTATGATTCTACATACAGTAGTGCCTCAACATACGAACGACCCCGTTTACAAACAAATCGGTTTATGAACAGGATTGTACGTAAAATTTTGCTTCAATTTACGTATGAAATACAAGGTACGAACAAAGGTACAAGCGCAAAAAGCCCATGTGCGACCACGTGGTTTCATTGTTCTGCTTTGCTACGTGCTTGTTGAACGCAAAGGCTCTTGGGTCCTGCATGATCTCATTAAGTTCGTCTTTGGTGCGTGCTCTGTGAACAGCATTTGTTGCTACATCCAAGCATTCATATGTTATCCAAACAATGGGAAAAATTGATTCAGTTCACAAAATTTTCGGTTTGCGAGCCAGGTCCCGGAACGGATTAAGTTCATAAGTCGAGGCACTACTGTATATTAAATTACATTAAACGGAACTTGCCAGACAAGTGTCCATTTCTACCTTAGATCTGATCACAGCCTTGTTTTTCCAATGCCAGCATAAATCGACATCAGTGCTACAGCGGGCGCACAGAGAGGGGAGCCAGAAGGTAAGCGGAGACCAGTTTAAACTAACGTTTTTCTTTTCGCAGTCTGTGTTTTTTTTCAACTAGGAGCGGGAACCTGGAAGTTGTCAACAGAGGCTTCTGGGAAGGTAAGAAGTTTGAGTGTAGTGTCTCCCACCCTCCCTCTTTCTCTAACCTAAAAAAAAGGACTCAGTTGGCTGAACAGGTAATCTACTTAGTGTTCTTGTTTTGGAGACTAAGTGTAGAGTTATGGTAGCGCAGGCAGTGGAATGTTCCTCCTGCAGGATGTTTGAGGTAGGGGTGACCACCAATGCTCCTGCCGACTTCACCTGCAGGAAGTGCAGCCAGCTCCAGCTCCTCACAGACCGTGTTAGGGAATTGGAGCTGGAGTTGGATGAACTGAGGATTATTCGAGAGGCTGAGAGGGTGATAGATAGAAGCTACAGGGACATAGTTACATCAGAGAACAGAGGTAGCTGGGTAAGAGTTAGAGGTGGGAAGGGGAGGAAGCAGGCATTGCAGGGATCCCCTGTGGTTGTTCCCCTCAACAATAAGTATACCGCTTTGGATACGGTTGGGGGGAGGGCGGCCTAGCAGGGGTAAGCTGCAGTGACCGGGTCTCTGGCACGAGGTCCGGCTCTAAGGCCCAGAAGGGAAAGGGGGATAGGAAAAGAGCGCTAGTTATAGGAGACTCTATAGTTAGAGGGACAGACAGGCGGTTCTGTGGACATGGGTGAGACTCTCGGATGGTTTGTTGCCTCCCAGATGCCAGGGTCCAAGACGTCTTGGACCGTGTCTTCAGAATCCTTAAGGGGGAGGGTGTGCAGCGAAAAGTTGTGGTGACACATTGGCACCAATGACATAGGTAGGAAGAGGGGTGGGGAGGTCATTCAGGAGCTCAGGGAGATAGGCTGGAAGCTAAAAGCTAGGACGGACAGAGTCGTCATCTCTGGGTTGTTGCTGGTGCCACATGACAGTGAGGCAAGGAATAGGGAGAGAATGCAGTTGAACACGTGGCTGCAAAGATGGTGTAGGAGGGAGGGCTTCAGGTATTTGGACAATTGGACTGCATTCTGGGGAAGGTGGGACCTGTACAAGCAGGACGGGTTGCACCTGAACCCGAAGGGCATCATATCCTGGGAGATAGGTTTGCTAGCACTCTTCGGGGTGATTAAACTAATTTGGCAGGGGGATGGGATCCGGACTTGTAGTCCAGCAAGTAGGTTAGCTGTTTTTCAGCATGTCCAAGAATGTAGGGAGGCTGTGGAGAAGGTAGCACTGACAGGGAATACTTGCGGACACAGAGATGGGCTCAAGTGTGCATACTTCAACACAAGGAATATCAGAAATAAGGTGGGTGAACTTAAGGCGTGGATCGGTTCTTGGGACTACGATGTTGTGGCCATCACGGAAACGTGGATAGAAGAGGGGCAGGAATGGTTGTGGATGTTCCTGGTTACAGATGTTTCAGTAAGATTGGGGGGGGGGGGGGGTGGTAAAAAAGGAGGGGGGTGGCGTTGCTAATTAGAAATGGTATAACAGCTGCAAAAAGGCAGTTCGAGGGAGATCTGCCTTTGGAGGTAGTATGGGCAGAAGTCAGAAATAGGAAAGGAGCAGTCACCTTGTTGGGTATTTACTATAGGCACCCCAATAGCAGCAGAGATGTGGAGAAACAGATTGGGAAACAGATTTTGGAAAGGTGCAGAAGCCACAGGGTAGTAGTCATGGGCAATTTCAACTTCCTAAATATTGATTGGAAGCTATATAGATCAAGTAGATTGGACGGGGCGGTGTTTGTGCAGTATGCTCAGGAAGCTTTTCTAACTCAGTATGTAGATTGTCCGACCAGAGGGGAGGCCATATTGGATTTGGTACTTGGTAACGAACCGGGACAAGTGATGGGCTTGTTAGTGGGTGAGCATTTTGGTGATGGTGACCACAATTCTGTGACTTTCACCTTGGTTATGGAGAGAGGTAGGTGCATGCAACAGGGCAGGTTTTACAATTGGGGGAAGGGTAAATACGATGCTGCAAGACAGGATTTGAGGAACATAAATTGGGAGCATAGGCTGTCAGGGAAGGATGTTGTTGAAATGTGGAACTTTTTCAAGGAACAGATACAACGTGTCCTTGATATGCATGTACCTGTCAGGCAGAAATGAGATGGTTGTGTGAGGGAACCTTGGTTGATGAGGGATGTTGAATGTCTTGTAAGGAGGAAGAAGGAGACTTACATAAGGTTGAGGAAACAAGGTTCAGACAGCGTTGGAGGGATACAGGATAGCCAGAAAGGAGCTGAAGAACGGGATTAGGAGAGCTAAGAGAGGGCATG
This sequence comes from Hemiscyllium ocellatum, assembly GCF_020745735.1. Classification (NCBI taxonomy): domain Eukaryota; kingdom Metazoa; phylum Chordata; class Chondrichthyes; order Orectolobiformes; family Hemiscylliidae; genus Hemiscyllium; species Hemiscyllium ocellatum. Next base: position 32,110,279 of record NC_083414.1, read on the forward strand.
AAAAATCTTTGGCGGGTAGGATCAAAGATAACCGCAAGTCCTTTTATGCATATGTGAGAAACATGAGAATGACGAGAACGAGGGTAGGTCCGATCAAGGGCAGTAGTGGGAGACTGAGTATTGAGTTGGAAGAGATCTTGAATGAGTACTTTTCTTCAGTATTTACAAATGAGTGGGACCATATTGTTGAAGACGAGAGTATTAAACAGACTGGTAAGCTAGAGGAGATACTTGTTAGGAAGGAAGATGTGTTGGGCATTTTGAAAAACTTGAGGATAGACAAGTCCCCCGGGCCTGACGGGATATATCCTAGGATTATATGAGAAGCAAGAAAGGAAATTGCAGAACCGTTGGCAATGATCTTTTCATTTTCACTATCAATGGGGGTGTTGCCAGGCGACTAGAGAGTGGTAAATGTTGTGTCCCTGTTCAAAAAAGGGAATAGGGATAACCCTGGGAATTACAAACCAGTTAGTCTTACTTCAGTGGTAGGCAAAGTAATGGAAAGGGTCCTGAGGGATAGGATTTATGAGTATCGGGAAAGACACTGCTTGATTAGGGACAGCCAAACAGATTTGTGAGGGGTAGGTCTTGCCTTACAAGTCTTATTGAATTCTTTGAGGAGGTGACCAAGCATGTGGATGAGGATAGAGCAGAGGATGTAGTGTACATAGATTTTAGTAAGGCATTTGATAAGGTTCCCAATGTATGTGGAAAGTCAGGAGTCATGGGATAGTGGGAAGTTTGGCCAGTTGGATAGAGAACTGGCTAACCAGTCAAAGTCAGAGAATGGTGGTAGCCTGGAGCCCAGTTACAAGCGGAGTTCCGCAGGGATCAGTTCTGGGTCCTCTGCTGTTTGTAATTATTATGAATGACTTGGAAGATGGAGTCAAAGGGTGGGTCAGTAAATTTGCAGACGATACGAAGATTGATGGAGTTGTGGATAGTGAGAAGGGCTGTTGTCGGCTGCAAAGGGATTTAGATATGATGCAGAGCTGGACTGAGTAGTGGCAGATGGAGTTCAACCCTGTCAAGTGTGAGGTTGTCCATTTTGGAAAGACATATAAGAATGCGGAATACAGGGTTAACGGTAGGGTTCTTAGTAAGGTGGAGGAGCAGAGGGATCTTGGGGTTTATGTTCATAGATCTTTGAAAGTTGCCACTCAGGTGGATAGAACTTGTAAGAAGGCCTATGGTGTATTTGCGTTCATTAGCAGACGAATTGAATTCAAGAGTCGTGAGGTGATGTTGCAGCTGTATAGGACCTTGGTAAAGCCACAGTTGGAGAACTGTGTGCAGTTCTGGTCACCTCACTTTAGGAAAGATGTGGAAGCTTTGGAGTGGGTGCAGAGGAGATTTACCAGGCTGTTGCCTGGAATGGAGAACAGGTCGTACGAGGATAGGTTGAGAGTGCTAGGCCTTTTCTCATTGGAACCGCGAAGGATGAGGGGTGACTTGATAGAGGTTTATAAGATGATCAGGGGAATAGATAGGTTGAGAGTGCTAGGCCTTTTCTCATTGGAACAGTGAAAGATGAGGGTGACTTGATAGGTTTATAAGATGATCAGGGGAATAGATAGACAGTCAGAGACTTTTTCCCCAGGAACAACAGAGTGTTACAAGGGGACATAAATTTAAGGTAAAGGGTGGAAGGTATGGGGGAATGTCAGGGGTAGGTTCTTTACCCAGAGAGTGGTGGGGGCATGGAATGTGCTGCCTGTGGGAGTGGCAGTCAGAGTCATTGATGACCTTTAAGCGGCAATTGGATAGGTACATGGATAGGTGCTTAAGCTAGGACAAATGTTCAGCACAACATCGTGGACCGAAGGGCCTGTTCTGTGCTGTATTGTTCTATGTTTGTATCTTGGCATTGCACATAGACTTGAGGATAGTTCCACCCAGTTGTCCTTCAATTGAAGATGTGAATAAGGCTTTCTTTGTAACATCAATTCTTCTCCATTAGCTAAAATAGTGCTTTGCATGTCTTGCAATGCAGTGTCAGTATCCTTTCCTCTGGGGCAGAAACTCTGAGTTCAAGTCCCTTCCAGTACTTGACTACGGAAGGACTGTTTATGATGTAGAACAACAGGCTAATCAGCCTATGAGGCTAATCAGCCTATGAATTCTTCCATGACTTTAGCACTGTTCAAGGAGCAGGAGAATCGATGTTTCAGGCATGAGCCCTTCTTCAAGAAAGAAGGGCTCATGCCCGAAACGTTGATTCTCCTACTCCTTGGATGCTGCCTGACCTGCTGCGCTTTTCCAGCAACACATTTTCAGCTCTGACCTCCAGCATCTGGAGTCCTCACTTTCTCCTTTACCACTATTCCCCAATGGGAAAAAGGTACATTTGAAACTCTGTGAAGCAGCTACTAAAATAGTACCTAAATCTCTCAGCCAAGACACCATAAGTAAACTGGGAGCAGAACCTGCAGCTTCTGAGCTATTGGTATTTCACCGCAAGATATTTCTTGTCTGCTGAAGGAAAATTGAAGACTGTTTGATTGAAATCCTTTTTAAATGATGTCAGGCACAAGAAACCGGAATCACATCTTAAAAAGGATTTTTAAATATGAAAGTTAATATGTAAAACAGATGTGCTTACATGTCTAAAATTTAAGACAATGTGAGATACAAAAAAGTTTTATTGATAATAAATAGCAAATATTTGCATGGTAGCAGCATAATTACAAACATGGTTTTGCAGCCATGACATGGATTTGAATAAACTTTTACTTTTGAATATTTAAAAAATCGTACATATATCAGATTATTTAACCATTTCTGAAATAATTCTAGAACTATTACTTTTTTCAAAAAAGGACAACATGTATTTATTTTTTAAAAATCAATATTAATAAACCTTTATGCTTTCAGAAAGGTCAGCCTTCGGCTTTTATTAACAAGGGTTATTGTGGATAGGACATTTCACCAAACAAATGGTGCTCTCTCCCGTAACATGCGTACTCCAAACCGCTGCCACTCTCGTTGGTGTATCCATAGCTCCTGCGTGGTATCCAGACAAGCCAGAACAGCACCACCTTTCCATGCTATTAAACGTGGATCCATGTCCTAATTACAAAAAATATATAAAATCAAAAAGAATTCAGCTTATGAATGTCTCCAACAGAGTGATGAAAAAATACTTTAAAACTGTGCGGCATTATTTTTCATTTTCTAAAAACTAATGAGGATTTATTAAACTTTGATGAATGTCAAATAGAATAAAAAGAACAAAAAGTAAGCAGAAATGCAGATTTTCTAAAGTTCTTATTCAGATGAGCAACCAAATTCCTAAAAGCTCACATACTTTGCCCAAAGAACAAATAGTGACCCCTTCTATCTCCCAGGAGAAAATCTGAGATATATTCCCACTAGTAGATCTACTCAGATACTCAAAATTCTTGAAAACTAATTGAATTAACTTTTAAAAGAACCAAAAGACACAAGTCAAAAGACATTACCACACTTAGCGCCAGCACATTGTAAATATGAAATATACCACTGGTATGGAGAAATTTATTAAAGAATATTAAGGCACAGAACAATTATTCATAAAAAATTAGAACGGTGGAAGAAAATGTTACCTAGGTGCAGGGAAGCATACAAATAATTTAATTTGCTTTATTTTCTTCCAATTTCCCCTCACCTCCCAGGATATGTTTCAAGACAAAATGGGTTTCTACTAAGGAATTTAAGAAATAGGAAGAACTTCTAGCGCCTGCTCTGCCACACAATATGATTTGTGGCTGATCTTTTGCCCCAGTTCCACTCTCTTGCCCAATGCCCATATACCTCAATTCCCTTAGAGTTAAAAAATCTATGATGAACAGCCTTAAAATTGGAATATCCACAACCCTCTAGGGTAAATAATACTTAACACTCAAAACTTTTGAGAGAAGAAACTTCTTAATTCAGTTCTAAATAATTAGCTCCTTCGTCTGACACCATACCTCAGTGATCTAGATTCCCCGGTCATTGAAAAAAATCTCGCTGGGTCTATCCTGAGAATCTCCTTCAAACGTTTGTACATTTCACTCAGATCGCCCTTCATTCTACAAAACTCTAGAGTATAGCCTCACCTTACTCATCTTCTAACCACAAGACAATCCTATCAGCTCATGCAAATAAGTCCTTCCTCAGAGAGACAAGAAGACCGGGCACTGTACTCTATGAAAAAGCTATTCAGCTGTAACAAGACCTCCTAATTTTGTACTCCAAACTCTGATAAAAGCCCAATATGATATTTGCATTTAATAAAAATAGAAAATACTCAAGAGACAAACACTCGATGGGTTAGCTAACATCTGAGCAGAGAAATTGTTAACCTGAGTTCTTTGTATAAGAAATATCCCATATCTCTTTAAACATCAACATTTTGAAATGTCACATCCTTTAAAATATTTTGTTTTTCACACACACTAAAATAAATAATCTTATGCTTCCCATGTTACACTCCAGATATCACATTCTTACCAACTCACTTAAATTGTCTGTATCTCTTTGTATTCTCCTCACAGCTGGACATCTTAAAATTCTATCTCGCCATTTCATCTTGGTCTCTTCACTTAAGCCATTAATACAGATTCTAAATAGCTGATGCCCTTGTCCTTGTAACACTCTGATAGTTGTAATTTACCAATATGAAAGCAGTCATCCCTAATCTCTGGTTCCTGTTCAATTACCAATCTTTAATCCGTAGTAATACAATACTGTCAACTCCATGAGCCATTATTTTTCTAGAATTTCCACAATTATGCACACTAATTTTTTGCGGGCATCTTGTCAAATATCTGTTGGATATCAAAGTATCTTCTAGCTACTGGTGTCCTTTACTAGTTGCAGTTTCAAAATGAATACATTTTTCAAACACACTTTTGTTTTCCTAAAACCATGCAACTTTGTCTGATTTCCAAGTGCGTTGTTAAAACTCCCCGCATAAATTATAGATTCCTGGATTTTATCACCAAAGGACATGAGAAAGGAAAAACAGGAAAGAGATAGAGTGCTTAGTGGTGTGGTGTAAAGATAACAATCTTTCCCTCAATGTCAGCAAAAGTAAAGAGCAGATGATTGACTTCAGGAAACAACAAGGAAGGCACACCCATATCTACATTAACAGAGCAGAGAATGGGAGGGTCAGGATCATCAGGTCCTTAGGAGTGACGATAACCAGACCCTGTCCTGGACCACACACATGGATTCGACAGTCAAGAAGGCACATCAATGCCTCTTCTTCCTCAGGAGGCTAAGAACAATCAGCATTTCCATAAGGTTTCTCACCAATTTTTACAGATCACCGCGGAAGGATTGTATCTAGAAGCATTACGGGTTGGTTAGCAACTGGACTGCGCGGATCCGTACAAAACTACAGAAAATTGTGAATGCAACCCCATTCCATTACTCAAGTAATCCATAGATGCCATCTATACATGTCGCAGTCTCGGAAAGGCAGCCAACAAAGATCCCACCCACCTCGGTTATAATCTCTTCTAAAATCGGACATCAGGCAGAAGATACAAAAGCTTAAACACAAGTATCAACAGATTCATGAACAGCTTCTTTCCTGCTATTATTAAATTTTTGAATGAACTTCTCAAAATTTCAAATCTAGTGTTAATCTTTGCTGACTAACTTTGAATTCCTCGCTCGGTTCAATCACGCTATGATCTTTGTATGTTATGATCTGCCTCTATTGCACACAGAACAAAACTTTTCACTGTGCCTAGGCACTCGTAATAATAATAAATCAAACCAAATTGGAAAGAAAAGTGTAACAACCTACTGTTTTTCAGACTGGAGGCCTGTGATCAGTGGAGTGCCATAAGGATCGGTGCTGGGTCCACTACTTTTCGTCATTTACATAAATGATTTGGAAGTGAGCATAAGAGGTATAGTTAGCAAGTTTGCAGATTACACCAAAATTGGAGGTGTAGTGGACAGCAAAGAAGGTTACCACAGATTACAATGGGATCTTGATCAGATGGGCCAATGGGCTGAGAAGTGGCAGATGGAGTTTAATTTAGATAAATGCGAGGTGCTGCATTTTGGAAAAGCAAATCTTAGCAGGACTTACACATTTAATGGTAAAGTTCTAGGGAGTGTTGCTGAACAAAGAGAACTTGGAGTGCAGGTCCATAGCTCTTTGAAAGTAGAGTCGCAGGTAGATAGGATAGTGAAGAAGGCGTTTGGTATGTTTTCCTTTCTTGGTCAGAGTATTGAGTACAGGGGTTGGGAGGTCATATTGCAGCTATACAGGACATTGGTTAGGCCACTGTTGGAATATTGCATGCAATTCTGGTCCCCTTCCTATCGGAAGGATGTTGTGAAACTTGAAAGGATTCAGAAAAGATTTACAAGGAAGTTGCCAGGATTGGAGGATTTGAGCTAAACGGAGAGGTTGAATAGGCTAGGGGTGTTTTCCCTGGAGCATTGGAAGCTGGGGGGTGACCTTATTGAGGTTTATAAAATCATTAGGGGCATGGATAGGATAAATAGACAAAGTCATTTTCCCAGGGTGGGGGGAGTCCAGAGCTAGAGGGCATATGTTTAGGGTGAGAGAAACCTAAGGGGCAACTATTTCACGCAGAGGGTGGTACGTGTATGGAATGAGCTGCCAGAGGATGTGGTGGAAACTGGTACATTTGCAACATTTAACAGGCATTTGGATGGGTATATGAATAGGAAGGATTTGGAGGGACATGGGCTGGGTACTGGCTGGTGGGACTAGATTGGGTTGGGATATCTGGTCGGTGTGGACAAATTGGACCAAAGGGTCTGATTCCATGCTGTACATCTCTATGACTCTAAAGGGACAACAGTGAGAAACAAGGAATGAATGATATTAAGTGCTAGAATCATGCTACAAGCAAGAACATGTTTTTGCATGTTTCTCAGGTGTGCGAGATGTGCTGGGGAAACCTCTGCAGGTATGGGAAGCAGTATTTATTTATTTATTTATTTTGCAACATTTCACAAGCTGTGTTATGAGAAAATTGAGATTTTTTTTAGAAAAATGGGACATGACTTTTAAATTAGAAATGGTAACGAAAGCAGTTGGTTGTCCTATACTTTAGAATTAAATACTCTGCCTATCAAAATGCATCACAGAAGTACAGATTGTCACAGAATCCTGGGACTTGCAGGATTTTCTATTCTCTATTTAAGCTGGATGAATGAGGTTTTAATATTCATAAATACTCGCCATCAAGCCAGGTGAAATGAAACTGTAATCTTTATATTTTAAAATGAGGTTTCCAGAAGACAAGTAGGTGCTGTCTGTCCTCAGGTTATAAGAGTAAAATCAGAACATGATTTGCAAATTTAGAAAGGATCTCAATCCTGCCTTGTGTTGAATGAGACTGTAGTCTAAAATGTAAAATTCAAGTAGATCAAATCAAGCAAAGAGTGGGTAAGATCTTCATTCTATTTTAAATCCAACCCCCAATCCAAATGCATACCACTCAACAACACATCTAGTTTCAAATAGGCAGAACAAGTTGAAATAGATTTAATTGCTCAGAGGTGAACTGGCATATATGCAACTGAATTCATTGCTAATGCTAATTGGCAATATAATGAGTTATATTCTAGAAATTACAGAATATGTACATTTCTATTGCATTGGTTAAGTGAGTGGAATAAATGAATGTCAAGCTTCTCTCATAAGCCATTATTATTGATGTAGTTGGATCCATTCAGAAAAACTGTTCTATTTAAATTAATTTCTCTGTAAAAGATAAAACATTTTATAATAGAATCTATAATTCTATGATCTAGCATAGTAGAAACTTGTGGTAAAGACAAGATTAAAGGTCATCCTCGATCATTTACAAAAAATCCATACACGATTCAACATACTTTTAAATGAACTTTTAAACAGCATGCAATTAATTTCTTGTTGTATACTGAACAAGCGAGAACAACAGCTTTCCTATGAGCCAAAATCTGTTCGAAATGGCTTCTCGAACCTAATGATGTCCCATAAAGTATGTTTCAAACATTTCTACCAAGGATTCCTTGTCCCTGGTGTCTGGAAATTGGAAGGTAAAGATTAGATCAGATAAGAGCAGGTCAGCTCCCACAGCACTTCATCTGGACTGCTGATGTATTCCTGTGAATATAGTCCCAAGATACTTTGGGGTGGAAGGGGTTGGGTCAGATATCCTTCGTGCATGTGGGTCACTGATGGAGACAAATTCCCTTTGGACCTTTCTAACTGTGGTGAAGGCTGTGCATAAAAGATGCAGAAACCTCATGGAAATGTCCAAATTGTCAAGGCCTTTCAAAAACTGTCAACAAGAGTCAAGAGTGTCAAGTGTCTAAATGGTTTCATAGCCTTCAATACAGAATTTTAAATAATAGAACTAGATGTTTTCACCTAAGTGCACAACTACTTGTAGATACTGAATAGCTGGCATGGTAGATACAGGTGAAAAGATGGAAGCAGGTACTAATTTGGTATAAGAGTATAAGAGGTCATGAGAATGGATTGAAGATATTAAGTTGTTTGGTTGGGGTACAGGGAGTGCCGTGAGGGTGAGGGCTGGAGGGAAGTCATACATTTCTTCCCCCTTTGAGGCTTAAGATTGGCCACTGTATTGTGAAAAGGCGTTCTGGCGAGTAAAGTGTGTATATGCTCATTGGATAACTGCTTGGAAGTGTTAACGTTTTCAAAGTGCAGAGTTTAAATAAAGCTTTTGGGTATTTCAGAGGGCCTATCTGCATAAAGCTGTTGTAAGATATGTAATGCATGACTGATATAACAAACTATCATTCTTATGATGGGATACTTATGGACAGTTCCAACAGTGTGTTGAATGGAAATGATTGTTGACATAAATACTTAAGGGAAATGCTTGATTACTTAGGTATGAAGCACTTGAATGCAATGTGCATTTATGTAAGTCATTGAGCACCCAAATGAAATATTTGTTAAAATAAGAGATTGACTAAAGCTATTTTTTTTTTGCATTAATGAGTGTGTATCTTTTCAAGGGTGATTTCATCAGTAGTCTGGTAACATGATTTGCTGTCAGGATGCCTCCAGATTAATGTACACGCTGGATAATAATTGGGCAAAGACTAGTGGGTGAGGTTGTGAGCTGGCACTAAATTGGCACAGGGGCCATAAAGGCTCTTGGGGATGCCAGGGAACGTATGGGTACACAGGACCATGGGAGATGGCTAGATGGGAATATGTTGGCACTAAGGGTACAAGAGGCCTTGGGAATGGGAACAAGAGCATGGGTTTGCATAGGGAGTATCAGAAGCCCAGGGTAGCATAGATGGGACATGAAGAGTGAGGAATGATGAAGTTTGAACAGTGTGGGAGTCCCAAGCTGGACTTCTGCTTAGACCATTGCAGGAAATGGCAGAGTCCGCCTTTACTCCTGGCCTGACTCCAAATTCAGCCTGGAACAAAGGGGAGTGGGGGCAGCCATTTTTAATTCAGAAATGAACTTCCAACCTCATTTTCATGTTATTGCTAAGATTAGGATAGCGTTTTTGTTAACCTCCTCGTCTATCAAAACTCTTGATAGACAAAATTGTCTGGATTAGCCAGATATTAAAACTGACCTTTTATAACAATACATAAATTTTTTGGTGCAATATAAAATACATTTTTCCCACCTTTGGCCTTGTGATAACTTCAACATTCTCTACTATTCTGCGAAAAGATGGTGGCATCTTGTTCAGAATTCTGTGTTGTAAAAATTCTTGAGCCCCATGGAACATTAGACCTCCTCCAACCACCAAAATGGAACTGTACATTTTCTTTTTTGTTTCGTCAGATCCTGAAAGTGTATATGTTTTTCTTAGGTAATGCACCATTCCAGAAGTATATAGATAACAGATGTAAAATTTATCCTCATTAAATTACATAACGTGCTTTGCTCAGAAAATATTTTATGAATTAATCTATTAAAAATTATACACTCAAACTCTATTCAAAAATTACAGTGATATTGATGAGGAAGTTCAATTGTTCCATTGCAATCTCACAAAAATAACTCAGTTTCATAAGTTTACGATGGCAAACAAAAAGCTGAGCTCAGCTGATACCCAAATTCTGTACCGTTAAATTACTATGTTTCCTTAAATATAGTATTGACCTTTTGCTTATATATTTTACATAAATTACTCAAATAATTGTTTTTGAAAATATAGAGTCATAAACTGTAAGTATGAAAGGTGATCATAAGATCCACTGAGGTTCAGGCAACTAAAAGCATGGCACCAATTGTGGAGCAATAAAAGAATTAGATGGGCACAGATATCACAGAGTTATGAAGCTGGAACATTTCAAAGAGAAAGGGAGGACAGAAGAATTTGAAAACAAGGATGAGGGTTTTTAAATCAAAATATTGCTTGCCTGACAGCCAAGATTAGTGAGCAAAGCAGTCACAATGAAACAGGACTTGCTGTGGGTTTATGGAGGATAGAATGTGGGACACAGCCAGGAATGTATTGAAATACCTGTGTCAAGAGATAATGAAATAAGAAATTAAGGTTTCAGCAGCAATTGAGAACCAAGACAGGAATGTAGTCGAGCTACATTTCAGAGATAGAAATAAATGGAAATAATCTTAGCAATAACATGAAAATGAGGTTGGAAGTTCACATCTGAATTAAATATGACACCAAAGTTGTGAATAGACTGGCTTAGAGCTCAGACTGTTTCTATGGAGAGGGGTGGTTTCAGTAGCTACGGAATAGATTTGGAGCAGGAACTGAAAACAATGGCTTCAGCTTTCTCAAATATTGAACTGGAGAAATTTTCTGCTCATTCAGTAATAAATATCCTTTATATTATTGCTATTCAAATACGTATACAATTTTTCCAAATGGTGGCAACAGTTTTTGCCTTACTCGTTTTCAGTGACAAAGCATGCCATCGCTCCATACAAAAAGTTTCGTCTATAATCTGCCCTCATTTGGTGATCATTTTAAATTATTGACTCCTCTCCACTGGGTCCCAGCCAGAAGAAATGGGAAAGTCATCAAAATGTTTTATAATTCTAAAACCTCCTCTTGGATTCTCCTTTTGATAATGAAATGTCCAAAACTGTTCAGTTTCTTCTTTTTTCTTGTACTTTGTGACTCAAAATTGCTATTTAACTTTTGTTTCAATGAAACACAAAATATACCTGATTATCCTCCAAGTATAATATTCACTGAAACCAGTTTTCAAATTAATCCCATTATTCATTTTTATAAAATAATAAATGTTGTAGCCATTCTTACCACAGCAATCAATACTATGCAGTATTGACTTATCAAGCCCCAAAGCCTTTCCTTCAAACTGTGACATGGTTGTTTTTCTGGCCATCAGAGTTGCTGGCAGATCCTCCGAATCATTTGCTCCTAGTAGACAATCATGTTGGGAAGTTCCAAGTTCTAGTTCATGAGAATGACTCTTCTCTGCACTATCTGTATTCTGAGTGCTTGACTCTACTTCAAATCCAGCAAACTTAGCCAGAGCTTTCCTCTCGGCAATAGCTTTGGCAGCCTAGACAACAGAAATGGTAACACATTAAATGACTTGGTATAAACTATGTTTGACTATTTCAATGAATTGGTCAAAGGTTAAAACAACTATTTACTCTACAGATTCTTCAGCAAGCTTATTAAATCACTGCACAATGATGTCATTGCTGGCTTGTTTCTCTTCCATTTTGTTGCATAACTGTTAAATATTATGAAATTCATAACCGTTACCTGCTCCTGTTTACTCTGGGTTGCCACTAGATAATGTTCATCATGTGGATCCTCTGAATCACCTTGTGATCTGTATTGCAGTGAAGTTATCTTCTGTCCCACAATTCCAAAAGTAGCTGGATAAAACAATGCCATTGGTGCCTAAGGATGTATGCAAATATTAAACTGATTAACTATCACTCAGTATATTTTGTCTTTTGTGGTTCTGAATAAAGTAATGGAAGGTTACAAAACAAAATCCCTAAGAGCCTTTCAAAGAGATCAGGTTATCATTTTCACCAATTTAAGGCAAGAGTAAAGTAGTCTCATTTATAATAAACAAAATAACTACAGAAATTGCTTCAGAAAGGTTTGATGATGAAGAGTCACTAAACTCGAAACATTAAGTCTGCTTCTTTCACACTGATGCTGCCAGACCTGCTGAGTTTCTCCAGCAATTTCTGTTTTAGTCCCATTTAAATTTTGTTTATGATGCAAAGTGATGCCAACAGCACAGGTTCAATTCCTGCACTGGCTGACATTACTATGATGGTCCCACCTTCTCAATTTCACTGCTCACCTGAGGCATAGCAACCCTCAGATTAAACCACCATCAGTTATCTCTCTCTGATGAGACAGCAGCTCCGTGATCTTCTAGACTTTGGTGACTTTACTAACATAGAGAAACAATTTTCAAACATGAAAATGTGTAAACTCCTTTAGTTTCCTTGTCATCACAATCATCTCCTGGTGATCTCAATAACTTGTTAATATAATGCAAGAAAAGCATATCTTCATTTGTAATTATACATTTTCACCAAAGATGATACTGCTGCATTCTCTTTAGAATCCGTTGTTGAATACAATGGTGGTTAGTTAGTTATCTAAAGCTATCTTTAGCTTTGACTGAACCTTGGTGCATAAAGATCTAGTGTTTCTGCACCCATAACACAGAATAAGTAAATAATGGCAGCCACCGAGACAATACAATTACATCTTCAAAACACAATATTTAGGTCAGATTGAACCTGAAATTCTTCAGTCATTACAAATTGTGATGTTACTCAAAGGAAATACTTCAATGTATAAAGTTCAGACACCTGTAGCTTTTCATCTCCTTGTCGCAACTGGTATAATAATGCTGGAGAGTCTGGTTGACGGACCTTGAATTCATGATCCTGAATTCCAGAGATATCCTGTTTAGGGAAATGGAATAGGAAACTTGATTTACTCCACACATTTATAAAACTTTCATTTTACATAATCATTCAAATATTGTTATTTAATGAAATTAATAAAATTTTGGGAGGTGGGGAGAGGGTAAGATGCAGGAAGGGATGAAAGTGAATCCAAGAGATTGACATTTTAATGTGATTTTCAAACTACATCCTGATTACTGAAAAGTTGGGATAGTGGACTACCTTTACAGATTAAAATTATTAAGTATTTTTAAGGTTTTTATGGGCAATTCCTATGCATACCTTGATATTCTTCCACATTTTATGATCTGTAAACTCCTAACTCTCATCAAGTTCCAGTCACCATAAGCCCTGTGCTCTCCAAACAAAATTGTTAAGACAATTATTTAAAGTCTTCATTCCCATTTATAATTTCTTCTGTTGAATCACCTCTTCCCAGTTCTACTGCTTCTACAAGGTGTGACCTCTGCATTCTTCCAATTCTGGCCCCTTGCTTTTCGCCACTCCATCAATTGCTGCTAAAGCCCAAAGTCACCAATTCCACCTCTTTTTCTGATTTCCTTGATTTCTTTAGGGACTTTCTGATATTTTACCATGCTCAAAGTGCTATATAAATTCAAGTTGGTGCTTTTGTGCTATTCTACAGAATACTCTTGTCATGTCTGACAGATTTCCTTATAAAATGCAGGATATTTAAATAGAAGACTCAATTTAACTTTATACAATGGCAGACTCACACGGTAGAACGAAAGCAGCCTTTTCTTTCCTCCAACCCTGCAATCACTTTCGGAGAAATCAAACAGAGATTTCAGTGGATCTGTGTCTGAGTATATCAGATGACCCAAGTAAAGCAAGTTTTGGAAAACTGAAAGGATCATTTTATAGGGTCCTAATTTTTCACTATTTACATCAGTGAAGGAAAAAACATTTATAAAGCTCATTTACAAGCATGAGCTCTGATTTTATACTACAGAATACCTAGGTACAGATATGTAAAAAAACATTTAAAGCCAACACTCTCTAATTTTGTGCTGATTTTCTATAGCTGGTGAAAAAATATCTGATATGGACACACACTGACAACAAAATTGAGCCAACTCTTGGTTCACAGCAGGTGCAAGGTCTGTCACTCTCATCTGTGGAGTTAAAACTGGAAAGTTAACAATGGGTTAACTTCATAAAGCAAAATACACAAAATATTCAAAGATTATTCATTAGGATTTTTTTTGTTTTGGAAGTCATTAACTAGGCCAGCATTAATTGTCCATCCCTAATTGACAGAGTCAACCGCATTGCTGTAGGTCTGGAGTCACATACAGGCTAGGTAAGGGTGGCAAATTTCTTTCCCTAAAGGCACAATTGAATCAACTGCATCTGCCTTTTCCCAAAATATATTTTAAAACATGAAAAATTGAAATTACAAGATCCAGAATTGTGAATTCACTTATTTTCCTGCAGCTTTACAATTCAAACTTTTATCAGAACAATGTTTGACCTGGTCTAGATGACAGAACGTCTCTTTAAGATGCTGAAGAAGCAGACAATCCATTCGATTAATTAGTTGACAATCTCTATAAGGGAAACCAGACCGCTGCATAAGCCAGAAGAAACACCTGGTCACATCAGATCCTCCATAGGCTAAACGCAATCTGTATGGCATAGATAAATCAGTTGTCAAAATACAAATTACTGATGGTACAGCACTAAATGAAAATGTAGAGTTCTAAACAGACAAATGCTGAAATAAAGCACCAAAAAAAAGCACATTTATCAAGAATTATGCATATAGATAAACTCAAATTGCAATTTCCCTTCATTCAAACCATCAGCAACTGAACATCAGCCACTGCACACCAAAGAATTCTTTCACTGAACATGATCACTCAGTCACTTCCTTTTTCTAAATCCTCTCCAGCACTTTGAACTGACTTTTGCCACTCCTCTATTATCGCATGGTGTCTATTTTTGTCTGAAGATACCCTCGAGGAGAAAGTGAGGACTGCAGATGCTGGAGATCAGAGCTAAAAAGGTATTGCTGGAGGACCTGCTGCGCTCTTCCAGCCACACATTTTCAGCGCTGAAGATACCCTCTGTAAAGCATATGGCACTTTTCTATGTTAAAAGCACTAAATAATATTATGGACAAAGCCACAGGATTCCAAAACAAAATGGATCACATCAATGTTCAGCAGCCCTACCACGTCCAGTTTTGAATACGTCAGGGATGGAAATAAATTATGCAGTGGGTGACTCGCTCACATCGGTCCAATTTAGATAAGTAATTATGCCACACAAACACTGAGTTATTGACTGGTTTATTCATGAGCTCATGGGGAGTGACAAGTCGACCAAATGGTCACAAGTTACTTCGGTGAGTTACAGGGAGTTGCATGAGAGCACGGTGGCCCAGTGGTTAGCACAGCTGCCTCACAGCACCAGGGTTTCCAGTTCAATTCCAGCCTCGGGTGACTGTGTGGAGTTTGTGCATTCTCCCCGTGTCTGCGTGGGTTTCCTCTGAGTGCTCTAGTTTCGTCCCACAGTCCAAAGATGTGGAGGTCAGGTGAATTGGCCATGCTAAGTTGCCCATAGTATTATGGGCAACCTAATACCTAGTATTTAGTTCATTAATACTACTACCATAGTATTAGGTTCATTAGTCAGAGGGAAATGGATCTGGGTGGGTGACTCTTCAGAGGGTCGGTGTGGGCTTGTGGGCTGAAGGGCCTGTTTCCACACTGTAGGGAATCTAATCTAATCATTATATAGATTAGAATCGTTTAACAACTGTTAATTGCAGGATAATGAGCAAGCTGAAGAGATGCGAGGGAGGAGCGAAGGACTTCTGGGAAGGTGAGTCTAACTGTTTAAAAACCTTACTTCAGGCGTTGGGGCCTCCATTTGCTGAGAGGTGCTAGGGAGGAGCGAAGGACTTCTGCTAAGTGATATATTTGTGTGGTTGTGTTACCTGAAACACTATTCGGGTAGTGTCTCCCACCCATCCTCCTCCTCTAACCAAAAGAAAGGTTCTGTGC
Source organism: Hemiscyllium ocellatum (assembly GCF_020745735.1). NCBI lineage: Eukaryota > Metazoa > Chordata > Chondrichthyes > Orectolobiformes > Hemiscylliidae > Hemiscyllium > Hemiscyllium ocellatum. The sequence continues at coordinate 32,126,210 of NC_083414.1, forward strand.
ACCAGATTGGTAAGGTAATGAGTTTACTTTTTATTCCTTATTTTTCAACAGTCGCTTTGGGAATTTAGAATAGTGGGAATGGAGGTTATGGCAGTTGAATGCTCCTCCTGCAGAATGTGGGAGGTAAGGGTCACCACTAGTGTCCCTGCTGACTACATCTGCGGGAAATGCAGCTCCTCGAAAACCGCGATAGGGAACTGGATCTAGAGCTGGATGAACTTCGGATCATTCGGGAGGCAGAGGGGGTTATTGAGAGGAGTTACAGGGAAGTAGTCACTCCTCAGGTACAAGAAAAAGTCGGATGGGTTACAGTCAGAGGATGGAAAGGGAACCAGCAGGCAGTGCAGGGATCCCCTGTGGCCATTCCCCTCAACAATAAGTATACCGTTTTGGATAATGTTGGTGGGGGAACGACTTATCAGGGGAAAGCAATGGGGCACAAAGTCTGTCCCTGCTGCTCAGAAGGGAAAGGAAAGAGGAGCAGAGCAGTAGTCATTGGGGACTCCATAGTTAGGGGGGCAGATAGGAGGTTCTTTGGGGATGAGAGAGACTCATAGTTGGTGTGTTGCCTCCCAGGTGCCAGGGTTCGTGATGTCTCATGCTTTTGGGATCCTCAAGGGGGAGGGGGAACAGCCGCAAGCGGTTGTCCAAATAGGCACCAATGACACAGGTAGGAAGAGAGATGGGGATTTAAGGCAGAAATTCAGGGAGCTAGGATGGAAGCTTAGAGCTAGGACGAACAGAGTTGTTGTCTCTGGTTTGTTACCTTTGCCACGTGCTAGTGAGGCGAGGAATAGGGAGAGAGAGGAGTTGAACACGTGGCTGTAGGGATGATGCAGGAGGGAGGGTTTTGGATTCTTGGATAATTAGGGCTTTTTCTGGGGTAGGTGGGACCTCTACAAACAGGATGGTCTTCATCTGAACCAAAGGGGTACCAATATCCTGGGGGGGGGGGGGGGGGGGGGCGGAATTCACTAAGGTGGGTTTAAACTAATCCACCAGGGGGATGGGAACCAAAATTGTAGTTCGAGTATAGAAAAGGTTGAGAGTAAGGAGATCTGAAATCAAGTTTCAGGGACACAAGATGGCACCGGCAAGCAAGAAGTTGGTTTGAAGTGTGTCTACTTCAATGCCAGGAGCATCTGGAATAAGGTGGGTGAATTTGCAGCATGGGTTGGTACCTGGGCCTTCAATGTTGTAGACATTTCAGAAACATGGATAGAGCAGGGACAGGAATGGTCGTTACAGGTTCCAGGATTTAGATGTTTCAGTAAGAATAGAAAAGATGGTAAAAGAGGGGGAGGTGTGGCATTGTTGGTCAAGGACAGTATTACAGTTGCAGAAAGGATGTTTGGGGACTCGTCAACTGAGGTAGTATGGGCTGAGATTAGAAACAGGAAAGGAGAGGTCACCCTGTTGGGAGTTTTCTATTGGTCTCCGAATAGTTCTAGAGATGTAGAGGAAAGGATAGCAAAGATGATTCTTGATAGGAGTGAGAGAGACAGGGTAATTGTCATTGGGGACTTCAACTTTCCAAATATTGACTGGGTACTCTAGTAAGAGTCAGTTTTTGTCCAGTGTATGCAGGAGGGCTTCCTGACACAGTATGTAGACAGGCCAACAAGGGGTGAAGCCATATTAGATTTGGTACTGGGTAATGAGCCCGGCCAGGTGTTAGACGTGGAAGTAGGTGAGCACTTTGGTGATAGCGCTCACAGTTCTGTTATGTTTACTTTCGTGATAGAAAGGGATAGGTGTACACCACCTGGGGAAAGGCAATTACGATAAGATTAGGTAAGATTTAGGAAGCATAGGATGGGGGAGGAAACTGCAGGGGATGGGCACATTAGAAATGTGGAGCTTATTCAAGGAAAAGCTCCTGTGTGTCCAAGATAAGTTTGTATCTGTCAGGCAGGGAGGAAGCTGTAGAGTGCGGGAGCTGTGGTTTACAAAGGAAGTGGAATCTCTGGTCAAGGGGAAGAAGAAGGCTTATGTTAGGGTGAGATGTGAAGGCTCAGTTAGGGCGCTTGAGGGTTACAAGGTAGCCAGGAAAGACCTAAAGGGAGAGCTCAGAAGAGCCAGGAGGAGACATGAGAAGTTGTTGGCAGATAGGATCAGGGTAAACCCTAAGGCTTTCTATAGGTGTTTAAGGAATAAAAGAAAGACGAGAGTAAGATTAGGGCCAATCAAGGATAGCAATGGGAAGTTGTGTGTGGAGTCAGAGGAGATACGGGAAGCACTAAGTGAATATGTTTCAACAGTATCACTCTAGAAAACAACAATGTTGTCAAGAGAATACGGAGATACAGGCTACTAGACTAGGTGGGATTGAGGTTCACTAGGAAGAGGTATTAGAAATCCTGCAGAGTGTGAAACTAGATAAGTCCTCTGGGCCAGATGGGATTTATCCTAGGATCCTCTGGGAAGCCAGGGAGGAGATTGCCGAGCCTTTGGCATTGATCTTTAAATCGTCATTGTCTACAGGAATAGTGCCAGTAGACTGGAGGATAGCAAATGTGGTTCCCCTGATCAAGAAGGGGAGTACAGACAACCCTAGTAATTATAGATCAGTGAGCCTTACTTTACTTGTTGGTAAAGTGTTGAAAAAGGTTAAAAGAGATAGGATTTATAATCATTTCAAAAAGAATAATTTGATTAGGGATAGTCAGCACGATTTTGTGAAGGGTAGGTCGTGCCTCACAAACCTTTGAGAAGGTGACCAAACAGGTTGATGTGGTGTATATGGATTTCAGCAAGGCATTCGATAAGGTTCCCCATAGTAGGTTATTGTACAAAATGCGGAGGAATGGGATTGTGGGAGATATAGCAGTTTGGATCAGTAATTGGCTTGCTGAAAGAAGAGAGGGTAGTGGTTGATGGGAAATGTTCACCCTGGAGTCCAGTTACTAGTGGTGTACTGTAAGGGTCGGTGTTGGGTCCACTGATGTTCATCATTTTTATAAACGACCTGGATGAGGGCATAGAAGGGTGGGTTAGTAAATTTGCAGATGACACGAAGGTCGGTGGAGTTGTGGATAGTGATGAAGGATGTTGTAGGTTACAGAGAGACATAGATGAGCTGCAGAGCTGAGCTGAGAGGTGGCAAATGGAGATTAATGCGGACAAGTGTGAGGTGATTCACTTTGGTCGGAGTAACCGGAATGCAAAGTACTGGGCTAATGGTAAGATTCTTGGTAGTGTAGATGAGCAAAGAGATCTCGGTGTCCATGTACACAGATCCTTGAAAGTTGCCACCCAGGTTGACATGGTTGTTAAGAAGGCTTACAGTGTTTTAGCTTTTATTAATAGAGGGATCGAGTTCCGGAACCATGAGGTTATGCTGCAGCTGTACAAACTCTGGTGCAGCCGCACTTGGAGAATTGTGTACAGTTCTGGTCACCGCATTATAAGGAGGATGTGGAAGCTTTGGAAAGGGTGCACAGGAGATTTATTAGGATGTTGACTGGTATGGAGGGAAGGACTTACGAGGAAAGGCTAAGGGCTTTGAGGCTGTTCTCGTTAGAGAGAGGGAGGTTGAGAGGTGACTTAATAGAGACATATAAGATAATCAGAGGGTTAGATAGGGTGGACAGGGAGAGCCTTTTTCCAAGTATGGTGACGGTGAGCATGAGGAGGCATAGCTTTAAATTGAGTGGTGATAGATATAGGACAGATGTTAGAGGTAGTTTCTTTACTCAGAGAGTAGTAAGGGTATGGGATGCTTTGCCTGCAACTTTAAGTACATTTAAGTCGGCATTGGATAAGCATATGGACATACATGGAATAGTGTAGGTTAGATGGGCTTCAGATTGGTATGACAGGTCGGCGCAACATCGAGGGCTGAAGGGCCTGCACTGCGCTGTAATGTTCTATGTTTCAAGCTAGGCACCTTGCCCAGTCACTAGCTTCAGTCACGTAGTGTCTGGACAATGTTGGTCAGTAGCTGCTAAGCAGGTATTAGTATATAATAAGTCCTTGCGAAGAGAAGAGTAGTCCCCTGCAAGAAAAGAATTTCTTTATCAGATATCTGTATAGATGCAAGGTTAACTGGCTTTGCTGAGCATGGGAAACACAGGCTTTAACAAGCAGGCACTAAGATGAGATTCAACATGGTTTCCAGGTTCTTAATATGCGACAAAATGGCTGGCCCGAACCTAACAATTCTCCCACAGAATAGTAGTAAGCAACTCAACTAGGCTCCATTAGTCTGCACTCTATCAATAATGGGGGAGCACAGCATGTCAGTGTAAACATTTGGAACCATCTTCAGCCTGACATGTCGACTGGGTGATCCATCTCCACCTCCTTCTGAGGTTGATAGCAAGATAGATGCCAGTTCATTTTGAAGGAAGTCTTCACTGAAGCAAAGAAAGCGTAAAAGCAGATGAGTTTAGGGAAAGAATTCTTATTTACAAATGCTGATCGTAAAGCAAAGGGAGGTGTAATGAGGATCTGATTCACTCTACGTGACATCAAGGGTGGGTTGAAGGTACTAGATACGACAAGAACAATGGACCATCAACACCCTAGCAGTAATACTGAAGACGTGCTCCCGAATTAGTTGCAAATCTACTCAAGCGGTTTCAGCACAGCTCCATCCAACTCTGACCAGAATATAAATACTGTAGTTAAAACAGGTCAGAAGCTGGGAATTCTGAACCAAGTAAACACATCATAGTTTCCAAAATGCAAAATTACCAAAAGCAAATAGGAACTTGATGGAATGTCCTCCACTTACTTGGATGAGTGCAGCTCTAATGCTGAAGCAGCTCGATACCATGCAGGATAAAGCAACCCACCAAACAATCTCTAAACATTCACTCCTCCCACCACCAGTGCACAGTGGCAGCACTGCGTATTATCTATAAGATGTAATACAGCCATGGTACTTCCAACAGCTCCTTTCAAGTACACGACCTCTTTCTTTCAGAAAGGCAAAGGCAGCAGAAGCCTGGGAATACCACAATGTGCAAGTTCACTTTGAGGTATACATGATCCTGGCTTGGAAATACATAATTACTTCCTCATTGTTACTGCTTTAAAAATCTGCAACTCCCTCTCTAATAGCACTGTGAGTACGCCTACACAATATGAGTGCAGCAATTCAAGAAGGCAGCTCACTCCCTTCTTCTCAAGGGTAATTAAGAATAGACAATACTTGCTACTGATGCTGACAGCCTGTGGAAAATTAAAAGTACATTTACAAAAATATACTTTTGAAAACTACAGAGCAAAAGGAACTAGTTCAATTATGCTTTAAAAATGGTAATAAATTGCAGAACACCGAAAGACACATTGTCAAAGAAGAGATGTCAATGTGGACATAAATCCTGGTCGTGTTCACTTTTTTCCTCCACCCCATTTTTGTACTGTCTGTCTTTGTAGCATGGTCAGAATAATCCTGTCATGGAAACTCGCAATGAGTTAACAGACTCAGGTATTTAGCCTCAAATGTGCAAAATGAGATTGGTAAATGTGACCTCAACTAAGCCCAAATTAACAGTCTACTTTTCACTAAAATGTGAATAAGTCTCCCAGGTAACTGTCCAACAATTTTGCTTGTATGTAACCTGTTGCATGTTTTAAAACAAGGTTTTCTTTTGGCATCACGGCAGTACTGGAGCATTACTATTTATGAACCATCATTATTCTGCTGATATTTAATACTAATATATTATTGATGTTGTGATCGAAAACAAGTCAGTGAGTCCCTGAAACGAGTTGCAGCCAGAATCCGGAGCAGAAGCAGATGCAGACCGAGCACAGGCCAACCTGGAAGTCAGCGCATGGAGGCAGCAAGGCCTTGTGTTTTGAAGCCCTGTGGGCATCGATTCAGTGAAAAGGACTATAATTTGAGTACTTCTAAAAATTTTTTTATTCGTATTCTGGACTTTGAATAATTCGAGTACTTTTGAAAATGGTGTATTCCAATGTTAGACTTTTGCTTACTTTCTCAATTCTGTAACAAATACTTAGAAGTATCTGTACCCTGAACCTAAAATGGTGCCAAAGAGGTGACCTTACAAACTTTTCACTGCACTCTATTCTGTTCTAAGTCTGTTGGAAAACCATTTAACTATACAAAGCATTAGTTCATTTTGAAGTTAAAAATCACACAACACCAGGTTAGAGTCCAATTTCATTTTGAAGGTGGCATACATTAAAAAGTTCATACATTAGATCAAAATGAGTTCAGCTGTACACCAAATAAATGAAACATGAAATATCGGAATTGCAGATATTTCTACCATTAGTGCCTGTGACAAAAGCTCTATGCCCAGGTTAAAACTCTTATAAACTTCTTTATCCTCAGATATGATGCATAATAACAAGTTGGTGTATTCTTCTGGTACCGCTAATCCAAACCCAATTACATCAGAATCAAAAGTTTCTAATCCATCATTAAAAGTAGAACATTGACTGACCTGGTATTACGATGTGATACTCCATCTTCTACACAACATACACTAGTCTTCTGTTCTCCCACATCTACAACACAGGCACTACTTAAACCACTTCCAAATGTAGCACAGATGGATTCCTGATGAACAACAACACCTAGAAAATATTTTTAAAAAGGCAAAGATTAACTAAAAATATTCATGATCAAAAAGTTTTAATACTGACCAAACATATATGATGACAGAAATAGTTTTAAGGTAGAGTTCTGCTAATTCTTAATTAGTTGAACATACTTTAACTAAACTATAAATGAGCAGTTCTTAAACTATAATAAACATAACAGAAAAATTATTCTAGACTTATAAAAAATCATAAATGCAAAATTAAACAGGAGGTAAAGTAAAAGTTTTCAATGCTGAGGAGGTGTCTCTACATCAGAGAGATGCAAATTTTTCACACTGACTTTACGTAGTGATGTGATAGACTGTAGTTTCTCAGGGAATCAGGGATAAGGCAAGCGGACAGGAAAGTGGAATAGAAGCCCAATATCACTTATAGGGCTGAAGAAGGGCTAATGCCCAAAACGTCGAATCTCCTGTTCCTTGGATGCTGCCTGACCTGCTGCGCTTTTCCAGCATCACATTTTCAGCAATATCACTTATAGTCATACAAAACGGCAGAGGTGGCTTGGCAGGCTATAAAATGCACACTTGATCTTGTTTCTTACCTTTTCAAAATTTACCCTTTGTTTTTCTTACAGAAATTATTTATTCTTGGTTGCTAAATATTTCAATATATACATAAGAACATAATAATTAGGAGCAGGAGTCGGCCATCTGGACCCTTCAAGCCTGCTCTGGCCATTCTATAAGATCATGGCTGATATTTTCATGGACTCAGCTTCACTTACCCATGCTCTCACTATATCCCTTATTTCTTTATTGTTCAAAAAAATCTATCTTAGCTTTGAAAACGTTTACTGAAGTAGCGTCAAATACTTCACCGGGCAAGGAATTCCACAGATTTAAAACCCTCTGGGTGAAGAAGTTCTTTCCCAATTCAGTCCTAAATCTGCTCCCTCTAGTGTTGAGGCTCTGTTCTCTTGTCCTAGTTTCACCTGCCAGTGGAAACATCCTCTCTACCTCTACCTTAACTATTCCCTTAATGGGGGATCCAAGATGGCGGCGACCCAGCAAGACTGAGTCCACAGTGCTCCACCCAAAACTTGGGAAAAGTGGGCTATCCACCCCCACCACACTCACTAAACCATTTATAATAGTTGTTAACCTTAAATAGTTACCTATTAGTACATTTAAATAGTCTAATACTAGCTGGAAAATGAGTAAAGGGAAGGGAACAGGCGGCTCTAAGAAAGCAGGGACCCCTCCCCCACCCTCTCCCTCTTCAGCTGCAACAAAACTATCTTCAGCTGCTTCAGGAGATTTACCAATGAAGATGAGCTTTGAGGAGATGTTTGCCAGGTGGGAGGCGAAGATTGATGCCTTTATCGATGAGTCTCGGCAGAGCAGAGAAGCACTATCAGCCGAGCTGCAGAAGCAGGGCAGAGACATTCAGGAATTGGAGTGCCGAGTCAGAGAGGTGGAGTCGAAGGCCGCAGCCTCAGAGACTGGGATAAAATCAACAGCCGACCACATCCGTTTTCTCGAGAATCGAGTCCAGAACCTAGAAAACCACATTGATGACCTCGAAAATCGATGTCGTAGGAAAAATATTCGGTTGTTGGGCCTGCCCGAGCAGGAAGAGGGAGGTCAGCTGACAGCATTCTTAGAGCATTGACTGCCACAACTTTTAAATCTGCATAATGGATCAGGCCAGGTAAGGGTAGAATGGGCCTACCGGGTCACAGTACGTGGGCCCGGCTCAACCCAGCGCCCACGCCCGGTCCTGTTCCAGCTGCAGAGCTATAGGGAGAGGCAGATGCTCCTGGAAGCCTCAAGAAAACTGGGAAAAGATCCCCAAGCTATGACCCACAAAGGATCCAGGATCATGCTGTTCCAGGACTTCTCCCCAGCTTTGGTCCGAAAGAGGAAGGCATTCGATGAGGCGAAGAAGCGTTTAAGGGACTTAAATATCCAGTACTCCTTACGATATCCAGCGACGCTACGCCTTAGCCACGAAGGATCCATATATAACTTGGGATCACCGGAGAAGGCTAAGGAATTCTTGGACTCTCTTAAATAAACTGTAAGAGATTGTGGACGCTGGTCTGCCTTTCCCATTATTTTGGTTTACATCCCTTCATCTTTTCTTATCTTTCCCCCTATGTGTGTATGTATATATATATATATATGTTGGGGCGTTTGGTTAATGTTGATGGGGAGAGGTGGTTACCTTATTCTATTTTACTTCTGTTTTTAGGAGCGGGGTTGTTTTTCTTTCCCCTGTTATTTTGTGGTATTATATTTAAGTATTACATGTTGAGATTGTAATCTTATAGTTATATATGGTATTAATATTCCCAAATATATTTAGATGTGGGTGTGGGTGGGGGTGGGGTGTGCACTGTTAACTCTAGCTTTATATTATATTTGAATTCTCCTCATTTTATTGAGGAACACCTGGGTCAGGGGTGGGGCACTGGTTGGAAGAGGGTAAGATGGACTGTGGGAGAGGAAGTGACGCTCCCTGGGAACAAGGGAGAAAATCTCCAATTCGGAATGTTTTATATTTTTTATACTTAGAAAGAGTTTTTTGTTATATTGTTTTGAGTGTATCAGAGAATCTTTACTTTTGTAAATCTTGTATGCTCCATGCTCGGGATGTTCTAAATAGGGTTTCCCCTCCCGAGGGGTCTCGGATCTGTCCAGATGATTATGGCTGAACAGTCGGTTAAGTGGTGCACCTGGAATGTCAGGGGGAGTAATTCGCCAGTTAAAAGGAAGAAAATATTATCAAATCTTAAGAAGGAGAGAGTTGATATAGCTCTCCTACAGGAGACACACCTGTCGGATAAAGAACACTTAAAATTACGACAGGGCGGATTTGATCAGGCCTTTTTTTCCTCTTTTAATTCAAAAAGCAGGGGAGTCGTTATCCTTGTCCGGAAGAACTTCCCTTTGAAAATTCTAAATCAGATAAAAGACGAATCTGGACGATATATTTTGATTAAAGCCCTCATAAATGGAGAGGAATATGGGATCTTAAATGTATACTGCCCCCCGGCACACCCCTTTAAATTCATAACGGAAGCTTTTTCAAAACTGATGGCCTTTGGTGCCCGTCATACAATTATAGGGGGAGATTTTAATTGTATTATGGATCCGGAAATAGACAGGATTCCCAAGAGTGCCGCTGGAGTATCTCCCAGATCTAGACAACTGGCGGACCTGAATAAAGAATTAGGATTGGTAGATGTATGGAGATGTCTCCATCCACAGGGTAGAGATTTTTCTTTCTACTCTAATCCACATAAATGTCACACAAGAATTGATATGTTTTTTGCCCCATCGATTTTTCTAAACTCTATAGCAACCTGTAAAATAGGTACTATAGCAATCTCTGACCATGCCGCTGTATACATGGAAACTAAGGTAAAGAACAATGGGGCATCTGCTCGGCATTGGCGTATGGACCCCTTCCTGATAAAAGATAGCAAATTTTTAAAGTACTTCTCCCAAGAACTTAAAACTTTTTTAGAAATTAATACTGGTACGGCTAGCAATCCGTCAATGATGTGGGAGACCATCAAAGCTTATGCACGAGGTTTGATCATCTCCTATTCAGCGACCCAGAGGAAAATGAAGGGAGAGCAACAGCGTCTGCTCGAAGCTCGCCTAAAAGCAGCCGAAACAGCATACGCTGATAGACCTTCTATCACAAAATTGCAGAGGATTACAGCTCTTAGGACAGCTTTAAACACCGCGCTTACTCAAACGGCTAAAAGGGAAATATTATTTGCGAAACAAAGATTATATGAATATGGCGACAAACCGGGTAGATACTTAGCATTTCTTGCAAAGAAAAAGAAAGCCCCTCAAACTATTCCGACCACCAAGGAAAGTACAGGTACCCTGACTCATGATCATAAAAAGATCAATGCGACCTTTAAAGAATTTTATTCTGAACTATATAGATCGCAGGATTGTGAAGATAGGATTAGGAGGATGCAGTCATTTTTTAAAAATTTGACCTTCCCGGGCCTGACTCCGGAACAGGTGTCGGCCCTAAATACCCCTTTAACAGTCCAAGAAATACTTGAGGCAATTAGGCAACTTCAGAGCGGAAAAGCACCGGGCCCGGATGGTTTTCAAGCTGAATTCTATAAAGAATTTACAGGAATATTGGTTGACCCACTTATGGATATGTATAATTTTGCGCATAGTCAGGTCTGTCTCCCGCCCACGCTGAAAGAAGCAAATATTTCTCTTATCCTCAAAAAAGGAAAAGACCCAGAAGATTGTGCATCTTACAGACCAATATCCTTACTAAATGTAGACTTTAAAATTCTCTCAAAAATGTTAGCACTAAGACTAGAAAGGGTACTGCCATATATTATAAAGGAGGACCAGACGGGATTTATTAAGGGCTGCAGATCATCCAATAATATCAGAAGGGTCTTGAATATGATCCAAGCCTGTCATCAGGGAAAGATACCAGGAGTAGTAATTTCATTGGATGCGGAAAAGGCATTTGATAGGGTTGAATGGTCATATTTATTTTACACATTGGAAAGGTTTGGCGTTGGACAGGTGTTTACCAAATGGGTTTCAACATTGTATAATGACCCCAAAGCAGCTGTTATTACTAATGGGTTAAGATCGGATGGCTTCAGTGTGGGTAGGGGCTGCCGTCAAGGATGTCCTCTCTCACCATTGTTGTTTACACTGATAATCGAACCATTAGCAGAAGCCATCCGGACTGATCCTAATATAACGGCCCCGAGGATTGGTACAGGTAAACACAAAATTACCCTCTATGCAGATGACGTTCTCTTATTCCTCAGTAATCCTTTAATGTCAGTGCCTCGTCTAATTCAAGTTATTAATACATTTAGTGCATTCTCAGGCTATAAAATTAATTTTTCAAAATCGGAAGCCATGCCAATGGGTGGTCTGGCTATGATACCCCACTTAATGGACGGATCCCCTTTTCCCTACCGTTGGTCCCTGGAGGGCTTCTTATATTTAGGTATTTTTATCACGCCAGTATTTGATCAGCTGTATAGGGCTAATTTTGTACAATTAATGGAAAGGATAAGGCAGGACCTCCAGCGATGGAGAGACCTTCCGATTTCCTGGCTAGGGAGAATAGCATTAATTAAAATGAATGTTCTGCCCCGTCTCTTATATCCTATGAGAATGCTCCCGCTGATGCTGCCAAGGCTAGCCCTACGTAAATTATATGGCTGGTTGGGCTCCTTTATTTGGAACCATAGACGGCCCCTTATTAAGCTGAAGAAGCTACAGCTTCCACAGGCAAGGGGAGGACTGGACTTCCCAGACTTTAGGAAATATCAGTTAAGCTCCCTACTAAGTTACATAGCTGATTGGGTTTCATCTGATCCACAATCAATATGGCTGGATATCGAAGCCTCCCAAGTAAAATACCCACTTATTAACCTTTTATTTTCAGATAAGAGAAAAATCATTACAGACCACTGTAAAAATCCCATAATATTAAACACAATTAAGGCCTGGAATATAATGCGGCAAAATGAGGGTAACTCACATAAAACATCCCCCCATGCACCAATAGTAGGCGCATGGGGATTCCAACCGGGGATTACAGATGCCACCTTTAAACTCTGGAGATCCAGGGGCATCTCATGCTTAGGGGACCTATTTAAAGATGGGATCCTGATGTCCTTTGAGCAGCTGCGTCTGAAATTCGGAATACCTAATGGGGATCTCTTTCGATACTTCCAAGTTCGAGATTATATACAGAGGAAGACTACATTAATAGATAGTCTTTATAAATCAGACAGAGAACGTAATGTCTTACGACCAGCGGGGGCATCCTCCGTTAGTACTATATACCATTTGCTACATGATGGAGTCTCAGGAGACATGGATGACCTGCTTAAAACATGGGAGCAGGACTTGGGGCTAGAAATCTCTGAGGATATGTGGAATGACATTTGGGAAAATGCTAGAAGAATTGCTATCTGTAACAGAACTCAGGCTATCCAACTAAAGATACTTCATAGGGCCCATATAGCTCCAGCTCGACTGGCAAAATTTAAGGCAGGAGCATCTCCAATGTGTCCTAAATGCAAAATAGAGGTGGGTACTCTTGTACATTGTCTGTGGACTTGTCAGAAAGTCCGCAGATACTGGACTAAAGTGGCAAATACCCTGACAGAAATTTTAGGAACGGAAATTAGGGTGGACCCTGTATCTCTCCTTTTGGGCTTTTCGAACCTCTCATCTCTAGATATGCATGGGAAGAGACTATTTTCTATTCTCTCTTTCTGCGCAAGGAAAAATATTTTGGTGAACTGGGTGGCTGAGGGCCCCCCTGGACTTTCAAATTGGCACAGATTAATTATGGAATATATCCCCCTTGACTTCCTCACAAATATGGTGCACCGAAAGACTGAATTATTTTATAAAATATGGCAGCCCTTTTTGAATTATATAAATGCAGATATTTCGGCTATCCTAACAAGGGCTTTTATTTAGTGAAGATTTCAGACCGGGCTGCTCCGGGGCCCCTTGGGAGAGGAATCCTGCGCGAATACGGGTTTTATTATATTTGATGTTTATACATTCCGAGCATGTAAGAGACTTAGGTATACACTCTGGTTAGTTATAGGTTAGATTAGTAGAAAGTTGAGTTTTTTTTTTTCTTTCTTTTTTTGTTTTCTTTCTTTCTCTTTTCTTTGTTAAATTATGACTATTGTATATATGATTTAATTGTACATCAATATTTGTATTTGAGAGTTTTGTTTATTTTTGTAAATTTGCAAAAATGTTAAATTTCAATAAAAATATCTACAAAAAAAACTATTCCCTTAATAATTTCATATGTTTCTATAAGAGCCCCCTCAGTCTTCTGAATTCCAATAAATACAATCCCAGTCTCTCCTCATACGCCAAACCCCTCAAATCCAGAATCAACCTAGTGAACCTCCTCTGCACACACTGTAGTGCCAGTTAGCAGACCAAAACTGCATGCAGTACTCCAGGTGTGGCCTCACCAGTACCCTGAACAGCTGCAACATAACTTCCCTGCTTTTAAACTCAATCCCTTTAGCGATGAAGAACAAAATTCCATTTGCCTTCCTAATTACTTGGTGTACCTGCAGACCAACCCTCTGTATATGTATATATTAAAAATAAATGTATGCACCTTGATCACTGGCAATAACATACTATGTATGCTTACCTGAGAATCCTATATTGTTCAAAAGTAGGTTTATCAATTCTTTAACATGTTGTCTGTTGTAGATATCTGGGATTAGCAGAATACACCTGTAATACTTGTGAATTAAAACATAGCAATTAATACTACATTGTAAATAATATCTTAAAAGTGAAATGCAAAGAAGACGTGCTTTAATATAATTTTTGCACATTAAAATTCTTGAATGGACTGCAACATTGTTTCACAATACCATGAATACTCCTATGTCAGGTTCTACCTATTAATAGTAAAATATATTTTAAACATTCGAGCAATATTTTGCTCCCAAGTACTTTCCATGGGCTTGAGGGCATAATAAAGACTCACTCCAGCACAGTATTAAAGAACTTCTGCAATTTTCCCTGTTGCTCCCTTACAACTTGGTGTTCCAAATATGGAAATACATAAGATGTTACAGAATTTCACAATTTTATTAAAAACTACAGCAAATTCACCTTCAGTGCGCTAGATGCACACTTATTCATATTGGAATGATCATTTAATCAAGAAAACCTGATTTGCTGAGAAACTGGCTTTGGAACCAATTTTCAGTAAGCCACAGTCCAGGTTTTTAGGACATGTCAATAACTCCTAAAGGATAATGGAAATCGATGAAATTGGTCTTGAGGTTTGATTAAGTGGAATAGATTTTTAAAAAAGGCAGGAGGAAGCAGGAAATTAAAATTCAATTGAAATGTAACTCGTCTAGAGTGGAAGCACAATGGATTTGCAGCAAAATACTTACACAATTTTCCACTATGCCTAATCTGTTTTCCACTGATGTTTACAGAACATTAATTTAAACTCTTCAGGAGAATAATTTCCTAGTCCCCACTGTTGCTTTTACATAGTTAGAAATTAAAAATTTTGACAATAATTTGCAAGTCAATGAAAATAAAAACTGATGTGGTACAAAATTGCTTGCTGATTTTCTATGAATATACATCATGTTGCTGCCACAGACCAATTCCACATTAAATCAGATAATTTTAATCCAAATTAAGTTTCCATAGGCAATATTAGCATTATTCCGAGAAATTATATTCGTATTATCACAGTGTATTACTACCTTTAAATTGCTGAAAATTTAAATATTGTAAATGAAGAAGGAACACCAATATCAAATGTTCCTAATACAGGGAACAATACAAAATATAAAATATACAAAAAAAATTCTAACATTGTTTTCATTCAATTTCTCATTAAAAATGATAATGTTTGTTAAAGGGAATTAATTGTCTAAGTGAATTAAAGAGAGTTATAAAACAAAAGCAATAACGTCCAATCTACATGGTTTCCTAATTTCAATAAATTATTAATAATAAAAAATTTACACCAAAACATAATTGATAGCAAAGTGGTCAATAATTTTAATACTTCATAATAAAATAAATTCTAAGAGTTTAACTGTTTTCAATAAGAAGCTAATGTTAACCTTTAAATCTTTACGAGGTATTTCAAGGAACTTCTGAATGGCGTATGTCCAAATAGTTTCCAGATCAGCCAGTACTGCAGTGAGAGAGCCTCCAGGTCCTTCGTGAAGGTTAAACTGACCTCTGCGAATTGGCCAATGTACATTGTAGCAATCTGATGGGTTTACATACAATGCCTTTTGGAAGAGAATAAATTGACAATATTGGATTGTATAATTTCAGTTTCTATTTCGATACAAAATTATTGTTTTATCTATTACTGAATTAACACAAAAACAAAACACACTATATTCTAACAATATTGGAACAGACCAACTTGGTACAAAAGGTTTTCCTATGCTGCAACATATATAAAGAGGAGATTGTCGTTTTTGGAGATCAATCATCTCAACCTGAAATCATCACTGTGGGAGTGCCTCAGGGCAGTGTCCTAGGCCTAGTCATCTTCAGATGTTTCAGACTTTTTCTCCAGCATAAGAAAGGAATGCTTACTAATGACTGCACAACATTGAGCTTCATTCACAACTCCTTAAACAACAGCAGTCCTTGTGCATATGCAGCAAAACTTGGACAATATCCAGGCTTGAGGTGACGAGTGGCGAGGAACATTTGCACCACACAAATGTTCCGCAATGAGGGAATGTAACTACCAATTCTTGACGTTCATTAATATTACCACTGTTGAAGCCCCAACTATCAACATCCTGTGGATTACCATTAACCAGAAACTGTACTGGTCCAATCATATATATTGTGTAACTGCAAGAACAGGTTAGAAGCTGGGAATTCTGCAATGACTAACCCATTTCCTGACTCTCCAATGCTGTCCATCAGCTATACGCCATAGGTCAGGAGTGTAATGGAATATTCTCCTCTGATCTGGGGGATCCAACAACAAATCTGACATGATATTGGACAGAGCAGCCCACATAAATGGTACCCTATCCACCATCTTCAACATTCCCTCCTTTCACTACTGATGCACAATTGCATCAATAACTACAGTGCAGTAGCCTCACCAAAGTTTCTTTAACAGCAACTTCCATATCAGCTGCCACTACCATCCTGAAGGAGAAGGGAGCAGATGTATAGAAATATCATAATCTGCAAGATCCCTCTAATGCACACATCATTCTAACGTGGAACTATCTCACTGTTTTCTCATTGGATCAAAATGCTCAAATACCCTTCCTAATTGCATTGTTGGTGTACGTGCAGCAAATGGGCTGCAGTAGTTGAAGAATACAGCTCACCACCATCTTCTATGGCAAGTGACATCATATACTATGAATGAATAAAAAAAAATTGACCTTGTGTGTCTTCAAATTAAGGCTAACTGATCTTTTATATTCGATTGAGTGGGTAGATACAGTTTTGGTTTATTAGCTTAATCGATACAACAGTGCACCCTTAAAACTCCACTGAAGAGTGAACTTAAATTATGTCCTCAAATCTTTGAATGGGAATTCAACTCTTAACCTTTTGACACAGAAGCAAGAGTGCTACCACTGAATGAAGTCTAAAACTTGTCCAAGTCACAATTTATTTGAGACATTTCAGGACTTTCTGACATCACATTTCACAGCTGGCAGAAGTTACTTTGTAATTACACAGCTTAATAACCACAGTCTGAAATTCACAAAGTTTCATTGTTGGTGAAGTTTATATAAAGATTTAAAACAAAATGCTCTACCTCTTCTCCTACAAGAAACTCAGGTTGATGTGACGTGTTTGTCCATTTGACCCCTGAATTGTTGTCCAAGACTGCTGGCCTCATCTGTTTGTTATATGCCCTCACCTGAAAAAGACATAAAATGTTATAATGTGCCATCCACTATTCAAAGTTCTCAAATTCATACATATGTTATATTCATATTGGGGAAACATACACCCTGCTGCGCACCATCTTTTTTTAAAGCATTTTGCATTTCAAATTTTTTGGTGCAATAAAATTTAATGTAAACTCTCTGGAAATTCTCAAACTATAAAGAGTTTAGCAATATGATCTGAAACAATCGATCATACCTTCGTGTAATTACCGAAGTAATACCCCAATAAGGAATACAGGTATTCACCAAATTTATTTTAGAAAGCAAAGTTACCCACCACTTCCCAACGGTAAGATTAATACTGTAATAAAATCTTACCCCAGAAAACTGCAGTATTGTACCTGATCTGGAGGAGCTGGTATTCGCCTCGCACCATTTGACATCTTTTTGGACCATATAGCTTGATCTACCATTTTAAGGCCATTCTGTCTTTGCTCATTACTTTCTGGTTTCTTTAAAGAAAAACAAATTTAATTGATATTTTAATTTCCAACTTTAGATTAGCATTGCATTAGCAATTAAGTTAGTTATTACATAAACACACATTTCTCCAATGAACAAAACTGATGAAATTTGTTTTCTCAGAGATAGGATATTTGGGCCTAGAATTTGCAGTGTGTTTGGCAAAATGGTCAATGTGCCTCTGAAATTGACAGCAACTTGGGAAACAACATGTGAGCTAAACACAGAATTTGAGAAGGTGCAATCAGTGATTCAACACTTTTCCACATGGTACACTGCTGATGTTTCCCACAGTTTAGTCAAGAGTAAATATGTATGTTGACAGAATTTTTTCTTTTATGCTATTAATCTCACTTCAAAACCTCTTGGAAAATTACAACACATTGACAGAGGTGTGACCGGACTTTTGACAGCATACTAAGTTCATAAGCATGCTAAAAATTTCTTTGGTTCTCGAAAATTAATTTAATATTTGCAGGATATTAAATCTTTAAACTATGATTTGAAAATATAGTTTGTGATTTTAGCATCTAACCTCATCTCAAATGTATGCCCAGTCACCAGTTCCACTCACTGAAATTTAATTGAAAGTATAATTAGTGCATTTTACTGCTTAGCTTGTTATCTGTGGGAGTATTTAAATAGGGTTGCTTATTTACCTTGCTTGATGATGTCACACCAGGCAATCCCTGTTCCCTGTTTTCCGTTGGGAAAGGGAAAGATTACAAAATTATTGTAGGCAGTTTTCTTCAAGAATAGCATGGTGTTATTTTGTAGCTGACATCAAAACTAGGGCCAATGATTTCTCACCATGATTATCTCCAATATGAACGTCAACAGTTAAAAGGTTTAGCGGAGATACTTAGGAAAAAAGGCAACCACACAGCAAAGCAAACTTACATTGAGACCATCCCTATGTAGCCATGGATCCTCATAGTGAGGCTGTCCTTGTTGTTTATGTCTTCGGGCGATAATATGAGGTACACAAACAGGAAGCGTATCTGCAGCTCGTCCAATCCTTAGAGTAGATGAACCAGGATGAATAACCACAATGAAGTTACTCTGAATTGGCTTCAAAAGAAAATATTAAAAGGTTTAGTTTGGATCCAATTTTTAGAATGTACACAAAAAAAATCAAGGATTCAAAATGTAACTAAACTTTAGTCATCTTCTGTTGGTTACTGATTCCAAACATTTTGAAATCCTTGGGTAATATTTTCTCCAATATTTTTAACTCACTTTTATTAATTTAATTTCAAATCTCTAATCCTATTTTTTGGCTTTAATAAGACGTCCATTATCCTAATTAAGGATGTTGCCTACTCAGTGTCAGGTTAATTTTTGATGTAGTCTTCATGTGCCTGAACAGGCCAGTTTTCAATCTGCAGATTTTTGGGGATATGGGGCAGCATGGCCCACAAGGTAATGAGGGATTTGCTTCTTTTTCTTTCTTTCTCTGCTACCACTCATTTATGAGTGGTGTTTGGGCTCAGCATGTTGTAGCTTCATGAGTAAGTTGGTGCCGTTTCGAATGATTGGTAAGGAACTCCTCCCAGTATTAAACAGGATCTTGACCAGATGGGCCAATGGGCAGAGAAGTGGAAGATTGAGTTTAATTCAGATAAATGCGAGGTGTTGCATTTTGGGAAAGCAAATCTTAGCAGGGCTTACACACTTAATGGCAAGGTCCTAAGGAGTGTTGCTGAACAAAGAGACCTTACAGTGCAGGTTTATAGCTCCTTGAAAGTGGAGTCGCAGGTAGACAGGATAGTGAAGAAGGCATTTGGTATGCTTTTTTTTATTGGTCAGAGTATTGAGTACAGGAGTTGGGAGGTCATGTTGCAGCTGTTCAGGACATTGGTGAGGCTACTGTTGCAATACTGCGTGCAATTCTGGTCTCCTTCCTATCGGAAAGATGTTGCGAAACTTGAAAAGGTTCAGAAAAGATTTACAAGGATGTTGCCAGGGTTGGAGGATGTGAGCTTTAGGGAGAGGCTGAACATGCTGGGGCTGTTTCCTCTGGAGTGTCGGAGGCTGAGGGGTGACCTTATAGAGGTTTACAAAAAATATGAGGGGCATGGATAGGGTAAATAGACAAAATATTTTCCCTGGGGTCAGGGAGTCCAGAACTAGAGGGCATAGGTTTAGGGTGAGAGGGGAAAGATATAAAAGGGACCTAAGGCGCAACTTTTTCACACAGAGGGTGGTACATGTATGGAATGAGCTGCCAGAGGAAGTGGTGGAGGCTGGTACAATTGCAACATTTAAGAGACATTTGGATGGGTATATGAATAGGAAGGGTTTGGAGGGATATGGGCCAGGTGCAGGCAGATGCGACTAGATTGGGTTGGGATATCTGATCGGCATGGACTGGTTGGACCAAAGGGTCCGTTTCCGTGCTGTACATCTATAAGACTCTATGACTTCAAGGAGAATGGCTGGTACCATTCTTGTTCTCTGCTCCTGGAATGCTGGCCATTTGAACGTTGAGAAAACGAGACTTGAAGAGTCTCCTGTTCAAAGGCAAATCTAAAATGATTAGTTAAGCACACATACCTTAGCTGTCTTCCTTCTAAATTGTCCAGCTCAAGTTTAAAACAATTGGGTAACTTGTATATTTTGTCGCTGGTGATATTTAAAGGTTATTCCTCAGTCATAATTCATCACATTTACACTTGAAGTCTAGGTATGTCATGTGACTATATATCCTCTATAATATATATGGTTTCTAAGTTTGCTTCAACATAGCTCAGCAGGAAAACTGTTAGCTGACAATTTCCATATCCAGCTATTCTGAGAATGAAGCAGATAAAAACCAAGCATCACATGCAACAATCATACTTATGAACAGGTTAAGTAGGAAAATATCCACAAACAACAAACATTACCAAAGTGTTCAACCATCTGCCCTGACCTTTGATGCCACCATTAGACAAATCCCTTATCATTGCCTTGAAAGTAGTTAACATTGATTAGGATCTTGTTTAATTCTGACATTGTGACATTAAAAAAGGCAGAAGTTGGATCCTCTGGAATATTGGCTCACCTCCTGATCTCAAAGCTTTTCCACCACCTGTAAGACTCAACTTATGAATATGACTGAATAAATGTTACTCACCAATTACTACTACTTAGGTGGAACAGTGAGGGCAGCTTAGCAGTTAGCACTGCTGACTCACAACCCCAGGTTCAATTCCACCCAGATGACTGATCTGGATGAAGGGACAGGAGGCATTCTGGTTAAGTTTGCCGATGATAAGAAGTAGTTAAGCGGACAGACAGGTAGTACTGAGGAGGTAGGGAGGCTGCAGAAAGATTTAGACAGGTCTTGCACTTTGGAAAAATGAATACAGGCATAGACTATTTTTTAAACGTGCGAAAATTCTTAAAGCCAAAGTACAAAGGGATCTGGGAGTGCTAGTCCAGGATTCTCTGTTAATTTGCAGGTTGAGTTCGTGATTAAAAAAGCAAATATAATGTTGTCATTGATCTCAAGAGGGTTGGAATGTAAAAGCAGTGACGTCCTACTGAGACTATATAAAGCTCTAGTTAGGCCCCATTTAGAATACTGTGTCCAATTTTGGGCCCCACACTTCCAGAAAGACATACTGGCACTGGAGTGTGTCCAGCGGAGATTCACATGGATGATCCCTGGAATGGTAGGCCTAATATATGATGATCGGCTGAGGATCCTGGGATTGTATTCACTATAGTTTAGAAGGTTGAGGGGAGGTCTAATAGAAACTTACAAGATAATGCATGGCTTAGAAAGACTGGACACTGGGAAGTTGTTTCCATTAGGCAGGGAGATTAGGATCCATGGGCATAGCCTTAAAATTAGAGGGGGTCAATTTAGAACGGAAATGAGGAGACATTTCTTCAGTCAGAGAGTGGTGGGCCTGTGGAATTCATTACCACGGAGCGCAGTAGAGGCCGGAACTTTGGGTGTCTTCAAGGCAGAGATTGATAAATTCTTGATCTTGCAAGGAATTAAGGGCTAAGGGGAGAGTGCTGGTAAGTGGAATTGAAACACCCATCGCCATGATTAAATGGCAGTGTGGACTCGATGGGCTGAATGGCCATGCTTCCACTTCTATGTCTTATGATCGTATAGACTGTTCGTTTGGGTTTCCTCTGGGTGCTTCGATTTCCTCTCATAGTTAGGTAAAGTGGATTGGCCATGCTAAATTGCCCATAGAGTCCAGGGATATTCTGCTAAGTGGATTAGCCATGGGAAATGCAGGATTATAGGGATAGGGTCAGGAGGGTCAGTGTGGACTCGATGGGCTGAATGGCCTGCTTCCACACTGTAGGGATTGTATTTGTAAGTGCAATTAGACATATTACTTGAGCTCAGTACCATTCAGATTACAGCAGTCTATTTGACTGCCACTGGATGCATGATCAATTCCCTTAACCACAGCTCACTAACTGGACTGAAAACAACCAATGCTGGAGATCACAGCGGGGCAGACAGCATCCATTGAGACAGCTAATGTTTTGAGTCTAGATGACTTCATCAGAGCTGAAGTACACATCAGTTCTAATAAAATAGTCACCTAGACTTGAAATGTTAGCTTGCTCTCTCTCATGAATGCTGTCTGATCCACTGTGATCTCCAGCATTTGTTGTTTTCAGTACAGATTCCAGCATCTGCAGTAATTTGCTCATTAATTGTAGTCCATCACCCTCCTATCAGAAGGATGTTATAAAACATGGAAGGGTTCAGAAAAGATTTACGAGGATGTCGCCAGGATTGAAGAGTTTGAGCTAAAGGGTGAGGCTGAATAGGCTGGGACTATTTTCCATGGAGTGTCAGAGGCTGAGGTGTGACTTGAAAGAGGGGCATGGATAGGATAAATAGGTTAGACCTTTTCTCCGGGAGGGGGTAGTCCAAAACAAGAGGACATAGGTTTAAAGTGAGAGGGGAAAATATAAAAGGCACTTAAGGGGCAACTTTTTCACACAAAGGGTGGTGTGTGTTTGGAATGAGCTGTGAGAGCAAGTAGTGGGAGCTGGTACAATTACAACGTTTAAAAGCCATCTGGATGGATATATAAATAGCAAGGGTTTAAAGGGATATGGGCCAAATGCTGGCAAATGGGATTAGGTTAATTTAAGATATCTGGCCGGCATGGACAAGTTAGACTGAAGGGTCTGTTTGACTGCTGTACATTTCTATGATTCTATCACCAGTCAAGAGATCAATCTAATCTTAATGTCACCTCTCCACCTGCAGTCTATCACCAATTAAGGTCAAGCTCTGTGACAGGGTCACCCTAACATCCAAGTCAGATGCAATCAACATTCAACACTCATTATTTCTTGTGATGAATCAAGATCCCAGAATTGCTTTACCCTTAACACACTCTCTACAGCATCTGTAATTCAATAAAGTAGCACCAGCTTCTCAAAGCAGGTAAGATAAGCCATAAATGAAGTCTTAAGGTTCTTTAAATACTACATAAAAGTATTGAGATTTAATTTCTCAACAGGAATAATGTATCTTTATTGTAACACTACTCGCGTCTGTATGTTTTTTCAACATATTTTGTTTGAATTTAATCGTTTCCCCTCTAATACACCTCACAATATACTGCTGCAATATTTAAGGAACCAAATGTTGACAGTTTGAATAAGAGATGGATAACAACTTGGCCCAATGCTGCTAAAACTCACCCAGGAAGGCTGCCAGCGGTGAGGCCCAGGCCCAAGCCGCGGCCTTCGGTCCAGGCCCAGGCCGGCTGTGAGGACACAAAGCCAGTCAGCGCCGTGACTCAATACCGCTCGATGCTCGCTCTCGGCCTAGGGACACGGTTCCGGCTCGCACTCACCTCGAGGACTGATTCCGGGATGGCAGCGGGGACTATCGGACGCTTCACCCCCCGCTGTTCCTTTTCTTTTTCCTTCTCTTTCTCTTTGCCGTTGTCCTGTTCCACTTGGGTCATTTTTACCGGCTCCCTACCCGACACCGAGTCACAATTTCGAAGCCGCGTCAGCGCTCCCCCTGTGTCTGCAGATCCTCTCTCAATGTAGATCCTGCCAGTGACCTCTCAGATCTTGTCTCAGTGTAGGTCCTAGATCCTGTCAGCGATCTCCCTGTGTCTGCAGATCCTGTCTGTGTAGATCCTGTCCATGATCTCATTGTGTCTGCAGATCCTATCAGTGACCTCTCCGTGTAGATGCTGGATCCTGTCAGCGATCTTGCCATGTCTGCAGATCCTGTCCCAGTGTAGATGTTAGATCCTGTCAGCGATCTTGCCATGTCTGCAGATCCTGTCCCAGTGCTGACCTCTGTGCTTACAAATTCTCTCTCAAAACACATCCTAGGTCCTGTGGCAATGCCCCCTACCCTCACTGTGTCTGCAAAACCTGTCTCAGTGTTGATCCCTGTGTTTGCAGATCATTTCTGTGCTCCCTTCTGTGTCTACAGGTCCTCTCCCTTAATGCTCCCTACCCCATATCTGCAGATCTTAGATCCTGTTAGTGGTCTCTCTGTGTTTGCATGTTTCCGACATGTACATAGTGGGTACTCATGTGACTTGATCAACATTGCCGATCTCATACGCTGCAGGCAAGGATGACCCGAGGCATGGTACATCGGCGAGACCAAGCAGTGCTTCCAAATAAACTTGTTGGACTATAACCTGGTTTTGTGTGATTTTTAACTTTGTAACCCTATTTAGCTTCTCTTCTTTTCTGGCATATAATCAACAACCCCTTTGTTTGGGCTCTGGGCTTCATATCCACCAGTTTGCTTACTTCTTCCCAGTGTCTCCACCATCAGCATAAATACTTCTTCCCGGCTGTTTCTAGTTTTGAAGGGTCACTGAACTTGAAACATGGTCTCTTTTCTCTCCACAGATGCTGCTGGATCTGCTGAGATTTTCCAGTGATTTGTCTTTTGTAGAATAAAATCCTTACAATGTAGAAACAGGCCCTTTGGCCCAACAAATCCACACTGACCTGCTGAAGAGTAACCTATCCAGACCCAGACCCATTCCCATACATATAATGCCTAACTAATGCTCCAAACGTACACATCCCTGAACACTGGACAATTTACCATGGCCAATTCACCTAAACTGCACAGACATAGGGAGTATATGCGAACTCTACATGGACAGTCACCTGAGACTAGAATCAAACCCAGGTCCCCGGCCCTGTGAGGCAGCAGTGCTAACCACTGAGCCACCATGCCGCTCCTAACCTTATCTCGCCTTTGTTTTGTAACTTTGTAGACTTAGATGGTGTAAAGGTCTTTCCTGGATTTTCTCCTCTTCTGTTGCCCTTAGTCAGTGGCTTTTTGATGATTTGCTTTGCACCCTTCTTGGAGGTTTGCTATCTTTTCTTTTCATCAGCCATAGTATCGATCAATTTCAAAGATAGAATCCTTTGTGTCTGTAAGGTGGGATAAGCATACATTATATTGATCCAGATATTCCAATGGCCAAAGGGTCATTAAAGCAGAGTGGACTGGAGAATCCCTGGTACAGCTGACTCTGGGAATTGTCCAGGAAATTACATTTTTGGATGGTCAATTCCCCCAAAAGAGTCCTTTTTAAAGTTGGAGAATTCAGAGGCTTCTGACTCACAAGTTCAATAACTACCCAAGAAAAGTTGGAAGGATTGAAAACCCAGTATAGATCCTGGAATACTATTAAATCTCTCCCCCCACCTCATAGACACGTCCTGCTCCAACATCTCTTGGTATGGGTGGCAGCTGTCACAAGTGAGCCACTGCTCAGGGACTGGGCCCTCTGTCAGTGGGGTTTCAGGTGGCTGTGAAAGGAGATGGCTCAGGATTCAGGGGTAACCAAACTCAAGGACGTGTTAAATGGAAGAGGAGAGGACTGGATGACATCAGAAAAACTAGCCAATAGGGCATCCATCAGTGTGCAGACTGTGGCCAAAGCTATCCATTGCCTGATTAACATGGTAATCAGGCTGAGAATACACAGACTATTAAGTCAGCTCAACTGTGTAATATACTTCCAGATAAAACGATCCGTGTCCATCCAGAATTCAACATGAGCCCTGGAGATTGAACCCACCTTTGGACATCTGGATCCCACAATTTGAGCAGGCTTGAGATGATTCAAGATGGCAGAGGAATTTCCTGTACATTCTGCTCAGCACACTCTCTACTTTATCCTTCTCTGCTAGTAGCCTACATTCTGGTAACTAGTGGAAGGCTGTCTGTAATGAGTTCCTCCATCTTTTCTTTGGGTACTTGGGTCTCATATTTAATTAGAATGTCTTCATTTGCAGCCCCCATCAGTTATTTAAAAGGGGCTGCCTTTAAACTTTTGGCTGCATTTCAGCTTTATGCTCCTGATCTACAGGCACACCATACAGAAAGGGTGGGGGGGGAAGAACAGGTAAGAGAATAGCGAGCCTGCTTCTGGGCACAGGCAAGGTGGCCATCAACAGTTCCAGACAGCTGTTTGTGAATGGTTCATAGCACCTAACTATCCACCTGCATTCTGAGATTAAGTCTGTGCTGAGGTGATTGTAGAGCAGGAGCACGAGGGTTTCATTGGCATGGTAAAGGCCATCCACGCTAGTTGTACTTCACAGGGGTTGGGGTACATCGTTCCCAAAAATGACATTTTAAATTAAAGTTTGCTGAGCTTCCACTATAGCAAGTTTGATTTTTGCTACAGTGCCCCAACCATGTGGGCTGTCTAACCCACTTGTTTAAGAATATGTGAAGCATATTCCCACTCCCATGGTGCACCTGGAGCAATGTTCAATCACTCTGGATGGAAGACAAAGACTTCCCCAGTACAATACAATCTCAAAGAAAGGACTTGTTAGATTGACCAATTCTGGCCAAATTAACAATAAAAGGGCTTTTGCCCCAATGGTCTTGTAGTTCAAGAAGTGTTTAAAAAAATCCCGATAATGGCTTCACTAAGGTATATTTTCAAGGTGAATGCCTGAAATTTTTACTTTTTAAAATAAAACTTAAGCAAGTTAGACAGACCAAGTGGGGCACTGTAACATAAACAAAGATAAACAGAACCTTATTAAAATTATATAAGTTTCCATTGCAATTAAATCAGTGTTGTTAGTAGGGGTGATAATGCATCCCAGCCCTTTTGGTGCCCCAAAGTTCCTTAAACCTCTGTGGTAGACACCACATGCTCTGTTTAAATAGGCCTCCAAACGCATAAGTCATGTGAGACAGATACTAAATTTTTGCTTTTTACCTTGAAAACAACAATGTAATACAGACCAACAATTAAGCCTCATCATGCTAAATTACAATCTCAAATTTAATATATCCATATTCTGTCCATTGATTAGTGAAAATTGCACCAAACCAAATGAGAATAAAGCACAGGCTAAATAGAGTCCAATTTATTTACATTTGAAATAAAAAACAAACTTGCACTTGCATTGTGCCACTAACATTAAAAGACATTCTTAGCTCTTCGAAGATGCAATTTGATCTTGGCATCCATCAGAAATGAGATGGAGTTTAAGCCAGTCCTTAAGACCAGGATTGAAATGAGGAAATTCACATTACTTCTCTTAGCAGTAAACATAGTTGAGGCAAAGTAGATAAAGAAATAAGAGTATTGTTGAGCTGGATGTGATAGAGCAAGGATCAGGAAGACATCAAATAGAGGGACAAAAACTATAAATGTGGAAGCAGATGTTGGATAAACACATTTTGCAAGAGGTTCGTAGTGGGTAAAGGTTATCCACTAAGCAAGGAGAACATCAAAATAGTTGAACTTACAGGAACCTGCAACAGATGTGCACAGATAGAGGGATGGGTGTTACTTGGGAGGAAAGAAGGGGTTAATAGTGGACTTCTTGTCAAATGACTGAATCAATAATTGACAATAGTATTTTTGTACAACTGTTCTATCATATCAAAGATGAGCAAGTGATGCATTGTGTAAAAACAGATTGAGTTGTTAAAGATGATCAGATTTGGAACTTGCATGGTCACAGTAGCAAATCCACGTGTCTCAAGAAAACTAAATTTGAGAGCATATTTCTCTAATACAGCTTGTCTACCTGAGGCTGCACCGACACAGAACATGTGCTGAGGCTATGAACTGAAGCATTTAGCCTTGTTCATCATCTTTTCCCCCAATATCTGATCAATACTTTTTTTACTTTGAATTGCTGTAGCAGTATCGCACTGGTATCTTTTACTACTGTATGTGGTGTCTTGGTAACTGCTTCCTAATTTCTGGGAATTTATCAAATTTTGGAAACATGGAAGAATCTATGAATCTTGCCTCATTGAATGAGCAACGTTCCCTCTCTTCCACATTTCCCCTCTGGCTAAAATTCTAAAGCAAAGCACACTGCTGACATTTTAAATTGGAATATTTTAAATGAAAATATTTTTGCAGCAATCTTTGAGAAGAGTTTGAATGATGAAGCACAGCTGGAGTAAATAGGGCATAAATGCACAAAAATTGATTCAGCTTGAAGTAGCTAGCAGGAGACTGAACTTTGTGACAAGGCTATGGATTTCCGGTCAGGCCAAAAGACCGCAGTCCTTCCAAAGTTTAACTCAAGAAAATTATTGCTTATCCAGTTCGGGGAGGGATGAGAGTGAGACAGCAGAAGAGAACACACTTAGTATTATAATATTTGTATAATCTGATCCAATGTTGGCATATGATTCTGATAAAGAATGGCTAATAGATTCAAAAGAAGATGATAACAATTGACAGTTGTGTCTTTGCTGATATGTGAGGGTATAGAGACTCCAAAGATCATTGTGCAGAACAGAAAAGGCTGTTGCTGGAGATTTTATGCTGACCAGATTTGAACAAAAATCACACTGATCTTTAGATTTGACAATTTGTTATTCCTTTGAGAATTTTAACAGAAATGTTCTATTTCTGGAGTTTCACATGAATAGAAACCTTTCTTCCTGAACAAATTCAAGGAATCTAAGAAAAGCTTCTCAATAAGAAATGTCACGTAAAAGGGCTAAAAGAGACAAGTATATATACAATACATGAATTTTATACTTACCATCCCAATAATGTCACACCATAAGCTTGGCTATTTAGATATGGTCTCAGGACACATTTTCTACACACACAGTCTCAAAAGATGGTGGACAAAGAGTCAATTCAAATGTAAAAACAATAGATTTTTGTTAGGTAAGGATACCAATGTTTTGGAAGAAGGTGGGCAATGGAGCTTGAAGTAAAAGATCAAGCATGATTGAATAGAATAGTGTCATATTTAGGAAGTTAAATGGCATAGTTCTTTTCCTATAGCTATAGGTGTATCTCCTGGCAAAAACTGACATAGTATCCATTGAGCTGAAAATGTGTTGCTGGTTAAAGCGCAGCAGGTCAGGCAGCATCCAAGGAACAGGAAATTCGACATTTCGGGCATAAGCCCTTCATCAGGAATGAAGAACGTGTGTCCAGCAGGCTAAGATAAAAGGTAGGGAGGAGGGACTTGGGGGAGGGGCGATGGAGATGTGATAGGTGGACCTGGGGGGTGCAGTGAGAGAGAGACTCACTGAAATCCTTGTAGAGGGAGGAAGAGAGCTTCTTCAAGGAAGGCATCCTTGCAAGAGGATTCGCAGTAGGTTAAAATCTTCGAGTAAAATGTGAGGTCTGCAGATGCTGGAGATCAGAGCTGAAAATGTGTTGCTGGTTAAAGCGCAGCAGGTTAGGCAGCATCCAAGGAACAGGAATTTCGACTTTTTGGGCATAAGCCCTTCCAAGGAACAGGAAATTCGATGCTTTGGGCATAAGCCCTTCCAAGGAACAGGAAATTGGACGTTTCGGGCTCCCCAAGTCCCTCCTCCCTACCTTTCATCTTAGCCTGCTGGACACACTTTCCTCATTCCTGATGAAGGGCTTATGCCCAAAACGTCAAATTTCCTGTTCCTTGGATGCTGCCTAACCTGCTGCGCTTTAACCAGCAACACATTTTCAGCTGGGATCTCCAGCAGCTGCAGACCTCACCTTTTACTCATAGTATCCATTGAGTTTGTATTTGTCACACGTAGGACAATATGTGGCTGACTTGTCACAAACTGTGTAAAGATCCATCCCACACGGTTGACAAATATAAATTATATAGCTGATGAGGGAACTGTGACATGCGTGAGCGGGCTCACTTGTTGAGAGGTAATAGAAATATGTAGTGATAACTTCTAAACTAAGCAGCTTTCTGCAGATATACGGTGGAACTAGTGTGGGACTGGGAATGGTGCAATGACCTTGCCATGATCTGGGAATGGTAACAGTACATTCAACAACTTGAAGTGTGCCAGTCACCACGTCCTTGAAGAAGCCAACCCACATCTAAAGCTTTGACTGTTCAATAACTACCTTAAAAAAAGTCAGTAACTAATCTTAGGGCAAGCAAGGATCCAATCAGAAACCTTACCACTGTTCTGTACTAATAAAGTGTATTTTCAGATTAAACTCCAATACCACTTTTTTCAAAGAAAGATTTCTGTGACTTGATTCCTTCCAACCGGTGTATGTTAGGCAAATGAATATTATTTCCGTGAACTTCTCAGCAAATTAACACAGAAATCATTAAATATAACAGGCAAGATTGAACCAATGTTCAAACGAATAGCCAAAACAAATATTGCTTTTGTATCAAAAAGTGCTTCTACTCCACCATTGAAACTAGGCATTTTTAATTTAAGAAACAAGACATTTAAAATAGTTTACCGGTACATAGACCCAAAGAATAAAATGTTCAAAATAGGATTATTCAACATAAGTTTGAAAGGAATGCTTGTAAAGTCAATTTTATTAAACACAAGACATTGCACAGTTGCTTTTCAATTGTGCCAGTGCCTATAAATTCAGGTTTTCCTAAGCACAACATCATTAATCAGTGTGTTTAACACCTAGCAACTCTTCTGGGTGGACAAGCACATTCACATTATTACTATAAACTGGTCTTTACAACTTTCCCATCTTCTTGGAATTCTTGCACATCACCTTGTGAATGCACGTCCAACTGCCTGCTTTGGAAAGCAGGCGTTTACCTATAAAAATAAAGTTTTACAAAATATATCCATCACTTATATTTTCCTCCAACATTAATACAAAAAAAATCTAATATGTAATTACTGTACATCAAATTAAATTTTAAATCAGCTCTGCCATTGAATAGTGAGGTGTGGTTTTGCACTTGGAATTTCACAAACTCAAAATGTGGAATGCAGACTGGACAATTCCAAGCACATGACTGTTTACAAATAAACATGGTGAAATTATTTATGAAAAGTACAGTTTTGATTAGAAAGTGAGTGCAGCATGAAATCCTGATGTTTAATCCTGTGATCTTCCCTCCAGGACATCAGAAATGAAGATGTCACCAATGACTGCATGTTTAATTCCTTTTGTAACAACTCAGATAAATAAACTGTTTCTGCCTGAAGGTAATGAGTCCTGGACAACATTTAGGTTTGGATTGATTAATTGCAAGTAATATTTTAACTACATAGTGTCAGCAATAAATGTCTTCAACAAGAGAGAATCCAAATCTTTATGATATTCAATGCCAGCAACGTCACTGAATTCTCCATCAGTACTCTGGGAATTATTGATCAGAGATGCAACTTGTTTTTTATTCACTTACAGAATGTGGGCATCTCTGGCTAAGCCAACACTTATCGCCTATCCCTAGAGTGAACTAGACATACTGTGGCTACAAAAACAAGCCAGAAACTGGGAATTCTGTAGCAATTAACTCACATCTGGATTCCCCAAAATTTGCAAATCCATGTCAGGAGTACGTTGGAGAGCATTCCATCAATCTGAATGAGTACAGCTACACTTTAAGAAGTTTGAGTCCATCAGAGCAGTCTACCCGATTGCCAACCCATCCACCACCTCAAACTCCCTTCCCCATTGGTAGCAATCGATCAATCTCCAAGATGTTTTGCAACAAATCACCCAAGAGTGTTTTGACAATGCCTTCCATGACCACTACAACCTAAAACGACAAGGTTGGATGACATATTGCCACATCACGACTAAAAGTTAATTGCATCCTGACTTGGAACTATATGGCCTGTCTTTTACTGTAGCTTGCATAAATCCTGGATCTTTCGAGCAAAACTGTTGGCATTCCTACACCATAAGGATAGGGTTAGTTCAAGAAAGTGGCCAGCACCAATTTCTCACAGGTAAGTAGGGATGGGCTAAAAATATTGGACTTGCCAGTGATGCCGACAACCCATGAACAAATTAAGAAAAAAATTCATAAGTGCTATGAAATAAGAATGGAATTTGACTTGGTAGGCTAGTGTAACAAGTGACTTAGCCGACTTGTTTTATTCACTATTTCCTCGCTTGTAACAATTAAAAATAATTGTACAATTAAAACTTGCCATAAGTTTTGCTCTATTTGCCAGCCACTGTAGAACACAAACAAAAAACCAGAATTCTAACTGAACCAGTCAACAAACTGTTTCACACACTAAGTACTGTTATGATTTGGAGGTGCTGGCATTGGACTGGGGTGGACAAAGTTTAAAAATTGTACAACACCAGGTTATAGTCCAACAGGTTTATTCAGAAGCACAAGCTTTCGGAGCAAAGCTAGTGCTTCTGAATAAACCTGTTGGAATATAACCAAACATTGTTACGTTATTCATAAGTATATTTCTGTTTTGAAACAGGCACGTTACCTTCCTCATCCTCCAGACATTGGAGGTGGTGGAGGACCTCCTCCACCATGGTTTATTCGACCCATCTTTCTCCGTGGAACTCCTGGAGGGCTGTTAAAAAAATTAGGTTTGCAAGGAATTTAAATTAAGATTGTTACAACCGGATTCACATAGCCTAAACATATTGAACACAAGTTACATACAGTCAGAAGGAAGGTGGTAATCAAACCGCTTTCCCATTATTTATAAGGGATGTCTACATTGTAACAGAAAATAATATAGCAACTGAAGGAGGAGCAGATCATACCTGATCCACTAGAGTAGTCACAATTGTATTAACTAATGCACTTTTCTCTCTGCCCAATATCTCTCAATTCTGAAACATCAAAATCTGTCTATCCTAACCTTAAAAAGGTATGTTCAACAATTAAGCATCCAGAATCCTGTGGAATCGAGAATTTCAAAGGTTCACAATATGCAAGTCAAAAAATTTCTTATGATCCTACAAGATTGATCCCCTTATCCTGAGATGATACATTGTGCTTTGGATTGCTGGTTAGGGGAAACAACATCTGGGCCTACTCTTTCAACACCCTACAAAATCTAGTACACTGATTAGTCAGTGAGAGAGGAATCTCAGACTGTTGCTTTCATGAATTAATTTTAGACAGTACCACCTAATTTTCAATGATTTGATGACAAGGAGAATTGCATATGCTGACAAGCCACAATACTCTGACCAGTTTACATAGAAAAAGTATTGACGATTAAGGAAATAATAAGTCACTGTTGATGCCATGTAATTTTGTTCTCACTGCAGCAGCACTTTTACTTGTCCCCAATGGCAATCAAGAAAACTGCCACTGAAAACCTGGTCTTTCTGACTGGGGCTCCAAAAGATTTTTCACCGAAATCAACATGAAATCTATGCCATAGGTCCAAAAAAAAAAGGAATCTTCTCTATAGTTTATTTTATGATTATTCATTATTGTATTTGCTACATGTAAAATGGCAAAATGAGACAAATAGTAAAACAAAATTATTTTAGGTTTCTCAAAAAAGCTGATCACTTTTTTTCCCCCCGACAGTGTGGAAGCAAGCCTACCACACCAACCCTCTGAAGAGCATTCCATGCACCCACCCTATCCTCTGAGACCCTTCATTTCCCATAGCTAATCCACCTAACCTGCACATTTTGTACTGTGGGAAGAAACTGGAACACCCTAGGAAACTCATGCAAACATGGGGAGAACATTGCAAACTCCATGTAGACAAGCTAGAGGCTGGAATTGAACCTGGGTCTGTGGCACTGTGAGGCAGCAGTTCTCACCACTGAGTCATCTTACCACCCCCACTTAGAAATCAATTCTTCTCCCATTTTTCTACTATTGTGACAAAACATAAGTCATGAGACACAAGTATAATTCTTCCAATTGCTTAAGTTGTTATTTTACCCTTTCCATGTTCAATATGTTTCAGTACTTAACAGTTTCAAATAAATCTATAAATGGATGTAGGTTTGCTCACTGAGCCAAAAGGTTCATTTTCAAACGTTCCATCTAGTGGCTCACTGAAGAGGTTGCTGAATATGGTGACGAAACATCTGAAAATGAACCTTCCAGCTCAGTGAGCAGACCCATGTCCAGAACCTCAATCTGAGCTACACATCTTCTCAAACTTGCTAAATCTATAGCTTTATTGAGTAGAAGTTTTCAGTTGCAATTCTTTCAAAAACTCTTCCTCCCTCCCCCTTTATTTACCAACTTTGCAATTGGAGCAGTTACAAAAAAGGTACACAACATGTTTTTGTGGCTGGATATCATTCAAGCCTCTTTAATATTCTATGAATGTAGCATACATTTTCTAAGTTTCACATGGGAAAAAATGTGCATTGTATAGAATTTACTTAAACGTGTTCAAGAACTTGTCAAGGTAATATACAGGCTTTGTAATCCAGAATGTTTAGGTATCAGTAAATATTATCATGTCAAAATCACATTTAAAGATGTTCATTATTAGCTTCATGCAAGGTCAAAGCAACTTTAGATCAGCATGTTAATGGTGACATTATCCAATCTATTTTGATATTTCAGATGTATTTCAAGAATAGCTTACAAATAGTCATGTACATGAAAAATTACAGTTGACTGTAATTTCAAATTTTTAAAAACAATTTTCTTAATTACTTTTCATCCAACTAGTTAGTCTTTGAAG
The DNA here is from genome assembly GCF_020745735.1 of Hemiscyllium ocellatum. NCBI lineage: Eukaryota > Metazoa > Chordata > Chondrichthyes > Orectolobiformes > Hemiscylliidae > Hemiscyllium > Hemiscyllium ocellatum. The sequence goes on from NC_083414.1 coordinate 32,160,556, forward strand.
AGATACAGGTGCCAATGTAGGAAATATTGAACATTTTTAATCAAAAGGTGTTGATCCATTTGTTTTAAATACTGAACAAAAATAGTTGAGTATTGCCAAAAGAAATATATTTGGCTGAAGTTTTTCTACTTGCATTTATCAAAACAAAATCACAAGAATACCAAATCTCAAAAGGAAACAATTTATATGAGATGAGAAAAAAAAGTGTTGGTTGGCTGACCAGTCTCTGGTTGGCAAAACTTTGATATTTGCAATAAAAGACACAATGCGTGTATACATCAATTTAATTTCTAGAAAGGATACGTCTCTACATGCAAATATACTGTAGTTTCTAGTGTCCATAAGTGAATCATAACTGCAAGGCAAACAGTGTAATTATTAGCACAATCAGGGTTACTTAGCACGTGTGCGCAATTGTGGAATGATCCTAACATTGGACACATGGTTTTAAGATTTACAAGAATGAGCCGGTCAAATATAGAGAGTAGACAGGTGCGAGGATTGTAGATGCTGGAGATCAGAGTCTAGATTAGAATGGTGCTGGAAAAGCAGAGCAGGTCAGGCAGCATCTGAGGAACAGGAAAATCAGTGTTTTGGGCAAAAGCCCTTGAAGGCTTTTACCCGAAATGTCGATTTTCCTGCTCCTCAGATGCTGCCTGGCCTGCTGTGCTTTTCCAGCACCATTCTAATCTAGACTCTGATCTCCAGCATCTGAAGTCCTCAGTTTCCACTAAATATAGAGAGTAGTCAGTTTGTTGCAGTTTGCACTGTTTGATCGTGAGCCAGTTGTTGGGACATTTGGTCGACAGAAATATTAAAATTCTAAATTTAGTTTACAACATAGGCTGCATGAAGGAAAAAAATAAATGCATAAAAAGGTCTGTTTCTATTCGTATCATTACAGCCATGGGCAATGCAGATTGTAGGGCTTAAATTTAAATTCTAAAAACATGATTCATTGTTCTACTTACTATGGCATTATGCTTAAAACAAGAAGTGAACCTTCAAAAAACAATTTAAAAAATGATTTTTACTGAAAGAAAAATAAATCTGCTTGCTTTTAACATTAAATTACCCTCTTCCATCGTCGGGTCTACCCCAGGATGACTGGCTTCCAGTTCTTTTATATTCTGCTCCAGCTGGGTTGAACAATGTTCTGAAGCTGAATATGGAACACAACTGATTACTAAATCAGAATAGATAGTAGTTCATATACTGTTTTAATAATAGAATTGTTTGTACACTGAAGTTAGATCATAAAATGTTAAGTTGAAACTTACAAAAAAGAAATAAACTCCACTATTCCCCAGAAAAACTGAATTATTGATGACAAACTCCATGGTGCTTGACTCCTGCTATCCACTACTTGCCCTATATTAAAAAAAATTACAATGAATAGTGTTATGTATTTTACTCAGTCCACAACAATGCATTACAAAAATATATTTTCAACACATGAATATTTAGATGCCCCAGGTCTTTAGCTCCCAGAGTTTACAATGAATAGCTCAAATCCTTGAATGCAGTATCATTACAATGTGAATGATTGGATATAATGTTGAAAATCATACTTAAACTTTCCTTATCCAATCTTTTATATGTTCAATAGACATGTAAACAAGTATTAATGACATAGAGAAGCAATATCACAGCCAGCACTGTGCCTAGGAAATCTCTTGCAAGTAGACAAATAAACAACTTTCCACTAGATTAGGAAAGGTTCTATATTCCATCCAGGTAGGGTCCACTGATAACACTGAGTCCCCTCGAAAAGATTAAATGTTAAGGGACATTACAGATCAAAGATGAATTCTATATTTGCTAGAATATCATTTCTGTTTAGTGATCCATATTAGCATTGTTTTTGATTGTTAGAGAGAAAAATAAATTCTGTCCCCCAGATATCTACATAAGCATATTGGAAGGTGGTAGACCCCCCACCCCATTTAAGGCAGATGTATAAAAGCAAACAAAAAAGTGCCAATCACAAAGATACTTTTCCAATGCAGTTGCATACTTTCTGTTCAAACTTTTTTATGTAAGATAATTTAAACTTTTGGAAGATTATAGAAAAATCCTTAATCCAAATCTTTGTTTATAAAGCACAAATGAACAGAGTCATAGAGATGTACAGCATGGAGACAGACCCTTTGGTCCAACCCGTCCATGCTGACCAGATATCCCAACCCAATCCAGTCCCACCTGCCAGCACCTGGCCCATATCCCTCCAAACCCTTCCAGCACCACTAATCCTTCCTATTCATATACCCATCCAGATACCTTTTAAATGTTGCAACTGTACCAGCCTCCACCACTTCCTCTGGCAGCACATTTCATACATGTACCACCCGCTGTGTGAAACAATTGCTCCTTGGGTCCCTTTTATATCTTTCCCCTCTCACCCTAAACCTATGCCCTGTAGTTCTGGACTTCCTGACCCCAGGGAAAAGACTGCCTATTTATCCTTGTTAAAAATCACAACACTACGTTATAGAACATAGAACAATACAGCACAGAACAGGCCCTTAGGCCCACAATGTTGTGCCGAACATTTGTCCTAGCTTAAGCACTTATCCATGTACCTATCCAATTGCCGCTTAAAGGTCACCAGTGATTCTGACTCTGCCACTCCCACAGGCAGCGCATTCCATGCCCCCACCACTCTCTGGGTAAAGAACCTACCCCTGACATCCCCCTTTCCCCTTCCACCCTTCACCTTAAATTTATGTCCCCTTGTAACACACTGTTGTACCCAGGGAAAAAGTCTTTGACTGTCTATCTATTCACCTGATCATCTTATAAACCTCTATCAAGTCACCCCTCATCCTTCGCCTTTCCAATGAAAAAAGGCCTAGCACTCTCAACCTATCCTCGTACGATCTATTCTCCATTCCAGACAACATCCTCTGCACCCTCTCCGAAGCTTCCACATCTTTCCTAAAGTAAGGCGACCAGAACTGCACACAGTAATCCAAATGTGGCCTTACCAAGGTCCTATACAGCTGCAACATCACCTCACGACTCTTGAATTCAATCCCTCTGCTAATGAACGCTAATATACCATAGGCCTTCTTACAAGCTCTATCCACCTGAGTGGCAACTTTCAAAGATCTATGAACATAGACCCCAAGATCCCTCTGCTCCTCCACCTTATTAAGAACCCTACCGTTAACCCTGTATTCCGCATTCTTATTTGTCCATCCAAAATGGACAACCTCACACTTGACAGGGTTGAACTCCATCTGCCACTTCTCAGCCCAGCTCTGCATCATATCTAAATCCATTTGCAGCCAACAACAGCCCTCCTCACTATCCACAACTTCACCAATCTTCGTATTGTCTGCAAATTTACTGACCCACCCTTCGACTCCCTCTTCCAAGTCATTAATAAAAATTACAAACAGCAGAGGACCCAGAACTGATCCCTGCTGAGCTCCACTTGTAACTGGGCTCCAGGCTGAATATTTACCAGCTATCACCATTCTCTGACTTTGACTGGTTAGCCAGTTTTCTATCCAACTGGCCAAACTTCCCGCTATCCCATGCCTCCTGACTTTCCGCATAAGCCTACTGTGGGGAACCTTATCAAATGCCTTACTAAAATCCAGGTACACTACATCCACTGCTCTACCCTCATCCACATGCTTGGTCACCTCTTCAAAGAATTCACTAAGACTTGTAAGGCCAAGACCTACCACTCACAAATTCGTGCTGGCTGTCCCTAATCAAGCAGTATCTTTCCAGATACTCATAAATCCTATCCCTCAGGACCCTTTCCAATACTTTGCCTACCACTGAAGAAAGACTAACTTGCCTGTAATTCCCAGGGTTATCCCTATTCCCTTTTTTGAACAGGGGTACAACATTTGCCACTCTCCAGTCCCCTGGCAACACCCCCATTGACAGTGAAGATGAAAAGATCATTGCCAACGGTTCTGCAATTTCCTCTCTTGCTTCCCATATAATTCTAGGATAAATCCCGTCAGGCCCGGGGGACTCGACTATCCTCAAGTTTTTCAAAATGCCCAACACATCTTCCTTCCTAACAAGTATCTCCTCTAGCTTACCAGTCCGTTTAATACTCTCCGTTTAATACTGCCCCGTCCAATCTACTTGATCTAAAGAGCTTCCAATCAATATTTGGGAAGTTGAAATCACCCATGACTACTACCCTGTGGCTTCTGCACCTTTCCAAAATCTGTTTCCCAATCTGTTTCTCCAAATCTCTGCTCCTATTGGGGGGCCTATAGGAAAACACCCAACAAGGTGACTGCTCCTTTCCTATTTCTGACTTCAGCCCATACTACCTCCAAAGGCAGATCCCCCTCGAACTGCCTTTCTGCAGCCATTATACCATTTCTAATTAGTAACGCCACACCCCGTCCTTTTTTACCACCCTCCTTAATTTTACTGAAACATCTGTAACAAGGAACCTCCAACAACCATTCCTGTCCCTCTTCTATCCATGTTTCCGTGATGGCCACAACATTGTAGTCCCAAGCACCAATCCACACCTTAAGTTCACCCACCTTATTTCTGATACTCCTTGCGTTGAAGTATACACACTTGAGCCCATCTCTTTGTGCAAGTATTCCCTGTCAGTGCTACCTTCTCCACAGCCTCCCTACATTCTTGGACATCCTGAAAAAACAGCTAACCTACTTGCTGGACTACAAGTCTGGATTCCATCCACCTGCCAAATTAGTTTAAACCCCGCCGCCCCCCACCCCCCCGAAGAGAGTGCTAGGAAACCTACCTCCCAGGATATTGGTGCCCTTCTGGTCCAGGTGCAACCCGTCCTGCTTGTACAGGTCCCGCCTTCCCCAGAATGCAGTCCAATTGTCCAAATACCTGAAGCCCTCCCTCCTACACCATCCTTGCAGCCACGTGTTCAACTACACTCTCTCCCTATTCCTTGCCTCAGTGTCATGTGGAACAAGCAACAACCCAGAGATGATGACTCTGTCCGTCCTAGCTTTTAGCTTCCAGCCTAACTACCTGAACTCCTGAATGACCTCCCACCCCTCTTCCTACCTATGTCGTTGGTGCCAATGTGCACCACGACTTCTGGCTGCACACCCTCCCCCTTAAGGATTCTGAAGGCACTGTCCAAGACGTCTCGGACCCTGGCACCCGAGAGGGAACAAACTAACTGAGTGTCTCGCTCATGTCCACAGAACCGCCTGTCTGTCCCTCTAACTATAGAGTCTCCTATAACTAGCGCTCTTCTCCTCTCCCCGTTTCCCTTCGGAACCTCAGAGCCGGAGGTTCTGTTGGTTATAGTCCAACAGGTTTAATTGGAAGCACACCAGCTTTCAGAGTGCCGCTCCTTCATCAGGTGATAGTGGAAGACACAATTCTAAGGCACAGAATTTATAGCAAAAATTTATGGTGCGAGGTAACTGAAATTATACATTTGAAAAATACCTTGATTGTCTGTTGAGTCTTTCATCTGTTCAAATACCATGATAGTTTCACTTTTTTAAAAAAAGTTGCATTCTCAGGTTAGCTGTAACAAAGGGTGTTAGCCCAGTGTTCTCTATCTGTTTAGATTCTAATCTAAAAAGTGAGATAACAGATTTTTACATGAATTCATGCAGTTTGAGCAAAGTACAATGTAACTTTGCAAGTACAAATTCACCCCACAAAATGTGTTCGCATGTGGGTCTTTTTCTGTCGAGAGAGAGAGAAAAATGAGTGTAGAGTATCTTAAGACTGAGAGGGAATACATGTGTGAGTGTGCACGCGTGTCTCGGGTGGGGGGGTTGTGAATGTTAAAGAGAGAGTGTATGTGTGTGTGCATGAGTGTAGAGTGGTCTAAGTCTGAGCGGATCCTCTCAGAGACTCCGAGCACTCTACACTCACTACACACACACATATACACTCTTTCTGACATTCACAACCCCCCACCCCAGACACGCACTCATGCACTCCCTCACAGACTTAAGACACTCTACACTCACTACACACACACACACTCAACCCCCAACCCAGACAGACAGACAGACACACACACACCCAGACCCACATGCACACATATTTTGTGGGGTAAATTTGTACTTGCAAAGTTATATTGCACTTTGCTCAAAAACTGCATGAATTCATGTAAAACTCTTATCTCACTTTTTAGATTAGAATTAATCCAATCATGGCATAGACTGAGAACACAGGGGGCTAACACCTCCAACATATTGTCCAGCTAACACCCTTTGTTACAGCTAACCTGAGAATGCAACTTTTACACAAAAAAGGTTTTGTGATTTACACATGAAAGTGAAACTATCATGGTATTTGAACAGATGAAAGACTCAACTGAAAAAATACCTTGTCTATGTATAATTTCAGTTACCTCACACTGTAAATTTTTGCTATAAATTCTGTGCCTTCGAATTGTGTCCACTGTCACCTGATGAAGGAGCAGCGCTCTGAACTCGTGTTTCCAATTAAACCTGTTGGACTATAACCTGGTGTTGTGTGATTTTTAACTTTGCACACCCCAGTCCAACACCAACATCTCCAAATCATGTCTATTTATCCTGTCCATCCCCTCAATTTTGTAAACCTCTATAAAGGTCACCCCTCAGCCTCTGACGCTCCAGGGAAAACAGCCCCAACCTCTTAACCTCTCCCCATAGCTCAAATCCTCCAACCCTGGCAACAACCTTGTAAATCTTTTCTGAACCCTTTCAAGTTTCGCAATACCTTTCCAATTGGAAGGAGACCAGAATTGCACGCAATATTCCAACAGTAGCCTAATCAATGTCCTGTACAGCCACACATGATCTCCCAACTCCTGTACTCAATACTTTGACCAATTAAAGGAAAGCATACCAAACGCCTTCTTCACTATCCAATCTACCTGCGACTTCACTTTCAAGGAGCTATGAACTTGCACTCCAAGGTTTCTTTGTTCAGCAACACTCTCTAGGATCTTACCATTAAGTGGATAAGTCCTGCTAAAATTTGCTTTCCCAAAATGCAGCTGAATCAGATCATTGAAGTATTCACATGAAAAATGAAAAAAAAATCAAAGAATGCAAATTTTCAAAACAGCAAAAAATCCCAGACCACCACTATGTAATAAACAAAGATGCATTAAATCAGTAGCTGAATTTAACCTTCAGCAGTACGAGAGGGGTAAACCTAATGTATGACTCTCAACTGGCGTGAAGGTAAATACAAAATATGTTAAGTATCCCATCCAAGCTGGATGTTTTTTCATTTATTTTTTAGCAGACAAACTCAGAGATGAACATGTGAATTAAATATTTAACATGCTGTCAAGTGAAAATACAAAAAAAACAAACATGGATTTTTGACTCAATTGTTATCTCACCAATTAGTTTAAGGAATTCAGCTGATAAAGCTATTAGATGAGGTAAAATAGCCAACAATAAATTGTGTGTTTCTAGAAAACAAAACTAGCTCAACATAAATAGTTAAGACACCACAGATTAATTGTATTTTGCACAAAGTGACCAATACTACTGCAAGGGTCAAAAACAGCTATGGACTGAAGTCATGTTTGGAGTAATGAAAGCTCCATGAAAACTGGCATAGATATTGTTTTCTAGAACATCTACAACTCATTTGTTGAAATTACAGTGGACAATCCCTGCAAAGATTCACCCTGATAATCTCTACCTGCGTCTGCAGTGCAGCATCAACTGAAAGGTACATTGTTTAAAACATTTAGAGTTTAAACTCTCATCTGGCATTTAAATTACAGATGATTACTATGGCTTCAACAGGCTGTAACAAGAAGCACTGAAGCCTGAAGGACAAGATTTAGCTTTTTACATACAAGTATGCTTACATCTTCCCTATCTCACCCTTGCCTCAAACATCATACTCTGATTATTTCTGGATTCTTTGATCATCTAACACAGTATTGTATCATTCCCACAGGAATGGGATAGGCAGGTGATTCTGAACACCTCTGGCAAGAGTCCTGGATATTTAAACATGCCCAGGAATCAAAATCTCATCAAGCCTCGACATGCACCTTTACTTATCACCCACCCCACCTGGACGTGAATAAAACCAGGCCTTTTGTTAAAGACCAAGCATTAAACGGGAGGTGAACTGATTGCTGCACCGGTTTCTTCCGGTCAGAGGATCGAGCATAGAGTGGTTCCACAACCGCTACACGGATGTCCAAAAACGTTATGCATCGCGGCCGGCATGGTCTTTCGTTCAACCTAATCAAATATTTCCACTGACTGTTGTTGCTGGATATCAAAAGTTTGCCAGTTGATGACGTACATCAGTCACTACACACATTTATTTAATGCACGCTCCCCTTTCTCTTACGCAGCCCGGTTTAACCCACACACACACAACAGTTCAGTTTGATCAGTGCGGGCACATCCTATCATTAATAGCGGCGGTGATGTGAGCGGCAGCGGCACTCTCCCTCCTCCATCAGGTTACACCTGACACTGGGGGACTGCGAGGATTGAGGGGTGGGAGAGCGGGTCCATCTCACCCTCGGGAGCAGGGAGAGAGAACACTCGCTCAGTTTAAATACACTCACTCACTATTGCCGTCCGCCAGATACATTCCCCAACGTCATCAAAATGCAGTTTTAAAACCCCCTAACCGGCGCCGCTACTTTCTCACCGTTGGACACGTACACCATTTTGTCATAATCTATTTCCGTTTCCGCCTTACGGCCGGTTTCTTCCGGTCAGAGGATCGAGCGCAGAGCGGTTCCACAACCGTCAACTGACATGTTGATACCAGTGAATTTCCAAAATATATTTTCCCAAACTCTCAGCTTCTCATTAATATGAGCCCATCACCACGCAAAAGAGCAGCTTGTGTAAGTTTTATGAATTTAAATGGGTAGTATCCAGTATAGATTTGCAGTTGAAAGCCTAGGTGTAACGTGGACCAGAGTTATTTAATATTAACATAAGTGATCCTGGAGAGAAGGAAACCGCTGTGCTGAAGACCTTTGCTCTAAAATTTGCTCTGTCCTTAGTCAAAATAATATAATATAGTTAGAACTGTGACATATCTGTTAAAATGGAAAATTTCTTAGGTATGTCCAATCCGCAACAAGTGTGACAATTCCAATCTGTCAAATTTCCATCCCATCCACCTTTTGTTAATCATCAATGTTTTGGACAGTGTTATCAAGTGGCACTTGTCCAGCATCAACATTGCAAAAAGTACCTTCACCATCATTCCCACTTCGGTACATAGTGACAGCGTACATGCTACCTACAAAATGTAAGGGAGGAACCCATCAGAACTCCTTTGCCTGCATCATCGAAACCCGCCTCTATCACCTAGAAGGACAAGTGCAACAGTTGTAAGAGAACATGACCACCATGTAATCCTCTAAAGTCACAGGATTTGGAATAAAAATGCTGTTTGACAAATATCACTGTGTCAAAATTTCAAAACTTACTTCATAATAGCATTGTTGGTGTAACCACATCAAATGAACTGAAGCAGTGCAAGAAAGCAAATCACCACTATCTTCACAATGGCAAGTAGAGATAAGTACTTGGAGGACTGCCAGATACTATCCACCTGCTCAAACCCAAGCAAAAACTGACCCAGTGGGGTCAGCAATCAATGGCATCATCAGAATTCAGAGGGCAGAGCAGCAGTGGCAGATGGGCAAATGGGACATAATGGCCTTCATAGCCAAGAAGGTGCTTGAGTACAGCAAATCATGGGACTACCTGCCTCTGTGGGTAAGTCAGTGGTTGCCATGGCAAGCCCTGTGCAGTACCTTTAAGGTTGCTGGAGAGGAGCATACACCTGCGCTCTATTGCTCCTGAGGGCTGGGTCGCAGAGAGGTCAAGGATTCCTTTAGTTTCTAGGGGTGGACTTGATTGATTGACTGTGGCCCATCTTGCCGATTGGCATGGCTGGACAGACCAGTGTAATATGTTTTCAGATCACTGACTGGTGAATAAATATCTCCCCAGTTGTATTAGGTTTACTCTTCTGGGCTTGCTACTGTGGAGCCAGTAGACTGACTTGACTAACTCTTTGGGCTGAATAAGCATGAACCCTCTGCCTGATAACACCCTGACTGTTTGTATGACCATTACCAGTTCCATGTGTTACGACACAGGGTAAACCCTCCTGCTTAATTTAAAACCAGCAACACAGCAAAGATTTATCCCGTGCAGTGATCTGTAAAAATTAGAGTGGCCAAGGACTACTTAAAGTAAAAATTAACAAGTTTATTTCTTAAAGTATAACATACAATAATTAACTAACAACTATTTACCATTCCTTACTCTAACCTATCTGTTACCTTCCCTCCCATAATACTAGTCCGATAAAACTCCTAATTAAAATGCACAAAACAAGACTGCTTATCTCAAAACCAGGCAGCTTTTGTTCTTCTATTTATATTCCTGTATCTTGTTTGCTTCTTCTTAGGAATTTCTCTGTCATGGGTTACTGATTGAAGAGGTACCTTTTTAGGAGAGCTACTTTTCAAGCAGTTTGTTTACATGCTGGGCTTGGCAGATCTCTCAATTGTTCAATTTTCCCCAGTCTTATTATCCCCAAAGCATCGGATTGTGTCATTAGCTTTTAAGGTTGTCAATATACGGAATTCAAACCGAATTGGAGTTTGATATTTTTCAAATTCGACTTTGTTTCTGTCTCCAGGCAACGAGCTAATCGATTTGATCAAGCATGTGTTACATTGTTGCCTGATTGAGAACACTTGGTGCTGTGTCTGGTCGTTCTGCTGCTTTTAACTCTTAAAGTACACCCACATCTTCATAACACAAAGGCTGTCTTTGATGTAATTTACTAGGATCTCTTGACTCAAAGGTGCCTCCAAGAACTTCAATAAGGACTACAGCGCTAGAGTTGTATGTTTGTCATTAAACTGCTGGCAGATGGTGTAGGTGTAAGATTGACATAGCATACTGTCATCCAGCAAGACGTGCATCCCCTAGATTGAGGACTGTGATTAGGCAATGTGCTAACGGAGCAAGTGAGTAGTCCTGACATGCATCCTAGTCTAATCTATGAGGTGGGTGCCTGTCTGTGTTCTCGCTGCAACCTTTTAAATCTAGTAACTGGTGCATGCTGCAATGTAAATCTGTGCATCCAAAGTGCAATGCCAGTGAACTGTAGAAGTGCCAGGATAATTGTGAAGGGTTGGCAGATGCCTTATGCCACTGTTCATGGAGGAGGGGCGTGTGTGGCCAATGTCCTTGATCATGTAGAGAGATATCCAGTGTCCAGAATGGAGGTTGTTTGGTGCAAATAGCAAGCTGAGTCTGCCAGGTACACATTCCAGTTTCCCTCTTGAAATTTCTTCATGTCTTGCTTGTTTGTGCAGGTTTGGTAAGATGGGAGTCAGAATATTAATGAGATGAGTCCTGGCATTAATCAAATGTTAATCGCTGTCAACTGGCATTTTGTCACTTCCTAGCAGGAATCTCACCATGCTGTTTGTGAAAAGCAGAAAAGATTAAATGAGATCATGTCTAGATGGACCTCACTGCACTTGTAGCCTAATTCTGTCACACATCTCACCATAGCCTGTGACACTCAGACTCTCAAACGTTTTGTTGTGATTCCAGACTGCACAATTCCACTCATGCTGCCACAATGGAAGCCTGAAAGTGGCACACATTGAATTTCTGGTAATTTTCTGTTGGCCTGACAATGCCTCATGCTAAGAAGGAGGTTGACTTGGGGGTTCAAGGTACTTGCTCAATGTGTGAGTGTTCAGGTGGTGTCATCAAACAGCTGTTTCCAATTGATTTGCTCCTTGCTTCCAAAACCTGGAACTGAACAGGTGTAATTGTTAAACTATGCTAATCACTTACAGCTGAAAATGTGTTGCTGGAAAAGCGCAGCAGGTCAGGCAGCATCTGAGGAGCAGGAGATTCGACGTTTCGGGCATAAGCCCTTCTTCCTGAAGAAGGGCTTATGCCCGAAACGTCGAATCTCCTGTTCCTCGGATGCTGCCTGACCTGCTGCGCTTTTCCAGCAACACATTTTCAGTTCTGATCTCCAGCATCTGCAGACCTCACTTTCTCCTTAATCACTTACAGCTGCATGAGAAACCTCCTGATTACTCCATTTAAAGGAAAGTTTGGGCTTTATTTTTGATAGTCTTGTGATGAGTTAATACATCTATTCAGGAATGACTAATAATCTGGTCACTTGCGAATATTGAGACAATAAGAAGAATGGGGACTGACGTTGTGGTGAGCTTATAGCATGACCAGTACGTGAATTAGAGACTGCAGAGAGGGAAAACAATGATGAGGGAAGAGGAACATGAGGGTTTCCTACTGAGGGGCCAATTCAACACATGATTTCAGAGAACATATTTCATGAAATTACCTCATCCAGGAGCATGTCTAAGATACCTCAGGTTTAACAAGGAGCAGGTTACAGAACTGTGCCACTTCCCTCAAGAAAATTTGGGGGCTTCACAATAGGCTGCAGATGGTTGCCAGTGACCAGAAAGTTCACAGTCACATTAAACCTCTGTGTGACTGAATCATTCTACTTGATATTGGCTGACATGGGGTGGGATAGAAGATAAAATTGGAGAGTAAGCTAAGTAGTAACATAAAATAACGTTGCAAGATATTTGTAGATTTCTAAAAGGTAAGAGAGAGATAAGAGTGGAAGTTGTACTAATGGAAAATGAGACTGGAGAAGTAGTCATGGGGAACAGAGTGGCAAAGGAACTGATCAGGTACTTTGCACCAGTCTTCACAGTGGAAAACACCAGCAGCATACCAGAACGTCAAGAGAGTCAGTGGGCAGAGATGTATGTAGTGGCCGTCACAAAGGAAAAGGTGCTGGGGAAGCTGAAAGGTCTAAGGTGGATCAATCAACTGGACTACACCACAGAGTTCTGAAGGAGGTAGCTGAGAAGATTGTAGGGGCATTAGTGGTGATCTTTCAGGAATCAGTAGAATCAGGGAGGGTTCTAGAGGACTGGAAAATGGCAAATATAATACCCTATTCAAGAAGGAAGGGAGGCAGAAGCACTGGAAACTATAGGCCAATAAGTCTGACCTCGATCGTTGATAAAAGTTTAGAGTCTGTTATGAAGGATGAGATTGCAGCGTACTTGGAAGTGCATTCAAAAATAGGGCTGCATCAGTATGGCTTTGTCAAGGGGAGGTCATGCCTGACAAATCTGTTAGAATTCTTTGAGGAGATAAAGAGCAAGTTAGACAAAGAAGAGTCAATAGATGTGATCTATTTGGATTTCTAGAAGCTTTTGACAAGGTGCTACAGTGGATGCTGCTAAATTAGATAAGAGCCCATGGTTTTAGGGGCAAGCTATTTGTATGAACAGAGGATTGGCTGACTTTGGTAGGAAGCACAAAAGGACTTAGAAGTCCTAGTTTAGGATTCTGTTTAGGTTAACATGCAGATTCAGCTGGCACTTAGGAAACCAAATGAAATTTTGGCATTCATTTAAAGAGGACGAGAATACAAGAGCAGAAATGTATTGTTTCAGCTATACGAGGCTCTGGTCAGGCTACGTTTAGAATGTTGTGAGCAGTTTTGGACCCATTGTCTATTGAAAGATGGGCTGAGGTAGGAGGGTGTACAGAGGATGTGTATAAGAATGATCCTAGGGATGAAGAGCCTGTCAAATGAGGAGCATTTGAAGACTCTGGGTCTGTACTTGGAGTTTCGAAGGATGAGTGCGGATCTGATTGAAACTTTCAAAATACTGAAAGGTCTGGATGGAGTGGATGTGAAGAAGATGTTTCCATTAATAGCAGAGACGAGGACCCGAGTGCACAGCCTCACAGTGTAGGGACGACCATTTAGAATTGTCATGGGGAGGAGTGTCTTCAGCCAGAGGTGGTGAATCTCAGAAACTCATTGCTGCAGAGGGCTGTGGAGGCCAAGTTATTTAGTGTATTTAAGACATAGATATATTTATAATTGATAAGGGGATCAAGGGCTATGTGGAGAAGGTAGGTGAATGAGTTTGAGAAATATATTGGCTATATTTGAATGGGAGAGCAGAATCAGTGGGACAAATAGACTATTTTTGTTCCAAAACTCATGGTCTCCAACAAGTATCTCTCAACAAGTCCTTTACTGCTCCTCCCAGGATGTGAGAAAGCTCCAATATGTGAGGAAAGACAATTTAAGCATATTCTGTCTAAATGAAGAGAAGCTGCTTGAGTGGGCGTGTGGACTTGCTAACATAGCAATATTTGCAATGGTCCAAGGGGACATCTTTGAGACAAAAGACCTGGGTTCGAGTCCCAACTGCTCAAGAGGTGTTTAATAAAATCTCTGAACTGGTAGATTAGAACAACAAGACTGCCATTCCATCAACATGTCCTGGATGTGTGACTATGACCTGGAGAGGGTGGATGTTGGGAAGATTAGTAGGAGAGACTAGGACCCAGGGCATAACCTTAGAGTAAAAGGAAGACCTTTCAGAATGGAGATAAGGAGAAACTTCTTCAGCCAAAGAGTGGTAAATCTATGGAATTCACTGCCACAAAAGGCTGTGGAGGCCAGGTCATTGAGTATATTTAAGACTGAGGTAGATAGGTTCCTGACTGTTAAGGGGATCAAGGGTTATGGGGAGAAAGTCGGAGAATAGAGATAAGAAACTTGTCAGCCATGATTGAATGGTGGAGCAAACTCGATGGGCTGAATGGCCTAACTTCCGTACTTATGTGTTATGGTCTTATATGTAATCTACTATGTCAGTGAATGTCCATAATATTGACAGCAGTCACTTTGATGTTATCTGCTTTTCTTCATTAGCTCACAGAATAAGAGCATTGCTGGCTAGGTCAGCATTTATTGCCCAATCCAATGTTTTTTTTTCTGACATCTGACAACAATTTCATAGTCATCATTAAACTTTTAATTCCAGATTTTTATTGAATTTAAATTCTACGATCTGCCATGGCAGAATTCCCAGAATATTAACCGGTTCCTGAATTAACAGTACTAGGCCATTGCCTCCAAGAAGAGCCAAAGGTTGCTCAGTGACAAGGATTCCACCCTTTACAGTTGATGGTGTTCTCTATCACCTCATGATTCAAAAAAATGAATAAATAATGAAAATTATACAGTTGTTAGAGTGTCTTGGAGCAGATCACCAACATTCCCAAGCTGCCTGGACCTGCATTTGTGCTTCATTTAAATGAAAACCCCTACCTGCTGGAGTTTTACATCAGCCATGTAATGCCATCCCACTCATAATGCCTGCTTTTTTGATTTTTGGACACTGTAAGACTGCAAAAAGATGAAATATTCGGCCTCAGATGTACAAAACGCTAATGCTATCTTGGTAAAGGTGCATACGCTTAAGCACCACTAGTAGTGACATGTTGATGCAAAATAATGTTCAATACTGATTTGGCATCAGAGTTGGCATTTTCAAACTCTCCATTCTAGCTAGTTCCCGGTCTCAAACTTTGCATATCTGAACATAATATTAAACAGAGAGATGGACACAAACACTGTACAAAAGGATCATGAAATATGTACAAGTCAGACATGAGATAATTTATTTTGTCTTTTGGTGTACTTGCATGAACTCTTGGAGCTGTCTTATAATAAACTAAAGCTGGGTTATTTTACAGGGAGTGGTATTCAAGTACTTCTTTCCTTTAAAATTAAGTACTGATGTTATTGTCCCAGATGATGTGATTAGCAGACAAGTCAGATCCCAGACTCAGATCTGGCTTGACAGATCAAATAGCATTTTGATTTGGTTTTAACAAGGTGATGTCACTGAATCATTAGCACCCAAGCTTATAGTTTTGGTTTAAGGAATAAACTAAAGTTTTTTTAAGCAAAAGAAATTTAGAGAAAATATAATCGACCAAACTATTCACAGAAAATACTTTAAAGATTTTGAAATACATGGTAATTTGATTAATCCCCAAACACTTCTTTGACTGTTCCCTTGCATAGTACTCACACCAATGAAAAATCTCTTTTACAGTATGGAGTATCTGACCACCTTTTCCTAGAGCTTTCATATACCTGAGTTTAAATGTTTTCAGCTTCAAATCGCCTCTTCAAAGTTATATGCAAACACTTCTGGTCTGGGACAATCAATAAATACCTAACTTAAGGTAATCTAGTTTTACTATCTTCTCAGGAGTATAGCTTTACATTTTTATCCAAGGATGTCTGCATAACTGCCTCACAATTTTTCCCAAGCTATGGTTCTTTCCTTTAAGTTTAAATGAAAACAAATGCTAGAATTTTCAAATAAAAACCTTGATGCAGAATTATCTACCTTGCATAGCCATAATGTAAATAAATGTAATGTAAATAAAAACCTATTTATATTAAAATCTATTCCTTTAAGCTGTTTTAAAAGGAATCATCATAGCTACAGAAATGCATACAATTTAATCACTATGCTCTTTAGGTACATAGAAAAAACAAAATATAACTAATTAGTATTTAAGAATCTAAGCATAAATGACGTAATAGCAAACTCAAAGAGGCATCTTGAAAGATATGTGAATAGGCAGTGAATAGAGGGATACAGATTGCGTGGTGGCAAAAGATTTTTAGTTTCGTAAGGTATCATGTGTTAGCACAGCCTTGGTGTGTCGAAGGACCTGTTCTGGTGCTGTACTGTTCTTTGTTCTTAAATATACATGTAAATCATTGTCCATATAACACTGAAACAAAACAGCTTTCAGATATTGAACTTGGTGAATTGACAGAGCTTTCTCTGGAATTGAACATGGCTGGATGGAGAGAGGCTATGCAGAACAGACAAAACTACTGAAAGAGGCAGCAGGAGGAAAAGGAGAAGCACGTTCAGTCGGAGACCATGATGGAATAGAAACTTCGGGAAACATTTCTCTTATCCTAAATGCTTGCATTAAAAAAGGTGACTGACAACTTGCCACTCCCAAGGTACACAACATCAGCATCAACACAGGGCAATGACAAACTTGCCTGATGACATTATCATAGCCATCAGGATGATCAAGGTTCTTAACATTTGTGCATTTGGCTACTTTCAACCAGCTATTAAGCAGCATTTTTCAGATTTTTACTGCATTGCTGTACATAGAAGTCTACTAGCTCTCTATGCATGGATAAATCTTTTCATTTAATCCCCTCTTGCCAGAAACAAGGAGATAGAGTGGTCATGATGTTTTATATGGATTACAGATTTCCCTGTGGGCATTTGCATAAACTGTGAGGGATTTCACTTTCCCTTGATGTATAGCAGGTGTATGATCACAGGCAATATGTCATGCAGATGAATGACTGAAGTTTACCTGGCATGTCATGATTTTTTCATTCTGTGGCAGTCTACTATTACACCTGTATTTGATCTACCATGCTCCTTGATATTGAACATAGATTTCTGGCAGGCTTTTCGACACACAGCACATTGGTTTTGTATACACCCACCAGCTTGGATTAGGTCCATCACATGATTCCTCTGTAGCAGAACTAATATGTAATCTTGTACTCTGGCAAGCTGGCACCTGGGATATTCCCTCCCTCCTGTCTTAACTCATGCAACCTTGTTTCATCACAAAACTCCCTTCCCTCCTCTTCTCTATAATACATGCAGTGTAATCCCTGATCTTGTGACCGTGACTGTAGGATAGAATAATAGTGACTCTTCATTTTCACTATTCTCGTCCTCTTTCCCCGTTGGCTGAAGCTTCCAGTTCTTGGATATCCAAATGGCAGATTTTTAAAAAAATTTATATATATACACATTGTCACAAATGCAGTTTGGTTTTGTACGGTAGCATATCAAGTAAGCAAACAAACATTTGAGTTTGACTCTATCTCAACAAACCAAAGGCAACTTTTACACATGCATCTTTCCTTATATGCATCGACGTGTGGTGGGGGGACAGACCCCCCAATTAACTTCAGCAGGAAGACCTCAGATGGTTGTCTTTCCTCTGCACCTTGGTGGCAGCTGTCCCAAGCTTTAGTGTACACCTCAGCGTATAGTTCTGCACCTTAGAATGTGCCAGTCTGCAACACTAAGTCTAGGTCATCTCCCAGTAGACCAACAAGTTTTAGGCAGACCAAAGAGTGTTTTTCACTGAGTTGATGGTCCTCCAGGTGCAGTTTGTGCAGAGAAGAGAAGCAAAAATAAAAGGCGTGTGTGTGTGTATACCATCTGTACTTTGTGAATTGGAGGAGATTGCTGGATGAAGTCCCTTTGCATAAATGTTT
This sequence comes from Hemiscyllium ocellatum, assembly GCF_020745735.1. Taxonomy (NCBI): domain Eukaryota; kingdom Metazoa; phylum Chordata; class Chondrichthyes; order Orectolobiformes; family Hemiscylliidae; genus Hemiscyllium; species Hemiscyllium ocellatum. The sequence goes on from NC_083414.1 coordinate 32,178,742, forward strand.
AGTGCTGTCTCCTTTGTGGTAATTAAAAAACACACTTGTCTTACATTTCCTAACAGCTTCCTGTAGTTATGCCTAACCTTTTCCTCAAGGAAATGGGAGGTAATATTGTTAATGTGATATGGCTGTTATGGTGATGTGGACATCACATTTGAATTGGTGCCTATGTGTGAGCTGTGAATTTTGGTATGAAGCTTGTAACAATGCTATGTATATGAGGGTGAGGTAAAGCACTTGAATTTAAATTTTGATAGAGATTTTTATGAGAGATGAAGGTTTAGTGAATTAAAAACCACTTATCTTGACTCTTATGAAATCATAAGCTTTTTTCTAATTCCGAATAACATTTTGGAACAGCATTGTACTCCGTTATATTTATTTTAATGTGAGATAAAATCATTCTTTTTCCATGTGCTTGTATTTTGTGAAAGCCAGCAACTTGTGAACATTATAACATTTAAAGTATTGAACGGTGTCTGTGCTCAAACAGCTGATGGAGTTCACGATGATAGTAGTGGACACCAGGACTTCAATTCCATTGATGCATGCAAATCTCAGGAAGCCACAACCAATTCTTCACTCATACTTGCTGCTGCTCAGATGCCAACTTATGAAAAGCTACTGGACGATGCTTTTGACTACACAAAGAGTTGTGGTGGATCAGAGTCTGAACAACTGTCTACTGTTATAGACAAGCAGTTTGTCAATTTTGGTATTGAAAGTTTAAAGAAAATTCCTGGCAGAGTTTGTATAGAATTTGACACAGAGTTATCATTTGACAAAGATGCCATGGTCCAAAGGGCCCAACTGGGAGAAAGTGAGGACTACACATGCTGGAGATCAGAGTCAAAGAGTGTGGTGCTGGAAAAGCACAGCCAGTCAGGCAGCATCCGAGGAGCAGGAGAGTCAAAGTTTCGAGCATAAGCTTTTCATCAGGAATTAGGGGGTGGCCCAAGATGGTTGAGAGATAAATGGGAGGCATGTGGGGCTGGGGGAAAGGTAGCTGGGAATGTGATAAATAGATGAAGGTGGGAATGAAGGTGATAGTTCGGAGAGGAAGGTGGAGTGGATAGGTAGGAAGGAAAATATACGGGTAGGACAGTTCGAAAAGGTGGTGCCAAGTTGGAAGGTGTTCTTGTGGCACGTTTCAGAGAACATCTCTGGGACACAGGCACTAAACAACCCCACTGCCCTGAGGCTGAATGCTTTAAGCCCCCTTCCCACTCCGCCAAGGACAAGCAGGTCCTGTGCCTCCTCCACCGTCAAACCCTAGCCACCTGACACCTGGAGGAAAAATGCCTCATCTTCTGCCTTGGGTCCCTCCCACCACACGGTATCAATGTGGATTTCACCAGTTTCCCTATTTCCCCTCCCCCACCTCATCCCAGATCCAACCTTCTAACTATGCATCGCCCTCTTGAACTGTCCTACCTGTCCTTCTTCCTTCCCACTTATCTGCTCCACCCTCCTCTCCAACCTATCACCTTCACCCCCACCTTCATCTACCTATTGCATTCCCAGTTACCTTTCCCCCAGGCCCACCTGCCTCCCATTTATCTCAGCCCCTTTGGGCCACCCCCTCATTCCTGATGAAGAGCTTATGTTTGAAGCATTGACTCTTTTGCTCCTGGAATGCTGCCTGACCGGCTGTGATTTTCAGCATCACACTCTTTGATCCAAAAGGCCCAGTGCCTAAGTCAGATGTACAAGGATGCATGAATTGACAAGGATCATATTCTCATCAAATGTAGTTGGCTGAGGCAACATTGATTTCTACATTGTGGGTCACATTCTAAAATTGCATGTGGCTGACACTGATAAAAAAAGCTTTGAACCATCAGCAGACTCAGGTGTGCAAAGTGTAACAAAGATCTACAATTATCGTAAGAAGTTTGGTGCAAGACTATTGTCATGGGAGTATCTTTTTGAAACACTGGTGAAATCAAGGCATAGCTGTGATTATCTCACAATAGCTCCAAAGCTGCTGGAAGAACTTAAGAAAGGCAATGAACAGCTAACACCTGCTTTGAGCATTAACAACACCCAAGCACTTGACCTACAGAAAGTTGAAATGAATGAGCAGATCTTTTGTCGGTATAACAATAAAGACCAGAGGGTGTGAATTGTCTGATGGGATCTGCAACTTTTCCACTGATGCTGTTAAACTAGAAAACATGCTAAATGTATGGCTTTTTACTGCCAAGAATAGATGCTAGGTGTCTCTTGCACACATCCCTGTCTTGAATTCATGTGACTTGATGGCTGAAAATTTTAACTTTCACTTTGACAACCATATACTGAAATGGTACACTATACATTGTGTCATTGGTGTACCTGTTGTTGAGCAGTGCTTTGATGTTGGCTTGTGTGATCTAGTGCAACTCTTTCTAATAAATGCGTAAACCTAAATAAAATTACAGTACAAGATGTTCCAATGTTTGAAACATTTATTTCTGTCAGAGGATCAGGACACTCTTGGAGTGTTTTGATATATCACCTGGTTCAGTTCAAGGGTCAGTGAATAGCTGTTCAAATAAGTCAATAGGTCAGTGAGAGAGAGTTAGAGAAGGAGGCTCTATAGAGTTAAAATGTTGCTGTTAGCTCTGTTCCCATGCAATTCCATCAAAGGTTAATCCATGGGCTATAGAGTTCTGTGCAGCACAGTTAGAAAGCTGGACTTCAGATAGTGGTGCGTTGGTGGAGTGCAGCGTTATGAAACACAGGTGGATGCAATCTCAGGAGAAATTGAGTAGTTGGGGAATGAGCAGTTGTTAGCAGTTTTATGGCTAAAGAGATTGGATTGAGAGACTATAGCCTGGTCAGAATAGATTAGATTACTTACAATGTGGAAACAGGCCCTTCGGCCCAACAAGTCCACACTGACCCGCCGAAGCGCAACCCACCCAAACCCATTCCCCTTTACCCCATACTACAGGCAATTTAGCCTGGCCAATTCACTTAACCTGCACATTTTTGGACTGTGGGAGGAAACCCACGCAGACACTGGGAGAATGTGCAAACTCCATAAAGACAATTGCCTGAGGCGGGAATTGAACCCGGGTCTCTGGCGCTGTGAGGTGGCAGTACTAACAACTGTGCCACCGTGCTGCCCATACGGTCAATTCAGATGGAAACGAATGCAAGAAGGCAGTGTTAGGAAGCTCAGGAAAATGTTAACATAATGAAGATTGCTGTTTGGTTAAAAAAAACTAATTGTGCCAGTAGTTAGGTCCTTGTGATAAATTTCAGGCATCCTGAGGAAATACTGATTTTGGAGAAGAAATTGAACTACCAGGACATGAATAGTTATTGGGGCAATTCATATATAAGCTTTTCTGCATGAGTTTTAAGCCTCAATCTTCAGAAGTGAAGAACTAGAATTTATTGTAAAGGCTTCAACATTTGAACGAGACTTGGTGACTGTAATGGAAGACATATATATTGTATTCTGGGAGTTTGAATTTCAGAATAGAGACAGATGGATGTAGATAGGTTCTGTGAAAGTTTTATTTATAAGATGAGAAAGTCAGTTTGGAACAGTGACATAAATACATCAATTATAAGAAACTATGTGCTTGCAGTTGAATGCCTGGGAAAATCCCGAAGTGTTAATGGGTAAAATGTTGGGTATATGATAGGAAGAGGAAACACATTAAGGCAATAAGTTTCATTTTGATTTCAGAATAGAAGGTTATAAGTTTCAATTCAAAAGAACCCAAAGGTTAGTTCAGAAGGTAGAATTGTATTTCCTAGCAGAAGAATCAATTTAGTGCAAAAGCAGGAACCTCAGCAGAAGTGGTTTCTAGTCTAGAGCTCTATATCAAGAGAGTTTGGATAGAAATCTTCAAATTATTAGAACTGAGAAAGCTTCAGATATTAGCATTGTTAAAGGTTCATGACAGCAGATTTGTAAAGAAGTTTTAAAATTGTTTCCACAGTTTGAAAAGAAGAAATTTAAAAGCCAAGTAAAGATTTTTAAGAGCTGAGAGATAGGGATGATATTTTCCTGGAACTGACTATAACAAATTGTGTTGGAAAACTAGCCAACGATTTGTTTTGATGACTGTATTAATTCTAATTCTTTTCACCTTCCTTCTCAAAAGTGCTCAAACTCTCTCAGTTCCTTAGCATCAAGCACATCACTTCATTGCCTGCTCCGATTGTGCAGACCACAGTACGTCTGGATGATGTAACACAATTTGCCCACACTATAACCAGGAGGGCTACACCAGATCAATCCAAGCAGCAGAACTGCATCTCCAAGAGCCCTATTGTCTGCTCCGTCATGACCCTGGTTGTATGATGTGCACCAGCTTGGTGTAAGTGCCTCACTGGTTGAGTGTACAACATATTGTATTAAAAATGGAGTCTCAACAGCTTCTCAACACTCTCAACAGCTTCTCATCCCAGACCCACATTGATTAGTTAGGCTTTCATTGCATTCAGTTGAGACCATTATCACAAGTACATTGGGTACCTGGTCAGCATAGATATATTGGGCCGAATGGTCTGTTTCCATTCTGTCTGCCTGGGCTTTGTCCCAGCCAATTTCCAGATTTCAGGGAAGGTAGCTTGCAGTGAAGTCAATGAGCATTGTGCTACCATCAGCCCCTATAAAATTCCACTCCAGAATGTCATTCAAGCATTGTGACAACTAGTCCCAAAATAGCCATTAACCATTCTTTCTAAATTGTAAATATTCTGGGAATTTATTTGTATGGAGCTTTTTCCTTCAGCTACAGAAATATCATAAAATACAAATTATAGTAGAGTAAAAACAATAACTAGATTAAAAATACCATAATGAATTATAAGGAAGGTGTTTACTGTGTAATTACACAGCTTTCAATAGTTAATTTCAGTCTATTTTTACAAATTATTGGAATTCCTGTTATCAAAATTAAATGGAGTTCGAATGAAAAGAGCTAGCAGCTTTTTTGTTTCTCACTGGCATTTAAGGCAACTTGAAAGTAACAGAAAGTTCAAACTTGTTTTCTTAATTGACTTTATATTTAATTGGAAATATATTTAGAGCATCTTTTTAATATTTGAATACTGAAAGTTACAGAAAATATGGATTTGGGAGATTGATTGAAACCATGAATTGAAAATTAAGTGTGGTTTCATTTCTGAAAATGTCAGCTTATAAACTTTACACAATGACACTTTCATAATAATCGATTAGTATGCGTGATACGGACATTAGTTTCCAGAGATGTGAGCTAGGTGAATGCCAAACTCTTATTTTTCTTCATAAATGTAAAAGTGGGATCTCCATCCATAAGCTTGCAGGTGTAACTTTTTTTAACTGTAATTTTATTTCAGAACTTAACTACCTTTATCTGGCCCTTGCTGTCATAGTTTTACAATTATTTTCCATCCATATTTGTTATTAAACTGCTTAATACAGGGATAATGTATAATATATTCTTGTTAATTGAAGAAAATGCCTTTCATAAAACAAAAGCGAATTACTATGGATGCTGAAAATCTGTAACAAAAACAACAGGAAGTGGTGGAGAAACTCAGCAGGTCTGGCAACGTCTGAGAAGACAGAAACAGAATTAATGTTCACTGGACCCGAAATGTTAATTTGCTTTCTCTCCACAGATGCTGCCAGACCTGCTGTGTTTCTCCAGTGATTTTGATTTTTGTTGAACATTTATATGTTTTGTGAGAAGAGATATTTTGAGGAAAGATGTTAATACTGTATGCCACTAGAGGGCAATGTTTGTTTTTGGTATTGTTAAAGTTTTTAATGGCCTTCTGTATCAAAGGGTAAAAGGAGCTACAACAATCCAAAATTCTGAAATATCTATACATTTTTTGACTTGTGGAGAATTTCATATTCCACAGATTTTATGAATTTAGGTTGACAAAATGCAGCCTAAAAATCAGGACTGGCCTAAGATCTATTTGGTGCACAAGTTATTTAAGAAATATAAAGTACAAAAAGTTTCATTCAGCAATTTAACTGGGCATTTGCAAAACCATGCATGGTTTTATTTTTAAAAATCCCATGATCAACACCATTAAAATCATTGCCTATTCTTTCCATGCACTGAGCTACATTGATTTGATATCAACGGAAAAACATTTGTAGGCACTAATGAAATGGGGAGTCATGGACATGAGGAATTCACGGATCAGCTTGTAAAATAATGATTGAAGTTGTGATTGAGGAAAAATCTGTGTAAAACAGGAATTTTCCTATAGAAATTAAAGCACAGCCTTTAAGAAAACAGCACTGGCTGAAGAATGTGGCAGTTTGCTGAGGACCAGCAGGTAACTGTTAGCACAGTCTATCATATGTTTCATGAATGGGTTTGTGCGACTTTTCAAGAATATTTACCAGAACAACTGGCACAAGCAGCTAATCCTATGCAGCATCTCTCAAGAGAGCAGCACTTAGTCTCGAGCTTTCCCTGTCTGTCAATAGAATATAATGGGTAACAACAGGTTGCCCTGAATAAAGCACACAAAACAATACTTTTCGCTGTATCTCGGTACCTGTGATTATAATAAATCAAAATATAATCAAAAGCTGTTTGCATTCATACAGCAATTTAATATAGTGAAATGTCCATTCCTTGTTACATGAATGCTGTTTAATAAAATTGAACTACCTAAGAAGATATTAGGACAGCTGACCAAAAACTCCGTACAAACACACCTGGTGGATGGCATGCTACAAAGGAAGGCTGACATATTCCAGAGCACTGGCAGAGGTGGCTGCTGCACCAGCCTCTATCGGCCTGGTCAGAAGTTATCACCTGGCTCAACGCTGTGGAGGAACAGCTAGTCATGCCCTTGGAATACTCACTATCTCATCCCCACATACATCACAACTAACAACTGTGCCACCTATTATGATCTCATTCACTTCCCCTGTTTTCTCACAGCAGTAGAAGACAGACCATAATAAGGAGGAGAGATCCCACAGGAACGAGAATCCAGAGAAAGTATATTCCTGTTGGGGTGAAAGGAAAGGCTGGTAGGTAAATGGAAAGCTGGATGACTAAAGAAATTGAGAGTTTGGTTAAGAAAAAGAATAAAGCATATGTAAGGTATAGACAGGATAGATCGAGTGAATCCTTAGAAGAGTATAAAGGAAATAGGAGTATACTTAAGAGGGAAGTCAGGAGGGCAAAAAGGGGACATGAGATAGCTTTGGCAAATAGAATTAAGGAGAATCCAAAGAGTCTTTACAAAGACATTAAGGACAAAAGGGTAACTAGGGAGAGAATAGGGCCCCTTAAAGGTCAGCAAGGCGGCCTTTGTGTGGAGCCACAGAAAATAGGGGAGATACTAAATGAATACTTTGTATTAGTATTTACTGTGGAAAAGGATATGGAAGATATAGACTGTAGAGAAATAGAGGGTGACACCTTGCAAAATGTTCATATTACAGAGGAGGAAGTGCTGGATGTCTTGAAACGCATAAAAGTGGATAAATCCCCAGGATCTGATCAGGTATACCCGAGAACTCTGTGGGAAGCTAGAGAAGGGATTGCTGGGCCTCTTCCTGAGATATTTGTAACATTGATAGTCACAGGTGAGGTGCCAGAAGACTGGAGGTTGGCAAACGTGGTGCCACTGTTTAAGAAGGGTGGTAAGGACAAGCCAGGGAACTATGGACCGTTGAGCCTAACCTTGGTGGTGGGCAAGTTGTTGGAGGGAATCCTGAGGGACAAGATGTACATGTATTTGGAAAGGCAATGACTGATTAGGGATAGTCAACATGGCTTTGTGTGTGGAAAATTATGTCTCACAAACTTGATTGAGATTTTTGAGGAAATAACAAAGAGGATTGATGAGGGCAGAGCGTTAGATGTGATCTATATGGACTTCAGTAAGGCGTTCGACAAGGTTCCCCATGGGAGACTGATTAACAAGGTTAGATCTCATGGAATACAGGGAGAACTAGCCATTTGGATATAGAACTGGCTCAAAGGTAGAAGACAGAGGGTGGTGGTGGTGGAGGGTTGTTTTTCAGGCCTGTGACCAGTGCAGTGCCACAAGGATCGGTGCTGGGTCCTCTACTTTTTGTCATTTACATAAATGATTGGGATGCGAGCATAAGAGGTACAGTTAATAAGTTTGCAGATGACACTAAAATTGGAGGTCTAGTGGACAGCGAAGAGAGTTACCTCAGATTACAACAGGATTTTGACCAGATGGGCCAATGGGCTGAGAAGTGGCAGATGGAGTTTAATTCAGATAAATGCGAAGTACTACATTTTGGGGAAGCAAATCTTAGCAGGACTTATACACTTAATGGTAAGGTCCTAGGGAGTGTGCTGAACAAAGAGACCTTGGAGTGCAGGTTCATAGCTCTTTGAAACTGGAGTCGCAGGTAGATAGGATAGTGAGGAAGGCATTTGGTATGCTTTCCTTTATTGGTCAGAGTATTGAGTACAGGAGTTGGGAGGTCATGTTGCGGCGGTACAGGAGATTGGTTAGGCCACTGTTGGAATTTTGCATGCAATTCTGGTCTCCTTCCTACTGGAAAGATGTTGTGAAACTTGAAAGGGTTCAGAAAAGATTTGCAAGGATGTTGCCAGGGTTGCAGGATTTGAGTTATAGGGAGATGCTGAACAGGCTGGGGCTGTTTTCCCTGGAGCATCGGAGGCTGAGGAGTGATCTTATAGAGGTTTACAAAATTATGAGGAGCATGAATAGGGTAAATAGAAAAAGTCTTTTCCATGGGGTCGAGGAGTCCAGAACTAGAGGGCATAGGTTTAGGGTGAGAGGGGAAAGACATAAAAGAGACCTTTGGGGCAACCTTTTCCCTCAGAGGGTGGTACGTGTATGGAATGAGCTGCCAGAGGAAGTGGTGGAGGCTGGTACAATTGCAACATTTAAGAGGCATTTGGCTGGGTATATGAATAGGAAGGGTTTGGAGGGATATGGACCGGGTGCTGGCAGGTGGGACTAAATTGGGTTGGGTTATCTGATCAGTATTGATGGATTGGACTGAAGGGTCTGTTTCCATGCTGTATATCTCTATGACTCTATGTGCCTGATGTCAGGCTCCTCACTCCCTACAAGGAGATAATTTTGGCCTTGCTGGAGAAAATTTAGATGCGGAAACATTCATATCCTGCCCAGTGAATAAGTACCACTCTTCATCTAGCGTAACTCTTATATGAACCCTGCTGTCACTCTCAATAATTGCACACTACTCCTTAACCATTGGCTGTAACACATTTGCTCTCTTTGCTCTTGAAGGTTCCGCAATCCTCTTAAAATGTCTTCTGGCTCCACCAGAAGACCCATATGCTTGCCTCTGTGCATGTGAGTAGTGAGGCTTCAGAGGAAGTGTCAGGAAGATTGCCTCCTGTACTCTTTGCCAACTCCGATACTGATATTTTTGTATTGTGATAAAAAGTGAGGGTGCACATTATAGTGAGCACCTCACTGTGACTGCCGTGCAGCTGGCTGAGGAAGAAACACCCCAGGTCACTTGGAGGACTGCTGGAGACCAGGCAGCTGCTCAGTTGCAGGCACGGGAGGATCCTGTGGTTTCAGCAATCAGACACTTCATCTACATACACAGGGAGTGGCAGGCAGGCATCTGGGATGCAATTCCCATCACTGCCCAGAATTTACAGCAGGGCAGCAAAATTTCTATTAGCCTCTATTGACAGATTGGGGACAGTCAACGGGAACCAGGCTCAGCACACTCAGAGTCTGCACACCCATTGGTCCACAAGACTGAAGGTCAGATGACAGGGGAATGGGGATATTTGACCTCACTCCAGCTGCCCAATTCTCACTGCAGGTACTCAACTGGAGCAGGAACCATATGCAGGATTCTTGGCAGTTTCCACTCAGAGCATTACAGAGAAGACCAGGCCACTCTCACCGTGCCTGCCACCTCCCGCATGGCAACTTTATAGCGAGGAGGATCAATTTGCTTCTGGCCAGAAGACTATTGGCCTGTCAGGCCTAGTCCCTCCAGTGCAGTCATTCCACTAAGCCATCAGGGCCAATACCCATTGCAACAAAGTAGGTTTCCTCCACCCCATTGCAGAACCAGGGAGTACAGATGACCATAGTAAGATGGAGAGAAAGATGAAAAAGTGGAGTTAGTTTGGAGCAAGCATGAGTTGAATCTTGTAATTACCTTCTAGTTTTCTTGTCATGGTTTTACAGACATTTATCTTGTTCGGTGAAATAAAAACAGAAATTGCTGGAGAAAGTCAGCAGGCCTGGCAGCATCTGTTAGAAGAAAACAGAGTCAACATTCAGACTCTTGTAATTCTTCATTAGAAGTATTTGTCGCATGGAGAAATTGGAGTAATGTTGAAGCTGAAGTTGGGAAGGTGGGGGAGAGGAGAGGTGAGTAAATATGAGGAGATGGAGCCCAGAGAGAGAGCAAGATATGAAAGGAATTTGCTTCCTTGTCAGCATTCTGCATGGACTGTTCCCTCCGGGACACTCTGGGCTACTCCTTGATTCTCAACGCCTCCTCCCATGCCAATGGCATCTTCCCATGCAATCACAGAGTAATATCTGCCTGTTTAACTCCTTATTCCTCACCATCTATGGCTGCAGACATACTTCCAGGTGAAGCAACGATTTACAAACGATTCATTCAATCCAGTTATCTGTGTTTGTTGCTCGCATGTGGTCTCCTCTACACCAGGGAGATGAAACATGGGCTGGGTGACCACTTTGAAGAACACCTCCATTCTGTCTGCAAAACCAACCCTGAACTTCCAGTTGCCTGCTAATTCAACATACCACTGTGTTCTTATGCCAACATTTCTTTCGCAGGCCTGCTGCAATGTTCCAATGAGTTTCAGCACATGCTCAAAGAACAACATGCCATTTAGACACCCTAGGACT